>NC_134353.1:121329791-122020416 GCF_048569485.1 Anomaloglossus baeobatrachus
AAAATTTGGTCCCTTTCAGGAGCAGCTGGGCGCCACAACACTCCTAACTGGATGTGACAAGGGGTCCTGGTACTCACATGCATATTTCATGACTTATGCTTTCTTGTTTGATAACATTGCAATACAAATAGAAAACAAATCTTTGTTCTGTTTCTCACTGTCCAAATGTCTCTTCACCCTTCTGTGGCCGCAAAATTAACTCAAATATTTCATATGGGCTCTGTTCATGATAGGAATGATTATACCTATGGTAATATGGAAATTTTACTTATTCTATCAGTCTTTTTTTTATTTCTGCCAAAATGACAGGATGAACATTCAAGCATGTAATCAATCTCAATTGCCAGCTCTAGTGCCTCTGTATTGCATTAAGTTCATGCATAGGCTGCATGTGTTTCATCCAGCATTTCATTACTGGGTATATGATATTTCTTGAATTTTACATCACTTGGAAATTTCCACCCAATAATTTTTATAAAGTATTTAATTATATATTTATTCATTCTCATCCAACTTTAACTAAAATCACCCTTTGATCGTTGATCATTCCGCTTAACTTCAAATATTTATTCCTTTTTCAAGTTTTTCATTTTACTGATTTTTTTTCTTCTATAATCTGTAATTACTTTTTCTTTCTAGATTCAACAACTGTGCTATAAAGTAAAATTGAAGGATAAGCAACCACTTTAAAAAAAAATAAACTTTGCTTCTTTGATGTGCAAAAAAACTGTATATACTTTTGAACTTGCTGGCTTCTACATCTAGAATAATAATATTTCTTTAACGGACAAGAATGAAAAGTCTGTCTTCAACTGTGTCTGTGTACATTGGGCCAAACCTCTTCTTCGGGAAGGCAGAAGAGATGATGGAACCTCTTGAAATTGTAATAAAAGAGAAAAAGAGAGCGAGGAGGAGTCTAAAATTATATAATGCAAGAAAGATGACACATATGTGTAGTTTGAAAGCATTAATCAACCACACTGACACTGATGCCACTTACCATACCCCTCTCTCTTTTGATACAACTAAATCTTCTTTTAACACTAGTGCCTATTACCATCTCTATGTGGAATCAGATGTGCGCTCTGACCTCTATCCCTAGGCTGTATTTTACAGTCGCTGAGGGGAGCCACTGGGCCGAACAAAGGACTCCCTGGAGGAGCTAACCTGGGATTGTCAGGTGCAGCCCCAGGGGCCCTAAATGTGCGCCAGCCAGGACCAGTAGAGTTGGCTTTGATGGACTGGTAGTCTCTTAATGTCCGGTGAGGGTGTGCTCAGATGTGCTAGCAAGAAGGTGGTACTTCGGACTAGGCAGCATGGCAGTGGTGGTGCACACATGGCAGCATGAAGGTAGTGGCTCAGATGTGGCAGCATAGGGTGGCTCAGACGTGGTAGCACAAAGGTAGTGCCTAAGACGTGGCAGCACAGAGGTGGTGGTAGTAAGCTGGCTCTAGGATGAGACACAAGTTAGAAGAATACGAATCTAGTACTAGGGTACTAGGACAAGACAAGTTGAACTAGACACAAAAGCATAATGGGACCTGAGAACTAGCAACACACTAACTAATAGGCAACATTGCTCAGGTGCTTCCTGTAAGGGGAGGCAGTCTTAAATAGCTTAAGGGTAATAGCTGACCATAAAGATCACTTCCAGGTAATGGGATGCTGGACCTTTAAGAAAGAGGGCGTGGCAGCATGTGCATCCTACGGGCACTCACAGAAGGCTTGCGCATGGCCTGGAAGCAGGATGAGGTTGCGGCAGACCCAGGGGTGGGAAAGAGTGTGTGGGATCGCAGGGCAGGTGAGTAGAGAGGCATCCCCTCTATGGGGGGTGTCACGCAGGGACCAGGACTGAGCACTACACTGTATAGCAGGCCGCTCTCTTTTATACAGGCTGTGAAAGTCACCCATGATTGGCTGTGCTAGACCATATGATGGGATGTGATAACAGACCATTTTGTGTAAGCCCACTTGGCTGTGCCTGTTAGTCTGCTTTGTGATTCTTCAGCAGTTTGTGAAATGGCGTTGGTCATTTTTTGGGGGATCTGATCAGCCTTAGAATGCAGTCATAGTGTATATACAGTATATCAAAAAAGTGAGTACATCCCTCACTTTTGTAAATATTGTGTTATATCTTTTTATGGGACAGCACTGTATATATGACACTTTGATACAATGTAAAGTATTAGTGTACAGCTTGTATAACAGGGTAAATTTTGTGCCCTCTAAGTAATAGAATACACAGCCATTACTATCTAAACTGCTGGCAACTTAGTTTCATCTGTCCAAAGAAACTTTTACAGAACTAAGATCAACCTGTTCCAGCATGATGGGAAGTATGACAAAGGCTTGGAACTCCTCATGATCCAGAGCACACCACATGCTCTGTAAAACATGGTGGAGGCAATGTGATAGGCTGGCCTGCATGGTTTCCAATGGCACAGCATCAATAATGTTTATAGAGGATGTGACTGAACACAGAAGCAGTTGGATGAATTCTGAAGTATACAGGGCAATACTTTTTGCTCAGATTCACCCAAATGCAGCAAGTTTGATTGTATGGTGCTTCACAGTACATGTGGACAATGTCCATAACATACTCCATATGTCCAAAACATATGTCCATATGTCCAAAACATATGTCCAAAACATACTCCGAAAGCAACTCAGGAAGGTGTTAAGGCAAAGAAGTGGAATTTTCTGCAATGGCCGAGTCAATCACCAAATCTCAACCGCATCAATCATGCATCTCACATCCTTAAGACAAAACTAAAGACAGAAAGATCCACAAACAAGGAACAACTGAATTTAGCTGCAGTAAAGGCCGGCAAAGCATCACAATGGAGGAAACCCAACGTTTAGTGACGTCTATGGCTTCCAGACTTCAGGCCATCATTGCCTGCAAAGAATTCTTTAGAAAGTATTAAAAATGAAGATTTCATTTAAGGTATATTAAATTTGTCCAATTACTTTTGAGTCTCTGAAATGAGGAGGCTTTGTAGAAAAATGGTTGAAATTCCTAAACGCTTCACAGGATATTTTTGTTTAACCACAATAATTAAACCTGAAAGTCTAACTTCAATTGCATCTCAGTTGTTTCACTTAAAAAAAAAAAAGTGACATAAAGAGCCGAAATCATGAGGATTCAGTCATTCTTCTAATATTTCTGGACCTAACTGTACATCTCTGCTTTTAATCATATCCCTGCTGCAAGTTTCAGACTCCATGAACTTTTCTACTTCCCTGCAATTGAATTTAGCGCTTCCAGATTCACTGGCCCATCTACATACCCTGATGTCCAGGTCCTTGCTGATTCATATGTTGTTCCTTTATAGTGTAACATCATCTTTGGTCCTTGTTGTTAACACTGACCTGCAGCCTTGAGATCTCACCAGGTGAGTGCATCACAAAATAATCAGGCCAAGAAGACCAAATGGAATTTGGGAGCCAAACGAAGGTTATCCAGACTGTCTGTGTCCTGCCAACTTGTTTGCATGTTTGCTGCAAGCTCCTGCTGTTACACCTGCTGCTAAACATGTGCTATAGCCTCTCACTTATCTGGGATATTCTTCTTGTGGAACATTTCCAAATATGTCTAGCTATGTCCAGTTTGATGGAAATCCTAATGCCTGCTATGACGTTGTAAACCGCACCAGGAACAGTTGTGATAATGGAAGTTTGGAATAGCAGATGAGATAAATAGGCTTCTGACTGCTTCAGGTCAACTGGAAGGAAAAGCAAACTGCTGACAAATACATGGTAGATGAGAACTATGCTTTAAAAATACATTGACACATGTAGGTGCCTAAGCCGGCCTTAAAACACTTTGAGGGATGACATCAATGGTGCTTGCCAGGATACTACAGTAATCACAGTAACCCTATGTAGTCTAGCACAGAGAGAGTCAGCCAAGGGGAAGGAAGCAAGACCCAAAACTAGAGAAGTGGCAGAAATATAACTGTCTTGGTTCATGCATGGCTCTGCTGCTACTGAGCCGATGCATGCATTCTGTCCCCGGGGTTTTAGGTCTTATGGGAGGGACTTGTTCCATCCTGCCTCGTTCTTGAAGTTGTGCCACCATATCTTGGTGCTGCTACCAATCGTCGCCAATAATAGTTTCTGCGCTGCAGCGTGCGCAACTGGTTCCTGTGAGTCTGACTCTGATCTGTCATAGTAGAAAGAAGAAATGGCACTTCCTTGTAGGGATAACCTTCAGGTTCCAAAGCCATACAATGTAATTAATACAAGGCACTCCTGAACGTGAAAGTGATGCAAGTTTATTTAACGTACATGAAAAATAACATTTTCGGTCCACTACGGACCTTCCTCAGTTGCACAATAGTGGAGTTTAGCTGGAGGCACAGGATGGCGTGCCATGTCAGCCCCCATGCAGCGGTGGATATGTGACGCCCTGGAATAGTCAGGTCGTCCCAGGTAGTCACACACACACACCACCCCCTCCCCGAGTAGGTGACAGCAGCCAACCAAGAAACCCTTGTCACCACCCTCCAGTTTTGATATCCACACCAGGGGGGGTGGAGTCAGGCAGTTGGCTCCACCCACCGAGGAGTTCACAGGCCTGGATGCAGGAAAGACACAAGTTCAGACAGAAGTTCTAGAGCAGTGTGAGGAGTAACCTTGACAGTGAAGGAGGGAGGATGAGTTCAAGGGCAGACCTGTGACCAGGCCTGCCAACAGACTACTCCGGTGGCTGGGTTGGAGCCCAGTCACCTTTGGCAAGGAGGCAGACGGTGGTGGCTGCTTGCAGGAGCTGGGATTACAGCCGGTGGAACGTAGGGACCGGGGTCGGGCGGTGGCCCGCCGGTTCCGAATCGGGGAACCGATTGGAAACTGGAGCACCAGGAGGGGTACTCAGACCCAGTACAAAGCCCTGAACTGACAGGGCTGAGTCAAATCAACTGATTGAGGACTGGCCTTAAGGACCTATCCCACACAAGACCTGTTAGAAGACAACAGCCCAACCATACAGGGTAAAGCCACCGCCAAGGCATAGAGACCCAAAGGGCCAGCGTCTGTGGGTAAACGGGCTCCTACGGCATATACCAGTCGGGGAGCGGACTACCGTTGCTTAGGCATAGGAGTCAAACATTCATACAAAGAGGTGCAGGAGAAAGGCGGAAACCACCAACCTATTCTGGGAGAAGCTGCAGCCGGCTGCGGGCCCCGTTCATCACCCCGTTTGGTTTACCAGAGACTCCAGTGTATTGTGTCATAGTGAGTACACCAGTGCCTTCGGGCCGCGCACGGCGCCGCACAGCATCAGCACCCAGCACGCACCCGCTCCCACGCCTCAGCACCTCCCTCGGGCCCCCGGGACCATCGCTCCCCAACCCACGGAGGGGTCAACACCAAGCTGCGCAACACCGTCCCTGGGAGGCCTAGTTAACGGCAGCGGTGGTGTCCATCTATTCACCACAACCCGTGGGTGGCGTCACGAACTTACATCCCAAACCAAACCACCGCGGCCCCGTCTGTGGAATGTCTTCGTCAAGTCCCTGCATATAGCGCCAACTCCCTTGCAGAGCAACGTGACCCCCGGGTACGTGAGAGGCTCGAGCCACCACCCACCGTACGAGCACGGATCCGAGCGGCTTGGAGGTCGCAGCCAAGCCCGCGGGGCGGTACAGATACCACGCTTCACACCATCCTGTGCCTCCAGCTCACTCTACTAATGTGCAACTGAGGAAGGTCCGTAGTGGACCGAAAACGTTATTTTTCATGCACATTAAATAAACTTGCATCACTTTCAAGTTCGGAAGTGCCTTGTTTAATTACATCTGATCTGTCCTGTCTCCCAGCTACCTCTTACTGACCTGTGTTCTCTCTGTACCGCTTGTCCTTCCCGTCCTCCTGAAACTGGTTTCATCCTGTGTCTCCTCAGTTCTGCCTGTCTGACCCCCAGTCCCGTGTCTCCACCTCCTATGTACATATTTTGATCTCCCGGCTACTGACCTCGGTTTCTATCCCCGACTTTGGCTTTGTTTTAGCCTTCTGCCTCTGACGTTACTTTCTGGCCTCCGACCCCTTGCTTCCACTTGTTAAAGGCTTGCTTTCTCCCCGGTACTGACAACACATTCTGGTACTAGACTTTGGCTAGCTGACAATTCTTTCATGTGTTCTTTTACCCTCTTGTTGGTTTTTTGCTAACTTCACCTTGGAGCTGCCTCTTCAACTTGCTTTTGCTTCAGTGTTTCCCACAAGTTGAGCATGACAATAACAACTAATATGACTACAATTTCAATTTATGCATGGGTTGTCACCAGTTCCCAGAATCACAAAACTGATTGATTATGTAGCAATATAGAAGTTGTAAATATATAATGTTTTAATGATATTCACACTTTAAAATAACTTTTGATGTGCCATAGTGACGTATTAGAAGTTGTGATTTCTGCAGCAATTTATTAAAAAGGCTAAAGGCCCCATTGCACGCAGTGACGTATCTAACGATATATCGCCGGGGTCACGGATTCTGTGACGCACATCCGGCATCGGTAGCGACATCATTGCGTGTGACATCAACGAACGGCCGTTAACGATCAAAAATACTCACCTTATCGTTGATCATTGACACATCGTTCATTTTCAAAAAATCGCTGATTGTTGAAGACGCAGGTTGTTCGTCGTTCCCGAGGCAGCACACATCACTATTTGTGACACCTCGGGAACGACGAATTACAGCTTGCCTGCGGCCGCTGGCAATGAGGAAGGAAGGAGGTGGGCGGGAGGTTACGGCCGCTCATCTCCTCCCCTCCGCTTCTATTGGCGGCCGCTTAGTGACATCGCTGTGACGTCGCACGAACCGTCCCCTTAGAAAGGAGGCGGTTTGCCGGCAACAGTGACGTTGCTAGGCAGGTAAGTCCGTGTGACGGCTCCTAACGATTTTGTGCGCCACCGCCAGCAATTTGCCCGTGACACACAAATGACGGGGGCAGGTGCTTTCACCAGCGATATCGGTAGCGATATCACTGCGTGTAAATCCCCCTTAACATTAAGTGTTTATGTGCTTTGGCATGTCTTCAACCCTCTGCATGCTGTGGCCCATCAGTCCACATAGTATGGCCTATCCACTCTTACCATGTTATAGCTTCACTTCAGCCATTTTCATGCTATGTCATCAGCTCCTCTGCAGGATAAATCTTGTCTCTGCATGCTGGTAAATGCTGATTACAAGAGCCATAGGGAACCTAAGGAGCACAAATCTCATTAAAGTATTTTTGCCCCTTTGTTTTAACGACCCAAGACCCAAGATCCATACACCCACTGCTCTTTATAATTTTAAGTATTCTCCTTTTTTCGTGATACGCAATTCCTAGGTCACGAAGTCCAAGTGTAAAACAGTGGCACTTAATTTTCGAGTGTTCAAGGCACTGCTACAGGTAAGATATTACCTAAATTACTTAAATATTAACACTTTAGTATTATATAGATATAACCTAAAAAATATGACCCAGAATAAACTCACACTGTCACAATTACTAGACACTGATTTTATGTCTCCTTAACCTCAACGTTATGGGTTTTTTGTGCATATTTTGTGAAAATGATAAGAGTTTAAAAAGTCACCTTCTGCTGCACAAGCTGCTTACTTGGCATACTCCTGTAAAATGTCTTATTTTTATTCCTACTGTACATATGCTGTTTAGAAATTATGTTATGACAAATATCAAGAATTGTTATACTCTAGAGAGCATAAATATATTAAAATTGAAAAACTGGAAGAAAAGCCTTATGCGGCCAGAGAAACCAATATATCGTTCTGACTTAGTTTAGTCATCTAAAAGTAGTATTAACCTCTTCAGGACCCATCACCATTTATGAATCCGGACCATAAGGATATAAGGAAAATAAGTATTTGTTACACTGCCGATTTTGAAAGTTTTCCCACCTACAAAGAATGGAGAGGTCTTTAATTTTATCGTAGGTACACTTCAACTGTGACAAACATAATAAAAAAATAAAGAAAATCACATTGTAAGATTTTTAAATAAACAGTTTGCATTTTATTGCATGAAATAAGTATTTGAGAAAAACAGAACTTAGTATTTGGTATAGAAATCTTTGTTTGCAATTACAGAGGACAGATGTTTCCTGTACTTCTTGGCCAAGTTTGCACACACTGCAGCAAGTATTTTGGTCCACTCCTCCATACAGATATTCTGCAGATCTTTCAGGTTTCGGGGCTGTCGCTGGGCAACATTTAGCTTCAGCTCCCTCCAAAGATTTTCTACTTGGTTCAGGTCTGGAGACTGGCTAGGCCACTCCAGAACCTTGAAATGCTTCTTACACAGCCACTCCTTAGTTGCCCTAGCTGTGTGTGTCAAGTCATTGTCATGCTGGAAGATCCAGTCACGACCCATGTTCAATGCTCTTTCTGATGGAAAGAGATTGTTGGCCAAAATCTTGCGATAAATGACCCTATACAGCTTCCCTTCAATACAGTCCAGTTGTCATGTCTCCTTTGCAGAAAAGCATCACCAAAGTATGATGTTTCCACCCCCATGCTTCATCATTAGGACAGTGTTCTTGGGGTTGTACTCATCCTTCTTTTTTCTCCAAACATGATTAGTGCAGTTGATACCAAAAGGTTCTATTTTAGTATCATCTGACCCCATGATCTTCTACCATGCCTCCTCTGAATCATCCAGATGGTCATTGTCAAACTTCAAATTGGCTTGGTCATGTGCTAGCCTGAGCAGGGGGGCCTTGCATACCCAGCAGGATTTTAATCCATGACAGTGTAGTGTGTTAGTAACGGTAATCTTTGAAACTGTGGTCCCAACTCTCTTCAGGTCAATAAACAGGTCCTCCTGTGTGGTTCTAGGCTTTTTCCTGACCTTTTTCAGAATCATTCCTACCCCATGAGTTGAGATCTTGCATGGAGCTCGACTGAGTAAGATTAACAGTCCTGTTGTGTTTCTTCCATATTCTAATAATTGAGCCAACAGTTGTTGCCTTCCCAACAAGCTGCTTGCCTGTTGTCATGTAGCACATCCCAACCTTGTGTAGATCAAAAATTTTGCTCCTGGTGTCCTTAGACAGCTCCTTGTTCTTGGCCATGGTGGAGAAGTTGAAGTGTGATTGATTGAGTGTGTGGACAGGTGTCTTTTATGCAGATAACAAGTTCACACAAGTCAAATTAATATAGGTAATGAGTGCATGGTAGGAGAAATTCTTAAAGAAAAAAATAACATGTCTGTAAGAGCCAGAATTCCTTCTGGTTAGTAGGTGATCAAATACTTATTTCATGCAGTAACATGCAAATTCATTATTTAAACATAAAGTAAAAAAGAAAAAAAATCCAAGACATATTACTGTATATTTGTCGGTATCTGCTCCGCCTGAAAAAAATGTAAAGAAACTAAAATTAAAACATTAGCCTTTAATAATAAAAATGTAGCTAAAATGATGGAAAAATATTACATAATCTGGGTCTCAAAATTAACTAAACAAACCAAGTCTTTTTCATATTTATACAAACTTTTCACAGCTAAAATAAAAATAGCCAAATTTGATTTTGCTGTAATCATACTGACCAGGACAATTATGTTGCAAAATATTTTTTTTTTAAGTGTTTTTTTCTTCACCATTTTAAGGAGCTTGGATTTTATCCCCCCATTTTTCAATATTTTAACAAACTTTCAGAACTTTATGTGGTAAAAAAAAATGGTGTCATATAAAATTATAACGTGACTATGTCAAGAGAAGCAATAAAAAAAAATTAATGGAATAAATACATTTACAGAAATTAAAATAGACCTTGGAGGGAAGGGATAAGTAATAACAACATTGAAATATATAACCACATTGTTAGTGGGCAAGTATGGGTACATGTATATGGACAGATTGAAAGCTATTTATGGAAAAAAAAAGTCATATTTTTTATAATAAACCAGATCCATTGTTCTATGTAATAGAATCCTAAAACTTCTGTGGCTATGTATTTCTATGGACGCATATACCTGATCTACCATAAGTACAATTTTTTCTCCTGTTATGTCCTTTGATGTATTTTCACTACAAAACATATACGGCTGCACACTAAAATGCTAATGTTAAAAACCTCCATGTCTTGGCAGCTAGAAAAAAATTTAGTTGGAACGCCACTATCTGGGTTAAAACCTCCATGTCTGGGCAGCTAGACACCTGCTATAAAGGGGAGTGAACACAGCCTAGTTATAGTGGGGAGTGCTCAGTCAGAAAGAGATGCCCTATAAATATACAAAAAGACTGGCACACACATCCAACAAGTATCAACAGGTGCTAGCCGAAAACACATAACTACGAAACATATACAGCTGCACACTAAAATGCTAACAATGAACAAGGGAACTCTGGTGCTGCATTACTGCTATAGGAATATTTGAAAAAAAGAGATATTTAAAAGACTGACCCGCATTTCCAACAATTGTGAACGTGGTGACCGGGCTCACATGCATTGGCCAATACATATGCTAAAATATCTCTAAGTGGTGAAAGAGGGTGGTTTCGTATTTTATTCCAAATATAGAACTTTTCTCAGTGTGTGTGTATTTCTTTTAACTTATAGGATTAGTGATGGGGGGACTCACAGAAGACCCATTCCCATCACTTATTATGGGCTTGATGATAGCTGCGAGCTGTTAATAACCCCTCATTACCCCGATTGCTATCACATCAGGGCAATCAGGATGATCCGGGTAAAGTTCAGCGATTGTCGAATCTAATGGATGGAGCAATCTCAGGCAGCTACAGGTTTCTATTTTTAGGCTGGGGGCCCTAATAACCATAGGACTCCCCAGTCTGAAAATAGCAGTCCCCAGGTATTAGGTTTTATCATAGCTGGGCATCAAAACGGGGGGGAGGGCACCACACGTCGGTTTCTTTAATTATTCATTTAAGTAGTTTAAAAAAAAGGAGCATGCGGTTCCTCTTATTTTGATACCCAGCCAAGATGAGCGCAGGGGTGGGGCTGCACCATTTAGCCATATACTTTATCTGTGCTGGGTATCAGAATATGCCAATTGTTTCATTTATTTATTTATCTTTATACCATGATACTACTGACTCGCGGATCAGGTCTGTGATTGGTTGCAGGCAGTCGCTGTGACACAGGCTGGGGGCGCATCTGCCTGCAGCCAATCACAGACACCAGGCCAGCCGGTGGGTAGGAAAAGCAATGCATTTGTGATGAGTGGCACAGGAAGTGAAGGAGAGGCCGTGATAGCAGCGTACAGTCGCGCAGGAGCAGTGTTATAGCCGCCCCGGTGATCGGTGAGTATGAAGCGCTTGCTCCTACCCCTTTTTGCTGGATTCCAAATGTAGTTTTGGAAACGCAGTGTTTGTGGGAAAACTGAACCGAACGCTGAGTTTTAATTGTAAAGCTCGTGTTTGCCGAGCCCGAACGAACAAGCTCAGGCTCGTACCAAACCTAAGTTTGGCAACCTTTATCAAACAGGTTCGTTCATCTCTAATCATTAAATCGTGTTATCGACAGAACATCTCCTGTTCACACAGGACAAAGTGCTACCAAGAACAATGATTTTTAAGCAAGCTGAAAAGATACCTCACCTGAAGAAGCATGCATTTTGCTTATTTGTTAAGCGATTGCCAACCATTTTAGACAGGTGTTTAATCAGAAAACGAGGGTTTCTGATTATTTTCTTGAGTAAATGGGTCTTATTAATGTTTGCAAGTGAATCTGAAAGAGATTGGGATCACAACCTCGCAAATTTTGTACTATAAGCACAAAACACCTGACTCCAATTAAAGCTAGAGAACCATTTGGAAAATTACTTAGCAAGGTCTTGTGCCACCCCGCAACAGCCGACGGGCTGCTCGGATCCGGATCCTCAGTGGCTCGAGGGGTCTTTGGACCCGAGGCAAGATCACGCGGCCGCTCGAAATGAAAAAGGGGGGAAAGATATTTACAAAAGGGGGTGAAAGAATTGGATAGTGTTCGTGACGCCACCCACGGGTCGTGGTGAGGTGGGATACCACCGCTGCTGCATTTTGGGGAGAGCACCTGGGAGCGATAGGATGGCAGCTTGTGATGTTAACCCCTCCGTGGGCAGGGGAATGGTGTCCTGAAGCTCGGTGATGTTTGGCTGGGGACCTGTTGGGAGTAGAGGGGCACAATGTACTCACACAGTCCAGAGATTCTGACACTGACACCGGGTAAACCAAAGTCCTGAATGCCTTGCAACCTTTAGGCGAGCACGCTGGGTCCGTGCCCTTTTAGCGTTGCTGGTTGGTCTGAAGCCTTGTCCCTTGGCACTCTGTTTACTTCTGTGTGGATCCCTTTTGCCTGAAACTACTCGGGTCTCGCTCACCTGCGTGGCTAGCAGGGTGAGCTTGCTCTCAGGGTTCACGCTTGGGATTTTCTGGACGGATTTGGGAAGTCCTATCCCCGTTGTTGTGCTAGTACCCCGATTTTGGAGCGGGTGGAGAACGGTTCGTGAAGATTCCGTCCTCGGGTGAATTACTGGGCTACATAAAGCTCCTTCCCAGCCTAGGGTCCGCGTACCACGCCGTGCCCTGGCCCCTGCCCGGTTGTAGCACAAAGCCGCCGGTCTGCCATCCGAGGCAGTACCGTGCCCACTGTCACTATCCCCTGCGACCGGGGTTCCAGCTCCTTCCAGGCCAGGCCAACGTCTGGCTCCTGGACTGGGTACAGGAGCCCAGCTCCGCAGCGTGACCTTGTCGTGTCATGGCTCACTGACACTCTCTGACTCTACTGACACTTCTGGCCCTCCTTCTACCATCCCCCCATCTGGGTTACCCTATTCCCCTCAGGCCGCCAAATGGGTGTTTGGTGGGTGTGGTGCAGTGTGTTCCTCAGGATTTGTGTATACCTGTTCTTAGCAACACCAAAGGGACAGGACCCGTAACCAAGGAGGAGCGGGTATCATGCAGAAGGGCAGATTGCACGGCACCCTTGTGACGACCTGATAGGCTAGGGCGTCACAGTATCTTGACAACATTCCAATCACAAAAATTCACCTCAGCAATCAGCATTTATTTATGGGAAAGTTTTACAGAACATGCTCAATTTTCCTGCAACACCACCACTAGAAAACATTTGACCCTGCTTTTACAAATCAATGGGTTTTCTGTGTAATGGTTGACAGGTCAGGTCCTCCAGACAAACGCACACCTTCTAAACGCTATCCACTGTGACCAAGACAAATAGACCTTGAATAGTAAACCAAAAATGACACTAGAATGTTCTAATAAGTTTTAAAATAAGGTTTGCAAACTGGAAAACTCCTTTAAAGATGTACATTGTCCTGTTGGTAGGCCCAATAATGCCTAAGCTCCAGCTTACACACAGTGGGCAAGACATTTTCTTTTTGGTTTTCCTGATCAATGACTGAATCTTGCCCTCCACACACTGCAAATTTCCTGTGACACCTGAAACAAAGCAGCCTTAGAACATAATAATATAATAATAATAATTTTTATTTCTATAGCATCAACATATTCCGCAGCGCTTTACAATTCAGAGGGGACATGTACAGACAATATGAGACAATACAAAATAACAAAATTAAGATACCAGGAGGAGTGAGGGCCCTGCTCGTAAGCTACAGTCTATGAGGAAATAGGGGAGGCACAAAAGGTGAATGGGTGGAGAAAAGCCAGTCTAGGCATCACAAAGCTTCTACCATGTTTGACTGGAGGAGTTTGACTTGCTCATCGTATGCTTCATTATTCCTTCTCCAGTAATACTGCTGATACAAAGACGAAACTTTTCCAGATCTGTTTTATCATTCCATAGAGCAGAATCACAAAACTTTTGCAGCTTATTTATCTGTTTCTTTTAGCATATTACAAGAATTAATTTGACAACTATAGCAATTTGCATCTTAATATTTATGATGAGTTTTCAGCCAGGTGACTTATTGTATGCAGAAAACTAAGTGTAAAAGTGTGAGTTGAGGTATTTCTAGGGAGTAAAGATTAGTGGATCATGCAAACATTCAAATTTGCCTGTTCAAGCAGCTTTTCTCTGACCAGGTCCTGGAGTTAACTACACATGCATAGTGACTTCTGGCCATGAGTAGGCAAAGAGCATGCACAGTGAACTCCATGACCTACTTGTGGCCAGAAGCTCAAAAGAGGGTAAACACTGGGTTAGAGAAGCAATTGGATGGAGATGCAGAGGACCGGACAGCGTGTAAAGATGAGAAGGGGCAGGTGGAAAGGTGAACGGTAAGGACAATATGTTTTTCCTTTTCTCTTTTAACCTTTCGCTTGCCCTATACTGTTCAGTATGACAGTCGTCTCTTGGTGAGGTTAGTGATAGGCTCAGGGTCTCTTTTATTATTAGAGGCCTTACACATTAAACGTATGGGATTTTTTGGCATTTGCAGAGTTAATGTCAGTTTTCACTGCTAGCTACAAGCTCATTAACTCTGTTCAGATGATTTCTCTGATAACCACTTCTGGATTTGGATATAAAGCCTCTGCTTCCTGCAGAGGGTGCTGGTTATTTAGTTCAGTCTGGAGCTGTGAGGAGGTGTTCTCTGCTGCTGTTGCTGCTGCTACTACTACCGCTGTCTGTTGTGTTGGTGTGTGTGTAGGTAGCTAGCTTGTTTTGTCACTTTCTCCTTTCTATGTTTCCCCTCCCTGTACACCTTTTGTTGTTCCTTATTGTTCGTATTAGATGTGAGTGAGTTTGTTTTTATCCCTGTATGTCAGTTTAGCCAGTGGGACTTTCTACTTCTGTCCTCACCCTTCCCCCGGGTGGTGGGTTGTGGAATGGGTTCTTACCATCAGAGACTAGGACAGGAGACAGGGAGACATTGGGGCACAAACCTCACTACCTTTAAGTGTACCTCTGGGTTAAGAGAAAGCTTAGGTTACACTAATGCGGGCGTCACACGAGACGATCTATAGTGCAATCGCCCGAGGGATCGCACCCGCCCCCGTCGTTTGTGCGTCACGGGCAATTAGTTGCCCGTGGCGCACAAAGTCATTAAACCCTCATCACACGCACTTACCTGCTGAGCGACGCCTCTGTGGGCGGCGAATATCCACTTCCTGAAGGAGGTGGGATGTTCGGCGTCACAGCGACGTCACACAGCGGCCGGCCAAAAGAAGCGGAGGGGCGGAGATGAGCGGGACGTAAACATCCCGCACACCTCCTTCCTTCAGCATTGCCGGCGGGACGCAGATAAGCTGTGTTCATCATTCCCGGGGTGTCACATGGAGCAATGTGTGCTACCCCGGGTATGATGAACAACCGGCGCAAAGAAGAATAAACAACTTTTTAAAAATGGGTGACGTGTCAACGATACACGATTTGTAACCGATTTGCGAATGTTCAGAGTCGCTCAGAGGTGTCACACGCAACGCCGTCGCAAACGATGCCGGATGTGCATCACGAAAAACCGTGACCCCGACTACATATTGCATGATAGATCGTCTCATTTGACGCCCGCATTAGTCTGCCGGTCAGCATAGGGTCTTCCATCCAGTCCCCCCCATTTCTGTCACTCCGGTGACATTCAGCAAGATGGTGGCTGCAGCTGGCCGCCATTCTATTGAATTTGCATGGAACAAAGAAAAAATCTGTATTCACCAGAATGCACATTTTTGTAAAACTCGAGAAGTCAATTCCACTTGAATAAATTTGCCCAGCTCAACTAGGGAGACATATTGACCAAGCGAAAAGTTTCACCTGCAGCTAAAGTGACCCTTAGTTACTAGAAGTACAATTTTTTCCCTCCTGGTAAGTGTCCTTGATGTACTTTCATACCTCGCTAATGAGCTTCACCTCGCTGTTCCTTTCAGTTTGAATAATGCATTTTCAAAGTGCAAGACATATTCTTCTTCCCTTCATCTTACAGGAACAGGCAGAAGCTTATTAAGCTATATTATGTGTATAATGTGTATCATAAATATTTTTACCTTGAATAAACCACTAAAATCAATCAATCTTGTGTTATTAATTTTCTTACAGTATACTAGATCACTTTACAATATATACTCTAATATCTGTAATACAATACAAGGGCACACTGCTAATAACAGGGATATTTAGATAGATGTTTACTAAATAAGATTGGTCAGTTCTAGGCATTAATGTGGCTAAATGTTCCATTAGTGTCACTGTTAATGAGGAGCTTTTAAAAGCTCATCTCTGGGCTTATTACATCACAGCCCAGCAATTCTCTATTCTCATTACACTTCAAGCTAAATTAAAGGGTGATCTTTATCTGTAGAGAGGAGCTGCCATATGACATCAATTGGTTGTGCACAATTGCAAAATATTAGCAGAAATTATCCCTCTGTGAGGGCCATTGAGAATCTATTAAAAAGGATAAACAATGTAACAAATACAATGTTACTGTGTATGTGCTATGACCCTGAATACTAATAGAGCACAGATTATTTAGAAGTTTGCAAAGTAGTTTAGTATTTGGCCTACCTAGGCATCACTGGGTTCGTATGGTGAAAGATTTGGTCTGCACCTAAACTTTATTGTGATACTGACATTATTGACATCTAAGCTATGTAGCATTTAATTTCATATACAACAATGATCTCCATCTTTCCTTACCATGAGAGCAACAAGAAAGGAGGTCTCGAGTCACATCCAGAGCCCCCTGAGTACTGAGTTGAAGACCCCGAACCCTCCACCTCCCTAAAAGTCATATATAACACCCAAAGCCCCCTTTACTATTATAATACCAGCCAAAACATCCCCACAGAAATCTCACTGAGACAATATTCTTACATTCAGGGTTTCCCACCTTACTACCATCTGATATTCTCACATCAGACATTCCCACCACACTATTCCATCCAGCTTCAAGCCACCATTAACTGGCAGTTTCATCCTATCTCTAGCTTACCAGACTTAATTTATCTCTTTAAACCTTAAAGAGAACCAACCTGCAGGATTTTGCTATATGAGGTAAAGGAAGTGCCACACAGGCACTAAGATGCTGAATCCAGGCATACCTGATGTAGAAAAGTGGGTTGTTTGGTTGATTAAATATGTTTAATCAAAGTTGCAGAAATACACTGAACTTTGATTGACATGTGCAACGGGGGCGGGCCTTTGTAGGTCGGGTCCTTGATATAACATCCTGCTGGCTTGCCCCTTTTTTTATTTGAATGTCATGCCGCACCGCCATTGCTGTTCTTGGTGGCGCCTGCGCAGTGCCACAGTAATTCTGTCTTCATTAAAATGGTGCCGGTGTTCTGCGTACCGTGATCTCCATCACCATTTCATTGAAGACACTGCGGTGAAGACTGTGACTGCTATTTTACATATTGGACTGCAGAATATAAGGGTCAAATGACCAAAGATGTGATCCAGTGGGCCTCCAAATAGATAACTCCTAGCCATCATATAAGCCCAGAATGAGATGCTGTTCCCATTTTGTGGAATATGTGAATAGGAGAGAGAACCTTCCAGCTCAGTCATGGAAATGGAGAAAGAGAACTAATACTCAAAAATGAATCATATACGCACATAGTGTGTGACAGCAGTGAGGATTAGTGTGTGAGAAAAGAGAATAAATTGACAGGGAAAGAAGTAGGAGTCACTGTTTGATACTGCTAGGCAGAGATGGACAGACAGCGGCTTCTTGCTATCCATGTGCTACACGGCTGAATTCTTTCTATCATCCGGCTCTTGCACAGTCGTGTACTGGATTTTTGCCTTTGTGAATTCTGGTGCTCCCAAAATTACTATATTTTGGCTTAAAAAAACCAAACATTTAAATTGCACTGACAACACCAATAATTTCAGTAAGGAGTATTTGATAAATTGTGTGTGTCACACTGTTTTGTCTATGTGACAAGACAATCCTTTCTTGTCTGACTCTGTGCAATTCTTGTGTGCTTCCAAATAGTCTCACCTGGTGTGACGACATGGACACCCAATGCCTCTCATGGGTTAAAGTTTCTTAACATTCAGCCAGACTATTGTTCTTATGTGTGCTAACTCATGTTTGCTTAGCTATTGTTTTGGACCAGACCCTTCGGAGCATTCATTGTAATGTAGGTGTGTATTGCTAATCTAATGTAAATTACCTTAGTAGCCATTGTCGAGTCTGTGACTTGCAGACTCCATGTAGATATCCTCAGTCTTTCTATGCACATCATTTGGATGAACATTGTCCATGCAGCTTGAGATTCATCCAATGGAAGAGGCGATCTTGTCCAACCAATCGATGAGGACGCAGTGTATCTAAGTGGAAGGCTGTGGCTATAAAAGGGACTTCTATAAGCCACCAGGTTGTTGATGGATGCTAATGGATCCAGTCTAAGCTCTTTGGAGCTGACTAGAGGATCAGGATATCTTATGGCTTCAATCTAGGGACTCCGGTTCCGGTTGGAGACCATATCCACAGCCTAGGGATTTCGACTCCGGCTGCCAGGATTGTAACATCATACAGGACTACCTAAGGAGGACACTCAGGTTGGGACAGTTCAGTCACCTGGAACAGACTTTGCAGACCTCAGCCAGCTTTCTAAATCTGGTGCTATTCCTTTCTCGGTGGGTGCCCGCCAAAAGCGGGGTGCTGCTGGATTGGAGTGAGCGGCCCTGGAACCTCTGAGGCAAGGACATTCTAAATCCCTGGTGAGCCAGCGGAAGGGTGAGACTCTGTTGCCTGTTACATTTGTGTGTTTTGCTGGTTATGTGTTATGTGCCGTTAATTGTTTGGGGATCCAATAAAGTCTAATTATTGTGGTTCCCTCACCCTGTGTTGTCTGAGTAGTGTTACGCCCACGGTTAAGGAGGCCGGGGTTCAGGTGGGATGAGCCCTGAGCCACGCTGTCTTTCTAAAGGCGGCAGGTTTTAGTGGATGAGAGCACATACTGAGCCCCGTGTCTCCACACCTGGTTCTGTAATTTTTAAGATATATATTCTGGATAAACATAGTTCTTGTGTTTAAAAATGATATTTCAGGCATCTGCTCTTCAAAAGGGATAATATTTGGATTGTTTTTAATTTACCAAATAATAAAAAGTGTGACAATGTGTTATTAAATAGACTATTACCGCCAATTGTCATCTCTTTACACGTTGCCATACATGTTGAGGTCCCTTTGACATTACTACATTTTGTTTGCATTTAAGACCTTGAAGGGGGTTGAATACAGTCCTAGGAGACATCACAGTGTCATTTATACCTTAAGAAAACAATTGGAGGCTTTGGGATACTTTTGATTAGCGTTGAATAGATTGACTTTCTGTCACAATGTGACTGAAGGATAGCAAGGGACAGAGGACTCCTATAATGTCCCTCATACTAGGGGACCCTAGGCTATCCCTAACCTCTGGATTACCCTTGATGGTAAAGATGCAGGAGTCCCGTGCCTTACTATTCTCTTGACCAGAACTAAACTGTTCCCCCCCAGGGAAAGAAGGGGTAGGAGTGTGATGTTCACACAGATAAAGGCAGAGAAAAACCAAAACCTAGACACACTACAAAGGCACAGGAAAAACAGTAAGCGACTAAGGAGAAAACCAAGAGAATGAAGGCAGCAACAAAAGGACATCAAGAGTGAACTCTACAACTGCTCATAGCAACAAAGTACTACAACCAACAGTAAGTCTGGAGCATTAAGTCTGGATTTATAAGGTTCACTTTCCCTATGCAAATTAGGGCTGGGACTAGTTGCACGCCCACAGGGGTGTGATAAAACGAAAAGAGGGCAGACTCAGGGGAATCAAGACCCCTGAGACTAGTCAGAGCCCTAATTAGCATAGGGAAAAGGGGCTGGGAAAGTTTAGCTATGTACCTAAAGAGTAACCCCACATCTCCAGGTTAATAGGATTTTTCCAATTGTCAGGTTCCCTTTAAAAACTTGCAATGTCATTCATGATATCACAGGCTTTATAGCAATAAAACACAATCTGTATAATCTCAGCAGTCTGTTGTTAGCATTAGATGACTACTCTCAGTGTCATTAGTTATCCTGAGCCCCAATAGTGTAGAAAATACCAAATTAAACTGGTTCGCCAAAAAATAAATAAAATTGGCCATTGTTACATATTTCAATATGCAAGTAAAATGTCAGGAAAGTTACAGCCTGAAAAAATACTTCTTAAGAATATCTCAGCTGTCAGAGCAGCGGTATGAGGAGCAAACCTAATTGTACTTGATCTGCTTACTATAACAAGATAACTGACTTCAGTTCTGCTACGTGCTCACTCAGTCTCTGAGCCTTGCTTTAAAGCTGCCAGACTTACAGAAAGGGTTTAAAAATGAACACGAAAGAGTCAGTAGATCAGGTATGCTTGTTAACCATGCTACTCCTCTAACAGCTAAAATATATTTCTTCAGCATTGTTTCATCAGGCTGTAACACAACCCATCCTGGCATGGTTGCAGCTTGAAATATGTGACGATGGCCATTATATCACATTAATGAAGAACCCTTTTAAGAAAAAAAAATTGTAAAAAATAGTGTAAATAAATGATAAAATAAAGAAATACACATATAAAAAATGGCTGGGATGGCATTTCTAGAGATTTGTGGCATGTCAAGAAGCATCAACAAGTGGAGAACAGGAACAAGATCTACAGTTGGTCCCGGAATTTATTTATTTATTTTAATTTTATTCCCTGGTAAACCTGGCCCAGCAATGAGCTGCTCTCTGCCTTCAGCAACTTTTCATCTGTGGATTCTCTGACTGTAGTGTTTACTAATGGAAATAATCACTGCTTTATTATCTATATCCATTTCTTAGAACCAACAATACAGTTCATATACATAGGAGTAAATGATAATATCAGCTCTTTTGTTTTTCGATCAGATACAATTATACCAGATGCTGACTTTACCTGGTTTTCCTTTAAAATCCCCCTTCGGTATATGTCGAGGTCTGGCAGCTTTGCTGCTTCTGTTGGACAAAAGATCATATTGCTATTTTCTGCTTGACAGGCAGACATACATATATAGCAAAGAAGGAAAACTCTCTCCATCCATCATTACAAATCTTATCACTTTCCCTCATATGTAGGAATTGATTTATCAACCATTGGTAGCACTGACACTTTTTAATATTGCAGCATCCATCTAACAAATATTTCTTAGATTACTGATAACCTGCAATATCATCCATGGGAGCGTTTGTCAGTAAAAGGAAATGTGCTCCAGTGTAGAGCAGTGTTTTCACAGAGGGCATTAATGTCTACCATAGTTTACAATGTATCTGAAGTATGATGAAAAGGAGCTCATAAGAAAAGTATTATATACCGTACTTATGTAGCTGTTTTTTTTTTATGGAAACATACACTGTATAGTTAATTAAATCTTTTACATTCTGCCTTGCTGAAGTTGGCTGTATATTTAAAGGGAAATCAGGCAAAAATGAAAACGTTAGACATGAACGGATCTGGTTTGAATTTACAAAAGTGCATGGATTTTACTGCAAATTGAATGTTCTAAATTATGCTCTGGGGTCTGAGGACAATAAACTTAAAATGTAAAAATAAAAAAAAATAACCAAAACTAATGCTCATCTTCCCTCTCACCTTTTCCTGCAGCCCCTCTGCCTCTGATGCTTGTTGCTTGCCCGCCTAGTCCTCAGAGCCTCTGTTCTTCCCTCTAGAACAGGATTTCCAGCTTTGACCAGGCACTTTGTAATTTTGAGACGTCACGAGACCATGACATCTAAAGCGGGCTTTACACACAGTGACATTGCTAGCGATGTCGCTGGTGAAAGCACCCGCCCCCGACGGTTGTGTGTCACGGGCAAATCGCTGCCCGTGGCGCACAACAATGCTAGGACCCATCACACATACTTACCTGCATAGCGACGTCGCTGTGGCCGGCGAACCGCCTCCTTTCTAAGGGGGTGGTTCATTCGGCATCACAGCGGCGTCACTAAGCGGCCGCCCAATAGACGCGGAGGGGCAGAGATGAGCGGGCCGAACATCCCGCCCACATTCTTCCTTCCTCATTGTGGGCGGCCGCAGGTACAGTGATGTTCCTCGTTCCTGCGGTGTCACACATAGCGATGTGTGCTGCCGCAGGAACAATGAACAACCTGCGTCCTGCAACAGCAACAATAATCGGGAAAGGAATGACGATCAACGATTAGGTAAGTAATTTTGATCGTTAACGGTCGTTCCTGCGGTTCACACGCAACAACATCGCTAACGAGGCCGGATGTGCGTCACGAATTCCGTGACCCAAACAACATCTCGTTAGCGATGTCGTTGCGTGGAAAGCCCGCTTAAGGCTTGGAGTCTTCACCCTAAAACAGGACTTATAGATATCACCAGGCCTTATCTCAGAGGTCACAACGCTACAGGTGAAGACACCAGTGTGTGACTGTGGAAAGAAGAAGCCCTGAGTAACGGACTTCTAAGCCCCAAGCACTAGAGGCAGCAGAGTTACAGGTACAGGTGAGCAGTGAGTATCACGTTTTATTACCTTTTGCAGGCCCTCTAAAGTTTAGCAAAATGGTGCCCGCAGCTGGCCATCATTTTACTGAATTTGTGATTAGTAATTAGCGAAATACAAACAAATTCATACTCTAGAGAATATTGAATATGGATTTGTGAAAAATTCAAGTAGAATTTGATTCTGCTTAAATAATTTTGCAAATCTCTACTGCACATGCTTATGCCGATTTAACCCCTATCACATGCGTTTCACAGATGACTTAAAGAGTTAACTGTTTCAACTAATCTCACAAAATGACCTTAGCTCCTCCACCACCCAGTGAATTTTACTCTACAGTGATATAAATTGAAGGAAAAGTAAATCAATTAATATGATTATGTTGTACCATTACGGACTGGAAATACAACCGCTGGTGGATCGGAGATCTGCTTGCTGATGTTAACCAGTTAAAGAGGACCAACCACCAGGATTTTCCTATATAAACTAAAGCCAGTGCTATACTAGCACTATTGTGCTGATTCCATACATACCTTTAGTTGTGAGATCGTATGTATAGTTTCTTAAATACAGGCAAGTAAAGTTTGTGAAATGTACTGCTATTTGATGATCGGTGCAATGGAATATCTAATACGTAGGTCAGGTTTTGCTAGTTATTCCTGCCCCTGTCTGTCTGTCCTTCCTCGTCTCTGCCCTTCTGTTGCAGGTGGGGGCCGCTGCTGCTTCTCTGGGCCCACTCGGATCAGGGGGTTCTCTACTGCGGCTCGAGTGGTGACCGGACCCGGGCTCGCATGGCCATCCGTCCTCACAACCGTCATAAAAGGGGATATTTACAGGGGATTTGTTGTGTCGGTGATGCCACCCGTGGGTTGCGGTGAGGGATGGTGACACCACCGCTGCCTGGTGATGGGGCGCTTGGGGCTGATGGAGTGGGGCAGCAATGCTGGAGGTGGCGCGCCGGGTTGGACCAGGGGTCAATGGGGTACTCACAGTTCAGTCATTTCACACAAGTCCAGTTGTAAACCAAGATGCCAGTGACCGGCTGCCATTGGAGGGTGTATTCGCGTTCCACACCCGAGGTAGTGAACAGGTGTCCCTTCCCCCTGCACACTGTGTTTGTCTCTCCTGTTGGACGACTTTGCATGGAACGGAGAAGTCCACTCCCGGTTTTGTGTGTATTTGGGAGCTGTGGCCCGTGAAATCTGACCCTTGGGATCTCTGTGGGTTCTGACGGACACCCTATCCCTCGCGTTGGGCTTCCGTTTCGCTCTCTGGGCTTTGGAAGAATAAGGCCTGAAACCTCGTCCTCTGCTGGTTAATTAACAAGGGGCATGCAAGCTTCCTCATCCTAGGGTCCAGGCATCCCGTCTGTGCATGGCCTCCAGACCGGATTCCCGTTGTCGGCACCAGCAGGCTACGACCCTGCCCCGGTCCACTTAAAGTTTCCAGTGACTGGATCTCCGTCGCCTGTGGCACTGTTCACTGTCTGCCACCTATCCAGGTAGTCCAGGGGCCCCTACCCTTGACTCCACTGCTGTCACACTTGAACTCCACACTCAAACTGTACTTCACTTCCACTTCCCTAGATACTCTATACTGATCCGATGTGTTCCCGCCCCTGACACTTCAGGACCCCTAAGTGGGTGTTCTCATCCGCCTGATCCCACCCACCGGTGTGTCCTTATTATCATGAGGTGGTGGCTAGGCTTTAATTGCTGTGTGTTATACCTGGGTGTGAGTTTTTGGTGGTAACAAGAAGGGTGGACACTTTTGTGACTATCTGGTTTTGCCAGGGCGTCACACTTCCTCCCATTGTAATAAGAGACAGGGGGAGGAAGGACAGGCAGGCAGACAGGTGTGGGAATAACTAGCAAAACCCAACGCACTATTAGATATTCTGCAGCACCTATCAATCAAGTAACAGTGCATTTCACAAACTTTACTTGCCTGTATTTCAGAAAGTATACATCTGATCTCATAACTGAAGGTATGTTTAGAATCAGCACTGGCTTTAGTTTATATAGGAAAATCCTGGTGATTGGTATTCTTTAAATCCCGCTGTCAATCTCTGACAGCGAGAATTAATACACATCAGCAGGGGGCATGTGATTTGCAGCTCCTATTGGAGTGCTTATGACATCACCACAGGGAGCTGCTGGGTTGGCATGGAAAGCTGGGTTGAGCTGATGACCCCTGTGTTTGCCATTATGATCATTCTCCATAGTTGTCAGGAAAGACGGGTGTCATGATGCGCTTATCACCAATTCCAGGAGGTAGATAATGTTAATCCATGTCATTATCCTGTCATTGATATTTGTCCTGAAGAAGGGGGCTGTGACCCTTGAAACGTATAGACCTGTATCTTCTTTGTGAATAAAAGACATGGATTAACATTATCTGCCTCCTGGAACCCGTCTTTTCTGACAACTACGAATTCTAATTTCTTCGGGGCTGCAGCTGTTTCACCCTGTGACTACGCTATTATAGGAGTTGTGACTGGCACAACCCCTATAGGTGAGTTTTCCCATAACCTTCTTTATTGGTGTTTACCAGTTAAGACCCTATTGCGCTTTCTTGTCCACAGTCTCGTTTTCTGCTCTTGTGTTATGAACCTTCTGTGAACGCCGGCTGCAAGCTGATGTTCATAGGAGATCATTTCTGCTATACAGTGCTAATGCCTTGCTCTGTATAGCACAAGCAAATCAGATGATTTCAGCTTCAAGTCCCCTAAGGGGACTGTTAAATACTGTAAGATGCAAAACAAAGAAGTTTTTAAAAATATGAAAAACCCTGCAGAAAAGTTCAAAGCACCCCCCTTATGCCACATTAAAAATAAAAAAATACACATATTTGGTATCATTGTGTTCACAAATGTCCGGTATATCAAAATATAAAATAAATGAATCCGATTGTTAAATAGCATAACAGGAAAAAAATAAAAAAACAAAATTCCTTTTTTTTTGGTTGCCGCAGCATTACTATAAAATGTAATAGGAGGCGATCAAAACATAGTATCTACCCCAACATAGTATCAGCACAGACGTCAGCTCACGTTACAAAAAATAAGCTTTCATAAAGTCCCAGATTCCGAAAATTTAAAACATGTTACAGGTCATGGAAAATAGCAGCTCAAGCAAAAAAAAGTTTTATTTACAAATTTTAGATTTTTTTTTCACCATTTAAATAATAAAAATCCGATACATGTTTGGTATTTATGTACTCATATTGACCTAGACCATGATATTGCCAGGTTAGTTTTACCATATAGTGAGCATGGTAAATAAAATTTCCTAAAACCTTTTGTGGAATTGCAATTTTTCTTGCAATTTCGACGCACTGGGATTTTTTTCCATGTTCTAGTACACTACATGGTAAAATGAATGGAGTCATTCAAATGTACGTGTCATTCAAAAAATAATGCCTTATATGCTATATTGACAGAAAAATAAAAAGGTTATGGCTCTTGGAAGAAGGGCAGAAAAAAAATGAAAACATGGAAAAACGTCCGGAGTGAAGGGGTAAATGCTCTTAAATATGATTTTCTTCAGCATATCCACAAAAAAGGACCCAACGAAGTGTCACTGTGCGTGAAACAGCTGCCACCATCCAGGATGTCCCCCACATCCGGATAGACTTTTTTCTTTTTTTCTCCTTCTGTGATAATTTTGTTCAGTAATATAGTCTTACTTTATGACCGTTAATACAAGCCATTGTGGTTGAGTGCATTACTTATTGTTTTTCTTGAAACAATTGTACCTGCTGATTCCAGGTCTTTCTATAACTGTCCACAGGTGGTCCTTGGCTCTTGGACAACTCTTCTGATAATTATTTTCACTCTGCCTGAAATCTTGCAGGGAGCACCTGGTTGTGGCCGGTTTATAGTGAAATAATGGTCCAACAGTGCTCACTGGACGCTTCAGTAGTTTAGAAGCTCTCCTGTAACTAATGCCATCAGTATGTTTTGCAATAATAAGGTTGTGAAGATCTTGAGACAGCTCTCTGGTTTTACATATCATGAGATGTTTCTTATGTGTCACCTTGGTACTTTAACACCTTTTTATGGGAAATTTATTGAATCAATGGATATTATTTTTCACTAAGTTTCAGGATTGCTTTCTAATTACTGATATATCAGCTGGTATCATGACTTTCCATGGTTTTTTACACCACTCCTTCTTCATATGTTCAATACTTTTTCCCTGTGTCGTTTTTTAATTTATGGACATTTGTGGTTTGACTTCTTTTCTTATGTGTATTGCATGTTTTTTTACTGACACCTGCTGTATATATATATATATATATATATATATACTAGCTGTAGTACCCGGGTGTTGCCCAGGATAGTAACTGTCTCTCGGTCTCTCTCCCAGTCTCTGTCTGTGTGTCGCTGTCTGTCTTTCTTTGTCTATCTGTGTCTATGTCTCTGTCTGTCTGTTTCTATCTCTCTGTCTGTATTTGTATCAGTCTATCTGTCTCCATCTCTGTGTCTCTTTGTCTGTCTCTATCTCTTTGTCTGTCTGTATATGTGTGTCTTTCTGTCTCTTTCCAGGGCTTTCTCGTTCCAGGGCTGTCTCTTTCCAGGGCTGTCTCTTTGCCTGGCTGTATCTTTGCCCAGCTGTCTCTTTCCAGGGCTGTCTCTTTCCAGGGCTGTCTCTTTGCCCAACTGTCTCTTTCCAGGTCTGTCTCTTTACCCGGCTGTCTCTTTGACCGGCTGTCTCTTTGCCCGGCTGTCTCTTTCCAGGGCTGTCTCTTTCCAGGGCTGTCTCTTTGCCCAACTGTCTCTTTCCAGGGCTGTCTCTTTGCCCAGCTGTCTCTTTGCCTGGCTGTCTCTTTGACCGGTTGTCTCTTTCCAGGGCTTTCTCGTTCCAGGGCTGTCTCTTTCCAGGGCTGTCTCTTTGCCTGGCTGTATCTTTGCCCAGCTGTCTCTTTCCAGGGCTGTCTCTTTGCCCAGCTGTCTCTTTGCCTGTCTGTCTCTTTGCCGGGCTGTCTCTTTGCCCGGCTGTCTCTTTGCCCGGCTGTCTCTTTCCAGGTCTGTCTCTTTCCACGTCTGTCTCTTTCAGTCTCTCTATCCGTCTCCCCACCGACATCATATTACTTAACACATAAGCTTCATATACTAACAGTTTATTTTGTTCCTATAGCAACCACTGACAGTTGCTATTAACAGCTTGTAGCCTCTATTCGGTTTAATGGAGGCAGGATTTTGGATAGTAACTGTAAAGCGCAGGTTTACATTTTACAGGCAAAACATAGTCTATGACGTTCCCTGAGTCACATGAGGCGTCTGTGCAAAATTTCGTGATTGTAAATGCGACGGTGCGGATTCCTTTAGCGGACACACACACACACACACACACACACACACACACACACATACATACACTGAGCTTTTTATATATATATATATATATATATATATATATGTATATATATATATATATATATATACATACAGTGCCTACAAGTAGTATTCAACCCCCTGCAGATTTAGCAGGTTTACACACATTCGGAATTAACTTGGCATTGTGACATATGGACAGTAGATCAGCCTGGAAGTGTGAAAAGTGAAAAGCACTGCAGGAAAAAAAAATGTTATTTCTTTTTTTTTTTTTTTTTTAAATTGTGAAAAGTTTATTCAGAGGGTCGTTTATTATTCAACCCCTCAATCCACCAGAATTCTGTTTGGTTCCCCTAAAGTATTAAGAAGTATTTCAGGCACAAAGAACAATGAGCTTCACATGTTTGGATTAATTATCTCTTTTTCCAGCCTTTTCTGACTAATTAAGACCCTCCCCAAACTTGTGAACAGCACTCATACTTGGTCAACATGGGAAAGACAAAGGAGCATTCCAAGGCCATCAGAGACAAGATCGTGGAGGGTCACAAGGCTGGCAAGGGGTACAAAACCCTTTCCAAGGAGTTGGGCCTACCTGTCTCCACTGTTGGGAGCATCATCCGGAAGTGGAAGGCTTATGGAACTACTGTTAGCCTTCCACGGCCTGGACAGCCTTTGAAAGTTTCCACCCGTGCCGAGGCCAGGCTTTTCCAAAGAGTCAAGGCTAACCCAAGGACAACAAGGAAGGAGTTCCGGGAAGATCTCATGGCAGTGGGGACATTTGTTTCAGTCAATACCATAAGTAACGTACTCCACCGCAATGGTCTCCATTCCAGATGAGCCCGTAAGGTACCTTTACTTGCAAAGCGTCATGTCGAGGCTCGTCTACAGTTTGCTCATGATCATTTGGAGGACTCTGAGACAGACTGGTTCAAGGTTCTCTGGTCTGATGAGACCAAGATCGAGATCTTTAGTGCCAACCACACACGTGACGTTTGGAGACTGGATGGCACTGCATACGACCCCAAGAATACCATCCCTACAGTCAAGCATGGTGGTGGCAGCATCATGCTGTGGGGCTGTTTCTCAGCCAAGGGGCCTGGCCATCTGGTCCGCATCCATGGGAAGATGGATAGCATGGCCTACCTGGAGATTTTGGCCAAGAACCTCCGCTCCTCCATCAAGGATCTTAAGATGGGTCGTCATTTCATCTTCCAACAAGACAACGACCCAAAGCACACAGCCAAGAAAACCAAGGCCTGGTTCAAGAGGGAAAAAATCAAGGTGTTGCAGTGGCCTAGTCAGTCTGCTGACCTTAACCCAATTGAAAACTTGTGGAAGGAGCTCAAGATTAAAGTCCACATGAGACACCCAAAGAACCTAGATAACTTGGAGAAGATCTGCATGGAGGAGTGGGCCAAGATAACTCCAGAGACCTGTGCCGGCCTGATCAGGTCTTATAAAAGACGATTATTAGCTGTAATTGCAACAAAGGGTTATTCCACAAAATATTAAACCTAGGGGTTGAATAATATATGACCCACACTTTTATGTTGAAAATGTATTAAAATTTAACTGAGCAACATAACTTGTTGGTTTGTAAGATTTATGCATCTGTTAATAAATCCTGCTCTTGTTTGAAGTTTGCAGGCTCTAACTTATTTGCATCTTATCAAACCTGTTAAATCTGCAGGGGGTTGAATACTACTTGTAGGCACTGTATACAGTATATATACATATATCTAATATATAAAGCTGAGTGTATGTATGTTTGTATGTCCGCTGAAGGAATTTGCACCGTCACATGTACAATCACAAAATTTTGCACAGACACTCCATTTGACTCAGGGAACGTCATGGGCTATGTGTTGAGGGGAAATGTTAACCCTGCACTTTACAGTTATTCACCAATAAACCTGCCTCCATTAAAGTCAATGGAGCATGGAGCCACAGTGCAGCCAGAACTTCAGAAGAATGTTGGCGTGTCACAATGCATAGCCACGCCCTTAAATGGAATGTTGACATGTCACAATGCAGCCAGGGAAAAAGACAGATAGTGAAAGAGACAGACAGAGAAAGAGACAGACAGAGAAAGAGACAGACAGGGAGCAAGACAGACAGAGAGAGAGACACAGGGAGAGAGACAAATAGGGAGAGAGACAGATTGGGAGACAAAGACACAGACAGGGAGACAAAGAGACAAACAAACAAAGAGACAGACAGACAGGCAAAGAGACAGACAGACAGGGAAAGAGACACGGAAAGAGATAAAGAGGCAGACAGGGCGAGAGGCAGACAGGGAATGAGACAGACAGGGAATGAGACAGACAGAGAGAGAGACAGACAGACAAAGAAAGAGAGACAGACAGACAGACAAAGAGATAGAGACAGACAGACAAAGAGATACATAGTGAGAGACAGACAGACAAAGAGATAGATAGAGAGAGACAAGACAGACAAAAAGATAGAGACAGACAGACAGACCATTTATATCCCGGGCAACGCCAGGTGCTACAGCTAATATATGTATCTATATATATATATATATATATATATATATATATATAGATACATATATATACTGTATATAAAACATTAGTTATTTTTGATGTCTCAATCAGTGTAATTGTTTTAAAATAATTTTCGTGCTGTATTTTTTCCAGCAATTTTTCCTTATCTGCATACATCCTTTTCTCGTCTCTGCACACCTCACGATTTAATTGTGACATGACAGATGAGCTGAGCATATACTTTTTTTCACAGCACTAGGATGCAGATTGTGATTTTAAGGGCAGAGTCATACTTGCGTATCACTTCTGATGCGAGAGCATTGGATGCGATATGGTAATGACCCTCGGCTCAGGCTCTGCTGCGAGCGTAAGCCAAGTGTCATGCGACTGTGATCCGTTCCTGAGATCGGATCACAGCTGCGGAGGAGAGGGAGGGATTAATCTCCCCATCTCCTCCATTGTCAACCTGTGCATTTATCGAACTGCACTTGGATAGCATCTGAGTGCAGTCCGATGTTTCTCTTGCACCCATAGACTTGTATGGGTTCAAGTGACAAGCCTCTTGCAGACAATCACAGCATACTGCAATTTTTTCCTCAGTCCATTTAGGGCTGAGGAAAAACTCGCATAACTGAGCTGCAGCATTGTCTTAAATAGGGCCAAGTACATTTGCCATACATAAGCCAGATTTTCTCGCATTGCACTCGTGCAAGTCATACACAAGTGTGACTCTGCCCTAATTCATATATCGGGTCAAAAATTTACATGCCTCCTTTTTTTTGTATATGGACCGACTGTGAACATGCCATAAACTATAAAACATGGATAAAATCTGAATGGGGGTAAAAATGGAGCAGAATTTGTCAGAAAGATTGTGACTGTGCTGATGATATTTGCAGCAAATTTATCAAAGTAGAGCACAATCTTAGATAATTTTGTCACATCACTAATTTAACATTTGTCCTTAGAGATTTTTGTCCAAATTTTTTCTAACCATAGAACTGGAGTAAGAATGAAAACTTCTTATGCAACTTTTTAGCTTAATTATACAAGGCCCATTTGACACCCACTCTTAAACAGGCATACATAGCAAAAATTGAATTGAATTTTTTGGGAAACATACAAGTGCATCTCAACAACTTAGAATATCATCAAAAAGTTAATTTATTTCAGTAATTCAGTGTAAAAAAGGAAACACATACTATATAGAGTCATTACAAACAGAGCGGTCTATGATCAGAGTGTGTCAATGACTGCCTTATGGACATCTGTCAAGTCAGCAGTATTCCCCATGATTGTGTAGCCTACTGAACCATACTAAGGGACCATTTTAGTTAGGGAGCCTTTGCAGGTGTAGTATGGTAATTATTCTAATTTTCTGAAATAATGACGTTTGGAGTTTCATTGTCTGTAAGCCATAATCATCAACATTAACAGAAATAAACACGTGAAATAGATCACTCTGTGTGTAATGACTCTATATAATATATGCGTTTCCTTTTTTATATTGAATTACCGAAATAAATTAACTTTTTGTTGATATTCTAATTTATTGAGATACACCTGTAGGTTGCTCCAATTTTTGTGCTTTTTTTTACTGTTTTTTACTTCAACATAGTGATTAGGTGGTCCAATTAGTATTGTATATATTTATACAGAATAGTATATAACTACAGAATGGTATATTTCAGAAAAATGTGGATCAAATAGCTGAAAACTTGATTTTTTTTATAATACTCAGATAAAATGAAAGCAATAAAAAAAAAACCATATAAAAAACTTGTACTAGCTGTAATCTATGGAAACAAAGGGCACCCCGTGTGTTTGTATGTTTCTATCATTATATTTTAATTCCTCAGCATAATTGCTTATGTTCTTGAATGTAGACACAATTTTGGCTCCCGAAATGCATCATCTCTTCACAAAAATGCAAGGCAGCCTTTTTCTCTCATTTAAATGGTTCCTAATGTCGATCTCAGAGAGTTTTTTCAGGTCATTAAGACAATGAATTATGTTATGTGGTGACTGTTTATGCCTTTTAAAAATGATATAAATTCATTTAGCGCAGATGCTTTTTCCCTGCGGCTGTTCAGGTGGTTGTTATGTGGGATTAAATAAGCATGGCAAATACTATACAAAAATGAAAAAACTACGCAATATTAGATTATATTTGCAGCAAGTGTGCACAGATGTTTTGGACAGTGAAAAAAGTTATGTTGCTAATTAAATTTACAGTTGGATGCAGTTTCAATGCCAATGAACTTTCTTAATTAAGCAAACAGCATTCATGCTTCACCTGCTGCTGCAATATCTGAGTTTGCATCATGAAAATACTATTTTGCACTATTTTGTTTACTTTTAATTTACTTTTTATTGGAAGCATAATTGATTTGTTGTAGCTGCTACATTTTTCAATTAAAAATATTACAATTATAGAATTTTATATATAATTTAATAAGACTTTTGGCCAAGTTTACTGGCATCAAAAATTCTTGTTTTATTGTTTTTATGCAAAAATGTATAACTCTGCCATTTTCCACACCATTTTCATCTTATCACGTTTCAAATGTGGCTTGGAAAGCAGGCAAATATAATGCATTAAGAGAAAAGCATTTTGGATTTTTTCAGAAAATTGTGTTTATTCTATTGTAATTCTATTGTCAATTTATATTGCACTTTATTCCATCGTGCTAAAACCACTGAACACAGATCTTTAAACATATGATGCCTTCCAGAAGTATCCAGGGGCATAACAGTTGCGGTTGCAGAGGTGGCGACCGGGATCAAGCCAGGAAGGGAGAGGGTCCACCAACCTAAGCACTTGCCTCACCTAGATGTGTGCCAAAGGGCGCAAATCCAGCTGAAGTAAATTGCATTGAGTCTCTGCACTGCAATAAATGCCACCAGCTAAACAGAGGTCCGCAGCTGATGTCAAAGGCATCTGCCAGCCGCTGTTGCAGCTACAGATGATATAATGCTATGGGGAAGCCGAGGATGGTGAGTAGAATTTTTTTGCTTTTTTATGTATTGAAGACAGAACGGGGACTGCATATACCAGAAAGGGGTCCAAGATAAGGACATATATACCAGAATGGGGACATATTTTCTAGGATGGGGCACATATATACCAGGAAGGGGACATATATAATAGGATGGGGGATATATATACCAGGATGTTGGACATATATACCAAGATGAGGGACATATATACCAGGATGGGGATATGTACCAGGATGGGCCCATGTTGAGGGCCAGATGTACCAGGATGGGGCCACATATACCAGGAAGGGGACATATATACCAGGATGGCAATGTATACAAGGATTGGTCCAGGATGGGGACATATATACCAGGATTGGGGACATATTTAACAGGCAGGGGCCCAGGATGTGGACATACAGTATATACCAGGATGGGCCCAAAATGGGGACTTGTATAACAGGATAGGGGACATATATACCAGGATGGGGGACATATATATCAGGATAAGGGCCACATATACAAGGATGGAAGATATATATACAAGGCTGGGGACAGATATATCAAGATGAGACCAGTATGGAGACATATATGCCAGGCTTGGGGGCATATATATCCAGAAGGGGCCCAGGATGGGGACATATTTTCCAGGAAGAGGACCAGGGTAGGGACATATTTACCAGGATTGGGACATATATATCAGGATGGGGGACATATTTACCAAGATGGAGGTACATAATTACCACAATCGTGGATATGTTTTCCAGGATGGGGGATATATTTACCAGGAAGGGGTCCAGGATAGGGAATATTACTACAGGATGAGGGACATAACTACATAATGAAGGGTCATGAGGGCAACACATGTCTTTAAAGGATTTAGAACACTACAAAAGCCCTTACATCGGATCAAGATGCTAAGTTTGGGAAGGGGCAAGGTCCAAATTTTGCACCAGGGCTCATTGGACTCTAGCTATGCCACTGAAAGTAACCCTCCATATTCATGAGCCAGGCAACTTTTTTATTGGCAGGGCAGGCAAGACATCATGTGTTCATCACACTGCAATGTTGCGTAGATGTTGCGCAGTTTAGATAATCAAATGAGGAGAAAGGAATGATGAGACATAAGGAGACTCACAGGCTTCTCGTCCAGTTGTCACAGATTACTGACATGACAAATTTTTGAAAAGGTGGAGGAGAGAACAAGAGAATCTGCCATTTTGGATCTAATTCTTATCAACAGGGAGGAAATAGTTGAAGAAGTAAAGGTGATTGGGAATTTAGGAGAAGGAAGATCTGCGAGGACTTAGTAGAAAAGGTCCAATGGCTGAATGTTGTAAAGGACAGAAATGTCTAAACAGGATGGAAGATTTTGTTAAATGAAACTCTCACTGCACAATCAGTAACAATTACTAAAAGAAGGAAGAATTAAAGGCATTTAAAGCAACCATGATGGATGAACAAAGAACTTAAACACTTGCTTAAAAAGGAAAGAATAAATGTACTGTATGTCAAATGGAAAGAGGGGCGCATATGTAAAGAAGAATATAAAGCTGTCTGCTGGCAAGCGTTAGAAGAACTAAAGCAAATAATGAAGTGAAGCTTGCAAGGGAGACCAAAAGCAGTAAATAAAAAAAAGGTTTTTGGGGGGTATGTCAAAAGCAAACGAAAAGTCAAAGATGCTATAAAAGTTTTACAGTATGAAAATGGTGAAGTGGTCAAACATTATGTTGAGAAGGCCAAACTTTTAAATTCCTATATTGTACTTGTGTTCTCTAAAAATGCAAATGTAACATCAATTGATCCTCACTGTAGTATCGAAGGAATAAAAGAATCCACACTATCTATAAACAGATGGATGTGAGGAAACACTTTACTGACTTAAATGAATTTAAATCTGTTCTAGATAAATTACATCCTAGATTCCTAGATAGCAGAGGAAATTTCAGACCGACTAGCAAGAATCTTTAAAAATTCCTGGAGAAAAGGAGAAGACCCAGAACATTGGAGAAGGACAAATTTTGTCTCTATCTTCAAAAAGGGAAAGAAGATGGAGCCAGGAAATTACAGGCCTGGGAGCCCTCTATACCAGGAAAGATCTTTGCACAAATGATTACACAGTATGTATGTAAGTACTTGGATAATAATACAGTAATTAACCAGAGCCAGCATGGGTTTGTAGCAAACAAGTCATGCCAGACTAATCTAATTTCTTTCTATGATGGAAAATCTGACTGGGTGGATCAGGTAAATGTGATAGATATAGTATATCTCGACTTCAGCAAAGCATTTCATAAAGTATCTCATATTATCAGATTAACGATGATCTTAAGTTGCCCAGATGCTGCACTGAAAGCCCATCTATCAGGAAGAAATAAATATATAACAGTAAGGAAGGCGTTAGTGTCTTCAGGTCTTCCAAAATCTCACAGGCTGTAGTAGTTCTCAAGAGAACTTATTGAAAAAAAAAATCTGCTAAAAGGATGTGACTAAGATGGGTGGATGCAGGTAGTATCTCTACTTATTATGAAGCTATGTATTCTGCTATTTGTTACTATTTTAGAAACCTCTACATTTTTGCATGGTATGCCTGTAATTATGAAGCAATATAATAAACAAACATCTTATTTACAGACTTTTGGAAATAAAATGTCTGTGCACTTCTGCTAGTCACACCAGTGTTGATAGAATTCTTGAAACTTCTGAGTAGAGAAAAGGCTACTCTTACATTTGTGGAGGCACCGCTGAGATTAAAACTTTGAATCTCCTGTACAAAAACTACTCATACAGAACTTTATTTCTCCTGGCAGCCTCCAGCTTTCAGTCATGGAGGCGCAAGTTGGTGTGGCTTCAGTCACTGCTTAGTACATAGTGAGCTGCAGCTGTAACCACACCCCAACACTGACTGACTGGTTTTAAACTAATGCACTGCTGAGGCGGCTGTCAGTCAATGTCATGGCTTAGATACAGCTGGAGTTCACTATGTGCAGAGCAGTGACTCTAACCGTGTCTCTAAGATTGGTAGCTAAGCCGCTTTAGAACGCTATTAACGTGCAGATTAACCCTTTATCTGCAGGCTATTGGCATTTTGTTTAAATGACGAGTTTCTTTTTAATATACTCATCTGAGCGAGCCATCAGCTGTAATAATCATTGTTGTTTTTTACAGATTTACATATGACTATGTTGTGCATTTTTTTACAGGTTTGCTATAATTTCTGCTCTGTTCGCAGGCAAATTTAAGTGGGCATTTCCACTCGGATTTTTATTGGCACCGTAACATGCAGAAAAAAATTTACCCCAAAAAATTCTGGTCAGAAAATCTATGGTGTATTTCCCTATAGTGATCAAACCATTCAAAGTACATATCTGTATATAAACATATATATAATAAAAATAAAAAATATACTTATCATCCGATCCATGAACAGGCAGTCTGACAGTCCACGTATCATGGGTATAGGTCGGATCAAAAAACCTATCTGGCTACTGGGAGGAGCACATCACAGAAAGGGAGAAATGATCCAGCAATCCCGCAGGTAAAATCCAACAATCCCTTTCTGTGATGTGCTCCTCCCAGTAGCCAGATAGGTTTTTTGATCCATGCAGACCTATACCCATGATACGTGGACTGTCAGACTGCCTGTACATGGATCGGATAAGAATATTTTTTATTTTTATTATATACTAGCTGCACTACCCGGCTTCGATCGGGTTAATAACTGTTGTTAACAAAATAGAATGTATGTATTCTGTACACAAAAACCACAAAACAAATAGATGTAAATGTAATTATTAAAAGGCAAAAACTAAGCTAATAGAAGCATTTCACAACAAATATTTCAGCACCACAGATATTCCACACAGATTTAACTAAATTGGCCAAGTAATGTGCTCTGTCTGTCTCTTCCCTCCTCTGTCTCTGTCTGTCTCTTTCCCCATCCGTCTCTTTCCAGGTCCATCTCTTTCCAGGTCCGCCTCTTTCCAGGTCCGCCTCTTTCCCCGTCCGCCTCTTTCCCTGTCCGTCTCTGTCTGCCTCTTTCCCCATCTGTCTCTTTCCCTGTCTGCCTGTCTCTGTCTGTCTCTTTCTTTGTCTGTCTCTGTCTCTCTGTTTCTTTCCCCATTTGTCTCTTTCCAGGTCTGTCTCTTTCCAAGGTATGTCTCTTTCCCCGTCTGTCTCCACGTCTCTTTGTCTGGGTCTTTTACTGTCTGTCTCTTTCCCTGTCTGCCTGTCTGCCTGTCTTTGTCTGTCTCTATTTCTCTGTCTCTTTCCCAGTCTGTCTCTATCAAGGTCTGTGTCTTTCCCCATCTATCTTTGTCTGTCTCGCTGGCTGTCTCCTCCTTCCCTGTCTGCCTGTCTGTGTCCCTGTCTGCATGTCTGTCTGTCTCTTTCCCCATGTGTCTCTTTCCCCATCTATCTCTTTCCAGGTCTGTCTCTTTCCAGGTCTGTCTCTGTTTGTCTTTTTCACCGTCTGTCTCTCTCTGTCTCTTTCACCGTTTGTCTCTGTCTGTCTCTTTCCTTGTCTGTCTCTATCTCTCTGTCTCTTTCCCTGTCTGTCTCTGTCTGTCTCTCTCTGTTTCTCTCTATCCGTCTCCCCACTGACATCTTATTACCTCACATATAAACTTCTTATACTATGCATTTTGTTCCTATAGCAACCAACCACAGCTCCTACTAATAACCTGTAGTTCCAGGCTCCATTTACTTTAAATGAAGGCATGTGTTTTGGAGAGTAACTGTAAAGCGCGGGGTTAAATTTTCCTGTCAAAATATAGTCTATGACGTTCCCTGGGTCACATGAGGTGTCTATGCAAAATTTGTGATTGTAAATGCGACGGTGCGGATACACTTTTCGTTTCACTTTTTCCCCATTATGTAGATAAGGGCAAAATTGATTGGTAAATTGGAACGCGCGGGGTTAAAATTTCGCCTCACAACATAGCCTATGACTGCTCTTGGGGTCCAGACGTGTGAGTGTGCAAAATTTTGTGGCTGTAGCTGCGACGGTGCAGATGTCAATCCTGGACATACACAAACACCATGGGCGTACCCAGCGAGGGGCAGGGGGGGCAGCTGCCCCCCCCTAGAAGCAGCGGCACGGTGTAGTGGGCCAGTGCCTATCGTGGGCCGCTGTATTTGCAGCCACCGGCACACTGCTCAGAACTGTGTGCATGCCGGGCACACTAGCTGCAGCAGGAGGCAGCGCGCTGTGCTTTGCCGGCCCTGCTGTGTGCCCGGCATGCACACAGTGCAGAGGAGCGCGCCGGTGACTGCAGCTTCCTCCTTCTTCCTATTCAAATGTATTTGCGTCTTTCAGATGTAAATACATTTGAACAACGCGCCGGGACTGGGCCCCACCCCTGACGTGCAGCAACGGGATGAGATCAGCACATTGCTGACGTCATCACAGTGCTGCGGGCGCCGGGACACAAGAGACATCAGGCTCAGGAAGCGGTAAGCGCTCCATGGAGGAGCGGAAGAGACAGGTGTAATTAATGGAGATGTGTGGGGAGGGGCTGAGGACACATAATGGGGAACATTTGTGAAGGAGACACAGCTTTGTGACAGGCAGAGGAGGAGCACTGTATTCCGAGGGAGGGGGGGAGGCAGGAGTGTGTAGTGATGGGGTAGTGTAATTTGTGTCTGCAGGGGCTGATGGGGGGTGCAATGTATTATGTCTGGGGAGGGAGTAATGGAGGGTGCATTGTATTGTGTGTGGGGGAAGGGGTAATGGAGGGGAGGGGTAATGGAGGGTGCACTGTATTGTGTGTGTGTGGGGAGGGGTAATGGGGGGTACATTGTAGTGTGTGTGTGTGTGTGTGTGTAGGGGGTATGGGGGGTGCATTGTGTGTGTAGGTGGTGATGGGGGGTGCATTGTATTGTGTGTGTAGGGGGTGATCGGGGGGTGTATTGTGTGTGTAGGGGGTGATGGGGGGGTGCATTGTACTGTGTGTGTGTGTGTAGGGGGTGATGGGGGGTGCATTGTGTGTGTGTGTGTGTGGGGGGGGTGATGGGGGGGTGCATTGTATTGTGTGTGTGTTTGGGAGGGGTGATGGGGGTGCATTGTATTGTGTGCGTGGGGAGTTGGTAATGGGGGGTGCATGGTATTTGTGTGTGTGTGTGTGTGTGTGTGTGTGTGTGTGTGTGTGTGTGGAGAGGGGCGCGGAGTCATTAATCGAGCTATAATTACATTTAATTCTCTTAAAATTTTCGTTTCATTCACCTTTTCCGTTCTAATATTTTACAACCTGAACGTCCATGGCTTCCCCCCCTAATTTTGATCCTGGGTACGCCCATGACACACACACATACACACATACATACATACATGCATACATACACACATTCAGCTTTATATATTAGATATTTATATACTGATATTTACTTTGAATGACTTACTTGAATACATTGTATTTTTTGTTTTAGAAGATGCACCGGATTTTAAGACACACCCCAGGTTTAAAGGAGGAAAACAGGAAAAAATAATTTTTAATGTTAAAATGAGGGTCCGTCTTACAATCCTAATGCACCTTATAATATCTCAAAGTGGGAATGGCGGTGGTGGTGGAGCGGCTCAGGAAAGTCACAGGAACCAGGGTCGGTGATGGTGAAGGTGTTGTGGCTCAGGAGGGTCAGTGTGCGGCGGGTCAGCGATATTGCAGGAACGGCAGGTGTCATTGATCTGCCGGTGTACGGTGGGCTCCATTGAATTGCCAGCAGTTTACAAGATTGACTTCAAGAAAATTGACGCGGAGGCGGCACATGCGCAGATAGGACTCCGCAGCCATGTTCTTGAAGTCCATCGCATCAATCTGCACACACGCTACCTCCGCAACCATTTTCTTGAAGTCTAGTGATTCAATGGAGCCCACATTCTGCTGTCAGATCAAGGCACCGAGGCATCACTGTCTGACTCTCCGTCCTGTGACCCTCCTGAGCTGCTCTACTGCAGTGCCACTCCCAACTCCAAACCGTAAGAATCGCCATAAGCCATATCCGGATTATAAGATGTGTCACGGGCGGCGGGGCGCTGCGCTCGCCAACGCTCGGGTCCGGTGCTGCTGCTGGCTGCTCGGTGGCTCGAGCGGTGGGCCGGATCCGGGGACTCGAGCGGCGCTCCTCGCCCGTGAGTGAAAGGGGTGGTTTTGGGTTTGGGGAGTTGGTCTGTGATGCCACCCACGGTGTGTAGTGAGGTTGGGACACCACCGCTGCTCTGGACGGGAATCCTGGGAGCGATGACAGGGAGTAGCCGAAATGTTTCTCTCCCCTCCGTGGGTAGGGGAGTTGATGATCCCGGGGCCCGGTGAGGTGTGACGGGGAGGCAGGGTTGGCAGGGTGCAGGGTCGCGGGGGCAGTGCGGTGCCAGATGGCACGGTGGTACTCACTCAGCCAATGATGGATACAGAGTCTCTGGTAAAACAAACGGCTGGATGGACGGGTCCCGCAGCCGGCTGCTGTGTTTACTCCCGGTAGGTTGGTGGTGGCTGCCTTTCCCTGCACCTGTTGTGTAACTTCGGTCCTGATGGCTTCCCACCGGTAACTCGCTCCCCAGCTTGGATATGGGCCGGAGGAGCCCCTTTTGCCCGCAGGCTCTGGCCCTGGGAATTCTAACTGTGGCGGTAGTTGTGTTTCCCTTTCACAGTTTGGACGGTTGCCTTCAGTCGGGTCTTTGCTGCTAGGAAACCCCGGAGGTTCCGGTCGCTAACGGATTTGACCGGTTTAACAGCAACTCCAAGCCTGGTTGGGGTCCATAGGCCCTGCCGGTTTGTGCTGGCTTCTCTTCACTCCCCGGTTCGGTACCGGCGGGCCACCGCCCATCTCTAGTCCTACGGTTCCGCGTCGATCGGCCTCTCCTGCAGACGGCCACCACTGTCTGCCAACCTTGCTCTCGGTGCCCGGGCCACATACCCGGACACGGTCAGTCTGCTCCTCACTTGCCACTTCACTCCTTCTTCTTCACTCTCCCTCACTCATCTCTCATCCTCACTTCTCACTACTCTCTAGCTGTTCTGACTTCCTTTCCCACCTCCAGGACTGTGAACTCCTCAGTGGGTGGGGCCAACCGCCTGGCTCCACCCCACCTGGTGTGGACATCAGCCCCTGGAGGGAGGCAACAAGGATTTGTGTGTGACTGGTGTGCCTATCTCGGGGTGTGGGGTGTGTTGTTGCAGTACCTGTGACGACCTGGCTTGTCCAGGGTGCCACAGATGCACCCCCATTTTATTCCCAGTTTTGGAGTAAAAAAAGTGCATTTTATAATCCGAAAAATACGGTACTTCTGAGACTACTAGGAGCACGGAGCTGTGTATCAAACAGGAAAGGAATGGAAAATAACAAATACAAATTTACACAGAAGTATATTAGTGTATGTTGTATTTATTTTAAGGAGGTTGCTGTATTATAGTGATGTCTGACGTCCCTGTAACAGAAGAAGTATCATTATTACTATTACGTATGCTCAAATGTTACATTAACCTCATGGAGTATTTTGTGGCCCATGTTATTCCCACAGATAGTCAGTAATCCTGCCGTATAGTAAAAGTATAAATTGACAAATTGGAGCTTCTTTTAATTCTATGTAACGCTACAATCTATTTCAAAGTGTTGTCATTGTTGCCATGGAAACTGCAGTATTCTTGTCACAGCCTTCCCGAGGCATATTATTTTTATAGATTCACACAGACATTGACGTGCATTGGATTATTCTGACTGAATTTAGATACAACCTCCTACACATATCTATACAATAATGTATCGATGAAGAAATTACAGTATTTGCATCCGAGAATTAACTCCTTAGTACATACCACAGACTACAGATGACTCAAATTATATATGTTTTCATTATAATATCAGAATATGCTTGAGAGCAAATGGTAGAATGTATGCAGCCCACCTAAATGAATTGACAGTCTTAGGGGTACTTTGCACATTGTGACATCGCTACTGCGATGTCGTCGGGGTCAAATCGAAAGTGCCGCACATCCGGCGCCAGTAACGACGTTGCAACGTGTAAAGCCTAGATGCACCGATAAACGATCGCAAAAGCATTGTAAATCGGGGATCTGTGTAGTGTCTGTCATTTTCATAATTGCACTGCAGCGACAGGTACGATGTTGTTCCTCGTTCCTGTGGCAGCACACATCACTGTGTATGAAGCCGCAGGAGCGAGGAACTTCTCCTTACCTGCCTCCACCGGCTCTGCGGAAGGAAGGAGGTGGGCGGTATGTTTACGTCCCGCTCATCTCCGCCCCTCCGCTTCTATTGGCCGTCTGCTTTTGACGTCGCTGTGACGCCGCACGACCTGCCCCCTTAGGAAGGAGGCGGGTCGCCGGCCAGAGTGACATCGCAGGGCAGGTAAGTGCGTGTGAAGCTGCCGTAGCGATAATGTTCACTACGGCACCTACCACAAGATATTGCATGTGCGACAGGGGCGGGTACTATCGCGCTCGGCATCGCTATCATTGGCTAGCGATGTTGCAGCGCGCAAAGTACCCCTTAGGCCCCTTTCACACATCAATTTTTTGCCATCAGTCACTGATGCCGCTGGATCCAATTTTTTTTTTCATAGACTTGTATTAGCGATGGATTGTGATGGTTGGCCTCACATTTCATCCGTCATGGACGGATCCGTCGAAAATTAATTGTCCGTCGGATGGAGACAATGTACAAAGTAAATTTTTTTGTCTACGTCGAAAAAATAGACAGCGACGGATCTGAAGCGCCCACGGGATCTGGGGGGTTACTCATCACTGGGCCGGTGTAGGGAGGTTTGAGATGTCACAGTAGCTGGGCACAGTTCCGTAAACCCCAGTGGTGTCAAGGAATGGAGGATGATGGTGGGGATAGTAGTTGTTTGTGATGCCACCAGTGGTTTGCAGCTAAATTAGGAGCATTCGCTGGAAGAGGTTTCCACTGAGGGCAGATGGTAGTGGCAGCTAGGTTGGTACAGCTCTCCATAGGCAGAGCTCAGGCCCACAGGGAGGTTGGGAGTAGTAGTCTCCTGCTGCTGTGCAGCTAAGACGCAGGAAGGAATGGACGACACAGGGGTTGCAGTTAAAGTTCTTTACTCACTGAGATGTCACCGTCTTTGGACTACCGGACTCCACCATCATGGGCTCCAGCTGATCCCGGATAGTTCGAAGGCCAGAACTGGTGTTTCTTTAAGTCCTTCCTACTTGTGCTGTATTGTCTGAGTCCCTGCGACTTGAATCTACGCTGGCAGACAGCGTGAGTCCGTTACTGGTGCAGCGCTTTTGTCACGGCTCCTGGCTCTATATTCTGCTGTGCCCTGGGCACTTTGGGTGGGCCAGAAGACTTGAAATCCTCTGCCCGGTGGATTCTGCTGGTGGGACGAGCAGTGCCCACCAGCCTAGGGCTCTGCACCCTGATCTGTGCCCTCAGTCCTGAGGGAGTTATGGCGCAGCTCTCCCCTCAGCAACCGTGTTCTCCCCATGTCTCACTTGTTCCTTGGTCTGTACGTAACCAACTGTCTGTGTGTGTATGTGTTCCCTTACTCCCCAGGATACTGGAATAGTGGGTGGGAGGTCCCATGCCTTGTGGTGACCATCCAAGTGACCCTACCCTAGCTTAGTCCTGGTGAAATGGCAAATAACTGTGTGTGCTTTTGTGGATTGTGGTGGTTTTCCGGCAATGACCTCCTCTGTACCCGGGATGAATACTGCACCTCCGGTGAGGTGCAGTACCTTGTGGTGACTGAAGCCTCAGGGGCTCCACACTCCCCCACTGCGAATCCCAGCACGTCTGCGGGCTAGAAAGAAAACAATACAATGATTATGACTGCAAAAGTTTTTGATGCTTTAAAGCATTAACTTTTCTTCTCTTTATAGGAGGCATGGTTTCTTAAATGCTAAAAACTCTTATATTTTCTACATTAAAACATATAAAACTCTCGGTACTATAAAATACAATAAAACTTTGGCTTTTTGCACCTTGCATTGCTCCAATCAAGTGCAACAATTTACAAGATGACAGGAAATAGGTGGGACCTGCCTCAAACCCCCAACGTAGGCTCTAGGCATGCTTTAGAGTGTTCCAGACCACTCTTCGTTACTTTTGCATGCGTGACAGGTTTTGGGGTCCTGTGGTCATATTGATTCTGATAGGGTGCACAGCAGGTGCAAATTATTTACCGAGTATTCCTGGCCACATCTAGTCGAGTGGCCCAGATATCCATTTTAAACCACACTTATTACTTTAAGAAAAACACTTATGCATCCTTATTAATATTCATATCAACTATTTACATTCTTTATATCAGCACTTTACTCCTCTCAGTCTCTCTCTCTGTTGGTTACTGAGGGCTGGTTCCTTCCCCCAGGTTCGGTCCACTCATGGGACATCCTCGGGCATAGTGCTCCACTTGCTCGCAGCGGCAGCAGATTGGCTGCCCGTGGGTGTCATAATGATCAGGAACCTGAGGCAACGGATTTCTTCCTCGCCGACGCCAGGGAAGGTCGTCAGCACTAGAAGCCTGCTCAATGGTTGCTGGTCGCTGGGTCCCCTGCTGAGATTGCACTACCTTGGTTAAAGTAATCATACCTCCGATCAGCTCCAGGACCTGGAGTTGCAATTCCACGATGGGATCTCCACTCAATTCATGCTCACTAGCTCCCACTGTCGCCCAAGTTGCCGGTACCAACTTTGGTGCTGATGTTGCGGGCGGAGGAGGGCACGCTGCACTCTCCCACTGCTCGGGTCCGGCCGCGGCTGCTGCGGCTGCTGCTGCTCGGTGGTGGCTCGAGCGGTGGGCCAGATCCCGGGGATTCGAGCGGTGCTCCTCGCCCATGAGTGAAAAGGGTGGGGATTGGATGGTAAGGATTTGATTATTGTCCGTGACGCCACCCACGGTTGTGGTGATATTGGTGACACCACCGCTGCTCTGGACGGGGATCCCGGGAGCGATGACTGGGAGCAGCCTGGATGTTAGTTCTCCCCTCCGTGGGTAGGGGTTGGTTGTCCTGGGGCCCGGTGATGGGGTAGGGATGGATGGCAGACGGGTTACGGGGCCTGGTGAGGTGCAGGGTCGCGGGGGCAGCGCTGTGCCGCACGGCACGGTGGTATTCACTCAGCCAATGATGAGGACACAGTTCTCGGTAAAACACACGGCTGGATGGACGGGTTCCACAGACGGCTGCGGTGTTGTTTCTCCCGGCAGGTTGATGGTGACTGCCTTTCCCTGCACCTATGAAGTGTAACGGTTCCAATGGGTTCCCACCGGTAACCTGCTCCCCCAGCTTGGATGGGTGCTGAAGGAGCCCCTTTTGCCCGCAGGCTCTGGCCCTGGGAACTTTAGCCTTGGCGGTGACTGTGTTTCCCTCTCTCGGTTGGACGGTTGCCTTCTGTTGGGACTTGGCTGCTGGGAAACCCAGGAGGTTCCCTTCGCTAACGGATTTGGCAAATTCACGGCGACTCCTAGCCTTGCCGGGGTCCGTAAGCCCCTGCCGGATGGTGCTGGCTTCTCTTTGCGTACTGGTCCAGTACCGCCGGGCCACCGCCTGTCCATGGTCCTTACGGTTAGCTCCAATAGGCCACTCCTGCAGACGGTCACCACCGTCTGCCAACCTTGCTGATCTGTCCGGGCCACACACCTGGACCAACTTCAGTCTGCTCTACTACCACTTTCCTTCCTTCCACTTTCCACTCTCAAACTGATCTGCCTGCTTTTCCCGCCTCCAGGACTGTGAACTCGCCTCGGTGGGCGGGGCCAACCGCCTGGCCCACCCCCTGGTGTGGACATCAGCCCCTGGAGGAAGGCAACAAGGGTTTGTGTCTGACTTCGGTGTGCCTGACCTGGAGTGTGGGGTGTGTTGGTGTTGTTCTCTGTGGCCCCTGGCTTGTCCAGGGCGCCACATTCCCCCTTACTAAAATGCAGACCGTCCACGGGCTGCCCGTCCATCACCGCTTTTATTTTCACAAACTGAAAAATAAATGGTAAACAAAGATTACAATTAAAATAACATCTTCCCACATCGGGAGGTACTCTTACTTAAACGTTACTAACGGTGTTGGCTTCCGCTCTCTCCCACCCAAGCAACCTGGCCCTGATGCTGCCCCTAAGAAAATGGGCAACACCCCTTGACCCCAGTCCAGCACAAGTTACCCGTGCGGGTTCTGTCCTTTTCAGGGGACCCACGTCCATGGGGAACCCCTGAAACCCCCAGAGGATCGCCACCGTGGGCCCTTCCTCCAATCTGCCTCTCCGGAGGCGGCAACGGTGAAAGCCACAAACATAATTATTTACAAGCCACAAGTTCGTGGTTGCCCTGCTAGTTCTCAGGCTTGTCCATAAGGAGTCCCTTATGCAAAACTTGAAAGCAGTCCCCACGGGGACAACGGTGCCGGCAACGACCGGTTTCAATCACGGTTAGTCAATCAGGTAAATCTTTGGTTAATCATTCTTATCATTCCTTTAAAACTTTTAAACGGTACTTTTAACACATACAGACACAATTTCCCCCCATTAAAGAGTAGTTTCCCTGTACCTAAGTGGGGGTCTACCTAGGTTAGGACGAGTGGACCTCCGGGGTCCGGTATCAGTGGGGACAGGCAGTGGGACAGAGGGAACAATCAGTTCCTCTTCCCTGCTATCGTGTGGGGCAGGCGGAGGCATAGGGGAGCTGGGTACAGGTTCATCCCTGGGCACTGGCTCATGGTTGACCACTTCCATTACTTCCTCATCCACGGGTTGTGGGAACAGTATCACTGGAAGAATCACCGTGCCATTCTGTGTAGGCCAGTCTGCTGGAAAGTCACCCATCACGGTGTGGATTACCTCTTTTGCCTTCTCCGCCGGTCTTGGAACCGGAGCTTCAGCCGCTGCCCACAATGCTGGTGGGCACATCTTTAGATGGTCCCGGGAAACCGTGGCCACAGTGCCCCCTTGGTCACGACTGATCTGGTAGGCCTTCCCATCTTCCCTTCCTGTGGGCTGTATGACATATGGGGTCTGCTCCCATTGATCATCCAGCTTGTGGGTCCTCCTCTTTCGCTTCAGCACTACATCTCCAGGCTCGAAAGGGCCAGCAGACGCCTTCTGGTTGAAGCGCTGCTCCTGTTGTTCCCGACTCCGACTCAAGTTCTTCTCAACATACTCCTGAATTTGTCGATACTGCACCCTCCGCTGAGTGTCCCATTCAGCTGTCGAAGGGAGTGCTTCTGGGGCTTCCAATCCCATGTCCAGATCCACCGGTAGCCGGCCGGGGCGTGCCCTCCTCAGGTATGCTGGGGTGCATTTCGTTGAGCTGGAAGGGATATTGTTGTACATATCGACCAAGTCAGGTAGCTTCTCCGGCCACAGGTTCTGCTCTTCTAGCGGCAACGTCTTGAGGAGGCCCAGGACCAGGTGGTTGATCTTTTCACACATGCCATTGGTTTGGGCATGGTAAGGCGTGGTCCGGATTTTCTTGCAGCCGTACAACTGACAAAATTCATGGAATACCTCCGCTTCAAAGGCCGGGCCTTGGTCAGTAAGCACCTTCTCAGGGTATCCATGTGGTTGGCAGAAATAAGCCTGGAATGCTCTAGCGGCGGTACGGCCAGTTAGGTCTTTGACTGGGACAACCACCATGAACCTTGAATAGTGGTCTACAATGGTTAGAGTGTAGGTGTACCCACTTCGGCTGGGGGTGAGCTTTACATGGTCCAGGGCAACCAGCTCCAACGGTTGATGTGTAACGATCGGGTGTAGGGGCGCCTTCTGGCTGGCCTCATCCTTCCTTCTCAGCGTGCAAGGGCCACACTCTCGGCACCAGGCCTCTACAGATTCCCACATTCCACTCCAATAGAACCGCTCTCTCAACAGCATCTCTAGTTTCTTCCATCCGAAATGTCCAGCACCATCATGGTATGCTTGCAGGACAGTGGGCACGTTAGCTTGGGGAATCACCAACTGGCGGATCTTTTCATGGGTCTTCGGGTTAATCAGCTCACGGTACAACTTCCCCTGGTGCAGATACAGCCGGGTCCGTTCCCGCCACAGGCATTGGGCTTCAGCTGGGGCAGCAGGGTCTATCCCAGCAGCGCCCTGTTCCACCAAGATCTTGACTAGGCGGACAGCGGGTGCCTGGTTCTGGGCTTCTTGCCACTCCTGGCTGGGCAGCGGGTCCAGGTTTACCCGTTGTTGATGGACATGCACCTTCTCAGTCGGTGGCTGATGAAATGCGGGCAACTCAATCTCTTCGAGGTCGTCATCCTCGAGCCCTTCTTCCAACAGGTGGGGCATCCAAGAGAGTGCATCGGCATTAACGTTGGCACGGCCGGCCCTGTACTTGATGGTGAAATCGTAGTTGGCTAGCCTAGCCACCCACCGCTGTTCCAACGCGCCCATCTTGGCTGTGTCCAGGTGGGTCAGCAGGTTATTATCCATGAAAGCGGTAAACTTAGCCGCTGCCAGGTTATGGCGGAACCGCTCGGTGATAGCCCACACCAGTGCCAGGAGTTCAAGCTTGAAAGAGCTGTAGTTCTCAGGGTTCCTCTCAGTCGGTCGAAGCCTTCAGCTAGCATAAGCAATCACTTTTTCATTTCCGTCTTGGACCTGGGATAGGACTGCCCCCAAGCCTACATTACTGGCATCGGTGTAGAGGATGAAGGGGTGGTTGTAATCAGGGTATGCTAGGATTTCTTCTCCGGTCAGGGTCGCTCTCAGCTGACGGAAAGATTCCTCATGCCTCTCTTCCCACACCAATGGGGCTCCTAGGGGTCTACCACCTTTGGTCTGTCCCACGAGGAGGTCTTGCATAGGGGCAGCCATCTTTGTGTACCCCTTGATTAAGAGGCGGTAATACCCCACTAGGCCTAGGAACTGCCTCACCTCTCTCACCGTGGTCGGCCTCGGCCAGTCCTGGATGGCGGAGATTTTCTCAGGTTCAGGGGCGCCACCCTCTGCACTGACCACATGCCCTAGGTACTGAACTCTGGGTTTCAGCAGATGACACTTTGAGGACTTCAACTTCATCCCATATTTCGCAAGGGACGCGAACACCTCGGCCAGGTGCTCCAGGTGGGCTTCATATGTCTGGGAGTATACAATCACATCATCCAGGTACAGCAGGACGGTCTCAAAATTTAGATGCCCCAGACAGCATTCCATCAGCCATTGGAAGGTTCCATGGGCATTGCACAGCTCGAACGGCATACTCTTAAATTCGCAGAGTCCCATAGGGGTGGCAAAGGCAGTCTTCTCTCGGTCTTCTGGCGCCACAGCCACCTGCCAGTACCCGCTGGTGAGGTCAAGGGTGGAAAAATAGTTAGCGGTTCTCAGCGCAGCCAGAGATTCCTCAATACGGGGCAGAGGGTAAGCGTCCTTATGCGTTATCTGGTTAATTTTCTGGTAATCCACACACATCCGCATGGTGCCATCCTTCTTCTTAACCAATACCAATGGGGCGGCCCAGGGACTACAGCTGTCCCTAATAACCCCTGCCTCCTTCATGTTCCTCAACATGTCCTTGGCACATTGGTAGTGTGCAGGGGGAATAGGCCTGTACCTCTCTTTGATAGGGGGGTGCTCACCGGTGGGGATATGGTGTTGGACCCCTTTAATCTGCCCAAAGTCTAGGGGATGTTTGCTAAAAACTCGCTCATACTCCCGTACCACCCGGTATACCCCTTCTTTGTGATGTGTAGGGGTATTGTCAGTGCCTACATGTAGCTGTCGGCACCACTCGTCTAACTCCCCTGGTGATGGGTGAGTGCTGGCAGTAGGTGGTGAGGTTAGGGGAATGGTCTCGCGGATGGTGTGGGGATCCAGAGTGAACAACTTGGCAAGGGTAGCGTACCGGGGAAACCTGACTTCTTCCTCCCCGCAGTTCAGCACCCTCACGGGCACTCTCCCCTTCTTTACGTCTACCACCCCTCGGGCGGCCATTACTGTGGGCCAGTGTTCAGAGGGCATGGGCTCTATCATGGCGGAGTAGTCACGCCCCTGGGGCCCTACCGCTGCCCTACACCAAATCATTATCTCGCTCCTGGGAGGCACAATCAAAGGGGCAACATCCATCACTCTCACCCCACCAATCTCTCCTCCTGTCGAGTTCACATGCTGACGGTACATCAGGGCTCGGCTCTCACGCTGCACAGCTATCTGTCGGCTCCCTGCTGCCATAGCGGCCAGCTGCTGCAGTAGGGTCAGCACATCACTCATACAGTGCTCCATCACGTTAGTCCCTAGCACTACCTTCGGGTTATGATCACTGGGTTCATTCATTATCACAATCATACCCTGGTGTTGCAGTTCAGCTCGTCCCACAGTCATTGCCACTTGCTTGTACCTCACTTGGGTCAATGGGAGTCCATCAGCAGCAATGAGTGTTATACTGGCATCTGGGGGAGCCAGTTCGTCTTTTCCCCAATACCGATACAGTGTGTATGGTATAGTGGTTACCTGTGATCCAGTGTCCAGGAGAGCCATCACCGGTATGCTGTCCACAGCCACGGGGATGATGGGCCAGTCCCCGATGTACCGGTCCCGCCAGTCTGGGGGGCCATGAGGTTCTACTCCTGAGGATTGGCCCGTGGCCCCAGGGGTTGCTCGTTTAACGGATACCGTCGGGAGTAGTGGCCGGGTTTGCTGTACCTGTAACAGATTGGGGGTCCATACCGTGAGTCATTGGCCCTTCTCCGCTGCATCCAGGGGACGTCCTCAGGGCTGTCGGCGAGCTGCATCTTCACCGGGGCCTGGGATCTGGTCGGAGGCTGGAGTGCGGCGAGGATCTTAGCGAGGTCCCCGTCCATGCGGCGAACTTGAGCAGCGAGTTCTTCCATCGTTCCGCTTGGGGCTGCAGGAACTGGAGGTGCTGATGGGGTAGGGGCCACCACAACAGGAGCAGTCTTAACCGGCCACGGTGCTGGCTCAGGGGCTTCAGATGCGGGGGGTTGCAGAGCTTTGATGGCCCGTTCCTTTAATACGGCAAAGTCCACATCTGGGTGTTCTAGGGCCCAGAGCCGAAGTTGTTTGCTGTCCTCTGAGGACCTCATCCCCTGCACAAACTGCTCACTTAACATTTTGTTACTGTCCGCACTGTTGATGGTGTCCACCCGCTTCAGTGTGCGGAGTGCGGTTTGCAGGCGCAAGGTAGAGTCCCGAATGCTATCTGCGGGTCGTTGCTGGCATTGATAGAACTGCATCCGCAACTCCGCCTCGGTACGGGTCTGAAAGGCAGTCTGCAGCTTCTCAAAGATGGTGGCTACAGAGGACCAGTCCCCCTCGGCCCAGGTCTCCGTCTCTTGCTCAGCCGCGCCGGTTAGCTGCCCCAGCACTAGCGCTGCACGTTGCTTATCAGTCAGGGGGTACAGTTCTAATAGCGGACTAAGTTTTTTCCGGAAAACCTGCAAGGCATCAGGTTTCCCATCGTACTGTGGTAGCCAGGCAGCTCTGGGCACATAGGGCAAAGAGAACGGCATCACCAGAGCGGAAGCTGGGGCCGCGGCACCCCCCACCAGCGCGGCCGGGACCTGGGCAGGCCCATTCCCATCTACGGGTGCTCCCACGACTGCGTCCGCCACTCCTCCAGCGGCTCCATCGGGCGCAGACATCTTGTTTCCATCCCCCTTAGTCTCTTTCCGGCTCCTCCTCTACAGGGGCGGGGTTTTGGCCTTTGCTCCTCCACTACTCGAGGAGACGCTCGAGCGGGAACCTTTCGCGCCCAAGATGGCGGCTTCTCAAATTTTCCGGCCGGACACCTCCGGCGGTAACAAGGCACACCTCTACCAGACGGCAGAGCGGTAGGATCCTGTTCGTGACGCCAAGTTATCACGGGCGGAGGAGGGCACGCTGCGCTCTCCCACTGCTCGGGTCCGGCCGCGGCTGCTGCTGCTCGGTGGTGGCTCGAGCAGTGGGCCGGATCCCGGGGACTCGAGCGGCGCTCCTCGCCCGTGAGTGAAAAGGGTGGGGATTGGATGGGGGGGATTTGGTTATTGTCCGTGACGCCACCCACGGTTGTGGTGATATTGGTGACACCACCGCTGCTCTGGACGGGGATCCCGGGAGTGATGACTGGGAGCAGCCTGGATGTTAGTTCTCCCCTCCGTGGGTAGGGGTTGGTTGTCCCGGGGCCCAGTGATGGGGTAGGGATGGATGGCAGGCAGGTTACGGGGCCTGGTGAGGTGCAGGGTCGCGGGGGCAGCGCTGTGCCGCACGGCACGGTGGTACTCACTCAGCCAATGATGAGGACACAGTTCTCGGTAAAACACACGGCTGGATGGACGGGTCCCACAGACGGCTGCGGTGTTGTTTCTCCCGGCAGGTTGATGGTGACTGCCTTTCCCTGCACCTATGAAGTGTAACGGTTCCAATGGGTTCCCACCGGTAACCCGCTCCCCCAGCTTGGATGGGTGCTGAAGGAGCCCCTTTTGCCCGCAGGCTCTGGCCCTGGGAACTTTAGCCTTGGCGGTGACTGTGTTTCCCTCTCTCGGTTGGACGGTTGCCTTCTGTCGGGACTTGGCTGCTGGGAATCCCAGGAGGTTCCCTTCGCTAACGGATTTGGCAAATGCACGGCGACTCCTAGCCTTGCCGGGGTCCGTAAGCCCCTGCCGGATGGTGCTGGCTTCTCTTTGCATACCGGTCCGGTACCGCCGGGCCACCGCCCATCCACGTTCCTTACGGTTAGCTCCAATAGGCCACTCCTGCAGACGGTCACCACCGTCTGCCAACCTTGCTGATCTGTCCGGGCCACACACCTGGACCAACTTCAGTCTGCTCTACTACCACTTTCCTTCCTTCCACTTTCCACTCTCAAACTGATCTGCCTGCTTTTCCCGCCTCCAGGACTGTGAACTCATCAGTGGGCAGGGCCAACCGCCTGGCCCACCCCCTGGTGTGGACATCAGCCCCTGGAGGAAGGCAACAAGGGTTTGTGTCTGACTTCGGTGTGCCTGACCGGGAGTGTGGGGTGTGTTGGTGTTGTTCTCTGTGGCCCCTGGCTTGTCCAGGGCGCCACACTGACACTGTAAAGGACTGACGAGGCTCGGTGTCACGAGGGTCAATTCCCCTAACACTCAGATGGCCCAATCTTTAAACTCTGCGAAGCTGAGGTCTGGATTCTGCAGTGTCACGATGCGCAGCTGGGCCTGATGGGCATCGGACAGGAGTCCCTCTATAATTTGGTCGGTCAGCAGTTGGCCCTCACCCTGCACTCCATCTTGATCTTCCTGCCGAACAGCTCTCATGACCTTTTGCTGGTTTAAAGCGTAGTCCCATACACTGTCCTGCATCTTTATTTGCACCCATAGAATCTCTTTTTGATCTCAGCTACTGTGCGGGTGTCAAAAGTATCTTTCAGTTTGGCCAAGATTTGCCTCACTGTTCTCTTTTCAGCCTCCGGCCAGGATCTGACCTCTCCCAGAGCTGCCCCAGTAAGCTGGCTGATTAAGATGCTAGTTTTCTGGCTTTCAGCCAGGGGATATACTTGGAACAAGCCGTACAGTCTCTCTTTAAAGTCAGTCAGAGTATACGCCTCCCCGGAGACTGCGGTAGCCATGTTGCCCCCGAAAGATACGGCATTGAGAACGGTAATACCGGCACTGCGGCGGCTACAGGGACGGCCTGATCCTCCTCCTCAGTTGACATATCCAGCCAATTTGCCTGTCTCCGGCAGCAGGGCTTCTCTTCACGTACTCTTCTCGGTTCCACCCACGATGGCATGCCCCTTTTCTTCCCATGTAGTGCAGCTAATGGCGACTGTGATGGTGGAATATTGTGGATTGTATACCATTTTGTGTGGGTTAATGTTTGTGCATGGTTCACTGTCTTATTTGTACTGCTTCTGTGTACATTGTCCCATTTGCAGGTTTAATTCCTCCCCTGCCAGCCTTTTGTTCCTAAGTCGGGGGAGGGGGCGTGGGATCCACCTACCGTAAACTCTCTGCTTACCTGGGAGATTCAATCAGTCTGGTGGAGAACTTCAAGAATGAAGCAGGAAGTTTGATCCTCTGGTAGAAGCTGAGACTTCTCAGAGAGAGACCTGGACATTTATCGCTTACCGGACTATATTTGTGTTACTGGATTAATTTTACCCTCTGTTTTGTGGATTATCTTATAGACTGCTTTGATTTGCTTGGAATAAATGCTCTTTGGATTGTACCACCATGTCTCGCTCTGTTGATTGTGTGATATGGGAGAAGGACCCCGTGACATCGACCATTATTTTTAGAGAACACTATATGCAAAGTTCGTTAGGCGCACAGTACCCGTTCGTAACGGGTACAAAATCCTGTTTGTGATGCTAAGTTGATGCGCCCACGGGGTCTGGGGGGGGGTTACTCGTCATCGGGCTGGTGTAGGGAGGTTTGGGATGTCACAGCGGCTAGGCCTGGCTCTGCGACCCCGGCGGTGTCAAGGAATGGGGGATGATGATGGGGATAGTAGTTTTTCGTGATGCCACCTGTGGTTTCCGGCTAAATTAGGAGCCGCCGCTGCAAGAGGTTTCAATCAGTCAGTTGTAACTGATGGCAAAAAACTGATGTGTGAAAGGGGCCTTAGACTGATGATGTCCTCCAAAGGGTTTATTGTTATACTAAAGTCAGGCCGGAAATGCCAGATTGTGGAATCCTGACAAGCAAAGTGGGATCTCTCAATCCTCTGTGCCCGCTCTCACAGTGAAAAAATTAGATCTCACCATTAACAATAATCCAGGGCTGCTGTGTGCTTTACTAAGCTGTTACCAAATGGTAAGTGCTATAATGAAAAAAAAAATAAAATAAAAAAAATCACGTTTCATTTACTTCTTCAGACCAGGACTTGAACCTAACATTGCATGACTGTTTTTACTTTGTAATTCAATACTTGAGTATTGCAATACAGTATTAAGTGAAATTACCAATCTCATAAGATGCCAGTGTCGTGGGTGGAGGGGTTGGGAACGCCGCTTGCCTGGGAATCGCTGGCGCTCGGGTCCGGTGCTTTCTGCTCCTCGGTGGCTCGAGCATGGGGCCGGACCCAGGGCTCGAGCAGCGCCTCCTCACCCACGAGTGAAAAGGGGGAGGTTTGTGGTGGGATGTCGGTTGTGACACCACCCACGGGTTGTGGTGATGGTGGGCACCACCACTGCTGGTGACTGGGTTCTCCCGGGAGCAATGGCGGAGAGCAGCTGAGGTGTTGGCCCCTCCGTGGGTAGGGGCTGTTGGTCCTGGGGCCCCGATTGGGGAGTAGGGAAGGTATAGGTGCAGGAGCCAGATGCGGGGAGGTAGCGTGGGCGATACGCTGCGGTGCTGGATGGCACTGTTGTACTCACTCAGACACAGAAGGACAGAGTCTCTGGTAAACCAATTGGCTGGATGGACGGGGCCCACAGTCGGCTGCGGTGGTCTCACTCTCCCCAGACGGGTTGATGGTGGCTGTCGTTTCCTGCACCTATGTACAGTTAGGTCCAGAAATATTTGGACAGTGACACAAGTTTTGTTATTTTAGCTGTTTACAAAAACATGTTCAGAAATACAATTATATATATAATATGGGCTGAAAGTGCACACTCCCAGCTGCAATATGAGAGTTTTCACATCCAAATCGGAGAAAGGGTTTAGGAATCATAGCTCTGTAATGCATAGCCTCCTCTTTTCCAAGGGACCAAAAGTAATTGGACAAGGGACTCTAAGGGCTGCAATTAACTCTGAAGGCGTCTCCCTCGTTAACCTGTAATCAATGAAGTAGTTAAAAGGTCTGGGGTTGATTACAGGTGTGTGATTTTGCATTTGGAAGCTGTTGCTGTGACCAGACAACATGCGGTCTAAGGAACTCTCAATTGAGGTGAAGCAGAACATCCTGAGGCTGAAAAAAAAGAAAAAATCCATCAGAGAGATAGCAGACATGCTTGGAGTAGCAAAATCAACAGTCGGGTACATTCTGAGAAAAAAGGAATTGACTGGTGAGCTTGGGAACTCAAAAAGGCCTGGGCGTCCACGGATGACAACAGTGGTGGATGATCGCCGCATACTTTCTTTGGTGAAGAAGAACCCGTTCACAACATCAACTGAAGTCCAGAACACTCTCAGTGAAGTAGGTGTATCTGTCTCTAAGTCAACAGTAAAGAGAAGACTCCATGAAAGTAAATACAAAGGGTTCACATCTAGATGCAAACCATTCATCAATTCCAAAAATAGACAGGCCAGAGTTAAATTTGCTGAAAAACACCTCATGAAGCCAGCTCAGTTCTGGAAAAGTATTCTATGGACAGATGAGACAAAGATCAACCTGTACCAGAATGATGGGAAGAAAAAAGTTTGGAGAAGAAAGGGAACGGCACATGATCCAAGGCACACCACATCCTCTGTAAAACATGGTGGAGGCAACGTGATGGCATGGGCATGCATGGCTTTCAATGGCACTGGGTCACTTGTGTTTATTGATGACATAACAGCAGACAAGAGTAGCCGGATGAATTCTGAAGTGTACCGGGATATACTTTCAGCCCAGATTCAGCCAAATGCCGCAAAGTTGACGGCGCTTCATAGTACAGATGGACAATGACCCCAAGCATACAGCCAAAGCTACCCAGGAGTTCATGAGTGCAAAAAAGTGGAACATTCTGCAATGGCCAAGTCAATCACCAGATCTTAACCCAATTGAGCATGCATTTCACTTGTTCAAATCCAGACTAAAGACGGAAAGACCAACAAACAAGCAAGACCTGAAGGCAGCGGCTGTAAAGGCCTGGCAAAGCATTAAGAAGGAGGAAACCCAGCGTTTGGTGATGTCCATGGGTTCCAGACTTAAGGCAGTGATTGCCTCCAAAGGATTCACAACAAAATATTGAAAATAAAAATATTTTGTTTGGGTTTGGTTTATTTGTCCAATTGCTTTTGACCTCCTAAAATGTGGAGTGTTTGTAAAGAAATGTGTACAATTCCTACAATTTCTATCAGATATTTTTGTTCAAACCTTCAAATTAAACGTTACAATCTGCACTTGAATTCTGTTGTAGAGATTTCATTTCAAATCCAATGTGGTGGCATGCAGAGCCCAACTCGCGAAAATTGTGTCACTGTCCAAATATTTCTGGACCTAACTGTATGTGTATTTGACTCCTATGGCTTCTCACGGGTAGTCCGCTCCCCGGCATGTACGTTTCAGGAGAGCCCGATTGCCCGCAGGCGCTGGCCCTTGGATCTCTGGCCCTTGGCGGTGGCTCTTATCCGGACGGGTTGGGCTGTTGCCTTCTGACGGGAGTTGGTTGGGAATGAACCCCTGAGGTCCAGACCGCAATCAGAGAATTTGACCTTTTCGGCGGCTCCTAGCCTAGTCGGGGTCTGAGTACCCTGCCTTGGTGCTTGGCTTCAATCTGCTCCCCGGTTCGGTACCGGCGGGCCACCACCCAACCCCGGTCCTACGGTTCCGCTGACCTCCACCAACTCCTGCAGACGGCCATCACCGTCTGCTGACCTTGCTGATTGTGCCTGGGCTCCAACCCAGACACACACAGTCTCTACTCCTCACACTTCCACTGTCTACTACAATCTTCTGTCTTTTCCCGCCTCCAGGCCTGTGAACTCCTGGGGTGGGCGGGGTAAACCGCCTGGCTCCGCTCCACCTGGTGTGGACATCAAGCCTGGAGGGTGGCAACAAGGATTTTGTTTGACTGGTGTCACCTAACCAGGGGAGGGGGTATGTGGTGTGTATGTGGTGTTATTCTGTGACCCCTGGGGGTCCAAGGCGTCTCACCAGCCTCAGAAACAGAGACATGTCCAATTTTGATCTGAATTATGGCTCAAAACTGGCTAGAGCAAGACTATGGGCCAAGTACTTCAATATCGACATTGTTCACATCGTTCTTGATGAGGTTGGAGTATCATGATTGTCATGCACATCTGTGTGCGCCTTGACAGAAATCTTATTCGGCCGGAGTCACTCGCGGGAGTCTCACATCGCATCACCCAGTACGGCTGCACACTCTCTTGACAGGAGCAGGTTAGCTGCATGTATTTTTATGCAGTTGACCAGCTTTTCTCCGGAAAGAGTGTGGCCATTCCAGGTGATGCGATGCGAAACCTGCACAAGTCTCTTGCAAGTGTGACTCCAGCCTTTCAGCTTCTTCTGTAGTAAGGTTTGTAGCACAGCAAATGCATCCACTCATCAGGAATTTGATGAGCAGTGGTCACCACACCCTGTCCTACCCAAACTCTGCCTACTTTGTTATAACTGGGCAAATATGGAATAATAATGCCAACAGTCACATAATTTTAAAGCAGCTACAGCTTTACAGCAGAATACTAGTGTAAAAGCTTTGATGAATCAGCCTAAAGTGTTTTGTAAAAAAAAATCAGGCAACACTCATACCATTCGTATGTACACAGATACCATTCGTGTGTACAGTGGAACCTTGGATTACGAGCATAATTGGTTCTGGGAGTGTGCTCTAAAACCAAGTTAAGGCCCTGTCACACACAGAGATTTAACCTTTGTTAGTGTACCGCCCCGCGGCCTCGGCTGCGGCCGCCGAGCCGCTCGGATCCGTGCTCGCGTTCTACGGGTGGTGGCTTGAGCCTCTCACAGATCCGGGGGTCACGTTGCTCTGCAAGGGTGTTGGCATTACACACGGGGGAATGCGGGTGTTTGGTTTTGGGATGATTGTTCGTGATGCCACCCACGGGTTGTGGTGATGGTGGACACCACCGCTGCGGTGAAGGTACGGGGACTCCCGGGAGCGGTGTAGTGGCGCAGCTAGGTGTTGACCCCTCCGTGAGTAGGGGATGTTGGTCCCGGGGCCCGGTGGTGCGAGGGCCGGGGTGCAGGGCGCAGGGCACAGGGTTGCGGTGCAGTGCAGTGTGGTGCCTGAGGGCACTGGTGTACTCACGATTAAACCACACAGAGTCTTTGGTAAACCAAACGAAGTCAGCCTTTCGGCAGCCTGGTAAACCAAACGAAGCCGGCTGCAGCTTCCTAGTCGGGTTGGCAATGTCCACCTTTCTCCTGCACCTATGTAGTAGTTTGACCACTGTGCCTGAGCACTGGTAGTCCGCTCCCCGACTTGTAGATGTCGGAAGAGCTCCTTTGCCCGCAGGAGCTGGCCCTTGGATCTCTGGCCTTTGGCGGTGGCTACTATCTGGACGGGTTAGGCTGTTGCCTTCCAACGGGACTTTGGTGGGAATGAAACCCTGAGGTCCAGACCGCAATCAGTTAATTCGACTATGGTGGTGGCATATAGCCTAGTTCGGGGTCTGAGTACCCTTCCTGGTGCTCCGGTATCCTGTTAGCTCCCCGGTTCGGTTCCGGCGGGCCACTACCCTGTCCCGGTCCCTTACGGTTCCACTGGTCATGTTCCCGGTCTCCTGCAGGCGGTCACTGCCATCTGCCTGCCTGACTGTTTCACTCCACTCCTCTCTGCACTGAACACTCAACTGAACTGTACTGTACTGTTTGTGTTTTCCTGCCTCAGGTCAGCAGACTCCTCGGGGTGTGTGTCTTTCCACCTGACTCCACCCACCTGGTGTGCCTGTCTAAGGGGCACTTTGCACGCTACGACATCGCAGGCCGATGCTGCGATGCCGAGCGGGATAGTCCCCACCCCCGTCGCAGCGGTGATATCCTTGTGATAACTGCCGTAGCGAACATTATCGCTATGGCAGCTTCACATGGACTCACCTGCCCTTCGACCGTCGCTCTGGCCGGCGACCCGCCTCCTTATTAAGGGGGCGGGTCGTATGGCGTCACTGCGACGTCACACGGCAGGCGGCCAATAGGAGCGGAGGGGCGGAGATGAGCGGGATGTAAACATCCCGCCCACCTCCTTCCTTCCGCATATCCTACGGAAGCCGCAGTGACGCCGGTAGGAGATGTTCCTCGCTCCTGCGGCTTCACACACAGCGATGTGTGCTGCCGCAGGAACAAGGAACAACATTGGACCGTGGCGTCAGCGTAATCATGGATTACGCCGACACTGCACCGTTGATACGATTACGACGCTATTGCGCTCGTTAATCGTATCATCGAACCTTTACACACTACGATGTCGCATGCGATGCCGGAAGTACGTCATTTTCAATTTGACTCCACCGACATCGCACCTGCGATGTCGTAGTGTGCAAATCCCGCCTAACACTGAAGGAGGCAATCAGGTCTTTATGGTTGACTGATGTTACCTTTCTAGTGTGGGGGTGTATGTGGTGATGTTGTAACCTGTGATCCCTGTGTCGAGGGTGTCACATTAGATCTGTGGTTACAGTGAAATCATGGACATATTGTTCCATTTGTACACAGCCACAAACCTGGCACTGATTGTCCACAATTTCACTGCAACCACAGATCTGCCACAGATCTGCCTATGCAGAAGGAAGGAGGTGGGCGGGATGTTTATGTCCCGCTCATCTCCGCCCCTCCACTTCTATTGGCCGCCTGCCGTGTGACGTCATTGTGATGCTTAGGAAGGAAGCAGGTCGCTGGCCAGAGCGACGTCGCAGGGCAGGTAAGTGCGTGTGAAGCTGCCTTAGCGATAATGTTCGCTACGGCAGCTATCACAAGATATCGCATGTGCAATGGGGGCGGGTACTATCACGCTCGGCATCGCTACCATCGGCTAGCGATGTCGCAGCGTGCAAAGTACCCCTTAGTCTTAATTCAAGGTTCCACTGTATTCTGTTTTTCACCACTTGTTAGGCAAAGCTGGAGAAACCTTAATTGTTTTTTTTTGCCACTCTGATGATAAAAATTTGCCTTGACTAGAGACACTAGAGATGAAAGAACCTGAAAAGTAAAGTTCAGTATTCGGGTTCGGAGTTTGGGTGCTTTATGTATGAACACCACTTGAGCGAGCATTGCTGTTGCTTGGGTACACTTGGTGCTCGGCCAAGTGCGATCCATTTACAGTGTTTGACACTGGGGTTAACAACAGCGTGATCAGATGTAGTGTGCACCAAAAAAAATGGAAAAACCCTGCTTAGCCTCACCCCTGGAAGTGATCTGTTTATGGCCGACTGTATCTGGGTGGAGACCTGAACTGCCCAATTAGTCTTTTCCATTTTGGCACAGGCGATGTCTAGGTCCAAAACTGAACTTTATCTAAAGTCAGGCTGAACTGTCTCCAAACCTAAATTTTAATAGGTCCGCTCATCTCTACTAAACACTGATGAAAATCTGATCTAAAACAATTCTGAAAATTGTACATATATTTGTGCGTGAAAAAAAAAATCACTGACATCTGAATGATAACTTATCTGAGTGCATTTATAATAAGTATCCACACCTCTCATGAATTTAAGTATGCAAGTGGATGTTCATCTGCATGTTGCACCTGTGCCAAATATCAGCATATTGCCCATGTGCCATCATCAGTATGTTGCCTCTGTGCCACCGCCCCAGTATAACATTAGCATATCTGTCTATAGTCTGTTAGGAACTGGTATTTATTGCGTAATACACACATTAGAAAGAATATAACCACTAGTTTTCTCCATAGCTATTTCTCAGCATGACGTCCAAAAGACTTGCTGATTTCTCTCTCTTTAGGCCAACACTTTGCATTGACCTTGTTCTTCTCCTGCAAACCATTGGCTGCTTCTCCGTCATGTTTTCCCATAATGTATTTCAGTTCCTCTCCCGGTAATAGCTTTTTTCCTGCTTGGTGTCCCCCACTGTGCTTTAAAAACACACTCATATTCCTTCATTACCGACTTTCCCACTCTCATACTAATCCTGAACTGTCACACAGTTGAGTGAATCACTTTGCAAAACAGATTTACAAAGCATATGGAGGTTCCTTTGCAAATACTGTAGACTTGTTGATGCTGTTACAATTTTCTAATCAGTAGTAGAAATTTTAATTTAATATCTGCGTAGACAAAACTGCAAATTATTTGAGTCCTAAAGCTTCTAAGTTGCCTTGATCTGCAAAACATAATTAGCTTAACATTATATAGTTGAGTTATACTAGTACAGTTGAAAAAGACATATGCCCATTACGTTCAATCGGGAGGGAAGACACAACATATTGATGACATATCTGTATTGTAGGTCGCCAGTATCAGATTTATAGGTACTCCCACTGGATCACCAGTATCAGATTTATAGGTACTCCCACTGGATCAGCTGTTATTTGCTTTGGTGACTGGAGGGTATAAATGTAGCGTCCCTGAAGCCATCAGGAGCTACAAGGTACTGCATCCTGTCAAAGATGCAGGGCCTACCCCCCTGGGACCCAGAAGACCAGTACCAGTAACAACCAAAACACATTATAATCCCTGTTTTTTCCCCATTCCCAAAGACTGATGACAGACTAGGGTTGGACCCAAAGGATGGCCACCTAGGGGTGGAGCCGATCTAGTCCAATAGACGACAACCAGGGGAGGGGGGGGGACAGTCAGTTAGAGTCAGTTAAAGTCAGTAAGAGGAAGTTAGAGGAGACGGATGCAACCGTACTGAAAAGGGAGTGTAATAGTGACCTGAGGGCCCAGGTGTTTGGGTGCCGGTGGAGTACAGTGGAGTACTGCCGGAACCATTGCACCAACGGGGTACTGAACCCTAGGTCAGGGAAATGCTCCAGGCAGACCTGATAAAATCTGCACAGTGAGGGGACCATCCAGGACCTCACTCACCTTAAAGTTCAGGACACAGTAGCAATGGGAGAACCGGGAAGCAGGACCAGAGAAACCAACCCCACAGGGTTCAAGCTACCTGTTATACGGACTAAGACTGAGAGACTACCAGGAGGGGACCCCCAAACGCTCCAAGTCATGGGGACCCACCAACCAGAGACAGGTGCAGGGGAAAGAAGCCACCAGGTCATCACACCGTCACTGGAACTAAGGGGATCAGTGGTGAGGACCAGCCTCCATTGGGTTACCAGCCATATCAACACTGAGTAAAAGGAACCAGTTACACTGCAATCCCTTGTGTGGCCTACATTTTTTCTATGCCCAACAACATCATCTATCCCCTGTGGCCTGGCCCTACTTGTGGAGGGCCCAACATCCAGGCTGCTAACACCAGCCCAGTAGTGAGAACTGTGTAGCGGCGGGTCCACTATAACAGCCGCAACCCGCAAGTGGCATCACAATAAAAACTTTAATTACAATTCCCCTGTAAATACCCCCTTTTTAAGCGACCCCCCAGGGTCACAGAATCGGGCAGGGCAAGGGCCACCCAGTGAACTGTCCTAACATAACCAGGCCAGGGACCGAGTACCTCATAGCTCTGGGGCGAGTTATAAACAAGTTGAACTCGTCATTAAATGGGAGCTATAGGTGCATCTCAATAAATTAGAATATTAGCAAAATGTTAATTTGTTTCAGTAATTCAATACAAACAGGGAAACACACATATTATATACAGTCATTACACAGAGTGGTCTATTTCAAGTGTTTATTTCTGTTAGTGTTGATGATTATGGCTTACAGCCAACGAAAACCCAAAAGTCATTATCTCAGAAAATGAGAATATTATATAAGACCAACTGAAAAAATGATTTTAAACTCAGAAATGTTGGTGCCTACTGAAAAGTCTGTACAGTAAATGCACTCAATACTTGGTCTGGTCTTTTTTTGCATGAATGACTGCATCAATGCAGCGTGGCATAGAGGTTATCAGCCTGTTGCACTGCTGAGGTGTTATGGAAGCCCAGGTTGCTTTGATAGCAGCCTTCAGCTTGTTTGCATTTTTGGATCTGGTATCTATCATCTTCCTCTTGACAGTACCCTATAGATTCTCTATGGAGTTTAGGTTAGGTGATTTTGCTGGCCAATCAAGCACAGTGATACTGTTGTTATTACACCAGGTATTGGTACTTTTGGCAGTGTGGACAGGTGCCAAGTCCTGCTGGAAAATTAAATTTTGATCTCCAAAAAAGCTTGTCGGTAGAGGGAAGCATGAAGTGCACTAAAAGTTCCTGGCATATAGCTGCGTTGATTTGCGGTTACAGCTGGAGGTTCCCACAGTTGTCCACCAGTGATCGCAGGTAACCTGACATCAGGTGACCTCATTGAACTGAGTGACCTCAGGTGAGGATACCTGAGATCATAGGTGGAGGACTGAGGCAACCTCTAGCTGTGACCACAAATAACCTGAGTGACGTCACCACTCAGCATGGCTCATTCTCTGCTTGAAGCTCACATCGGGCGACCATGTGACTGTAGTTCTAGGTTCTCAAACTGTCGAATCATCCCAGTGCATGTGATGTGATAATTCATAAGTCTGCAGTCACATATACTATGCATTGCAAAAGTATTCACTCCCCACTGGAATTTCACATTTTTTTCTGAGGGTTTGCATCAGTTCATGTGAAGAACATGTCTACAGCTGTGAACATTTGGTTTTCTTTTTATTGTGAAACAAAGAACAAATACTGTATAATAAAATAACTGGAAACTTCAGTGTGCTTAACTACTCACCCCCCTAAAGTCAGTACTTTGTACAGTCTCCTTTTTAAAAGAAATTGCAGCTGCAAGTTGCTGTATATAAGACTTTATGAGCTTTACATATCTTGCCACTGTTCCTCAAGGATAAACTGCTCCAGCGCCTTCCAGTTAGATGGTTCCTCTGGTGAGCAGCAATCTTCAAGTCTGACCACAGATTCTTATTTGAATTAAGGTCTGGGTTTTAATGAATCTACTCCAATATACTTATATATTTTTCCTTAAACCACTGGAGTATTGCTTTAGCAGTATGCTTTGGGTCATTGTCTTATTGGAAGGCGCACCTTCGTCCCAGTCTCAAATCACAGACAGACTGAAACAGGTTTTGTTCAAGAAGATCCCTGTATTTAACACTATCAGTCTTCCCATTGATCATTTTCCCTGTCCCTGCTGCTGAAAAACATCCCCACAGCATGATGCTGCCACCACCATGTTTCCCTGTGGGGGTGGTGTTCTTGGGCTGATGAGTGTGTTGGGTTGGTGCCAGATGAACAATTATCTTGGCAACCAAAAAGTTTAATTTTGTTCTTATCTGACCACAGCACCTTCCTCCATACATTTGAGGAGTCACCTAAATGTCTTTTGCAAAATCAAAATGAGCATTTAAATTTTTGGCTGTAAGGAAAGACTTTTTTTCTGTCTACTCTTCCATAAAGGCTAGCTCTATGGAGTGTGCAGTTTGTGATATTATGGACAGTTGCTCTGGTCTCTGCTTGGGAACTCTGCAGCTCCTTCAAAGTTACCTTTGGTCTCTGTGTAGCCTCTCTGATTAATGCCTTCCCTGCCCAGGCTGAGAGATTTGGTGGGTCCCCTCCCTTGACAGGTTTGTTGTGGTACCATGTTCTTTCCATTTGATGATAATGGATTTGATGGTGCTTTGGGGGATAATCAGAGATTGGGATATGTTTTTTAGAACCCAACCCTGACTTGTATTTCTCAACCACTTTGTCTCTGACTTGTTTGGAGATCTCCTTGGTCTTCATGGAGTTTGGTTAGTGCTGCCTCTTGCTTAATGGTGTTGCAGCCTCTGTGGCCTTTCAGAAAAGGCATGTATATAACATATAGACTATGTGACACTTAGATTGCACACAGGTGGATTTCCATTCACTAAGGGCGGCTTTGCACGTTGCGACATCGCAAGCCGATGCTGCGATGTCGCACGCGATAGTCCACGCCCCCGTCGCAGGTACGATATTGTGTGATAGCTGGCGTAGCGAACATGATCGCTACGCCAGCTTCACATGCACTCACCTGCCCTGCGACCGTCGCTCTGGCCGGCGACGCGCCTCCTTCCTAAGGGGGCGGGTCGTGCGGCGTCATAGCGACGTCACACGGCAGGCGGCCAATAGCGGCGGAGGGGCGGAGATGAGCAGGATGTAAACATCCTGCCCACCTTCTCCCTTCCACATATCCTACGGAAGCCGCAGTGATGCCGGTAGGAGATGTTCCTTGCTCCTGCGGCTTCACACACAGCGATGTGTGCTGCCGCAGGAGCGAGGAACAACATCGGACCGTCGCATCAGCGTAATTATGGATTACGCCGACGCTGCACCGATGATACGATTACGACGATTTTGCGCTCGTAAATCATATCATCTAGTCTTTACACACTACGATGTCGCATGCGATGCCGGATGTGCGTCACTTTCAATTTGACCCCACCGACATGGCACCTGCAATGTCGTAGTGTGCAAAGCCCGCCTAAGTATGTGACTTATGAAGCTTGCACCAGAAATTGTTAGGGGCTTCATAGCAAAAGGGGTGAATACAGGGCATGGCAATTTTTATTTGTTTTATCCCATAAATTTAATTTTTGCTTATATTTTTCTTAGTTCACTTCCAAGACGTAGACTCTTGTCTTGTTAGTGCTGATGCATCACACACAAAACTGATTACAAAAAGATTTAAACACAGGTTGTAGTGTAACAAAATAGGTAAAACGCCAAGGGAGTAAAAACTTTTGCAAGGCACTGTAGTGACTGCATATTTATGGATGTAGACCGGACAACCCCTTTAAATTATTAGCTTCGAATATTCACCTACGCTAACTTCCATGATCCCAGTAATAGTCGCTCTGGTGGTGCTTGTGTAGGATAGAAAGTGATGATGACCCCATTCAGTTGTTACTTGGCCACTGACAATATAATTTGATGCAGAAATCAGATGACTATAATGGGGCATCATTGAAAAAAAATTGTACCTCATGGCATATTCTCTAAATATCTACTCCCAATATTTTCCTTAAAGGGAACCTGTCAGGTGTAATATGCACCCAGAACCTCGAGCAGTTCTGGGTGTATATTGCTAATCCCTGCATAACCGTCCCTGTATACACTAGCATAGATAAAGAGATCTTTAGAAAAAGTATTTCTAAAGATCGTTTCTTATATGCTAATGAGGCCAGCGACTAGTCGCAAGGGCGTTACTTCCCTTGGTTATTCAGCCCCCTTAGTATGTTAGCTCACCCCTGTAGGGGTGCTAATATACTAATGCGCAGCGTTGCGCTCACCTCAGCTGCCACCATTGGTTTTCGGTGCAGTGCACAAGATTAGAACGTCCTCAGGCTTCCAGTCATGTACACTACACCAGATTGAAGCTGAGAGGCGTACCCCCGGCTTCATAGTATGGATGACTGGAAGTCCAGGACTTCTGATCATGCACACTGAACCGAAAACCAGCGGTGGCAGCCGAGATGTAAGCACGACCATGCGTCTGACGCTGCGCATCCATCAACATGTTAGTACACCCACAGGAGCGAGCTAACATGCTAAGGGGGCCAAATAGCCAAGGGAAGTAACGCCCTTGCGACAAGTCACTGGCCTCATTAGCATATAATAAAAGATCTTTAGAAATACTTTTTCTTAAGATCTCTTTATCTATGCTACCAGATACAGGGACAGTTAAGGGTGCTTTACACACTGCGACATCGCTACCGATATAGCGTCAGGGTCACGTCGTTAGTGACGCATATCCGGCGACGGTAGCGACATCGCAGCATGTAACACTAATGAGCGATGATCAACGATCGCAAAATCGTTCCAAAATGGTGATCGTTGACACGTCTCTCATTTCGTTAATATCGCTGCTGCCACAGGTACAATGTTGTTCGTCTTTCCTGCGGCATCACACATCGCTATGTGTGACATCGCAGGAATGACAAACATCTCCTTACCTGCGTCCACTGGCAATGCGGAAGGAAGATGGTGGGCGGTATGTTACGTCCCACTCATCTCCCCCCCTCCGCTTCTATTGGCCGGCCGCTTAGTGACATCGCGGTGACCTCGCTCTGACGCCGAACGCACCTCCCCCTTGAGGGAGGGATTGTTCGGCGGTCACAGCGACGTCGCTGGCAAGGTATGTGCATGTGACGCTGCCGTAGCGATAATGTTCGCTACGGCAGCGATCACCACATATCGCTGGAATGAGGGATGCGGGTGCTATCACTCGCGACATTGCTAGCAATCGCTAGCGATGTCACAACGTGTAAAGTACCCTTTAGGCAAGGATTAGAAATCTGAACCCAGAACTGCTTGTTGTTCTGGGTACATATTGCATCTGACAGGTTCCCTTTAAGTAGCTCTAACCTTTCCCTGAGGCTCTAATCTTTATTATTACATGGCTTTATTGCCTCCTATTCTTTGAATTGACACATACAATTAAGATATGTAACCTCAATGTTAAACATAAAAGAAATAGGATCAAAGACTACTACGTTTGATGAATGCCTACATTATTTTCTAAGATGTTAAATTTGCATGCTGTCTACATAAAGCCTGTATTAAAGCGTAAGCGTTTTTGTTGTTTCTTGTCCCCAAAATACACAGGTTACCCACTGTTAGTTTCTGAATAGGTAAGTAATGTTTGTTTGCACTTTGCGGAGCGGCGCAGGCAGTGTATTATTAAAAACCAACACTGATATGGGAATCTCGTAACGAGGACAAATAAAGTGCACTATTTATAAGTTATTGAGCTTTCTAGTGGAGTTTGATGAAAATGAAGAAAAATGGTCTCAATATTAAAGTATAATGTGTCTCTATTGAAATAAAAGGCAATTCACTTAAATAATTGTACAAGGCCAGTGATTTGCTTCACTGCTGGTCTACGGTAAGGGAGATGGTGCATTGTGGAATAAATAATGTTTCATATAACTTCACTTACTTTACTATTATTACAAGTTTGCAGCAGTTGTTTGCCTATGTAAACAGTATTTTGTAGCTATCTAGAAATACACAGTACAGAACAATTTGTTAGTAGAATAAACTGTCAGAATTTTGCACATTTCAGTGATTCTGACATCAATTTAATTCCAAAAAAATGCTAAAGTAAGAACCGCATTGTTCCGAAAGCATTTGGCATTAAACATTTTCAGCTCTCTGGCATTTACATATTTCTTTTCTTGGCGAACGAATACATTTATTCTGAAATATTTTTCATATGTAGAAGATATCCAAAAAAGGCTATGTGCACATTTGTATCTATGGGACATGCTGCTGTATGGCAGACCCAAATGGCACCCAACAGACCCCTTTTAATTATAATGGTGTCTGTCAAGGTTCCGTTATTTGCTGGAAAGAATAGAAAAGAATGGAAAGAATAGAAATTAATGTTACAAAGAAAGATCCGACTGGAACCACAAATAGCAGTGTGGGGGTGGCCCAAGGCGGTAGTTGTGGGCAAGAGGCTTAAGGCCCTGTCACACAGAGATAAATTTGCGGTAGATCTGTGGTTGCAGTGAAATTGTGGCCAATCAGTGCCAGGTTTGTGGGCTGTGTACAAATGGAACAATATGTCCATGATTTCACTGCAACTGTGGCGCCCTGGACAAGCCAAGTCATCACAGGTACTACAACAACACACCCCACCCCCCGGTTAGGCACATCAGTCACACATAAATCCTTGTTGCCTCCCTCCAGGGGCTGATGTCAACACCAGGTGGGCTGGAGCCAGGCGGTTGGCCCCACCCACCGAGGAGTACTCCTGGAGGCGGGAAAGGAAGAGAGAGTAGTTTTGGAGTAGTAAGAGTGAGAAGAAAAGTGGTAGTAGAGGAGCAGCCTGACTGTGTCCGGGTACATACAGCAAGGTTGGCAGACGGTAGTGACCGTCTGCAGGAGGGGCCGATCGACGTGGAACCGTAGGACCGGGGATAGGCGGTAGCCCGCCGGTACCGAACCGGGGAGCGAAGAGACGCCAGCACCATCCGGCAGGGCCTACGGACCCCGACCAGGCTTGGAGTCGCCGTAAAACCGGTCAAATCCGTTAGTGACGGGAACCTCCGGGGTTTCCCAGCAGCAAAGACCCGATTGAAGACAACCGCTCAACCGTGAAGGGAAATACAGTCACCGCCAAGGCTACAATTCCCAGGGCCAGAGCCTGCGGGCAAAAGGAGCTCCCTCGGCATCTATCCACGCTGGGGAGTGGGTTACCGGTGGGAAGCCATTGGGGCCGAAACACACTACAGGTGCAAGGAAAGGCAGTCACCATCAACCTACCGGGAGTGACCACCGCAGCCGGCTGTGGGACCCGTCCATCCAGCCGTTTGTTTAACCAGAGACTCCGTGTACATTATTGGCTGAGTGAGTACCACCGTGCCGTCTGGCACCGCGCTGCCCCCGCGACCCTGCACCTCACCAAACCCTGCCATCCACTCCCCAGTTATCCCCCTCACCGGGCCCCGGGACCACCCAAAAACCCCCCAGAGGGGAGAGAAACATCTCTGCTGCTCCCTGACATCGCTCCCGGGATCCCCATCCAGAGCAACGGTGGTGTCCCAACCTCACCACAAACCGTGGGTGGCATCACAAACCGACTTCCCAACCCCAAAAAACTACCCCCTTTCACTCACGGGTGAGGAGCGCCGCTCGAGTCCCCGGATTCGGCCCACCACTCGAGCCAGCAAGCAGCGAGCAGCAAGCAGCAGGCTGCAGCAGCGCCGGACCCGAGCCCCAGCGGGAGCGCAGAGGCGGCGGGTCCTTCCCCGCCCGCGACACAACCACAGATCTGCGAAAGATTTATATTGTGTGTGACGGGGCCTTTAGTCCTTCGGTAGTTCGCTCCCCAAATCCCTACACAGAAATTAGGGGGAAGGGATTAAGAGATACTGTTGTATGGCAGACCCAAATGGCACCCAACAGAACCCAATTAGTTATAATGGTGTCTGTCAGTGCTCCGTCAATTGATCGAAAGAATAGAAAAGAATGTAAAGAACAGAAATTAATGTTACAAAGAAAGATTCGACTGGAACCACAAATAGCAGTGTGAGGGTGGCCCGAGGTGGTAGTTGTCGGCAAGGAGCTTAGTCTTTCGGTGGTTCGCACCCCGGACACCTCCACAGAATTTATGGGGAAGGGATTGGGATATACTGCTGTATGGCAGACCCAAATGGCACCCAACAGACCCCATTTAGTTATAATGGTGTCTGTCAGGGTTCCGTCAATTGATGGAAAGAATAGAAAAGATAGAAATTAATGTTACAAAGAAAGATCCAAGGGGAACCACAAATAGCAGTGTGGGGTTGGCCCGAGAAGGTAGTTGTGGGCGAGGGGCTTAGTCCTTCAGTGGTTCGCGCACCCGGACACCTCAACAAAACAAGGGGGAAGAGATTGGTTGTGGTAATCCTGATGGGTGTGTGGATTTTGGGTGTTCAAGCATTATCTGTGATCAAGAGTTCTTCCGCTGGAGAGTCACAGACATGGAAAATGGTTTCTTTCTGAACAGTCTTTTACTTAGCACTTTGCACAGTACTGTGAACACATTGACACTGATTGCCCAACACAAACAAGTCCTTTAGCTTTAAAGGCACAATTTTACTTTAGGCTGCTCCACAATTCCTGGTACCACAGTTGCTATTCATTAATCCTCCTCCTTACTGTTTGGAACCACAGTCCCGCACATTAAAGTCTTATAGGGTCTCGTCTCCTGTTCTCTATAATGGTGTTGCCGCCATTGGACTTGCCTCACCTAAAATAGGTTTCTGTGCTGACCTGTTCACCAAGGTCTACACCAAGTCTCCGCTTGAGGACTTGTAACGCTGGAGTCAGTCCACTGACAGGGGAACCTCAATAGAATTTAGGCCTGGAGCTCACGATTGCAGAATGGGGGTGAACCTCTGCACGTCCCTGACTGGAGTCTTTCCTAGGCCCTCTGTTTCTACTGCGACTCGAAGATCAGTTCACAGGTGCCACAAACACCCACTCACTACAGCCTAATGTATCTACCCAGCTGGCACACTGCTCCTACTCGCTATACTACGCACTAGTATAGCTTTCTACTAACTACTATTGACTGACTAAACCAAGATGGATACTTAGCTTATTTATTGGACAATGCAGGTGAGCCTGGTAACCAATGACAAAGTGGTCTCTAATATATATACTGGGACCCTAACTTGAAATGCCTCTATTTGGGTTAAAAACCTACATGTCTGGGCAGAAAGGATCCAGCTATTAAAGAGGGTAGACACAGCTTGGTTATAAGGCAGATGCTTAGTCAGAAAGAAATGCACTACAATTATGTAAAAAAAACTGACCCACACATCCAACAGGTGTTAACATGCGTCAGCTGAAAACACATTATAACTACAAAAAATCAAAAAGGTCCATAGAGCCTCTGTTAGGAGTCTCGACACAGAAAATAGCCAGATATCCCTCCAGGAAGGACCTGGCCAAGGAGTGGCTCTTTTTAAGGCGACCACCATAACCACCATATTAAGTGGCCCTTTTAGTCAATATCCAACTCTTTGACGAGTTTAAAGATATGAGAAGGGAAATACCAAGGCCAGGTATCCATCCACAGACAGCTGTTTTGGGGTATTGCCCCTCATCAGTGTGGAGTAGGATTCTGGCTAGGTGGGAGCAATGCCTAGTAGACCAGCAAGACAAAACAATCACTGATCTCGGGGAGACCAGCCAGAGAAAACTCTGCTGGTAGCCAGCAAAGGTGCTCAACACAGTGAAATCCTAGGTGCATTGCCCCCTGGGAAGTATGCAAATCAAAAAAGGTCCGTGGAGCCTCTGTTAGGAGTCTCGACACAGAAAATAGCCAGATACCCCTCCGGGAAGGACCAAGCCAAGGAGTGGCTCTTTTTAGGAGACCACCACAACCACCATATTAAGTAACCCTTTAAATCAATATCCAACTCTTTATGAGTTTACAGATATGACAAGCGAAATACCAAGGCCAGGTATCCATCTTGCATGTCTACTAGGCATTGCTCCCACCTAGCCAGAATCCTACTCCATACTGATGAGGGGCAATACCCTGAAACAGCTGTCTGTGGATGGATACCTGGCCTTGGTATTTCCCTTGTCATATCTTTAAACTCGTCAAAGAGTGGTTATGGTGGTATCCTTAAAAAGAGCCACTCCTTGGCTAGGTCCTTCCCGGAGGGATATCTGGCTATTTTCTGTGTTGCGACTCCTAGCAGAGGTTCCACGGACCTTTTTTTGATTTGCATACTTCCCAGGGGGCAATGGACCTAGGATTTCACCTGTGTTGAGTGCCTTTGGTGGCTGCCGGCAGTCTTTTCTCTGGCTCGTCTCCCCGAGATCAGTGATTGTTTGAAATATTATCTTAGAAGTGAGGCTTAAGATGCAACGCCATTCACTAATTTCTGGTGCAGTGAAAACAAAAAAAATGTAATAGGTGGTATAAAGTTAGGCTGATTTCCATACAGCATGAGTCAATGTGATAAGTTTGACACATTTTAGGACTGTGTAAGCTAAGTTTGCATTGTCTGTAGATAGCATGGAATTGTTAACCCTTGTCTGATACAATGAAAAAAGATCACTAGAGGTACCATGGGGTCAATATGACTCCACCACCAATTTTTTCCTTTATATACATGCATTTTGAACAGGGTTTATTCAGTTGTCTTTTGACCGCCTTTTTTTAATCTCAGGATGTTTTAATACACATTTTAAGAATTGACATTTACATCAAACATGGTCATGTGTGGAGTAATAGAAATGGACAATTTTCACATTTGAAGTTATCTGCAGGGAACTACTGTTATTAGCAACTTCTGTTCTTTACTCCTGATTCCCAGTTATTACACATCAAGTTCCTGTGGTCCTCACAGATAAATATCTTATATTCTTTGCCATGTTCAAACTTTTGCCGTCCTGCACTCTTGGGTACAAGAATATTCTGCTCTTGTCCCTACAACTGGATTACTTTCTGAAGTTTTCAGCCATAGGTACAACAAGAGGCACAAAAGGTACAACAATAGGCCATATTTGTCTCCTAAAATAAAATAAAAAAAAATATTGCCTTGTTACACAAACGGTATTGTGGGGTCATAGTGACTCCGCCATCCTTTATGGTTATATTGCTATAAACTAAAATGGGTAAAAGTAAAAATACCATGTGCAATATATCAGTTGATACATCATAAGGAAATAGATAAGATGCCATAATCGTGTGGAACAATATGTGCTGGCAACTACATATGCAATTCTCATGGGTTCACATTAACCCTTGGCACCAGAGAAGGGGTAAATCTGCCCGAAACCCATTATTTTAAATACATTTTTTGCTTTTTGCCTTTTTATGCCTGCTAGTTGATCAGGAATTTGTACAGGTATTAACATTGAACTGATGTTTCTTGGAAGATAACACTTTTAACTCCTGACAATGCCATAAGCAGTTCTAAAGTCATGAATCCGGAGTCTGACTAAATGGCCTTACTTTGCCCGTCCAACCCCCCCCCCATCCATTGCCTGGGTTCTTACCTAAAATAAATACAAAAGACTGCGTGACGTTGGATATAAAAGGCCAAAGCAGAACCACTTATTAAATAAGATCAAACAAAAACATCAAACAATAAATAGCATTTTAATACCAATATCCATGAATAGAACCCAAAAAGAGTAGGAGTAAATGAAGGTTCTCAAAAACCACTCAATTGCAACATCAGCTCCACCATCTGCCTCAGCCGCACCACACTGGCTCGAGGGCACGTAGCCGAATGTTGCCCAACCAATTTCACGCTGAGACTCAACTCAGCAAGGACCCATGTTAAACCAAACAATGGCACCACCAGAGGTAACCCATTCCTGCACTATGCTTTTCCCCTCATTCTTTTGTGCAAATCCCCACCTTCAAATAACACCCTCATTTTCCCCGCTGCTGTAACAGAGACTACTCGCATTCTTTTCTCTGCGTCGGCTGACCAAAACTGTAACAGGGCGGGTGGGTGGTAACGATTCTGGACTTCTTCCATGTAGGAATGACCCACCCCCCCAGGGCTCTGACCTATATACTGCCCTACAAACACCACCCTCTAACAGTCACAAGGTCCCAAATCCCAACTGCTCTATAGCACCACCCTACACTTTTCCCACACAAAAGTGCACACTGAATTAACCCCTTAACTGAACCTGAGGCCTAGCATCCCTCTTCAATCATACTGCCCTCCCTTTGAGCCCCTTCGGGGAGGTAGTCCGGGCTGTTCCTTTATTATCAAAATACAAATAAAAATGTTGCAATTGTTAGTCTTCTCACCATTCCAATATAAAGACAAATATCATCATTAAATAACTGCAGAAATAATGGTGTAGCCATATAGTATATTATTACATAAGGCCCCGTTACATACAACGACATCGCTAACGAGATATCTCTAGGGTCACGGAATTCGTGATGCACATTCGGCGTCGTTAGCGAAATTGTTACGTGTGACACCTACGAGTGACCGCTAACGATCCGGAGAAAGGCAAAAATCGTTGATTGTTGACACGTCGTTCCTTTCCCAAATATTGTTGCTCGTTTAGAACGCAGGTTGTTCGTCGTTCCTGAGGCAGCACACATCGCTACGTGTGACACCCCGGGAATGACGAACAACAGTGCTCCTGTGTCCTCCGGCAACGAGGTGGGAGTGACGTTAATGCGATGTCGCTGCGTGTAAAGCAGCCTATATTCATAAGCAAATCAAACCGACGTTCATTCCTGAAAGCAAATGTTCAGCTACTGTCATCCTCCTAATAGATTTTTCTCAAGCTTGTCAATCACACATTCCACTTTCTTAATCGGAAATTCCTTTGTCTTGATATGTCAGGAGTCAGGACGACTACTGAAAGATGGATTAATAAATTTGATTTTGTCTCCAGTAACTAGATTAATATATATCTTACCACTTATCCTACTGTTTATAGTTTCCTTGAAGGCTTCAGAGTAAATTGAAGAAGTCAGCCTCTTGCCTTTTAGAAATTATATTATGCTTAACTGGATTTGTATAAAAATTTCACACTGATGGTGTGGATACTTGCATAAACTTGCATTTCTGACCAGCTTGTATTTTTCTTCTTATTTAATATTACATGTTTTACTTACATACAAGAAATTAAGTCTGTATTCTGCAGATTACTCGGCACGTGTCCAGGGAATGGCCTCCCATTCACTTGAAGAAGATTTTGTAAAGCCAAAGCTCGTGACAAACGAAGTTGACCATATTTGATGATAATACAGTTAGATCACTAAATATCTGGACAATGACTGAATCTTCGTGATTTGGACTCTACATGCTACTATTTTTATTTAAAATCAAACAATTGAGATGCCATTGAAGTGTAGACTGTGAGATTTAATTAAAGGAGTTGAATAAAAATATCCTGTGAAACGTTTACAAATTCTAACTATTTTTCTACAAAGCCTCCTCATTTCAGATTAAAAGGGAATCTGTCTTCTGTTTTTTGCTACCTAATCTGAGAGCAGCAAGATGTAGGGGCAGAGACGCTGAATCCAATGATGTATTACTTTGTTTATGTCAGGACCGCTGCACCCAGTAATCTAAGTTTTGAGATTTAGCAGCAGCAGAGCTGACAAAGCTTCCCACTCCCCTAGCAGGCTCTGTATGTACAATGCTATAAACAGTGAGATGCTAATCACAAGATGGGGTGAAGTTGAATAAAATGCTACAAGCCAGCTAGTATGTAGTGGAAACGTGAGCAGAAATCGAGTACATACCGCGCTGATACTCAATGGTATATTGATATAATCTCTTTATTGTTCGTACAGGTCTACGCGTTTCAGAGACATCCGTCTCCTTCCTCAGGACATCAAAAGAACAATCATTATTGTTCTTTGATGTCCTGAGGAAGGAGACAGATGTCTCTAAAACGCGTAGATCTGTACGAACAATAAAGAGCATATATCAATATACCATTGAGTATCAGCGAGGTATATACCCAATTTCTGCTCACATTTCCACTAGATTCTTACACCTCGGGGCTGCAGCTGATACCACTACTGAATGTGCTTCATAGGGGTTGTGACTTGCACAGCCTGAAAAGGTGAGTGTATCATGATCCCTGTATATTTCATATCCCTACTGGGTAAGACCCTATTGCGCTCTCTCTTCCACAGGATTTTTCTGCCGAATTACAAGCTAGCTAGTAGTCACAGCATTGATAGTGTTCTAGTGATAAAACACTCAGTTTAAGAAAACAGCACAGAAGGTGGTATTTGACACATCATTTAATTCTGTATTTTAACCCTTACAGCATGCTGTCCTCAGATTCCATAGCAAAAGCCTGCTGATAGATTTCCTTTAACATTATCATAAATAAATGTTCATTTTTAATACTTTGTAGAGAATCCTTTGTAGGCAATGCCTGAAGTCTCGAACGTCAGCTTTCCTCCTTTGTGATGCTTTGCCAGGCATTTACTACAGTTGACTTCAGTTGTTGTTATTTGTGGGTCTTTCTGTGTTACGTTTTGTTTTAAGCATGTAAAATGTAGCTTGTTCGGATTGTAATCCGGCGATTGCAGAATATTACACTTTTTTGCTTTGTAAAACTCTTGGTTGGTTTCGTAGTATCTTTTGGGCTATTCTCCATCTATACTGTGAAGGGCTGTCCAACTAACTTTGCTCCAATTGGTTGAATATGAGCAGATAGTATTACCCTGTACACTTTGGAATTCATCCAGCTGCTTCTGTCTTTAGTCACATAATCAATAAACACTAGTGATCCAGGACCACTGGAAGCAATGCATGCCCATCCAACACACTGCCTCCACCATGTCTTACAGAGGATGTGGTGTGCTTTGAATCATGAGCCATCCCAAGCTTTCTCCATACTTTTTCCCATTATCCCAGTAAAGGTTGATATTAGTTTCATCTGTCCAAAAAAATTATTTAAAGAACTGGGCTGGCTTTTTTAGATGTTTTCTGGCAAAATCTAATCTGGCCTTTCTATTTTGTATTTTTAAGGCTTAATAATGGCATTCACCTTGTGGTGAACCCTTTGTATTTTCTCTTATAAACCCTTCTCTTTATGGTAGAGTTAGAATCTGAAACAAATACTTCCTGGAAAGTGTTCTTCACTTGGGTGGATGTTGTGAATTAGTTTTTATTCACCATGGAAAAGATTCTGCGACTATCCACCACTGTTGTCTTCTGTAGAGATGAGCGAATAGGCAGAGGCTCGGTAGGGATGCACCGAGCTCGCCTGTGTTTGCCGAATGGTACAGTGTTTGCCGAATGGTACAATGAATCTAGCCAAACCTATTGAATTCAATAGGAGGCAAAAAAAAAGGAAAAGAAAACACCTTTAGAGGGGCCTAAAAGCTGCCAAAACAGCTCAAACCATTTTACAGTAGAGCTTTAGGCCCTGTGCGCACTGGAAAATGGAATTTTCTTAAGAAAATTCTGCAGGGTCTGAAAGATTACCGCACCCGAAAACCGCATGCGGTTTGCTGTGGTTTTACCGCAGTATTATTCGCGGTATTGCCGCATGCGGGTTGGTACATGTGTTTTATTGCATTCAATGCAATAAAGCACATTGAAAAAAAAAATCATTTCCTTCTGAGATAGATAGTGGATAGATAGATAGATAAATAGACAGATAGAGGGATAGATAGAGGGATAGATAGAGGGATAGAGAGAGGGATAGACAGATAGAAGACAGATCAATCAACACGCTGCATTTCTCCCGAGCGGTAGCGAGTTCACATTACCGGCCATGGGAAATGCCCTGTGGTTACCTCTGCTGTCTCGCTGCAGTGTCAGTCGTGGCTGGATGCAAGCATCGCAGGACGTGGATTACGCCGGAGCTGTGTGTGTGGGAGGGGTTAATAAAGGGGTGAAAGAGGAGGCTTTTTTGTGTTTTATTTAAAATAAAGGATTTTTCGGTGTTTTATTTAAAATAAAGGATTTTTCGGTGTGTGTGTTTTTTCACTTTACTTACAGGTTGATCATGTCAGCTGTCTCATAGACGCTGCCATGATCAAGCCTGGACTTAAATGGCAGCGATCCGCCACCATTAACTCCTTATTGCCTGACTGCCACCGCATCACGGCAACAGGAAGATCCGGGACACTCCGCTACTGCCGCATAATGGATGCGACAGTCCCGGGGCAGCTGCGGGCTGATATTCTCGGCTGCGGGAGGGGGGGCATTAACCCTGCTCCTCGCCCTCCCCAGCCTTAGAATACCGGGCCGCCGCTGTGTGTTTACCGCGGCTGGACGGTAAAAATACCTCGGAGCCCACATGGTTTTTTTTCTATATTTCCGTTTGATTTGTATGTGTGTTCTATATGTCTGTGTGTGAGTGCGATGTGTGTGTATTCTATGTCTGTGTCTGTGATGTGTGTGTGTTTACTCTTCGCTCCGCTTCCTCTTCCTGGCATAATGACATCACTTCCCTGCAAACCACAGGGCAGCGATGAACATTACCGCAGGTAATCCGCGAAATACTGGAGGGAATAATGCAGGAAAACGCAATGAACCACACAGAATTTGCTGCCTGTGTTATTCCCTGCGGGATTTCACGATTACATTGCAGTCAATGGAGTGAAATGCCGCAGCGACGTGCGGACAAGAAGTGACATGCAATTGTTTTTGCTGCGGGAATCCCGCAGCAAAACATGCAGCTGTCAAAATGCGCATAGTGCGCACAGCATTTTTTTTTCTCATAGGTTTTGCTGGTGAATCACTGCAGAGATGTTATGAACATTTTCTGCAGCAAAACATGCAGCAAAACCGCAGGAAATCGGCATCAAAAACCGGCAAGTGCGCACAGGGCCTTACAGTTGTGACACAGGCATTAACTTCATAGACTATTAACATAAGAAAAATTGGATGAGTGACAGCAGTAGGCCTCTTTTTCTAAGAAGTCTGCCATTACAGACAAGATACAACTTTAATACCCATCTTGAATTCTCCACATTTCCAAATATTAGAGGCAGACAGCAGGACAGTGGCATCAATTGGCCCACAGTTCCCAAAGTGTCTTAGCGCTTCAGTCACATATGAGCCATGGTCTAACCCAGCATTTACAGCTTTCAAATCAAGAGGTAGATGAGTGACAGGAGTAGGCCTCTTGCTCTGACAACCCTACCCTTAAAGACAAGATACAACTTGGAGACCCATCTCAGCTCACTCTTCTATTTTTGAAACACAAACTGCGTAAGGATCTGAACCACTGCAGATGGCATCGATATTGAGCTCAAGATACTCCTTCACCATCTTCTCCAGTCATTAACTATGTGTCAGACTTGTACTCTGTTCTGTTGGTGCACGAGATGGTGTAAAAAAAAAAATGTGTTCCACCAGTTGCAGAAATAGCTTCTGCCCCTTAAACTGTTGCTGCTGCTAATGTTTCATACTGAGTGCCTCACTGTAGCAGTGCTAAGATTGTGTACAAGCTTGTTTCTATACTCTAGCATGCAAACGTCCTTTTCTGGAAGGAAGCATCTGGTAAAATTTACTCTTGTACCATGGATCTAACAGAGTGGCAACCCAGTAGTCAGTACTATTTCTAATCCTAACAATACGGGTATCATGTTGCAGATAGTGTAGCAAAAAGGTGCTCAAGTTTTGGACGCTTCCATGAGGTCCAAGTCCATGGTTTGTTGGTGGCAGGCTAACACTCAAGCTTGCTTCCTCCGTTCCCTCCCCCTAACCATGGACAATAGAGAGGGGCGGTCAATATTTTCTTCTTTCCCTGACTGTTGTGCGCCTGAAGTAGCCGAGGATTTGACCGCGGCTGAGTTCCCATAATCTGCGCCAACAAAATCCCCATGCTCATATTTTATGCAAGGGTACATTTCTTTACTGGTAAACATCTCAATGACACATGCAGCTGGCTTAGCAGCACACATAACCAGGTTTGCTATCCGGGTCTTTAACTTCAGACACACAGCGCAGAACACAAAAAAAACAGCAATGATAAACAAGAATTCTGTCCCTGACTTGCCCTATGGGTTATATTACCAGTCCAAAACACCAGCAGGGAGAGCTCCCACGTAGCAGGCCTGGACTCCGAGTAAACGACAGCGACTCCAAGGGAGAGAGGTGGGGAGATCTTCAGCCCTCTCACCAGAGGACTAGCTTACAGTCTCTTGGTATGGAGGAAGGAGACGGTCCGGAGGTCACTTGAGTCCAGTATCACGTCTGCAGCAGTTCTGGCAATCCCTCACACTTCAGTGATGAGGGCAGTCCGAGGCAGGTCTGCTCAGGTCCAGCTCCTGTAGCTCAGTGTCCTTTTTCCCGCACTTTTTCTTCCTGTACAACAAGTGCATGTGGGAGGGGATCAGATTTTCCAGCGTCCACCTCTCGAGCAATTTCAGCACTTGTCCACAAGGTGGCAGCACCATCCTGTGTAATGTCAGTCTCCATGACCTTTTCAATCAAAAAACAGTCAGAGCTGCTCGCCTCATTACATATCCCCCCACTGAAAGGTTGGCAGTCCCTGTCAACATTCACAGGTTCCAGGGCAGCGAGGACTGAGGCTGTGGCAGGGGGAGGCTGAGAAGCGGACCATACATAATGGTCCCTATAAGACTGCCCAGGAGGAAGCCCGGCAGTGGTGCGGGTAGTACGCCGCAGAGGTTGATTTCCCTCCACTCTATCACCGGTTACACTCTCTACCTCCGTCAGTTCCCTAGAGGGAGAGCCAGTCTGCACAGGCGGGTAACCAGTCCCAGAGTCAACAAGGTCACTATGCTGAGTAATGTCAATGGTGTCAGTCATGTCAGCAGTGTCATCCTCACCGGGTACTGTGGTCAGGGGGTCAGGCTGGGATCGGCAGGGGCACAACATATTCCAGTGCAAGGTGCGAGAGTTGCCGCTATCTTCGCCCCAGACTCTGTACACATGACCATCAGGGTAGGGGCGCTCAACTACCCGATAGACTTCAGCTTCCCACTTAGCTCAGAGATTTCCTTGAGGCTTCTTAATACGAACCAGGACTAGCCGTCCTACTTCTAAGGGTTCTTCCTGTACGGGGAGCGGGTCAGCATGTCTCTGGCCCTGGATTTGTTGGCCTACCAGTCGGTATACAGTTTCCATCTTCTGATGATGAGTGTGTAGCCACTAGCCAGGATGGATAGGTACCGCCGGTATCTTTTTCAGGACTGGTCAGGTTTAGGTCATGGACCCCTTTTCCTGGGTGGCCAAAGAGAAGGGTGTGTGGGGTAAAGCCCGTCATGGAGTGGACTTGATTGTTGTAGGCCCACACTATATCCGTGAGAAATTGGGGCCATTGGTCTTTCTTGTCATTGGCTAAGGTGCGGATCAACTGGAGTAGAGTCCGGTTAAAGCGCTCACATGCACCATTCCCCTGTGGGTGGTAAGGGGTGGTTCTGGAATTCTGGATCCCATACATCCGATGCAGCTCCTCGATAATTTGACCTTCAAAACAAGTCCCCTGATCAGAATGCAACCTCTCCGGACACCCATAGACCTGGATGAACTGTCGACAGATGGCCCGCGCAGCTGACTCGGCAGTCTGATCTTTGGTAGCAACAGCAACTGTGAATTTTGTGAAATGGTCTACCATAACCAGACAGTATTGGTAGCCACCACTCGCCATCCCAATCGACAGGTAGTCCACCATCAACAGCTCAAGGGGCCGGGATGTCTCAACTGTTTGGTCAGGTTCACGCTGCTCAGCAGACTTGTAAAGCTCACAGGTGCGACAGGCTTGGCAGACATCTTCAACCAGCTTGCGGAGTCCCGGACAGTAGATGGACTGATGGATCCACCGGAAGGTCTTGTCTATTCCAAAGTGGCCTTTCCTCTTGTGTGCTTCTCCCACCATCTTACGGGCCATTTGGGCCGGCACTACAACCTGTAGGCACTCCTCCAGCATGTGGGATAGGAAGATCCTCTGGTATAGCACTTCCCTCTCTCAGAATCAGATGATCCCATTGGCTGAGCAGGGTCAGGGTACTGGTGGACAGTCGTGACTAGAGATGAGCGAACCGGTCGCGGTTCGGCTCGAGGTCGGTTCGCCGAACGAAGCTTGAACAAATAGGCTATAATGGGAGGCAATCACAAACACATAAAAATGCATTCTAAATGTACACATACAGTAAATAAACATTGCCATAACACTTACCGGTCCCCGCGATCCCTCCTGCACTCTGTCTCCTGCCGCTATTCCATCCGATGATCACTGAATCCTCCCGGTGACCGGCACTGCCAGCAGAGAAGCAGGACCTATCGTGACGTCAAAATAGCCATGTGACCAGTCACGTGGCTATTATCTCATTGGCTACAGACTGGTCACATGACTATGACGCGTCATGTAGGACCTGCGAGTGCATCTCTCCGGTACACGGTGCACATTTGTGTATCGCCGTGTACCGGCGATATGCTCTAGCACACGGTCGACTCCCCGTTCCGTTAGGGACCGGCTGAAACAGCCGGTCATTAACGGAGATCACCGTTGCCATAGCAACGCAGTTAGCGGTGACGTCACCGCTAACCGCGGCTCCGGGAGCACCGTTGCTATGGTAACGCGTCTGTCAGCGTTACCGCTGTTACCGCTAGCAGCACTGATCACTCACGGAGTGAAGGCTGCACGCTGCTTCCCGATTGTAGTGAGGATTGTAGTGAGGATGAGGTGCCCCAGCCCATCAAGTGATGGGCTGGGGTACCTCATCCTCACTACAATCGTCACTACTACTACACTAGTGAGGATTGTAGTGAGGATGGTAGTGAGGATGAGGTGCCCCAGCCCATCAAGTGATGGGCTGGTGCACCTCATCCTCACTACAATCGTCACTACTACTACACTAGTGAGGATTGTAGTGAGGATGAAGTGCCCCAGCCCATCAAGTGATGGGCTGGGGCACCTCATCCTCACTACAATCGTCACTACTACTACACTAGTGAGGATTGTAGTAAGGATGAGGTGCCCCAGCCCATCAAGTGATGGGCTGGGGCACCTCATCCTCACTACAATCGTCACTACTACTACACTAGTGAGGATTGTAGTGAGGATGAGGTGCCCCAGCTCATCAAGTGATGGGCTGGGGCACCTCATCCTCACTACAATCGTCACTACTACTACACTAGTGAGGATTGTAGTGAGGATGAGGTGCCCCAGCCCATCAAGTGATGGGCTGGGGCACCTCATCCTCACTACAATCGTCACTACTACTACACTAGTGAGGATTGTAGTGAGGATGAGGTGCCCCAGCTCATCAAGTGATGGGCTGGGGCACCTCATCCTCACTACAATCGTCTCTACAATCCTGAAGTGCAGTTTCTTCAAATTTATTTAAAGGCACTTGGAACGCTAAAATTGCTGCTTATAATTTAAGCCTCTATTAAAAACCTCTTATCAGCGCTGGTTTATTGGGATTTATTGGGCTGACAGGGGGTAATAAAGATGGAGTCTCTAATGTGTCTGTGTATTTATTTCTATTAAAGTATTTTTTCTCTGTGTGGTGTCTTTTTTTAACCCTTTATTGGAGATTGTTAATGGCCGTGTCAAACGTGCCTGACATTAAGAATCTCTGGCTTAATACTGGCTAGTAAAACAAAGCCAGTATTAACTCATGATTACCCAACAAGCCACCCGGCTCCAGGGCTGTTGGAAGAGTTGGATACAGCGCCAGATGATGGCGCTTCTATGAGAGCGCCATTTTCTGGGACGGCTGTGGACTGAAATTCGCAGCAGAGGCGCCCAGAAACCTCGGGCTAACCTGTGCTGCGGATTCCAATCCCCAGCTGCCTAGTTGTACCTGGCTGGACACAAAAATGGGGCGAAGCCCACGTCATTTGTTTTTTAATTATTTCATGAAATAAGTGAAATAATTAAAAAAAACGTGTTTCCCTATATTTTTCGTTCCCAGCCGGGTACAAATAGGCAACTGGGGGTTGGAGGCAGCCTGTGGCTGCCTGCTGTACCTGGCTAGCATACAAAAATATGGCGAAGCCCACGTCATTTTTTTGGTGGGCAAAAAACTTCTGCATACAGTCCTGGATGGAGTATGCTGAGCCTTGTAGTTCTGCAGCTGCTGTCTGCTCTTCTCCATACAGACAGACAGCAGCTGCAGAACTACAAGGCTCAGCATACTCCATCCAGGACTGTATGCAGAAGTTTTTTGCCCCCTGAAAAAATTATGTGGGCTTCGCCATATTTTTGTATGCTAGCCAGGTACAGCAGGCAGGTACGGCTGCCCCCAACCCCCAGTTGCCTATTTGTACCCGGCTGGGAACCAAAAATAAAGGGAAGCCCTTTTTTTATTATTTCATCAATTTCATGAAATAATTAGAAAACAAATGACGTAGGCTTCGCCCCATTTTTGTGTCCAGCCAGGTACAACTAGGCAGCTGGGGATTGGAATCCGCAGCACAGGTTGGCCTGAGCTTTCTGGGCCCCACTGCTGCGAATTGCAGTCTGCAGCCGCCTCAGAAAATGGCATTTTCATAGAAGCGCCATCTTCTGGCGCTGTATCCAACTCTTCCAGCACCTGCCTGCTATACCTGGCTAGCATACAAAAATATGGCGAAGCTCACGTCCTTTTTTTGTAGTTTTTTGGCAAAAAAAATAAAAAATGCTTCCCTGGATTTTCCATTGCTAGTGAAGGTAACACCAAGCTGTGGGGGTTAGCAGCCAGTAGCTGCTTGGATTACCCTTAGCTAGCAATACAAAAAATGCAGCGGGAGCCCATATATATTTTTTTTAATTATTTATTTAAATAACTAAAAACAAAATGGGCTTCCCTGTATTTTGATTGCTGGACATCACAGTGTTGTAAAAATAAATTTCTTTAAAAAAAATGACGTAGCGCGCCGCGGTATTTTTGATTCTCAGCGCAGATAAAGCAGACAGCTATGGGTTGCCACCCCCATCTGCCTGCCGCTACCTTGGTTGGCAATCAAAATACAGGGAAGCCCATTAATTTTTTCTATTTAAAAAATAGTTAAAAAAAAAATGACGTTGGGTCCCCCCATTTTTGATAGCCAGCTAGGGTAAAGCAGACGGCTGTAGCCTGAAAACCACAGCTGGCAGCTTTATCGTGGTTGGGGATCCAATGTGGAGGTCCCCCCAGGCTCTTTTATTATAATTATTTTATAAATATTAATAATTACACAAAAAAAGTAGGGTCCCCCCCAAATTGGATCACCAGCCAAGGTAAAGCGGACAGCTGTGGTCTGGTATTCTCAGGGTGGGAAGGTCCATAGTTATTGGGCCTTCACAGCCTAAAAATAGCAGGCCGCAGGCACCCCAGACGTGGCGCATCCACTAGATGCGCCAATCCTGGCGCTTCACCCCAGCTCATCCCGTGCCCTGGTGCAGTGGCAAACGGGGTAATAAATCGGGTTGATACTAGCTGTAAGGTCACCTGAGATCAAGCCCAGCAGTTTGTGATGTCATGGCGTCTATTAGATACCCAACATCATAAACTGTCAGTACTAACAAAAAAAAATAAATCGACAAAAGAAATTTATTTGAAAAAACAGCCCCCAAAACATTTCCTCTTTCACCAATTTATTGTAAGAAAAAAAATAAAGGGGTCCCACGACGACTCTGGACCGTCTAGAATATGGGGGGGAGACACTCAGGGAACGTATCCCCCATTTTCTAGGAGTGCGAACCCTTCATGTGAGGAGTGTGGGTGCAATGAATCTGCACTCACTCTCCCCGGGTCCACAGCAGCAGAGTCCATGTCGTAATGGTTGCCACCAAAGCTGCAATGCCCTGCTCATGAGGTAAGGGCATGCCTAATCAGGAGAACTACTGTAGAGGAAGCTCTGCTCACTGGTATATAGGTGCTCAGAGGTAATAATAGATAAAATTAGTGAGTAACCTCGGCACTGTAAATCTCCCAGACTAAGTCAGTAAGTCACAACGGATAGTAATGCAAAATCACTCTTTATTGGTCCGTATTAAGAAAAAAAATTTTTTCTTAAGCATATATGTTTTTGTCCAAAACAAGTTACAAATGACGTTTCGGCCTGAGCCTTCGTCAGATTGGACTTATCTGCATGTAATCCTGAAAAATGACAATAATCAGTATCACATAAGAGTGAGAAAACAATAACATAAACTCGAACAATGTAGAGGTACAATTGGGATGCAGCAAAAAAATTGCAACACAGCAAGAAATGAAACACATGATACAAATGTCATAATACAGTACAAGGACAATATAGTAATGACAAATATGGGGTCAGAGTAGGCTTAGACAGCTCTGGTACGAAAGAGATGTCAATCATAAAGTAACATGCGCAGTAGGTGTAGAGCTACACTATGCATGGCAGAGCTAATGGGTAGACCGACCATAGAAAAAGAACGGAGAAAAAGTGGAGAAAAAGTGGAGAAAAGGTGGAGAAAAGGTGGAGAAAAAGTGGAGAAGAAGTGGAGAAGAAGTGGAGAAGAAGTGGAGAAAAAGTGGAGAAAAGTGGAGAAAAAGTGGAGAAAAAGTGGAGAAAAAGTGGAGAAAAAGTGGAGAAAAAGTGGAGAAAAAGTGGAGAAAAAATGGAGAAAAAGTGGAGAAAAAGTGGAGAAAAAGTGGAGAAAAAATGGAGAAAAAGTGGAGAAAAAGTGGAGAAAAAGTGGAGAAAAGGTGGAGAAAATGTGGAGAAAAAGTGGAGAAAAAATGGAGAAAAAGTGGAGAAAAGGTGGAGAAAAGGTGGAGAAAAAGTGGAGAAAAAGTGGAGAAAAAGTGGAGAAAAGGTGGAGAAAAGGTGGAGAAGAAGTGGAGAAGAAGTGGAGAAGAAGTGTTTGTTCATGCCAGATGGGAGATAAATAATTTTTTACCGGCGCTGTCATTTACTGTAACGTGATCATCGGTGTACGGTGTATACCTGTGATCACGTGAGCAGGGACCGGAAAAACCATCCTGAATCTTGATATGCAGGGTCTCAGCTAGCCCTGAAACCCCGGAGATTTTCTGACGCTGGGGGGCGTTATTCACTTATTTCTGCCTGCTGTTTATAAACGGCAGATCAGAATAAGGCTACATTAACACGACCGATCCATTTTTGCGGTCTGCAAAAAACAGTCCGTTTTTTTTCACGGGTGCATCCGTGTGGCAACCGTTTCCGTTCCGTAGACGGTCCGTATGTCATCTGTTTGTCATCCGTGTGCCTTCCGTTTTTTTTTGTGTACTGCAAAAAAACTGAAGTAGGGTAAATGCATAAATTTACCCAGGATCCATAGCTTCATCCTACATGAGGCGGTCACATGTTCACTCCAGTGCCATATTCTACTGCTTTTCACAGCGTAGAGCGCTCTGGTGATTTTCTTGTGCTTGTGCACTTCATATCAGTCTTTTCTGTCATTATAATGGCAGAAAGACACATAATGTCCCACTCTCCTGCATTTTGTAATTTTGCACCCTTTGGTGCCTTTCATGTGGCACTAAGGGGTGCTTAGCTTTGTATTTAGCCAAAAAAATGAAAAAAAAAAAATGACGTAGGGTTTCCCCTAGTTTTGTAGCCAGCTAGGGTAAAGCAGACGGCTGCAGACCACAGCTGGCAACCTCACCTTGGCTGGTAATCCAAAACTGAGGGCACCCCACGCTGTTATTTTAAATTAAATAAATAATTAAAAAAGAAAAACACGTAGGGGTCCCCCCAAAATTGGATCACCAGCCAAGGCAAAGCAGACAGCTGGGGTCTGATATTTTCAGACTAGGGAGTAGAGATGAGCGAACCGGTCGCGGTTCGGCTCGAGGTCGGCTCGCCGAACGGAGCTCCCGTTCGAGTTCGGCTCGTCGAACGTTCGACGAACTGAACTCGAACTGCATAGGAAACAATGGCAGGCAATCACAAACACATAAAAACACCTAGAAAACACCCTCTAAGGTGTCCAAAAGGTGACAAACAACTCACAACACAACACAAACACAAGGGAAAGTGACAAGGACATATACTCATGCGAAAACAAAAGAGCTGGACAAGGAAAAAGAGGAGGACACACAGATATATGAGTATATGCAAGAAAACATCGATGCCATTACTGTGCAACTTGAGCCCTGCTCATTTTAGGCTTCCAATCTGGATAAATTCCCTGAGCTTGCCACGTACGCCTTGGGGATCTTGTCGTGTCCTGCAGCCAGCGTTCTCTCAGAACCTGTCTTCAGTTCTGCTGGGGGTCTGCTGGCAGATAAGCACACGCGTCTGTCCACTGACGACAATGTGGACATGGCTCTCAGAGGAATAACCTCAAATTCCAATTAATGCATGACTACCATTGTGTGGCCACCAATAGTGTATTTTATTTTAAATCACTAATTAATCAGGGTTTAGTGAGGGCCAGCCGACGTGGAACGGGGGCGCCCAAAACAGTTACGGTGTCACACCCTCCGTTGGCAGGTAGGAGCAAGGTCCCCTTAGGGAGTTGTAGGGACCCCATACATTTTAGCTCCTCCCCTCATATTACCCTTTGTGTGTAAATATCACGGGGTGTTTCTCATTTTTAATATATATCAATAAAGTTAGTTAATTTTAATTGGAATTTGAGGTTATTCCGTTGATGTACATTGAACTCAATCCGACCATAATTGTTTTTTATACATGGCTCTCAGAGGACTTTTTTTCCCCTGGGTCTGCCAGGGGAGGCGAAAGGCACGCGTATTTTTGAGAGTGCTTCATGCAAAGCATCTTTTTCATCTTGAAAATTGGGTCAACTGATGCCAGTCAAGTGGGGTGTGTGTGGCCCAATTAGTGGAAACGAGGGAGACTGTGGTTGGAGTCCCCTCGCTGTGTTTCTAAAAGAACCAAAATGAACAAATCATGGCTCTCAGAGGACTTTTCTTCCCCTGGGTCAGCCAGGGGACGGGAAATGCACGCGTATTTTTGAGAGTGCTTCATGCAAAGCATCTTTTTCATCTTGAAAATTGGGTCAACTGATGCCAGTCAAGTGGGGTGTGTGTGGCCCAATTAGTGGCAACGAGGGAGACTGTGGTTGGAGTCCCCTCGCTGTGTTTCTAAAAGAACCAAGATGAACAAGTCATGGCTCTCAGAGGACTTTTCTTCCCCTGGCTCAGCCAGGGGAAGCGAAAGGCACGCGTATTTTTGAGAGTGCTTCATGCAAAGCATCTTTTTCATCTTGAAAATTGGGTCAACTGATGCCAGTCAAGTGGGGTGTGTGTGGCCCAATTAGTGGAAACGAGGGAGACTGTGGTTGGAGTCCCCTCGCTGTGTTTCTAAAAGAACCAAAATGAACAAATCATGGCTCTCAGAGGACTTTTCTTCCCCTGGGTCAGCCAGGGGACGGGAAAGGCACGCGTATTTTTGAGAGTGCTTCATGCAAAGCATCTTTTTCATCTTGAAAATTGGGTCAACTGATGCCAGTCAAGTGGGGTGTGTGTGGCCCAATTAGTGGCAACGAGGGAGACTGTGGTTGGAGTCCCCTCGCTGTGTTTTACATGATTTTCGAATGGCATGACATGCCTAAGAGGTTGAGTTTCATCATCTGCAACTTGTTGGCAACAGAAAGGCTGCCTTTACACCCTTTTGAGACCGAGGATTTTTGAGACCTTATGCCCATTGCAGTGCCCCAAGAGCCGATGGCCAGTCGTCACTCCTTTTCCAAGAAAGGCATGCCCGCGCTACCACAGTAGGTCGCAGACAACCTCACCGATTCATTGAGAAACTCTGTGTGTGACAGGGTGCATTTCAACACAGATACTTGGAACAGTAAGCATGGACAGGGGAGTTACATGTTGCTGACTGGGCACTGGGTAACTATGGTGAGAGATGGAGAAGGGTTTGCTGTACAAGTCTTGCCGTCCCCACGACTTGTGTGTCAATCCTTCCTCTGTATGTACAAGTTCCTCCACTGCTTCTGCCTCCTCAACCTCGTGTGGGTCCTCCACCTGGGCCCAAACCATGTGTGGTCAGGCCACCCTTCCTTGTAACTGCGCCCAAGGAATCCCACACACATCCTTACTATGCTGGCAGCAGAGCTCAAGGCCATCAGGCGGTCAAATGTTTACTTTGAAATGTAGGGGAAATGTGAGACACGGCTGAGGAATTGTGGACGGTTAGCTCTGGAGAGTGAGACCGAGTTTCATCAATGGTTGTCTCCACTCAACCAGCAGTCAGGGAAGGTCGGGTGCGACAATGATGCAAACCAGTCTGCGACCCTTCTTCAGGGCAATATGACACACGTGCCTTGTATGGCTCACGTCACGTGTTGAACCTGGTTGTCCAGCAATTTTTAAAACACTATCCCGGCCTACATGGCCTTCTGCAGAGGGCACGATGTAACGCCTGCCTGGATCGACACACTCAGATGGGCTGTAAAGGATAGGCTAGAGGCAAGCCACTCACCAAGCTGGACACCCAGAACCCTGAAACCCTTTAACCCCTATACAGTGATTTGGAATTACACAGGGCCCAAGTTGATCAATACCTGTGGAAGGCTGCAGTTCCAGAGAATAGTAGTCAGGCAGGGTCAAAACATTAATTGAGGAACAGGAACAGAATGGGACGGCCAGGACTTAATCAGAAAACAAGCAGAGGTGAAATGCGGATCGGCCAACAAGGTACATAAACAGCAAGCAGGAAAAGTAGTCAGGTAACAAGCACACAAAATCATAAAACTGAACTGGGGGTAACAGTAACAAGAGGTTCATAGCTTTGTCTGGCAGTGGTCTGCAGACAGGAGGGGCCTAAAAAAGGGTGTGGTGTCTTCCCATTGGGACCAGAGTACAAATTGATTGAGTGGACTACGTTGGTGACTTAACAGCCGTGTGCGGCAATGATGCAAACCTGTCTGCGGCCCTTCGTCAGGGCAATGTGACACACGGGCCTTGTATGGCTCACGTGTTGAATCTGATTCTCCAGCAATTTTTAAAATACCATCCCGGCCTACATGGCCTTGTGCAGCGGGCACGCTGCTATGTGCTCACTTTCATCCTTCGCACCCAGCAGCTCAACAACTTTCATCGCTCCGGAAGTCTTAGGGTCTGGCGGTTAAACGCCGGAAATGCGATGTTCCGACACGCAGGAATTGGAATCTGCACATGTTGCAGCGTGTGTGGCAGCACCGCAGAGCCCTGCTGAAATACGGTATGACGTATACCCTGGGCTAACTTGATCCAGAGGTGGTGCAGATCACGCTGCTGGAGTGGTGTCAGATCAAGGACCTATGCACCCTTCTACACAGTTTACAAATGTCGACGAAGATGTTTAGCACTGGCAATGCCATTCTCACCGTGACAATTCTGGTCATCTACATGATGGAGCACACTGTAAGCATTATTCGGAGTCAAGTATTGGTCCAAGAGGAAGGTGAGGAAGTACAGGAGGAGTCATATGCAGAAGGGATAATAAGATCTACAAGGTCCATACGGTAAGCGGCACCTAGGCAGCAGTTATGGTGGGGGATAGGGATTAACAAGGGCGCATAGTATCAGCAAAATTTGTTGAGGAAGGTGCAGGAGCCATGAAGAAATGGAGGACGAACTTGCGATGGGCATGGAAGACTCAGCAGATGAGTGAGAGCTTGCTCACATTTCGGTTGTGCGAGGTTGGGTGCAGAGGGCAGAGGAAGGAGGCACGATTCTCACCTCTCTGCCACCAACACACCAAGGACTTGGTCCTCCTGGATGCACAAGACACATGAGCGTCTTCTTGCTGCACTACCTACAACATGACCCTCGGATTGTACGAATTCCAAGTCATGCTGACTACTGGGTTGCCACACTGTTAGATCCCTGGTACAACACAACATTTTGCGAAATAACTCCTGCCATAGAAAGGGACGCACGTATGCAGGAGTATCAGCAGAAGGTGTTACGCAATCTTACATCTGCTTTTCCACTAAACACCAGGGTGCACAGAGTGAATCTCAATGCTTTTTCAACGATAGGAGGAAATGGTCTTACTTGTCCACATCTGAGGGACCGAGGGCTGGCTGCTGTGCTGAGACGGTGTTGAGTACGGTGTCTCTGCAGAGTTGCATTTTTGGTCATATACAAACTGAGTTGAAAAAGGACAGATGCTGGTGGAAAGGGGAACAGGTGTGTTGGAAAGGGGAAAAAAGTTTGTGTCCGTGGGTTTGGTGGTTAAGCAAAAGTAACATTTGATGAAGAAACACCATCTGTTACGGTGGGACTGGCAGATTTGGATAAGGTGGTATATACTATGTTACCGCTATATAACGAAAATTAATAAGAAAAGAAAGAGAAAGGTATATATCCCCATCAGCAGTCAGTGTCCACCGTGCTCCCAGATGGAAAAGGAGAGGTTGGCAACTGGAAGGTTCGGTGGAGGATACAGAGCTGTGTGGCTATGAAACTAATAGTAGCCTGAACCAAGTTAGACGCCACTCGGATCTTGAGACTGGGAGCCCTGTTAGCGTCACAGGGTCCACACGCCCACCCAGCCCAGGAACTCCCTGTTAACATCACAGGGGCCATTCAGTACGCTGACCGTGGGCATTGGGGCCACACCTGTGGACAGCAGGCGCATCAGCAGCAGCAGGCCTGTTAATGCCACTGGGCTGCACAAGCAGGACTTGTAGGACAAGAGCTGGTCTTAACCGTTCTGCGTTACCAACTGTGGTGGCGGCCTGCATCGACGCCCTATCCCTGCCTACCTCTGGCCTAAAGCCGCAATGGGTTCAACACATGGAGGTGTGCTCTTTCGGAGCATAATAGAAGACTGCGCACCTCCTTGTTGTCTCCAGCCCCTTTTATAACCTGGGTCCGCCCCAAACCAGGGTGGACCACAATGCACCTCCTGGAGACAAAAGCAGAGTGATACGTCATGAGTGGCATAACTAGCGTCCTATTTGGAACCGCAACTTCAATGATGACCTCATGGCTGTCATGACCCAAACACCTCACCAGTCATCGTCTGACCATCAATAATGAGGTGACAAGTCATAGCGGCGGGCCTCTGCAAGCCATTTGGGAGTGGCCTGGCCACATCGTCAGGACACCTGATGCCCTGTGGTCTAAATGGGCCCCCCACATCAGGGGCAGTGCCAAAGAGTTCATTACCGGACCTAGTCTCTGATGCAGTAAGTGCCTGACCATGGTCAGTTGCATGAAATACAGTCTCTGAAAAAAGACTATCAGCTTTAGCATGGTGTCTAGGCACAACACAGGACTTAGACCTGGCACGGAGTGCAAGTACCTGTGCAAAGAGGCTTTTCGCACTAAGTGTGGGAGCATGCTCTGTAGCCCGAAATGAAGACTTAGCCTAAGGAATGGCACAGTCAGGCTGAGCATACTCACTAGGCGAAACACTGGAGTTAGGCTGCGGCTGGGGTAAATCGGCACACGCATGCGCACTAGCTGCCTCTCCACACTTAGACGTGGAGGAGAAAGCAGCCAGCTGGACAACCCGAGGCACAGGCCTAAATGGCAGCTGATGCCTGGGCGCAACTGAAACCGCAGCAGGCTGCTTGCGTTTAAGGCGTCACCGTTTTGTAACAACAAATACCATCCAAAAGAAAAGGTGTACTTCTTCCCATGGATAATCTGATATGATCCCTTTTTTTATGGACACGACCATCGCTAACAAATGTAGATGAGGCCAAAACAGCAGCTGCTTCAATGGATCTGAAGTGCTCCATAAAGTGGCCTCTCCTCCACCCCAATTTCAAGATCCCAAATACTCCATTCCTCTGTGGTGTCAATCCAATCGCACTTGCTTCCTAACAGCTCTCAAGTTTCCACCAGCCCTGCTGAGTATGGGGTGACAGAGATGGTTGAGTTTGCATAGCTGTTCAGTCGCACTATAGCCTGGGAATCAGAGGCCTGCTCCAAAGCTGCAATGAGTACAGACAAGGAAGTTATTATTATTTTTATTATTATTGATTTATAGAGCACCGTTGATTCCATGGTGCTGTACATGAGAAGGGGGTTACATACAGAATACATATACAAGTAACTATAGACAGACTGGTACAGAGGGAAGAGGGCCCTGCCCTTGCGGGATTACATTCTAAAGGATTTTTGGGAGGAGACAGTAGGAGTCGTTTAGGTTGAGCGTCAAGTACGTATGGTGGTGGTGTCATTGAAGGTTATAGTCATTTCTGAACAGATGAGTTTTCAGATTCAGTTGGAAGCTTGCGGGTGTAGCAGATAATCTGACGTGTTGAGGTAGCGAGTTCCATGAGACAGGGGAAATGATCTGCGCAGATGGCCAGAAGCTTTGTGAGTGGGATCCAGGCCTCGATGAAGAAGGTGCTGAGCCTAATCTACACCCTCATTTCCAAAAAGTAAATCCTCCTGGTGGAGACAATGGGGAACATGATGAGGAGCACAGATACCTGATTGGAATGACAACTTTACTATTCGGTCAAGGCAGGAAGAGGTTGTCTCGGAGGACTCAGGACGAGGGGAATGAAAACACACAGGGTTATTGATGAGGTTGGAGACCACACTTACTATCAAACAAAAGTCAGCCAGTCGATGAGGTCAGCAGAGGAGGTGGAGGAGGATGCTACTTACGACTAGGTTACGTTGCGTCTTCCTGGCCAGAGACAAAGTACTGGAAGCACGTCAACAACTGAATCCTGGACCACAACTTTGACTCTGAGCAGAAGTCGTGTTGGCTATGCAGGTCGCATGGGCTGTAAGCCTTGCCGAGCCTGTGAATTTTTGGACATCGCAAAGGATCACCCAAGTCATGGAATCTGTAAGATTTGTCAACAATCTGTAAGTAGAAGGCAAAAACTCACACTTTTGAGTACTTCCTCCATGAAGTATCACATGGATATGAATTGACAGCGTGAAGGTGTATTGCTCAGCTTTAGCAACTGTCAACGCAATATGCTTATTTGGCGTTCATTGCATGCATTGTTGCAGACTACACACAAGGGGCTGCTGTTTTTTTGGATCTGCCTTTGGTCACTATAGCAATATAAAATTGCTCTTCGGGTGTGGACTTGGGGATGCTGTCTATGAACAGAAGGAAAAGCTAAAGGTGTGTGTTACAGCAAGGAGCCACCGCGGAAACATTCGTTCAATTGTGAGGGGAGTTGTGTTGTACTTTGATGATGAGCACTGTAACGTCAGTGAGCAGCATCCTGTGCCACAGACCAACATTCTTATGGTGCTGTCTATACTGTTTACCGTGAGAGGAGCGTAAAGTCTGTATTTCTGGCCACTGGACATCACAGTACCCGGGTACGGTAGGCTGTGCCCAGACAATAATGCGGGCACTCAACACTTTGTTTTATTAGCAAAACACATATCTGTTCTGGGTAGGCCGACTATATAGACAATAAGACTTGCTGCCTCTGCACTGTCAAATTGTCACGTACAGTTTAAATCATAGAGGGATAGCGATACATGTTTGCATTGACTGTTGCTTTTCAAGATTTCCATGACTGTGTTGCAGAGCTGTGTGGTTTGCATTCACACTGCTATCATCTGCCTTATCTGTTAGGCTTCAGCTAACAAGGGTATTCAGGGGGGGTAATGTGTTTTGTCTATGTTTAGGTAGATAACTTAGAAGCTCTTGTGATGCGACACTGGTAAGTCGTGTTCGCACACACACACACACACGCACAAACACACAATTACTGCTACGCAGAGGGATTAGCAGGTAGTAGGCAACAGAATAGATTGTTCAATTATTTAAATTGTATGCATGGTTCTTATTGTTTGTTTTGGTAAAGTTAAACAATCATTTATCAACTCAACTGCCTAGAGTCCTTTTCCTGTTGCCTGGTTTTGCTGCATACTGGGGAGCCCACCCTGTACACGACTTAAAATGAAGCATAAGTCGCAATGTGAATTTCACTGTGCTACAATGCGGCCTAGCATGCCTGTGCAACCACCGCCTGCCCCATCAAGTGCATCTGCGTGCTCTTCATCCTCTGTGACTGTGGGGACAGCAGTCACACATGGTTTTTCACACTGAACTTCCACTCCTTTACCCGCAACAGGGAGTGTGATTGGCAAGTCATCACTTGTTTTGGAAGTGGAAACAGAAGGTATTGTTGAGCTGTCAGACATCGAGAGAACCATCATTGGATGCAGGCTACATTATATCCACGCCTGCACCTTTGTCACAGATTGGCTGGACTACCTGCAGTTAATAATTGCATTCCAGAAATGGAAAGAAGTGTAGAATGCACATGTGTTGTACCTTGCTTGGCAGCAAAGGAACACTAACTTAGTATTCCAGACAATTTTAGGATGGCAGAAAAAGAGTCAGCTCTTTGGGCAAATTAAATAGCGTGGCAAAAGTGGACAGATGGCTACAGTGGCCGTGTTCTGTGGGTACCAGTACAGTAAAAGAAGCCTCACTTTCTATCCCTCCTAATGATCAAATGCAGCAAGGAATTCCCTGAGTTTGCTATAAAATTAGCATAGAAAAAATGTGCATGAGGGTAGAATGCAGAGGTGCTTGAGATTGCTTGGCACAAGTGGCACAATAAAGGAGTCCTACAGCCATTTTTTGCATGCCACTAAGTTGCAGTATTTTTTGCTATCATTATAGCTTATTAAAAACAGAGCAGGAGGGTGTCATGCAGAGGTGCTAGAAATAGCTTGGCACCAGTGGGGCACTAATGGAATACAACAGCCAGTTCTATGATGCCACTAAATGGCAGTATTTTTTGCTATCATTATAGCTTATTAAAAACAGAGCAGGAGGGTGTCATGCAGAGGTGCTGCACATAGCTTGGCACCAGTGGGGCACTAATGGAGTTCAACAGCCACTTCTTGTATGCCACTAAGTTTACTCAATTTTTGGTATTATAATGTATTAGTAACAATGAGTTTGAGTGTGCAATGCAGGCAGACGTGCAGCAAATATCTGTGCACTACTGGGACTATACAGAAGTCCAACAGCCACGTTTAGGATGCCACTAGGTTCACTGAGTGTTTGCTAGTATAATGGCTTAGTAACAATGAGTTTGAGTGTGCAATGCAGGCAGACTTGCTGCAAATATCTGTGCACTACTGGGACTATTCAGAAGTCCAACAGCCACGTTTAGGATGCCACTAGGTACACTCAGTGTTTGCTAGTATAATGGCTTAGTAACAATCAGTTTGAGTGTGCAATGCAGGCAGACGTGCTGCAAATATCTGTGCACTACTGGGACTATACAGAAGTCCAACAGCCATGTTTAGGATGCCACTAGGTACACTCAGTGTTTGCTAGTATAATAGCTTAGTAACTATCAGTTTGAGTGTGCAATGCAGGCAGACGTGCTGCAAATATCTGTGCACTACTGGGACTATACAGAAGTCCAACAGCCACGTTTAGGATGCCACTAGGTACACTCAGTGTTTGCTAGTATAATGGCTTAGTAACTATCAGTTTGAGTGTGCAATGCAGGCAGACGTGCTGCAAATATCTGTGCACTACTGGGACTATACAGAAGTCCAACAGCCACGTTTAGGATGCCACTAGGTACACTCAGTGTTTGCTAGTATAAAGGCTTAGTAACTATCAGTTTGAGTGTGCAATCCAGGCAGACGTGCTGCAAATATCTGTGCACTACTGGGACTATACAGAAGTCCAACAGCCACTTTTAGGATGCCACTAGGTACACTCAGTGTTTGCTAGTATAATTGCTTAGTAACTATCAGTTTGAGTGTGCAATGCAGGCAGACGTGCTGCAAATATCTGTGCACTACTGGGACTATACAGAAGTCCAACAGCCACGTTTAGGATGCCACTAGATACACTCAGTGTTTGCTAGTATAATGGCTTAGTTATAATGAATTGGAGTGTGCAATGCAGGCAGACGTGCTGCAAATATCTGTGCACTACTGGGACTATACAGAAGTCCAATAGCCACGTTTAGGATGCCACTAGGTACACTCAGTTTTTGCTAGTATAATGGCATAGTTATAATGAGTTGGAGTGTGCAGAGGACAGGAGGGTACAGTGCCAGGATTGTGGGGCTCTGGGTAGAGGAATGGAAGCCTGCCTTTCTATTCCCTCCTAATGGGGAAATACAGCGAGGAAATCCCTGACCTTAGCTACACAGACGCTGTCTCTGTTTTCAGGACCTGTCACCTATGGCTCTGACCCTGCCGGTACGAGCCCTTAAAAGGACTGATAGAAAGTGCTCTCCCTAAGCTGTTCAGCGCTGTGTATGGAGCGCATACAGCTGTATCGGCGATAGGACTCAGGACGGAGCTGCGCCAGTGATGTCTGACACCAAGGACGCAGAAGGCATATAATGGCGTGCTGGAGGAAAATGTCCGTTTTTATAATGCAGGGACATGTGACATGGACATCCTATCACACATGCCATTGCTTCTCTGGCTAAAAGTCCACTTAGCTGTGTGTGTGTTTGGGATTGGCTGACATGCTGGCCCTCCCCACTACACGCGCGCGCTTAGGGAAGGAAGACAAGGAAAAAAAAAAAAAAAATGGCGATCGCCATTATACAAACAGCAGTGATCTGAAGGCGCTGTTCCCGCACACTATACACTGAAATTTCATAATAGTGTGAGTCACAGAGTGACTTACACTATTACAGCGGAAAGCCAGCTAGGAATTAGCTGTTTTTTTGCTGCTAGAACCGTTCTCGAACGTTTCTAGAACTATCGAGCTTTTGCAAAAAGCTCGAGTTCTAGTTCGATCTAGAACAGGCCCCAAAATCACTCGAGCCTAGAACTGGAGAGCCTCGAAACGCGAACCGCGCTCAACTCTACTAGGGAGGTCCATCGTTATTGGACTTTCCCCAGCCTAAAAATAGCAGGCCGCAGCCGCCCCAGAAGTGGCGCATCCATTAGATGTGCCAATCCTGGTGCTTCGCCCCAGCTCATCCCGCGCCCTGGTGCGGTGGCAAACGGGGTAATATATGGGGTTAATACCAGATGTGTAATGTCACCTGGCATCAAGCCCTGGGGTTGGTGAGGTCAGGCGTCTATCAGATACCCGACATCACCAACCCAGTCAGTAATAAAAAAAAATAGACGACAAACACATTTTTATTTAAAAAAACACTCCCCAAAACATTCCCTCTTTAACTAATTTATTAGAAAGAAAAACAAATCCAGGTCTGGTGTAATCCAAGGGGTTGCCTTGACGATCCACACTGTCCCAGTCAATGAAGAGCAGGATGTTCCCCATTGGCTGGGAGAGCAATGCAGTGACCTGAGCTAACATCAATGGGTCAGCCCAGGTCACTGCAGGGGATGACAAGTGCTGCTGTCAGCAAGGTACATTACCTGCGCTGATCTCCAGCACACTGACAGCACCTGTCACTGAGTTCAATGACCTTCACAGCCAAGTATCGCGAGAGGCCCGTGACGTCACCGCTAGTCAGTCTCAGGTCGGAAGCGAAAGGTGATGTGACAAGCGGCGGCCATGGAGGACAGTGACAGCGCTGAGGTCGGGATGGCGGGACTTCATCGCCGCAGGTAAGCCGAGCGGGACCATGTGTGCAGAGTGTGTGTGTGTGTGTGTGTGTGTGTGTATGTATGTGTACATGCCGCAGGCAGGAGGGGGCGGAGCGAGCTGAGCGGGGAAGTGTGGGCTTCCTGCACGTAACTAGGATAAACATCGGGTTACTAACCAAAGCGCTTTGCTTGGATACCCGATGTTTATCTTGGTTATCAGCTTGTGGCAGGCTGCCAGCGATGGTTCCTGCACACTGTAGCTGTAAAAAGCCCTGCTTTTTGCTGCTAGAACCGTTCTCGAACGTATCTAGAACTATCGAGCTTTTGCAAAAAAGCTCGAGTTCTAGTTCGATCTAGAACAGCCCCCAAAATCACTCGAGCCGCGAACTGGAGAACCACAAACCTAGACCCACGCTCAACTCTAGTCGTGACCGCGTGTCAGAGGACGGCTTTTGCTGCTGCTTCACCCATTGTTTTAGTAGGGCACATTCAGCATTCCGGTCCTGCATTCTGCACCATTCCTGTGGGGACAGTGGGGACGCTACTGGAGTGCCAGCCTCATCCACAGCATACTGGCGGCAATCCATCATCTGCCAGGCTAGTCTTGCGAAGTCAGGTATCTCGTCTCCTTCCAGCTCTTCGTCCCGGTCCTTAGTGGGCGAGGGGGATGTCCTTCTGGACAGGCTGTATGCATTCTGATTTTCAGCCCCAGCTCTATATTTAATCTTGTAGTTAAACTTGGAGAGCCGAGCCATCCATCGCTGCTCCATAGCCCCAAGTTTCGCATTTTCTAAGTGGGCCAAAGGGTTGTTGTCCGTCAGATATCCGGCAAATTTCTCAGTCATTGCCCACATCAAGGCCAACAGCTCCAGCCGGAATGAACTGTAATTGGTGGGATTCTTTTCACCTTCATGTAGGGACCTACTGGCATAGGCTACAACACATTCCTTGCCTTCTTGTACCTGTGAGAGTACTGCCCCCAGACCCTGTAGGCTGGCGTCAGTATGTAATTGAAAGGGCAGGGTGTAATCTGCATATGCCAGGATGGGGGACGACATCAAGGCACCCTTTAGAGCTTGGAAGGACTCTTCTTGGGTAGGCCCCCAATTGATGAGGCGTCCTCTGGGACTGTTGGTGGTCCCTCGAAGCAGGTCGTGCAGTGGTGGGGGGGAAGCCGGGCAAAGTTCTTGACGAACCGACGGTAGTAGCCTGCCAGTCCCAGGAAAGCCCTGACCTCCTTGACAGTTGTGGGCTGGGGCCAGTCCCGTACGGCGGCTATTTTCTTCGGCGATGGTTGTAAACCTTCGGCCGAGATCCTGTGGCCCAGGTAATCGATCTCCTGCTGTAGAAGACGGCACTTGCTGGGTTTCAACTTCAAGCCATGTTCCCTTAACCTCTGGAACACGCGGCCCAGCTTCTGTAGATGTTCTTCGAACGTGGCTGAATAGACCACAATGTCATCAAGGTAGATGAAGGTGAAGTCGAAATTGAAGTCTCCCAAACAGCGCTCCATCAGCCTCTGGAAAGTTCCCGGCGCGTTGTTCAGGCCGAAGGGCATCCTTTCAAACTTATACAGGCCCATGTGTAGGATGAAGGCGGTCTTTTCTCTGTCCTTTTCGCTCATGGGTACCTGCCAATAGCCGCTGGCCAGATCCAGGGAGGAAAAGTACTTGGCCTTCTTCAGAGCTGTCAGGGATTCTTCGATTCTCAGCAAAGGGTATGAGTCCCGGATGGTGCAAGCATTCAGGCGGCGGTAGATCACACAGAACCTCAGGGATCCGTCTTTCTTTTTAACTATTACCACCGGTGCAGCCCAGGGGCTCTGGCTCTCTCGTACCACTCCGGCATGGAGCATGGAATTCAGGAGGCTTTTGACTTCTTGGTATTGCTGGGGTGGTATATGACTGTATCTCTCACGGATAGGAGAAGCGTTACCCGTAGGGATCTCGTGTTGGATACTGGTGGTGCATCCAAAGTCGGTGACATGCCGGGCAAAGGACGCTTGGTATTCCTGTAGTAGTTTTTCCACCTGGGACACTTCCTGTTTAGAGTATTGGGATGTATCCAGCTGACACTTCTCTAGAAGCTCTTTTCCAGCTTCAGTGTCATCTGTGGCAGTGGCCATGGCGGAGACAGTCACTGTCCAGTCTCCCTCTGTCGATGGGGCAAACTGGTGGGGGTCCCTGGGATCCACCTCTGTAGGTAGGGCGTAGACTCTGGCGAGCTGTGTCCCTGCTTCTAGGTCGACGCCTACACTAGCCGTATTGCTCAGACGGACAGGGATTCTTCCCCTCCTCACGACAGCCAGAGTGCGAGCGACTAATGGGTTCAGTTTTCCCTCCCTCGGGGTTCGCGGCTCAATCAGTACCTCCACGCCTTCAAGCGGTCTTGTGGTGCTAAGGGGTAGCGAGAAAATTGTCTCCTTTTCAGCAAGTAAGGTGATCCTAGTGTGGTGAGTCATGGTGATAGTGGCTATGGGCCGTTTCTCCTCTGCCATTTGCTGTAGGCTGCAGAACCACTCTTCGGAATGCTCGGCGGGTGGCCCCGTGTGTGGTAACTTCCTGCCAGTATTTGGGACTTGGGTCCCCGCTTAGTAAACAATACCAGGTCCAGGTCTTTCAGGATGTTCATCCCAATAATCATGGGCGTTTCTGAACCGAAGCCTCCTTTGACCACGATTATCCCCCTCTAACCGAGGTCCTGTCCACACATTTCGGTGTTCATCCAAGCTACTCCCGTTACTGGAATGGGTAGACTATTGGCTGCTTTGATCTTGATGACGGTATTCGGGTCATAGGCAGCCCGTGGTTGTAGATATTTCTCATAAAACTGCTCTGAGGTGGTGGACACCTGGGATCCAGTATCCATTAGTCCTTGCACGGCAACTCCCTCTAGCATTACTTTCAGAGTAGGGCTGTTTGATACAAGCTTGCTCCTTTGTTGGCTCCTTTTCTCTTTGGCCTTCCCGGTCGAGTGAGCCTCCTCAGCCGGGGTGTCTAGTTTAAAGGTGGCCGCTGTTGAAAGGCACGGCTTGGCGGTTCTAGTGAATAGGCCTGGAGCTCCACCCGCTGTTTCGAGTGAAACTCCGCTTGCTGGGGTGTTTGAGAGTCCATTCGATGGAATGGCTGTGGGTCGGGTTGGAAGGAGTTCTGGGGGCAACGGTTTGCTCTGTGACGGGGATCACCACATGTCCAGTACTTTCCCATAGGCCGGCTAGGTTGCCGTCTCACTTGCCTATCTGCCTGTCGGTCTAGTGTGAGCTGCAGCACCTGCTTCTGTAAATCCACCACCATCTGCTTCAGTTCCTCCGTGTCGCTGTTCGGAGTATTTGTACTGTACATGGATCTGCAAGTAGCGCTATAAGTCTCTGTTCCCGTAACAGGTCCCCTAGAACGTTCTATGGCTTCTTGTTTAACCTCAGCAAACGTAAGGGCTGGATTTATCCGGAGTAAGTCCTGCAATGAGCGGTTGAGATACGGATCTCTCAGTCCTATTACAAATTGGTCCCTCAGCACCAGCTCGCAGGAGAATGTACCAGCTAGATTTTCTCCATTTTTGCAGGCTTGTTCCAGCAGTACTTGGAGGGCGTTCGTATATTGGGGAATGTCCTCTCACTCGAGCTGTGTACGCTGGAAGAACATGTAGCGCAGTGTTCCCAGGTATCTGGTCGACCCATAGGTGTTCTCTAGCACCCGTATCAAGTCATCGAATGTACGCTGGCCCCTAACCGTCTCCAGTCTGACTGTCGTCCATGCCTCCCCCTCTAACGTCAGCATAGCCATTTCCGCTAAGGTCTTAGGGTCAGCATTATACATTTCCCCCACTATCCTAAGTTGTTCCGCCCATTCAGGTACAGGCTAATCCCATCCATTAAATTTTCTCACTTGATTTACAATAGACGCCGGAGGAGCTGTCTGACTATAAGCTACCACCGGGAGGGGATTTTGCTGGTCACAGATCCTGCCGACTACGCCAGATGAAGTGGCCGAGGATTTGACCGCGGCTGAGTTTCCATAATCTGCGCCAACAAAATCCCCACGCTCAGATTTTATGCAAGGGTACATTTCTTTACTGGTAAACATCTCAATGACACACGCAGCTGGCTTAGCAGCACACAAAACCAGGTTTGCTTTCCGGGTCTTTACCTTCAGACACACGGCGCAGAACACAAAAAAAACAGCAATGATAAACAAGAATTCTGTCCCTGACTTGCCCTATGGGTTATATTACCAGTCCAAAACACCAGGAGGGAGGGCTCCCACGTAGCAGGCCTGGACTCCGGGTAAACGACGGCGACTCCAAGGGAGAGAGGTGGGGAGATCTTCAGCCCTCTCACTAGAGGACTAGCTTACAGTCTCTTGGTATGGAGGAAGGAGATGGTCCGGAGGTCCCTTGAGTCCAGTATCACGTCTGCAGCAGTTCTGGCAATCCCTCCCACTTCAGCGATGAGGGCAGTCCGAGGCAGGTCTGCTCAGGTCCTGCTCCCGTAGCTCAGTGTCCTTTTTCCCGCACTTTTTCTTCCTGTACAAGTGCCTGTGGGAGGGGATCAGATTTTCCAGCGTCCACCTCTCGAGCAATTTCAGCACTTGTCCACAAGGTGGCAGCACCATCCTGTGTAATGTCAGTCTCCATGTCCTTTTCAATCACAAAACAGTCAGAGCTGCTCGCCTCGTTACACGCTCATCACCTCTTCCTCTATATCCTCCTCCATTTATTCCTGGGCTTCTACATGTCCACTAACAGTTTGTCTGGTACCATGAGCCCACCTTGATCACTGTACTCCAATCCCTTGCCACCCACCTGTGCAACTAAAGACTGGACCTTAGAGATATTGGTATCCCTTCTGCATCTTCCTCTGCTTCCTCCTCTTCTTCTGGGACTACCACCTTCTCCAGCAGACCCTTCAAAGTCTGCTCCAGTATGTAAATGACCAGAAGAGTGATGTTGATGATGGCATTGTCAGCACTAACCATCTTAGTAGCCATTTTGAAACTCTACAGAAGAGTGCAGAGCTCCTCCATCTGTGCCTACCTCGTAACCATGATTTGCCCCATGACCGCATCACATTGGCCCAGTGTATACCTCATGGCATACTGCACCATGGTTTGTCACTGCTGCCACAGTTGGTGCAAATTGTGCAGAGTGGAATTCCATCATGTTGGCACATTGCATAACAACTGGTTAACTGGTAGACTGATAGACCTTTGTAGCAATGCAAGTTAATTAGCTACGGGGTGTGAATGACGGAACTGAGCACACAGCGACCATGCCTTATGCAGCAGCTCTTTTAGGCCGGAATAGTGGCCTAGAAATTGCTGTACAACTAGGTTGATCACGTGAGCCATGTAAAGCACATGTTTGAGGTTGCCCCAGCATATGGCCGCCACCAGGCTCACATTAGTATTGCACATGGCCTTCTCTGGCTCCAGGTTCAGTAGAGACAGCATTGCTGAAACTTGGCCTGGATAGCTGTCCACAACTCTGCAGCTGTGTTACTGCGTTCTCCCATGGATTTTAATTTCAACACTGCCTGATTGCGTTGAGCCTTGGCACTGCTGTACAGAGGTGGGGGGATTCTCTCTGCACTCTTGGAATGCGTATTACATTAAAAGAAAGATTGAGGGTGCAGGTAGATGCACTAGAAGAGGTGGAGGAGGCAGAAGCAGTGGAGGAAGTGATAGATTCAGAGGTTTTTCTTGCAAGCCTTGGGGATTTCAAGACTTGTCGAGTAGCCCCTTGCCTGCCTACCCCCACAGCCACCAGAATCACCCAGTGCCCAGTGAGCAAGATGTAAGGCCTTTGTCCAGGCTTAATCATCCAGGTGTCAGTAGTGAAATGCACCCTGTCAGACAGAGTATTTCAAGCAATGAGTGATGTTGTCTGCAACATGCTGGTGTAGTGCAGGAACAGCTTTTTTTAGAGAAGTAATGGTGACTGGGCAGCCGGTATTGGGGGAATACTACAGCCTTCAGGTTTCAGAAACTGTATCCAGCAGGCAGAAAGGGAGCATTTCAGTGGCCAACAATACCATACTTATCTCTTTTTTTCACTATGTGTATATATACAGTATTTGTATATGTATATTTACTCATGTCCATATGCCCACATTCAAGTAACTGGTAGGTATATATTTCTTACAGTTGCATTTCCTTTCCTTAGGACTGATTTACAATCATATTACTATTTCCATTTAGTTTGCATGGTCCATTATTTGTTGCTAATTACACTCATACATTTCCCTGCCAACCTTCCACCAATCATTTATATCATATCCGGCCATTCGGCCGTATATCACGATGTACACCAGGATTCTGCATCCTGGCCAACCACTGCCAACACTGGCATCATATCCGGTGTTGCGTGCGGATGTGACATCCATAATAGACTTGTTGCATCCTGGCCAGCCATTGCCAAATATCAGCGTCATATCTGATCTTCTGAGCAGATGTGACGTCCACAATATATTTGTGGCATCCGGGCCAGCCACTGCTAACCACTGACATCACATTCAGTCTCGCGAGCGGATGTGAGGTCTACAATACAATTATTACCAATTGCTAAATATTCCTGTCTCTAGTACGCATCAACAGTCTTCCTCAACGATGTGGTTGCATTTCTATTAGCGCTGCATACCGCACATCCACTAATATCACCAACAATAGTAAGAATATCTATATTAAACTCTCTCCTTCCCTTCCAGGGTCTTTTTCTCCACAACTATGAGGGTATCCCTGAGGTGTCTGCATACATGTTTAATGGGCTATTGGGGTATCCTTCTTGAATCATCTTTTCTACTTATCTCCTCATAATATACTGCTATGATTGGAGATATTGCTCTGTCCTTACTGCTGTCTGTGTTTCCATGTTTAATATTATCCAATATTTCCCTCTTCATTGTACTGTATTGTTTGTTTACATTCTCCACATGTTCTTCTGTATTATACCCGTTTTTTTCTGTTTATTTGTAGTGTGAGTTTGACAAAGGTTAAATTGTCTGACCGAAAGGTTACAGTTATTACTACACACTGTTTTGTTGGATTTAAGCACCTGTTTTTTCAAATTTACCTTTGCCTGAGTACCGGATTTTTTCATTATTTTACTAAGGATTTGGACTCTATCCAGGCACCTATGCAAAACACACAGTGTACCATATCTTCTTTCATCTATTGCATTATGTGAGTGCCATGATATTTGGAGAACATGAAAGGAAGTCCGTCAATTCATTCAAAAGCCAAGAGGTGGACGTCCAGACAAAATATTGGAGTCAACAAGTCGGCTCCGCACAAGGTCTATCAATTCTGGCATGTCAAATATGGCAATGGAGGTGGCTCATATGCTTAATAATAGTGAGATCATAGATGCAAGCACTGTGATGCTCATTACACAAGTTTGGAATTGTGGCCCAAAAAAAAGTTGAAGATGCCTTGACTTCAATATCATTATAAGAATCATTGGTTCGAGTTTGCAAAGAAGTACTAAAATGGGACTGTAAAATATTAGAAATGGGTGATTTGGAGGAATGAGACGAAAGTCCCTAGTCTAGGCTTTGGATGGGTGCAAATTGCTCTGGAAGAAACAAGGGGAAAAGGAGCTAACGGATTGAGAAATTGAAGGAAATGTTGAGTTCTGTGAAGGACGCCTGATGATGTGGGGTTGTTTCACAGTCAAAGGCATTGGATACTTGACTAGAATTAATAATGGACTCAATGCTGAGCTGTATGTGAGTATCTTACAAGATGAGTTCCTTCTTACACTTGAGTGCTATCGGTATGGAAAGGGCGTCAAAACAATGACCCGAAGCATACTTTGAGATTGGAAAAGAAATGGTTCAATTACAATGACAAATAGGTGCTGGAATGGCCCCCATAGTCAGTCCTTAGACCTGAACCCAATCGAACATTTCAGAGTTGAAGACAAATCTGTATCAATACCCAAGTGAGTGAACGAGGATGCACCAACATTGAGAATATGTAGAAGAGACCTGGGATCAGATTTTGGTTAAGACTTGCTTCAATCTGACAAGATCATGCTCAGAAAGACTCAGGCAGTGTTGAAAGTTAAAGCAGATTTACAAAATACAAACAAAATAATAAAAATGCAAATTTAGATTTTCAGAAGCAAAACAGTAACAATGCAGTGACATGACAAGTATCTGCATAACTAATTATATGCTAAATAGATGCAAGTTAAATTTAATGTTTAAGATAGCCACAGTGAATGTCTATAAAGTGAAGGTCGTCTCACTCTCAAAGGTGTAATGGATGATGAGATATGGAGTCTGAAAGTGGAAAGTTCAAAACATTGATACCCTTTTGTCACTGTAAATGTAAACATCTACTCAAAGTATCCCAGTGTGGGATCACTTGTCTCCTGGGACTCATCATGATGGGAGGAAGATGGATCAGGATGAGGATTATGTTGTCCAGACTCTTGGCTAGTGAGACTAGACCATGTGGTAGAAAGGGTAGTGTTGGGAAATAGACTGGAAACAATATCTGCCATCCATACCACCATGTATTTGCACTGTTCTGGCTTCAACAGTGGTGTTCCGCACCACTGCAAAGAAGGTACAAAGCAAGGTCTTTTGCATGAGCGTGTTTGTTGTGCACCCTCAGCAGGCACAGTTTTTCCTGGCCCATGACCATGGCCTCTGCATGCACCACTATCAGCTGGACATTTGCTTCACATGGACATTCAAGCGGCATCTGATATTTTGGTCTTACACCCAGTGACTTGCATTGATGAGTCATGTCTGATAGACGAGTGCAATCATAGCATGCTGTGATCTTTTCATCAGTCTGATTTGAGCTGAGGGAAAACTCACAGATCAGCACTGCCTCATTGACTAATATTGGTCAAGGGGAATGCAATTTGCCTCCTCACATTGGACTCCTACATTTTATATGCCAGTGTGAGAGAACTATATTTTTTCCAGCAGCTCTCTCTACGCTATTCCCGGCATAGAATTACCGAGCGTCGCATCACCGGATCTTATACAGACCTGATAATGCGATGTGGCCAGCCAATGACAGTAATAGCAGAAGCCAGCATGGCTATGGCATTACCGTGATTGGCAGGCGATCCCCTTATTATTATTGGCTGAAAAACAGCTGTGGCGTCCTGGACAAGCCAGGTCGTCACAGGTACTGCAACAACACACCCCACACCCCGGTTAGGCACACCAGTCACACACAAATCCTTGTTGCCTCCCTCCAGGGGCTGATGTCCACACCAGGTGGGGTGGAGCCAGGTGGTTGGCCCCACCCACTGAGGAGTTCACAGTCCTGGAGGCGGGAATAGGAAGTCAGAGTAGTGAGAAGGAGAGAGAAGGAAGGAGAGCAGTTAGGGAGAGTGAAGGAGTAGGTGGCAAGTGAGGAGCAGTCTGACCGTGTCTGGGTATGTGGCCCGGGCACATATAGCAAGGTTGGCAGACAGTGGTCGCCGTCTGCAGGAGAGGCCAATCGACGCGGAACCGTAGGACCGGGGTCGGGCGGTGGCCCGCCGGTACCGAACCGGGGAGTGAAGAGAAGCCAGCACCATTCGGCAGGGCCTATGGACCCCGACCAGGCTTGGAGTCGCCGTTAAACCGGTCAAATACGTTAGCGACGGGAACCTCTGGGGTTTCCCAGCAGCAAAGACCTGATTGAAGGCAACCGTCCAAACCGTGAAGGGAAATACAGTCACCGCCGAAGCTACAATTCCCAGGGCCAGAGCCTGCGGGCAAAAGGAGCTCCTCCGGCGCCTATCAAAGCTGGGGAGCGAGTTACCAGTGGGAAGCCATCGGGGCCGAAAACTCACTACAGGTGCAGGGAAAGGCAGCCACCACCAACCTACCGGGAGTGACCACTGAAGCCGGCTGCGGGACCCGTCCATCCAGCCGTTTGTTTTACCAGAGACTCCGTGCACGTGAGTACCACCGTGCCGTCGGGCACTGCGCTGCCCCCGCGACCCTGCACCTCACCAAACCCTGCCATCCAGATTCCAGTCACCTCACCGGGCCCCGGGACCACCCAAAACCCCCTACCCATGGAGGGGAGAGAAACATCTCGGCTGCTCCCTGTCATCGCTCCCGGGATCCCCGTCCAGAGCAGCAGTGGTGTCCCAACCTCACCACAAACCGTGGGTGGCGTCACGGACCTACTTCCCAAACCCCAAAAAACTATCCCCTTTCACTCACGGGCGAGGAGCGCCGCTCGAGTTCCCGGATCTGGCCCACCGCTCGAGCCCACCGCTCGAGCCACCGAGCAGCGAGCAGCAAGCAGCAGGCTGCAGCAGCGCCAGACCCAAGCGCCAGCGAGAGGGCAGGAGCGACGGCTCCCTCCCCGCCCGCGACACAGCCTCGAAACATCTGGGGCGGGGATTCGAGCATGATGGTCTAACACTAGCGATACTCGATCCCACTAGTCGTGAGACAATCCCTTTGAAGAACTATATCCTGTATACAGTATGTGTTATCAGTTTTTTGAAGCTTTAAATATATATTAGAACAATCACAACATTAAAAAGCTCTAATTAGGAAAAATTTAGATATAGCAGTCGTGTCCACTGAGCACTTCGTAAAACATGCCATCATGTTGTTTTTCATAGAGCGTAATTTCTTTTTTTACTATATGACATTCTAAGTGGTTTAATGGCTGAATTTGACAAGCAAAATATAATTGCTTAGTTAATGGTACATAATGAACATTTTTGTAGTAAAATAGGACACAGAGAACAAGATGTGTAATTTTCGATAGATGAAAAATATTTTGCGAGCTTAATTGCATTTTTCACATTGTATTAATTATAGCCGCTGTTCTGCTTGGAATCATTATTCCTTACTTGTAGCCTGTGTTACTGTAAAAGTTCTGTGATGATATACTGAAACAAAGGACAGAATCAGAACATTAAAAGGAGGAATGAGTGAAAGCTTTATGACAAAGCAGAACATGTTGCTTGTCAGTGGAGGGATGTTTTGGCAGATTTTTTATTTGAAGGTTAACCTTCAGTCGAGCTATGCTTAACACATAACCTATCTGCTAAATGCAGCACACAAAACAGGGCAGAAAAATATATGATGATTTTACAAAGAATCAAAAAATCCTGTCAAAATTCATAAAAGGACAAAACAAAGAGACAGAAGAAATAACATGTGGGTGAACCGAACAAGCTGCCAAATGAATAATGACAGCATGGATGGACACCCTCAAAAGATATACAAGTACTGTTATTAAAAAATAAAACGCAAGTGCAAAAAAGTACATGAGAGTAAGATTGTAGAGTGACTGCAGATGTAAACCTCAAGCCTGCACAACTTCCTTACGGACTTCAATTCAAAAGAGGTGCTGAGAATACCGTTAGGAAGACTGGTATAGGATATTTGTTCAATGGACCACTGACCTGGTCACTTATTTCTACTGGTATATAATTTGCTGTACCAGATGTCATATATAGGATAATATATGATGAATTTGATAGATTCTATACTTTGAGTACAGATATCAGATATATTAGCTGCATATTATCCTATATATACAGTATCATCTGGTGACTATGCATACAATATACCATGTACAGTGTACAGGACAATATATTTTTTCTTTATAAAAATTTGGGTTTTTGCAACAGCTTTTTCAGTTTCATATATCTAATAAATGATGGACTCAGTAATATTTCTGAATTGAAATGAGGTTTATTGTACTAACAGAATATGTGCAATCTGCATTTAAACTAAATTTGACAGGTGCATAAGTATGGGCACCCTTATCAATTTCTTGTTTTGAACACTCCTAACTACTTTTTACTTACTTACTGAAGCACTAAATTGGTTTTATAACCTCACTGAGCTTTGAACTTCATAGGCAGGTGTATCCAATCATGAGAAAAGGTATTTAAGGTGGCCACTTGCAAGTTGTTCTCCTATTTGAATCTGAAATGAAGAGTGGCATCATGGGCTCCTCAAAACAACTCTCAAATGATCTGAAAACAAAGATTATTCAACATAGTTGTTCAGGGGAAGGATGCAAAAAGTTGTCTCAGAGATTTAAACTGTCAGTTTCCACTGTGAGGAACATAGTAAGGAAATGGAAGAACACAGGTACAGTTCTTGTTAGCCCAGAAGTGGCAGGCCAAGAAGAAGAGTGGTGAGAACACTCAAGGACAATCCACAGACCACCTCCAAAGACCTGCAGCATCATCTTGCTGCAGATGGTGTCACTGTACATCGGTCAACAATACAGCGCACTTTGCACAAGAAGAAGCTGTATGGGAGAATGATGCGAAAGAAGCCGTTTCTACAAGCACGCCACAAACAGTCGCCTGGGGTATGCAAAAGCACATTTGGACAAGCCAGTTACATTTTGGAAGAAGATCCTGTGGACTGATGAAACAAAGATTGAGTTGTTTGGTCATGCAAAAAGGCTTTATGCATGGAGGCAAAAAAACACGGCATTCCAAGAAAAGCACTTGCTACCCACAGTAAAATTTGGTGGAGGTTCCATCATGCTTTGGGTCTGTGTGGCCAATGCCGGCACCGGGAATCTTGTTAAAGTTGAGGGTCACATGGATTCAACTCAGTATCAGCAGATTCTTGACAATAATGTGCAAGAAACAGTGACGAAGTTGAAGTTACGCAGGGGATGGATATTTCAGCAAGACAATGATCCAAAACACCGCTCAAAATCTACTCAGGCATTCATGCAGAGGAACAATTACAATGTTCTGGAATGGCCAACCCAGTCCCCAGACCTGAATATCATTGAACATCTGTGGGATGATTTGAAGCGTGCTGTCCATGCTCGGCGACCATCAAACTTAACTGAACTGGAATTATTTTGTAAACAGGAATGGTCAAATATACCTTCATCCAGGATCTAGGAACTCATTAAAAGCTACAGAAAGCGACTAGAGGCTGTGATTTTTGCAAAAGGAGGATCTACAAAATATTAATGTCACTTTTATGTTGAGGTGCCCATACTTATGCACCTGTCAAATTTAGTTTAATTGATTGGATACACCTGCCTATGAAGTTCAAAGCTCAGTGAGGTTATAAAACCAATTTAGTGCTTCAGTAAGTAAGTAAAAAGTAGTTAGGAGTGTTCAAAACAAGAAATTGATAAGGGTGCCCATACTTATGCACCTGTCAAATTTAGTTTAAATGCAGATTGCACATATTCTGTTAGTACAATAAACCTCATTTCAATTCAGAAATATTACTGAGTCCATCAGTTATTAGATATATGAAACTGAAATAGCTGTTGCAAAAACCCAAATTGTTATAAAGAAAAAAGGTTAACATTAATAGGGGTGCCCAAACTTTTCCTTATGACTGTACAGATTAGCAGGTACAGGAAACTGGTACTAGGATGCGAGACGCAGGAATATTATTATTATTATTTATTATTATAGCGCCAACAATTCCATGGCGCTTTACATGTGAAAGGGGTATACATAATAGGGACAAGTACAATAATAATAAACAATACAAGACACAGACAGGTACAGGAAGATAAAGGTCCCTGCCCGCGAGGGCTCACAGTCTACAAGGGATGGGTGAGGATACAGTAGGTTAGGGTAGAGCTGATTGTGCGGCGCTGTATGACACTGAGAGTTATGGCAGGTTGTAGGCTTGTCCGAAGAGGTGGGTCTTCAGGTTCCTTTTGAAGCTTGTCAAGGTAGTCGAGAGTCTGATGTGTTGAGGCAGAGCATTCCAGAGTATGGCGGAGGCACGGGAGAAATCTTGAATGCATGGTGGGAAGAGGAGATGAGCGGGGAGTAGAGAAGGAGATCTTGTGAGGATCGAAGGTTACGTGCAGGTAAGTACCGGGAGACTAGGTCACAGATGTAGGGAGGAGACAGGTTGTGGATGGTTTTGTATGTCATGGTTAGTGTTTTGAACTGGAGTCGTCGGACAATGGGAAGCCAGTGAAGGGATTGGAAGAGAGGAGAGGTCGGGGAGTAGCGGGAGGACAAGTGGATTAGCCGGGCAGCATGGTTTAAAATAGATTGTAGGGAAGTGAGACTGTTAGAAGAGAGGCCACAAAGCAGGAGGTTGCAATAATCCAGGCGGGAGATAATAAGGGCATGTACTAGGGTTTTTGCAGCTTCTTGGGAAAGGAATGTAAGGATCCGGGAAACATTTTTGAGTTGGAGGTGGCAGGAGGTGAAGAGGGCTTGGATGTGTAGCTTGAAAGAGAGATCAGAGTCTAGGATTACTCCCAGGCAGCGGGCACGTGGCACTGGGGAAAGTGAGCAGCCATTGACATTGATGGATATGTCAGGTGGGGGGGTTGATTGAGGAGGAGGAAAGACAATGAATTCTGTTTTGTCCATGTTCAGTTTTAGGAATTGAGCCGAGAAAAAGGATGAAATAGCAGACAGACATTGTGGGCTTCTGGTTAGTAGGGAGGTTATGTCATGTCCAGAGAGGTAGATCTGCCTATCATCAGCATAGAGATGACACTGAAAGCCATGGGACTCTATGAGCTGTCCCTGGCTGAATGTGTAAATGGAGAACAGCAGGGGTCCAAGAACTGAACCTTGGGGGACCCCGACAGATAGGGGGCGAGAGGAGGAAGTGGTGTGAGAGTGGGAGACGTTGAAAGTTCGGTTGGTTAAGTATGAGGAGATCCAATATAGCGCCAAGTCTGTGATACCCAGAGATGAGAGAATTTGTAGTAGAAGGGAGTGGTCTACTGTGTCAAAGGCAGAGGACAGGTCCAGGAGGAGGAGGACAGAGTAGTGTCGCTTGACTTTTGCGGTTAGTAGGTCGTTAGTGACTTAGGTCAGGGCAGTTTCAGTGGAATGATGGGGTCGGAAGCCAGATTGTAACCGGTCAAAGAGAGAGCAGGAAGAGAGGTATGAGGAAAGTTCAAGATGGACATGGTGTTCCAGTAGTTTTGAGGCATAGGGGAGAAGTGATATGGGGTGATCGTTTGACATAGAGGAAGGGTCAAGGGAAGGCTTTTTGAGGATGGGTGTGATTGAGGCATGTTTAAAGCATGAAAAGAATACACCAGTTGTTAGTGATAGGTTGAAGAGATGGGATAGGGTCGGGAGGAAGACTGTGGTTAGATTGGGGATGAGGTGGGATGGGAGTGGATCAAGAAGGCAGGTTGTGAGATGTGATCTTGAGAGTAGAGTGGAAAGATGATCTTCTATCATGGTGGAGAAGCTGGATTTGGAGGAAGAAGGCTGAGTAGTTGTGAGGAGTGGCTGTGGTGATTGTGGGCCAAAGCTTGCTCTGATGTTGTCAATCTTCTGCTTGAAGAAAGAGGCAAAGTCTTCAGCTGAGATGAGAGGAGATGGAGATGATGCTGGGGGAGGAGAGGGTTGAAAGTGTTGAATAGCTGTTTAGGGTTGTGAGATAGAGAGGATATGAGGGATGAGAAGTAGGTTTGTTTTGCAGCAGTGAGTGCAGACTTGAAAGTAGTGAGAGCTTGTTTGTATGTAACAAAGTGCTCAGTGGAATGAGATCTCTTCCATCTGCACTCAGCAATTCTGGAATCCTTTCTCAATTCTTTAGTCTGACTCGTGTGCCAGGGTTGCCTGTTGATTGTGCGGGTTTTGGTGTGTGTGAGGGAGGCAGCTGATTAGAGAGCTGCAGAGATGGTGGTGTTGTATAAAGTGGCAGCAGCATCTGCATCGAGTGAAGAAGCAATGTCTGCAAGAGGGAAAAGAGACTGAGAAAGTGAGTGTAAGTCAAGGTGATTGAGATTTCTGCGGGGGTGTGAAAGTTTGTGGAGGGGGGGTTGTGTACTTGGAGAAGAGAGGGAATAGAATGTGAGTAGGTTGTGGTCAGACATGGGGAGAGGCGAGTTAGAGGGGCTAGATAGGGAACAGAGACGAGTGAAGATGAGATCCAGTGTGTGGCCATCTTTGTGAGTAGCTGCACAGGACCATTGAGTGAGGCCGGAGGAAGCAAGTGTTAGACGTTTAGAGACAGATGAGTGAGAGGTGTCAATGGGGATGTTAAAGTCACCCATGATGATGGTGGGGATGTCGGTGGAAAGGAAGTGTAGTAGCCAGGTGGTGAAATGATCAAAAAAGGCAGTGACTGGCCCTGGGGGGTGATAAATGACAGCCAGTTGGAGATTGGAAGGGTAGTAGAGTCATACTGAGTGCACCTCAAAAGAGGGCAGAGTAACTGACGGTGGTAGTGGAATTGGTGTAAAGGAGCATTGGTCGGACAGGAGCAAACCAACTCCTCCACCTTGCTTGCTACTGGGGAGGGGGGTGTGAGAGAGTTGGAGACCACCATAAGAAATTGTAGCAGGAGAAGGAGTGTCAGAGGGGGTGAGCCAGGTTTCTGTGATGGCGAGGAAGGAAAGTTTATTAATGATGAAAAGATCATGGATGTGGGAAAGTTTATTGCAGACAGAGCGAGCGTTCCATAGAGCTCCTGTTAGTGGGACTGGGGGAGGCGGGGCTGGGTGAATGGGTATAAGGTTAGAAGGGTTGCGGAAATCAGTGTTAGAGTGCGGATGGCAGTTAGATGTGACAATGGGGATGTGGTGCGGAGGACCAGGATTTGGAGAGATATCCGCAGAAGTGAGGAGAAGCAGAGAGAGTGTTAGTAGGTGGGAGAAGGAGAATAGACACAGTCCCGCTACGGGACCTGAGAACTAGCAACGCACTATGGATAGGCAATGCCAGGGTGATTGTTGACCTCAATGGTCCCTTCTGGGTAATAGGACACCGGTCTTTTAAAAAAGGGGGTGTGGACACGCTTGCACCCTTCGGGCACTTCCAGAAGGCCTGCGTGTGGCCTGGAATTAGCAGGAGGCTGCGTCAGACCCCGGAACGGGACGCATGGACCGGAGGGGCAGGTGAGGAGAGCAGCGCCTCTGCCGAGGTATGAGAGCATCATGCAAGGACTGGGCGCTAAAAATAAATTACACTTTTACTACAGAACATGATACATAATACATGATATCCAGTATACAGTATATGTGACTGGTATATGATATACAGCATACCTCCCAACTTTTAAAGAATAGGCAGAGGGACACATTTTTGCCTCGCCCCTAGCCACACCCCAAGCCACACCCATGTTGCATTGAAGGAGATTCAGCAGATGGCCTGGACTGTTCTTTCATTCATATCTGTAGCACCAGAACTTTCTCATCTTTACGTAGCTTCACTTTATGACATGTTCCTTTTTTGAGTCTGGAAGACCGAGTTCACACGATGTAGAAATCCTGTGGGTTTTTGTCTGTCTGCACCAAATTACACAATAACAATCTTCCCTGGTTATTCCATTTTTGTTGCATTTTTAATGTCTTTTTCTCATTATTTCTTGCTTTTTAGTGCAGATGTGAAGCCGCGTTTTTAAATATTTTTATAGTACAGAAAAGCTTTAATTCTGCCCTTATAAATGCAGTTTGCACCTGCGTTTTTTGAGGCTCTACATAAAAGATATAGAGAAGAAAAACAAAAACAAAATCACAGAGTTCAGCGTTGTCTTCATGAAATCATATCCACTTTGTTTGGACAGTTAAACACAGCAGAATTTATGTGCAAGAAAACAGCAGAAAAATCCAGTACTTGCGCTACATGTGTACATGGATTACATGTCCAAGCAATGTGGATGAGACGTCATGCAATTTCCATCCTTGGTGCATCCAAAGATGCTGCTGAACTGTGCGGTTTTGCTGTTTTTTTTCTCTATAAGCTTCTTTGTGGAGCCTGAAAAAAAAACGCTAGCAAAAAAAAAAAAAGGTGCCATTGCCATTCTAAACTCAGAATCAAAGCTTTTCTGAAGTATTAAAATGCATTAAAAACCTGTATTCACATCAACTCCAAACATGTTTCTGTCGCCACAAGGTACTGCATCTTACCAGAGGTGTGGTGCTCATCTTGGGTAAGGAAGAGGTCGGTGTCGGATCACAACATCCACAACTGTGAAGGTAGCCTGGGCTATAAATTGTTTGTTCAACTGTAATAAGATTATCTGTGTATGTAAATAATCAAAATGTAGATGTTGTAGCATAATTATCTGTGTGTCTATATGACAATTGCATAGACGCCATAATATCATTGTAAGCTGTATATTCAAGAAAGGGTTAACCAAAGTACAAATGAACGAACTATGAACAAGGGAGATATTCATTAAGTTAATTGGGAGCCTTATCAATAAAATTCACAGTAGAAGGAATGTACCATCTGGGATGATATATGATCTCATGCATTCTCCCAAGGCTGCCCATACGCACCCCCCCCTAATAATTTTTATTAGTATGTGTGAGCAAATGGGCAAGTTTTGTAAATATGTTTCAAGGCTGGAATGTGTTAATGCTTGAAAAATTGAATACATGAGCTCAGACGCAAGCCTGCGCTCAATCAGAGAACATGTCCTGTGCTCATTGATTTTTGGGTCTCATAATATCTGCGCAAATACCTAATTTGGCCCCGTGCCTCTGGTACCCTGAATAAAGACTCCTTTAGCAGTCTTACCCAAATTTCTCCCTTGACAGATGGCACACCAGCGTGAAGCCCCTCCAAGGACACATTGCTGACCTGGAAATACCAATGGTTTGGACGTCGCGGACTGAGATCTCCCTCTCTTCCAAACAGGCTGATCACCTCCAACCCGGTAAGTGTTACATACTGTGTATTCACTACCGTTGTGGTTGGTTTGGGGAGGAGGGGGTGACGGGCTGTGTGTCCTTATCGGTGTTAAAAGGTACCTGATTGTGACTCAGGGGTAGTGCCCGCTGGGGCTCAGTAGCGTGATCCCAGCCCTGAGGTGTGGATCGAGAGTGTCACACGGGATCCAGAGAACAGTTGTTAGGGCAGGAAAGATGGTGGTGACCGGATATAGCTAGTTAGGCTCACCCGGTCTGTAATTAAAGACGCGGGGAGGGTGCACCAGTGATCTGCTGTTTTTGGAAGATCAGTGACCCAATTTTTGGGAAGATCTGTGACAAAAGGCCGCTTTACACACAATGACATCGCTAACGCGATGTGTTTGGGGTCACGGAATTCGTGACGCACATCCGGCCTCGTTAGCGACGTTGTTGCATATGAAACGTACGAACGACCGCTAACGAGTAAAAATATTCTCCTTATCGTTGCTAGTTGACACGCTGTCCAGTTCCCAAATATCGTTGCTGCTACAGGTACGATGTTGTTAGTCGTTCCTGTGGCAGCACGCATCGTTATGTGTGACACCGCAGGAACAAGGAACCTGCGGCCGCATAGTGACGTCGCTGTGACGCCGAGCGAACCGCCCCCTTAGAAAGGAGGCGGTTCGCCGGTCACAGCGATGTCGTTAGGCAGGTAAGTAGTGTGACGGGTCCGAGCGATGTTGTGCGCCACGGGCAGCAATTTGCCTGTGACGCACAACCGATTGGGGCGGGTATGCACGATAGCGATCTCGCTAGCAAGATCGCAGCGTATAAAGTGAAGGTGTTGGACTAATTTTTGACCAATCTTTGGAAGATCAGTGCCCCAATTTTTGGAAAGAGCTGTGACTAAGGTTTTGGGCTAATTTTTGACCATTATTTGGAAGATCAGTGCCCCAATTTTTGGGAAGATCTGGGACTAAGGTTTTGGGTTAATTTTTGACCAATCTCTGGAAGATCAGTGCTCTAATTTTTAGCGAGATCTGTGATCAATTTTTGAAAGATCAGTGGGCTAATTTTTAGAAAGATCTGTGACCAGGTTTGGGAGAGATTTAGCTGAGAAAGCGGCTAGTTTAGAGGTGTGGCTTTAGGAACCGACCGAACTCTAATGCACACTGCATAGTCATAAATTAGCGTGATCCGGACACCACCAAGATAGCAGACAGAGACAGAAAGCGGAGAGGCCTGAAGGTTCACAAAATGTGTTAGAGCTAGTTGCAGAGAGAGAAGGGAAGAAAGCTGTGTGTCATGCCCCGGAGATTTTTAAAATGTTAGAATTACCAAAAGGAGGTCGGTTACAACCGTCTCAATGGGCAACACCATTGAAAGCAAAAAAGGCCAAGTTAAAAGATAAGAAATTGTTAAATGATGCGGAATTGTTTGGCAGAGTATCGCAGTCATTGCTATCAGAAGGATACATTGAGGTTGAAGAAGATGAGCAAGGGGATGTTGTGTTTTACTATATGTTACCCAAGTCTGAGGACGGATCTGAGGGTCCTCCAGCAGATTGGGGATCAGGTTGTGGGGCAGCAACAAAACATTCTATTCTCCCTCTCACGGAACTGCTCAAAGATGGTGCAGTCCCACTCACTGGCCAGAATCCCTTAACTCTTTCTGTACTGCTCACACTGCCCTTAGTTCCCTCTGTCCCAGCATCCACCTCACAGTTAGAAGAGCCACCTCCCACAACCACAACCACCACATTGACCCCGCCCACTCCTGCCTCTATTCATCCAGTAGTACCAATTGAGAAACTGTCCCCATATGTCCCAGCCGGCTGTTACCAGTATGGCTACCAAAATGCAGACTGGAGATATGGTTGTAATAATTGTGCAGCTCACCACCCACACCTGAGTCATGGCCATAAGCACCAGAAAACAACCAAGCAGACTAAGGAGCTGTTACCCACACCCATACCCCTGGCTCCTCCTGTACCTGCAATGCCGTCTCTCCACTCACCGGCCAGTCTGACGCCACGCTTTCCAGCCACCAATCCCCTCCCCCTGAATCCCCCTCCTTTCTCTAGGGCACATGGTGAACCTTATTCCAAACGATCCCGGACCCGTCTGGAGTTGTTTAATCCATGATATGTTCAGTTGCTTGCTACGCCCAGAGGAGCTCAGATTTTGTTTAGGATAGGGACGGGAGATTTGTTGACAAAGGAGACAGGGGTATATGTTAATCCGGCTAATTCAAATTTGCATCATGCTGGGGGCGTGGCCCGGCAAACGGTTTTGCAGGGTGGTCAGATAATCCAGAAAGAATCGGATGAATATGTCAGACAGCATGGTTGTGTTGAACCTGGTCATATTGGTGTAACTCGAGGAGGAGCCCTTCCGGCAGTCTATATTTTTCAGGCTGTAGGCCCCAGGTTTGATCCCATGCATCCCCGGGATTCTGAAAATGTTCTGAGGGACTGTGTAAACAGTTCAATTGTTTATGTCTCTGATCTGGATGTTACTTTGCTGACCTGAAGAAGTGTTTCACTGCCCTTCATATCTGCTGGTTTATTTGCTTTTTCTGTGGAGAGGGCTGCAAGGGTTATTGTTGAAAGCATCATGTCTACAGTCAGAGGTTGTAATTTGCATTTAGAGGAGGTCAGGTTAGTGTTGGATGGAGAACTTGCTGTCTGTCATGCAGTAGCAACAGCTCAACGGGAGGACTCGGTCCCCTTACCAACAGCACCTCATGCATCGGTCAAGACTGCCAAAAGCCGTTCGTAGTATTCAGTAGACTCCGATTCCGACGAGGAAGAGCCCACACCCACATATGTCCCCTTCAACCCTACCTAGTCAGCGGCATTACTCCACCGTCTGCCAGATCCCAAAATTAACCCTATGCAATTTTACAGGGAAATGCTACAGGTCCACCAGTTGTATTCAGCTGCTCAGAAGGACCTTGTTAATCTCACCAAGGTAAAAGCAGGAGACAGTTTTTGACCCTTAATGGAACCCCATCTCACACTGCCCCCAGGCACTAATGACATCACTTTCCAAAGTGGACAACAGTATTATTCCGCTTTAAAAAAGATGGGCTCAAGATCAATTAGTGGAACAAGCCACTAATTTGTAGGACATTGTGCAGGAGAAAGGGGAATCTGTTGAAAAATATTATGCCAAGCTCCAACAAGTCTTTTTAGATCTTGGATTCACTACAACCAATAAGTCACAAGTCACCCTCCTAACCATCTCCTATATTGAAGGTCTGCAAACAGATCTTAAGGACATGGTGATGTCCACTCGACCCGAGATCATAAATCTTCTTGCCAGAGATGCTATCCTGATTGTTAAAAGTTTTCAGAAAAGCCTGGTAAAATATCCAGCCCTGAAATCTAAAAAGAATGCCCCAGCATTGGTGTATACTAACACACCAGCGCAGCCCGTACCACAGCCCATGCCCCAACAGGGCCCAAACCCTGTATATGTACCTCCAAACCAACAGTGGCAACAAGAATACTGTCCTATGCAGCAGCAGCCACAGTTCTTTCAGTCACAGCCTATTCAGCAGCAAACAAACCTTGTTGTGAATCCGTACCGGTCCAACAATAGATCCAATCAGCGTTTTGACAATAATCAACGTGGCCAACAAAGCCAATATCTGATCTGTTGGCGTTGTGGCCAGCCCGGTACCTTCCAGAGAAGGTGCCGTACCCTACAATGCCAGAGTGTGGCCGGGTACCCTCAAAACCATAACTAAAACCTGCAGCACATAAATCCACAATGAAGGTGTGGCCAACCAAATTCTACCGTAATAGTCAGTTCAAACCAGGGGTTTTCTACATCTGTAACTTTAGATGTCACAGGGGCCCCTATTAAATTCATGGTGGACACTAGGGCGGCCAATTCTATTGTTAAAATATCTGATATACCACCTGATCACACCCTGCTCCTTTCTAATGACGTATTTACCCTGGTGGGCATAGACGGATTACCTACTACGCATACTCTGACCATTCCTCTACCGGTAGGATCTTTCCCAGTAATTTACAACCAGTTTGTGTTGTCAAAAAATCTGTCTAGTCAATTTATTCAAATTTGGTTTGTTGAATAAATTAAAGGCTGCTATAAATTATTATGGAGAAGGAGGTATTAGTCTCACCCTGACTAAAATAAATTTCCCAGAAGGGTGTAAAGAGATTTGCCCCCTACGAGCCCTCCCTACTGTGATGCTCTCTATTTTATGTGCAAAAAAATTATGATCAGAAGGGCCTGATGATGTGGGTAAACTCCCTGTAGATCCAGTAATGATCTACCTGAAGCCAGGTGTGCCTTTTCCCAGAATATCACAGTATCCCTTTAAATCAGCCCCAGGAGATCTCCCAAAATACCGCCCACAGTCCGGGCTGCACCCACGAGTCTGCCCCAACCTTCCCTAATGACACAGAAGGGGAGCCCCGGACTGCTTGCCCCCTTGCCGCAGTGATTTCCAGTCCCAAGCCACGCGTCCTAATTAGAGTTGAGCAATGTTCGAGTCGAACAGTTCGCCAATTTCAAATTCGAGTGATTTTGGGCGGTGTTCAAGTCGTTCGACGAACTCTAACGATTTGCTAAAAGTTCGTCAGTTTGAATTACCGTTCGAGAACGGTTCGATCACCAAAAGCGTGGCTTTTCACAGTATGTGCGCATGTTGCATATCTGCATGTGTCCTGCGTCCCCCAGCACAATCCCTCTCTCTTTCCTACTCACCGATCACGGGCGCCTCACTGCACGGCTGTCAGAAATCTCCGGCGGCTTTTCCTCTTTTGAAAATGGCTGCTGCTTCATTATTCAATCAGGTATTCCGTGCTGTCCCCGACCGCCGGCGCCCATGATTGATTGCAGTCAGACACGCCCCCACAATGAGTGACAGCTGTCTCATTGCAACCAATCATCGGATTCCAATCCCCAGCTGCCTAGTTGTACCTGGCTGGACACAAAAATTGGGCGAAGCCCACGTCATTTTTCTTTTTAATTATTTCATGAAATAATTAAAAAAAAAAGGGCTTTCCTATATTTTTGGTTCCCAGCCAGGTACAAATTGGCAGCTGGGGTTGGGCTCGGCCCGTAGCTGCCTGCTGTACCTGGCTAGCATACAAAAACATGGCGAAGCCCACGTAATTTTTTTGGGGGGGCAAAAAACTCCTGCATACAGTCCTGGATGAAGTATGCTGAGCTTTGTAGTTCTGCAGCTGCTGTCTGCTGTCTGTCTGTATGGAGGAGAGCAGACAGCAGCTGCAGAACTACAAGACGCAGCATTCTCCACCCAGGACTGTATGCTGGAGGGAGAGGCAGGGGGAGCAGAACTTCAAGGCTCAGCATACTTTGTCCACTAGTGTATGCAGGAGAGCAGACAGCAGCTACAGAACTACAAGGCTCAGCATGCTCCATCCAGGACTGTATGCTGGACAGAGAGGCAGGGGGAGCAGAACTACAAGGCTCAGCATGCTCCATTCACTACTGTATGCAGGAGAGCAGACAGCAGCTGCAGAATGACAAGGCTCAGCAAACTCCATCCAGGACTGTATGCATTAATTTCATGAAATAATTAAAAAAAAGAATGACGTGGGCATCACCCAATTTTTGTGTCCAGCCAGGTACAACTAGGCAGCTGGGAATTGGAATCCGCAGCACAGGTTGGCTCGAGCTTTCTGGGCGCCTCTGCTGCGAATTGCAGTCCGCAGCCGCCCCAGAAAATGGTGCTTTCATAGAAGCGCCATCATCTAGCACTGTATCCATCTCTTCCAGCAGCCCTGAAGCCAGGTAGCTTGCTGGGTAATAATGGGTTAATTATAGCTTTGTTTTACTAGCTAGTAGTAAGCCAGACATTCTTAATGTCAGGCAAGTTTGACCCGGCCATTATGAATCTCCAAGAAAGGGTTAAAAAAAAAAAAAAAGACAAAAAGACACCACACAGAGAAAAAATACTTTAATAGAAATAAATACACAGACACATTTTCATGTCTATTACTCCCTGTCAGCCCTCCACGATCCTGGTCTTCTGTGTTTTCTCCTTCAACCTATGCAGCTCTGCTACATCAGACAGCACTGCATGGGAGGAAGATGCTGCTGCTCTGTGCAGTTTAATCTCTCAGTGAGTGAGCAGAGGCTGCGGGCTGTAAGCTGTGACATCACCGCTGCCACCGTTACTATAGCAACGGCAATCCCCGATCACGTGATTCCTGGGGCAGCTATTTACCGGCTGTGGCAGCCAGTCCCTGCATGTGGGCTGACTCTGTAAAGAGCGCCCACATGCAGAAATGGGAAAGCCGACCATGTGCCAGAGCATTTCCCTGATACACGGAGATGCTGGAACGAGCACCGCATACCGGAGAGATGCACTGACAGGACCTAGCATGACGTCTAGCCATGTGACCAGTCTGTAGCCAATGAGATAATAGACACATGACTGGTCACATGCTATTTTGACGTCACAGAAGGTCCTATCATCAGTGCTGGTTACCGGGAGGATGCAGCGATTATCGTAAGGAAAAGCGGCGGGAGACCGAGTGCAGGACGCGTCGCGGGGACCTGTAAGTGTAATGGCAATGTTTATTAACTGTATGTGTACATGTATAATGTGTTTTTATATGTTTGTGTTTGCCTGCCATTGTTTTCATAGGGTTCGAATTGGTTCATCGAACGTTCGTCGAACGGAGCCTCCGTTCGACGAACCAAACCGAACTCGAACGCTAGGGAGGTGGTTCATCTCTAATCCTAATAATGCCTTCCATTCCACCCCATCCATGTTAAAGCTTCTGTGATATATGTTTCTGTAATGAAAGTTCTGCCCATGGCCCCTCTTGTATCTGTCTCTCCCCACCAGCCGTTCTGATACCACACACCCTTACTCTGGCTGCTCGCCGCGAGACGTGGGAGTGACAGGGAAAGGTGGGGGCTAAGTTAGCTCCTAAGAAAAAAAACTAACTAAGTAGAGAAAAAGAAAAAAAATGGTTTCAGCAGATTTACAAAGCTGTTTGTGTCTTATATACTGACGAGTGCTTTTTATGGCTGGTGGGGTGGGTTTTGTTTAACCCTTAGAGTGGCTTTGCGCGTTGCGACATCGGTAACGATGTGTTACCGATGCTGCAGCGATAGTCCCCGCCCCCATCGCAGGTGCGATATTGTGTGATTGCTGCCGTAGCAAATATTATCGCTACGGCAGCTTCACATGCACTCACCTGTCCTGCGACGTCGCTCTGGCCGGCGACCCGCCTCCTTCCTAAGGGGGCAGGTCGTGCGGCGTCACAGCGATGTCACACAGCAGGCGGCCAATAGAAGCGGAGAGGCGGAGATGAGCAGGACGTAAACATCCCGCCCACCTCCGTCCTTCTGCATTGCAGCCGGGACGCAGGTAGATGTTCCTCGCTCTTGCGGCTTCACACACATCGATGTGTGCTGCCTCAGGAACGAGGAACAACATCGTATCTGTCGCTGCACCGGCATTAGGGAAATGTCAGACATTACACCGATGATACGATAACGATGCTTTTGCGCTCGTTAATCGTATCCAAAAAAATGTACACACTGCGATATCGACTGCGACGCCGGATGTGCGTCACTTTCGATTTGACCCCATCGACATCGCACCTGTGATATCTCAACGTGCAAAGCCACCCTTAAAGTTCAAAATTTCACAGGAGATTATTAATAGTATCCTGCTAATACCTAAATAATTAAATTCATTTTGCAGGAAGAAAAAAAAATTAAATTTCTTGAAATATGCAAACTAGTTTTTTTGTTTTTATGGTTATATTTTTTTTTGTGTTTCTGCATACAAACTGCCAGTATTAATTGGTTTACCTTTCTTTTATAGATACAGAATATATACGAACTGTGTTGTCTATTGTAAGGTTTCAAAATTTCCCAGTGGTGTATAAGTTATATTCATCGGTTGTTTAATCATATTGTCTGCTGTTATAAAACTGTGAATTTTGTCAAATTAGTACATAGAAAAACAAAAACAAAAAATAAAGGGAGGGAGTAGATATCTATTATATTTTTCCAGCAGTAGAAGGCGCAGCAGACATATTAGATAGATGATCTAATGCATATTTTTTTTTTAGTTTTTGTTTTTATAGATGGAACAAGATGCTGGTCGATTCTGCACTGGATATGCTACGGTTTACACAATATGAGGTAGTCTAAATTTGAACCACTCCCTCCCCTCCTATCGGTAGAGGAGGAAGTGACATATTAATGCCTCTCTAGATGGGTGGAGGAGGAGTAGGTAAGATAGTCAAAATGTGTATGTAGAATGTATATCATTCCTGTTGTCAAATGAGCTAGGTATGCTGAAGATAAAGTCTAGATCTGAGCTGATGGAATCGGATGGAGATCCCCGCACAGGTGCAGCTGACCAAGAAGCAGTGAACGGGCCTAGAGTTGAGGAGTCCTTTACCAATGCATACGGACCATACCTCGGTGGCACCTGTCACGTCAGTGACGTCTGTCACTCCTTGTGTTCTTAAATCCCAACAGGAACAAGCGAATCAACAAGGAATGGAGTGCGAGATGCAGGGAGCTAGGTGACTGAGGAAGGTCTGTGGATAAAGGGTGGTAAGCTTTCTCTGCCATGAGATCTCTTCTTAATGATGGCCCAAGTAACATATGGACTGAAATCTGTGAAAAATAAAGATCAGTATGCACTTTGGTGATGCCATTGTTCAGTACCCAGGTCGGCAGACTCACCCAGTTTTGTAAAACACGTTCTTAAAACAATGAGAAAAAACTGTTAAGAGTCCGCAGAAACACACCCTGCACCTGATTTACCCATTTTTAGAGACTACAAACTGATTATAGATGTATATCATGAGCACGTTGTATGCAAGTCTGTGCGTGTTGTGTAGATTTCTTTCCAGGTTTGGTCAGAGGCATTCCAGTGCAGAAAACGACGTCATTGTTGAAAATCCACATAATGCAAGTGATTCTAAATCAGAGTTAGTAGTATATGGTTTTCAGTCAGGAGACTTATTCCTCCTAAAAGGACAAGCGAGAAAGAGCCTAGATGAGCTGATCCAGCTTCTCCCCACTACAGAAATTTCGATAAAGCTCAATGGCAGGACAACATGGATTCATGCCTCACATTACAGAAGGGTCGATCCACCGGAGCTGCACTGAGCATCCTGCTCATATTTATCCTTTTCAAAAAGACCTGTACAGTCTCAGACCATCATTGCCAAACACAGTTAGAAGAGAAGACTTAGAGAGCTTTGAGACATGGGAAAGTCCAACTACAAAGGGTGAGGACTCGCCTAGGAGTCCTTGGTCTCTAACCGGTGAATAAAACCCTTTCCCCTCTCCACCCATGCCTCAACGTTCAGTCAGGCAGGTTTATCCAACAGATCTTTCTTCCTCTCTTCCTAAGGGAACGCAGTACCCTTAGTATTTGGAAATGGCAGAAGTGAGTCTAAGGAGGGACTGTTGAGGGTACGAATTGAGTAATCTAAAATACTTACCGTATTTTTCGCTTTATAAGACGCACCGGAATATAAGACGCACCCCAAACTTAGACATAAAAAAAGGTAAAAAAAAGAAAAATGGGGTCCGTCTTATACTCCGATGTTCTCTTACCGGAGGGGGGCAGCAGTGGTGGTGAAGCGGGGTCACAGGAGGCACAGGTTGTGCTGGCAGGCGCGGCAGGTCAGTGGCAGCGGGGTCCGTGGTTGCAGGTGCCGTGGCGTCCGTGGTTGCAGGCGCGGTGGTGTCCGCGGTGGCAGGATCCGTGGGGTCCGTGGTGGCGGCAGCAGCCGTGGCATGAGAGCCGTGCAGCAGGCCGGTGCAGTGAGTGTCCGCGGTCCCGGTTCAGTGGTGGCAGCGGCGGCGGCGGCGGCTCAGTGGTGGGAGCGGCGGCAACTGCTCAGTGGTGGCAGCGGCAGGGACTGCTCAGTGGTGGCGTGTGTCCGCGGTCCCGGTTCAGTGGTGGCAGCGGCGGCGGCGGCGGCTCAGTGGTGGGAGCGGCGGCGACGGCTCAGTGGTGGAGTGTGTCCGCGGTCCCGATTCAAGTAATGGCGCCCGGAGCGACGCATGCGCAGATGGAGCTCTCATCCAAGGGCTCCATCTGCGCACGCGCTGACTCCCGGAGCAGCGCGTGCGCAGATGGAGCTCTCATCCAAGAGCTCCACCGGCGCCATCATTTGAAAGTGGGACCGCGGACAACTGGTAAGCTGCACAGCCGCCCGCCCCGCATGCACAGAGTGGCAGCCAGCAGGCTGCCCGCCCACTCTGCGTACAAGCCGCCGGGTACCTGTGCTTGCGTGCGGTGGCAGCCGGGTACCCATGGCTGTGTGCGGGCGGCAGATGGGTGACTGTGTGAGGGCGGCAGCCGGGTACCTGCACGGTCACCCGACTGCCGCTCGCACACAGCACCCGGCTGCCGCCCGCACACAGCCATGGGTACCCGTCTGCCACCGCATGCAAGCACAGGTACCTGGCTGCCGACCCCACACAGCACCCGCTGCCGCCCGCACACAGCCACGGGTACCCGGCTGCCGCTGCATGCAAGTACAGGTACCCGGCCGCTTGCATGCAGCCACAGGCACCCGCCCGATCGCTTCAGACAGGACCCCCCCCCCCCCCGCTACCGCTTTATAAGACGCACCCCCCATTTTCCTCCCAAAATTTGGGGAGGAAAAGTGCGTCTTATAAAGCGAAAAATACGGTAATTCAGCCATTTCACAAACCCAAAAATTTAGTCTAGTTGATGTAACCTAACAATTTATAACTGTTTTTGTCTCCTACTAACTCATATATGAATATATTCAGTGATTTTCCTTAATACAAAATGCTAGCTATGGACTCTCTCATCTCGGGAAAAGTTTTGGAAAAACCTATCCCATCAGGCTGATGTCTCCCCAGCCTAGTCTGCTGAGCACTCGCAGTGACACGTGAGTTAACATCACATCTCAGAAACCAATGGACCTGAAACAACTGAAGCTGAAAGCGGCTGCTATTTTACTCATTATTCCAAAAGGTTTCTCTAAGCCAGCGCTGCAAACTGTTCACATGAAGCCTCATCATGTTTTTTTTTTTTTTATCAAGAGCAGATTATCTGGGTTCACGAGGTGGCCTTAGATGGACTAGCATTGACCAAGTATTCTCCTTTTTGTTTCATTTCTGGAAAAAAGAACCATAGACAATCTGTAGCAAATGTTTTTTGGTTATGTGCTAATTTTAAGATAATATCTAAATTCAATTTTCCTTGGTCAGAATAATGTGCCCTAATGAAAAGTAATAACGCCAATTCTAATAGCCCCTATACATTATAAACTTATTTTTAATAAATAAAATAAGTACTTAAGGGGGAGCTAAAGCCTGTATTGTTGTATTAAACAACAATCTCATGGAAAGCACACACACACACATATATATATATATATGTATATATATATATATATATATATATATATATATATATATACATACATATATATATATATATATATATATATATATATATATATATATATATATATATATATATATATATATATATATATATATATATATATAAAATTAAAATTACAAGGGGGTAAGTCACAAATAAGCTCCAAATAAAATATATCTAAATGGGGAAAATTTTAAAATTTAAGGTTGACAACATTCACACAGATATCTTAAGGGGAGCCCGTGAAGGTAGCCTGGGATATAAATTGTTTGTTCAACTGTAATAAGATTATCTGTGTATGTAAATAATCAAAATGTAGATGTAGTAGCATAATTATCTGTGTGTCTATATGACAATTGCACAGACGCCATAATATGATTCTAAGCTGTATATTCAAGAAAGGGTTAACCAAAGTACAAATGAAGAACTATGAACAAGGGAGATATTCATTAACTTAATTTGGAGCTTTATCAGTAAAATTCACAGTAGAAGGAATGTATCATCTGGGATGATATATGATCTCATGCATTCTTCCAATGCTGCCCATACGCACTCCCCCGTAATTATTTTTATTAGTATGTGGGAGCAAATGGACAAATTTTGTAAATATGTTTCAAGGCTGGAATGTGTTAATACTTGAACAATTGAATACGAGCTCAGATGCAAGCCTGCGCTCAATCAGAGAACATGTCCTGTGCTCATTGATTATTGAGTCTCATAATATCTGCGCAGATACCTAATTTGGCCCCGTGCCTCTGGTACCCTGAATAAAGACTCCTTTAGCAGTCTTACCCAAATTTCTCCCTTGACACAACCACACATAAGCCAGTTGCCCACTCACCGGGATGGGGATAGGGTAGGGTGATTTAGGATGGTCACCATATTGTCTGGGGCCTCCCACCCACTAACTGGAGCTCGAGTGGGCGGGGTGACTGATCTGGGGAGTAGGAGACACACACACACACACACACACACACACACTAGAGAGATTCAACCACCCGGAACCAAGTGAGATGGAGGAGAATGGCTCCCTCAGGACCGGCGCACATCTCAGGGCCTTAGGCTGATGGGCACTTCACGGCCTACCAGTAGAATGCACCAGCAGAGGATTTCAAGTCTTCTGGCCCACAAGAGCCCCCGGGGCAAAGCAGCATATTGAGCCAGGAGCCGTGACCACAGGGCGGGTCATCAACGGACTCGTGCTGCCGACTATACGGGATGGGGAACATACCTGTGGTGCCCCAACATTTGGTTGCCACAACAGTGTTGCCCCTCCAAAGGGTTAATGCTGAGCCTGGAGGTAATTGGGGAAGTCTATTGGCCAGTAAGTACCATCATTCAACACAGTTTCTCCCTCAGGCAAACAGGGGGAGCTCTAAACCTGGAGTTCCAGGGAGCATTTCCCTAAGCCCTGGCCTGGGGGAGGAGTTAGTTAGTCTGTGAGGGAAGTTCAAGGAGAGAGGAGCTGAGTAGTACGGTCTTGTGAGCTGGGGTTTGGAGCTAGGTTAGCTCAACCCAGGAAAGCAGGAGCCGTAGCGAGGCACGTAGAGAAGACTCTAGAGGAGGACGGGTCAGAACCTGTTCGCCTCAGAAGAGCACGCACAAAACATCAGATGTCGGAGTCTGTGGTTGCCAGGGTGTAAAACCCTTCCCCGGTAGCCGAATGCGAAGGGCAGGAGGGCTGCAGGTCTCCTGGCCCCCCATAAAGAACCCGAAGGTCCAGCTGCATCACAGGGGCCCGGTGTGGACTCCAGCAGAGAAGCACCAGAGAGGGCCTGCGCAGCCTACCACATGGGGAAAGGGATGTACCACAAGTCCCAGCAGCAAGAGGGCCACTGCTAAATTAAGATTGCAGGGTCCTGTAGAAACAGAGAAAGAGCAGTGAGTAGGCCTCATTACTCGACTGGCCAAGGAGATCACCCCAGGTACTTCCAGGCTGACCGGATCACGCTTACCACCTGTGACGGTCTCCCAGGACTGAACTGTTGCCAAGTAAAAGAAAAGAAGGTAAAGAGACTGTTGTTTGTGTCGGTTCTTTACACTACCTGATTGGCCCTGCACCGCCCCACCATTGCATAGATTTTCATAAGCACCTACGGTTGCCCCGGAATACCGCTCCACCTGTGGGGAGCAGAACCACCCCAGCTGCTAATCCATCAGCCCCGGAGGTCCCATCCAGCAGCGGCGGCTCCATAGCCGCAATCCACAGGTGGTGTCACGAATCTCTATTTAAACTTTATTATCATCACCCCCACAGCCGCCATATTAGTTGACCCCGCCAGGGTCACGGAGTCGGGCTCTGCCACCGCTGACTACCCCCGGACTAGTCTGGCCCGGCACCGGGTGTCCCAGAGCCCTGTGGTGGGAGAGTCATAACCACCCCAAGGACAGCGGTCCCTGTGTAGCTTCAAGTCGCAGGGACTCACACAACACACAGCAGGAGGAAGGACACATGAAGTATCCCTCCAGTACCAGCCCCCGAACTATCCGGGATCATCTGGAGCCCATCACAGCGGAGTCTGGCAGTCCAACGGCAGGAGCAACTCAGTGAGTAAACACCTTAAACTGCAACTGCTGTGTCATATGATCCTTCCCGCCTCCGTGCTTCCCACACCGGGGTGGACATGGACAACTACTCTCAACATCCTCTCTGCAGCCTAGCTCTGCCTGTGGAGAGATGCAACATCTGAGCTGCGTTACCATCCGCCCCAGCAGAAAGAGACCTTACGCAGCGGCGGCTCCAATTATAGCTGCATACCACAGGTGGCGTCATAAAAGAAAACTATTCCCTTCATCCCCCTCCCCATCATTTTGGTTGATACCGTGGGATTACGAAGCTGGGCTAGGTCACTGTGACAACCCAAACCCTACAAAACCGGCCCGATGACGGGTAGTTCGCAAGAACCTGCGGGGCCTTAATATCAATTGTCAGGGAAAATGCATAAAAAAAAACACAGAAAACATGCAATAATCAGAGAGGATTGTTATTGTGTTGCATGGTACAGACACCTGCAGAAAGAACGCAGCATTTATGCTATGTGGTTTTTTTTCCATTTAGCCTTTTAGCCTTTATTAAAACTCCCACCTCAGACTTTTTTTAAGAGTACACCCACGGAGCCTGGTGCAGAGGGTCTGCCCTTTCTTAAAATTCCCTCCGCAGAGCCTTTTTTAGGCTAAAGACATGCGGCAAGTAAAACGGAGTAAGTGGAATGCGATAAAAAAAAAAAAAAAATCACATTCTACCCAGGCCAATATTACTCTATTGGGCAACTCCCACAAGCGATTTTTTTCTCATCCCTAATCAGACCGAGAAAACGATCGCAGCATGCTGTGGATTGTGGACAAGCCAGGGGCCACAGAGCACAACACCCACACACCCCACACTCCCAGCAGGCACACCGAAGTCAGACACAAAACCCTTGTTGCCTTCCTCCAGGGGCTGATGATCACACCAGGGGGTGGGCCAGGCGGTTGGTCCCGCCCACCGAGGAGTTCACAGTCCTGGAGGCGGGAAAACAGACAGTCTAGTTTTGACAGTGAAAGTGGAAGGAGGAAAGTGTGGTAGTAGAGCAACTGACTGACAGCGTCCGGGTGTGTGGCCCGGACAGAGCAGCAAGGTTGGCAGACGGTGGTGACCGTCTGCAGGAGTGGCCGTCGGAGTCTACGAGGACGGGCCGTGGACGGGCGGTGGCCCGGCGGTACCGGACCAGTACACAAAGAGAAGTCAGCACCATCTGGCAGGGGCTTATCGGACCCCGGCAAGGCTAGGAGTCGCCGTGAATTTGCTAAATCCGTTAGTGAAGGGGACCTCCTGGGTTTCCAAACAGTCAAGTCCCGACAGAAGGCAACCGTCCAACCGAGTGAGAGAGACACCACCACCGCCAAGGCAACCGTTTCTCAGGGCCAGAGCCTGCGGGCAAAAGGGGCTCCTCCGGCCCATATCCAAGCCGGGGAGCGGGTTACCGGTGGGAACCCATTGGAACCGTACAGACATCTTAGGTGCAGGGAAAGGCAGTCACCACCAACCTGCAGGGAGCAACAACAGCCATCTGTGGGACCCGTCCATCCAGCCGTGTGTTTTGCCGAGACTATATCTTCATCATTGGGCTGAGTGAGTACCACCGTGCCGTGCGGCACAGCGCTGCCCTTGCGACCCTGCACCTCGCCAGGCCCCGTAGCCCGCCTGCCATCCATCCCTATTCCATCACCGGGCCCAGGGACAACCAAACCCCCTACCCATAAGGGGAGGACTAACAACAAAGCTGCTCCCAGTCACCGCTCCCGGGATCCCCGTCTAGAGCTGCGGTGGTGTCACCAAAATCACCACGACCGTGGGTGGCGTCACGGACAATATCCATAATCAAAACCCCCACAACCAATCAGCCCCCTTTTCACTCACTGGCGAGGAGCGCCGCTCGAGTCCCCGGGATCCGGCCCACCGCTCGAGCCACCACAGAGCAGCAGCAGCGGCCGCAGCAGCAGCGGCAGCCGGACCCAAGCAGTGGGAGAGCGCAGCGTCCCCTCCTCCGCCCGCGACAACTTGGCGTCACGAACAAGATCTTACCGCTCTGCTGTCTGGTAGAGGTGCGCCTTGTTACCGCCGGAGGTGTCCGGCCAGAAAAATTTCAGAAGCCGCCATCTTTGGCGCGAAAAGTTCCCGCTCGAGCGTCTCCTCGAGTAGTGGAGGCGCGAAGGCCTAAACCCCGCCCCGATAGAGGAGGAGCCGGAAAGAGACTAAGGGGTACGGAAACAAGATGTCTGCGCCCGACGGAGCTGCTGGAGGAGCGGCGGTCGCAGCCGCAGTGGCACCCGTGGATGGGGATGGGCCTGCCCAGGTCCCGGCCGTGCTGGAGGGGGGTGCCACAGTCCCAGCTCTCGCTCAGGTGATGCCGTTCTCCTTGCCCTATGTGCCCAGAGCTACCTGGCTGCCGCAGTACGACGGGAAACCTGATGCGTTACAGGTCTTCCTGATGAAGCTTAGGCCGCTCCTAGAATTGTACCCCCTGACTGATAAGCAACGTGCAGCGGTAGTGCTGGGGCAGCTAACCGGCGCGGCTGACCAGGAGGCGGAGACCTGGGCCGAGGGAGACCGGTTCTCTGTAGCCACCATCTTTGAGAAACTACAGACTGCCTTTGAGACCCGTACCAAAGCCGAGCTGAGGATGCAGTTTTACCAATGTCGGCAACGGCCTGTGGACAGTATTCGGGACTATGCTTTACGTCTGCAAACCGCCCTCCGCACACTGAAGACGGTAGACACCATCAATGAGGCGGACAGCAACAAAATGTTAGTAGAGCAATTTGTGCAGGGGATGAGGTCCTCCAAGGATCGCAAACAACTCCGGCTGTGGGCCCTAGAACACCCTGATGTGGACTTTGCTGTGTTAAAGGAACGGGCCATTAAAGCCCTGCAACCGCCAGCTTCGAAAGTCTTGGAACCAGCCCCATGGCCAGTTGAGACGGCCCCTGTCGTGGTGGCCCCTGCCCTACCAGCATCTCTAGTACCTACAGCCCCAAGCAGCACAATGGAAGAACTGGCTGCCCAGGTCCGCCGCATGGATGGAGACCTCGCCAAGATCCTCGCCGCACTCCAGCCTCCGACCAGATCCCAGCCTCCGGCAAAGATACAGCTTGTCGACCGTCCTGAGAACGTCCCCTGGATGCAGCGGAGAAGAACCAATGACTCACGGTATGGACCCCTGATTTGTTACAGGTGCAGCAAACCCGGCCACTACTCCCAACGGTGTCCGTTAAACGAGCAACCCCTGGGGCCACGGGCCAATCCTCAGGAGTAGAACCCCATGGCCCCCCAGACTGGCGGGACCGATACATCGGGGCCCGATTCATCATCCCCGTGGCTGTGGACGGCATACCGGTGATGGCTCTCCTGGACACTGGATCACAGGTAACCACCATACCATACACATTGTATCAACGGTATTGGGGGACGGACGAGCTGGCTCCCCCGGATGCCAGTATAACACTGATTGCTGCTGATGGACTCCCATTGACCCAAGTGGGATACAAACAAGTGGCCATGACCGTGGGGCGAGCTGAACTGCAACACCAGGGTATGATTGTGATAATGAATGAACTCAGTGATCATAACCCGAAGATAGTGCTAGGAACCAATGTGATGGAGCACTGTATGAGTGATGTGCTGACCCTACTGCAGCAGCTGGCCGCCACGGCGGCGGGGAGCCGACAGAGAGCTGTGCAGCGTGAGATCCGAGCCTTGATGTACCGTCAGCATGTGAACTCGACAGGAGGAGAGATTGGTGGGGTGAAAGTGATGGATGTTGCCCCCTTGATTGTGCCTTCCAGGAGCGAGATGATGATTTGGTGTAGGGCAGCAGTAGGGCCCCAGGGGCGTGACTACCCTGCCATGATAGAACCCACGCCCTCCGAACACTGGCCCACAGTAATGGCTGCCCGGGGGGTGGTGGATGTAAAGAAGGGGAGAGTGCTGGTGAGGGTGCTGAACTGTGGGGAGCAAGAAGTCAGGCTTCCCCGGTACGCTACACTTGCCAAGTTGCTCACTCTGGATCCCCACACCATCCGCGAGGCAGTTCCCCCAATCTCACTACCTACTGCCGGCACTCACCCACCCCAAGAGGAGTTAGATGAGTGGCACCGACAGTTACACGTAGGCACTGACGATTCCCCTGCACATCATAAAGAAGGGGTCTACCGGGTGGTACGGGAGTATGAGCGAGTTTTTAGCAAACATCCCCTAGACTTTGGGCAGATTAAAGGGGTCCAACACCATATCCCCACCGGTGAACACCCCCCTATCAAAGAGAGGTACAGGCCTATTCCCCCTGCACACTACCAATGTGCCAAAGACATGTTGAAGAACATGAGGGAGGCAGGGGTTATCAGGGACAGCTGTAGTCCCTGGGCTGCCCCGCTGGTACTGGTTAAGAAGAAGGATGGCACTATGCGGATGTGTGTGGATTACCGGAAGATTAACCAGATCACACATAAAGATGCTTAACCACTGCCCCGTATTGAAGAGTCCTTGGCCGCACTGAGAACCGCGAACTACTTCTCTACCCTTGACCTCACCAGCGGGTACTGGCAAGTGGCTGTGGCACCTGAAGACCGGGAGAAGACTGCCTTCACCACCCCAATGGGGCTCTGTGAATTCAACAGTATGCCGTTTGGGCTGTGCAACGCCCCTGGAACCTTCCAACGGCTGATGGAATGCTGTCTGGGGCATTTGAATTTTGAGACCGTCCTATTGTACCTGGATGATGTGATTGTGTACTCACAGACATATGAAGCCCACTTGGAGCACCTAGCCGAGGTGTTCGCGTCCCTTCCGAAATACGGGACGAAGTTGAAGCCCTCCAAGTGTCATCTGCTGAAACCCAAAGTGCAGTACCTGGGGCATGTGGTGGGTGCAGGAGGTGTCGCCCCCGACCCCGAGAAGATCACTGCCATCCAAGACTGGCCGAGACCGACCACAGTGAGGGAAGTAAGGCAGTTCCTGGGTCTGGTGGGGTACTACCGTCGCTTCATCAAGGGGTACACGAAGATGGCTGCCCCCATGCAAGACCTCCTCGTGGGACAGACCAAAGGTGGTAGACCCCTCGGAGCCCCACTGGTGTGGGAAGAGAGGCATGAGGAATCCTTCCGCCAGCTGAAAGTGGCCTTGACCGGAGAGGAGATCCTAGCATACCCTGATTACAACCACCCATTCATCCTCTACACCGATGCCAGCAATGTGGGCTTGAGGGCAGTCCTATCCCAGGTCCAAGATGGGAAGGAGAAAGTGATTGCTTATGCTAGCCGAAAGCTCCGGCCGACTGAAAGGAACCCTGAGAACTATAGCTCTTTCAAGCTCGATCTCCTGGCGCTGGTGTGGGCTATTACCGAGCGGTTCCGCCATTACCTGGCAGCAGCAAAATTCACTGCTTTCACGGACAACAATCCGCTGACCCACCTGGACACGGCCAAGCTGGGCGCGTTGGAACAACGATGGGTGGCAAGGCTAGCCAACTATGATTTCACCATCAAATACAGGGCCGGCCATGCCAACGTTAATGCTGATGCACTCTCTCGGATGCCCCACCTGTCGGAAGAAGGGTGCGAGGATGACGACCTTGAAGAGATCGAGTTGCCTGCATTTCACCAGCCGCCAACTGGGAAGGTGCATGTCTCCCAACAATGGGTGAACCTGGACCCGCTGCCCAGTCAGGAGTGGCAGGAAGCTCAAGACCTGGCGCCCGCTGTCCGCCTAGTCAAGATCTTGGTGGAGAAAAGCGCTGTTGGGATAGACCCTGCCGCCCCTGCTGAAGCCCAACGCCTGTGGCGAGAACGGACCCGGCTATACCTACACCAGGGAAAGTTGTACCGTGAGCTGATCAACCCGAAGACTCATGAGAAAATCTGCCAGTTGGTGATTCCCCAAACTAACGTACCCACTGTTCTACAAGCGTACCATGATGGTGCTGGGCACTTCGGATGGAAGAAACTGGAGATGCTGTTGAGAGAGCGATTCTATTGGAGTGGAATGCGGGAATCTGTAGAGACCTGGTACCGAGAGTGTGGCTCTTGCACGCTGAGAAGGAAGGACGAGGCCAGCCAGAAGGCACCCCTACACCCGATCGTTACACACCAACCGCTGGAGCTGGTTGCCCTGGACCATGTAAAGCTCACCCCCAGCCGAAGTGGGTACACATACGCTCTAACCATGGTAGACCACTATTCAAGGTTCATGGTGGTTGTCCCAGTCAAAGACCTAACTGGCCGCACCGCCGCTAGGGCGTTCCAGGCTTATTTCTGCCGACCACATGGATACCCTGAGAAGGTGCTTATCGACCAAGGCCCAGCCTTTGAGGCGGAGGTGTTTCATGAGTTTTGCCAGTTGTATGGCTGCAAGAAGATCTGGACCACGCCTTACCATGCCCAAACCAAAGGCATGTGTGAAAAAATGAACCACCTGGTCCTGGGCCTCCTCAAGACGTTACCGCTAGAAGAGCGGAACCTGTGGCCGGAGAGGTTGCCTGACTTGGTCAATATGTACAACAATATCCCTTCCAGCTCAACGAAATGCACCCCAGCGTACCTGATGAGGGCTCGCCCCGGCCGGCTACCGGTGGATTTAGATATGGGATTGGAAGCCCCAGAAGCACTCCCTTCGACAGCTGGGTGGGAAACTCGGCGGAGGGCGCAATACCAACAGATCCACGAATATGTTGAGAAGAACTTGAGTCGGAGTCGGGAACAACAGGAGCAGCGCTTCAACCAGAAGGCGTCTGCTGGCCCTTTCCAGCCTGGAGATGTCGTACTGAAGCGGAAGAGGAGGACCCACAAGCTGGATGATCAATGGGAACAAACTCCATATGTGATACAGCCCACAGGCTGGGAAGATGGGAAGGCCTACCAGATCAGTTGTGACCAAGGGGGCACCTTGACCACGGTTTCCCGGGACCATCTAAAGAAGTGTCCACCAGCATTGAGAGCAGTGGCTGAAGTTCCGGTTCCTCCACCAGCGGAGAAAGCAAAAGAGGTAATCCACACAATGATGGGTGACTTCCCAGCGGACTGGCCTACACAGAACGGCGCGGTGATTCTTCCACTAATACTGTTCCCACAACCCGTGGATGAAGAAGTGATGGAGGCGGTCAACCGTGAGCCAGTGCCAGTGCCCAGGGATGAACCTGTGCCCAACTCCCCTATGCCTCCGCCTGCCCCACACGATAGCAGGGGAGAGGAACTGATTGTTCCCTCCACCCCACTGCCTATCCCCACTGACACTGGACCCCGGAGATCCACTCGGCCCAACCTAGGTAGACCCCCACTTAGGTACAGGGAAACTGTTCTTTAAAGGGGAAAAATTGTGTGTTAAAAGTTTTGAAGTTTGGAAATGAAAATGAATAATTGCTGGAAAGTCATCTGATTGTCAACTGCTGATTGAAACCGGTCGTTGCCGGCACCGTTATCCCCGTGGGGACCGTCTACAGTTTTACATAGAAACTACTATGAACATGCCTGAGAACTTGCAAGGCAACCACAAACTTGTGGCCTGTAAATAATTATGTTGTTACAGCTCCTACCGTTACCGCCTCCGGAGAGGCAGATTGGAGGAAGGGCCCGCAGTGGAGTAGGCTGGGGCCCAGCCACCACCGGAACCGGTGGCAATCCTCTGGGGGTTTCAGGGGCTCCCCATGGACGTGGGTCCCCTGAAAAGGACAGAACCCGCTCGGGCAACTTGTGCAGGACTGGGGTCAAGGGGTGCTGCCTGTTTGCTTAGGGGCAGCATCAGGGCCAGGTTGCTTGGGTGGGAGAGAGCGGAAGCCGTAACCATATGCAACCGTTAGTAACGTTTAAGTAAGAGTACCTCCCGATGTGGGAAGATGTTATTATGCTTGTATGTCTGTTACCGTTTTTTTTATCTTTTTCAGTTGGTGAAAATAAAACCGGGGATGGACGGGCAGCCCGCGGACGGTCTGCATTTAACTAAGGGGGAATGTGGCGCCCCGGACAAGCCAGGGGCCACAGAGCACAACACCCACACACCCCACACTCCCAGCAGGCACACCGAAGTCAGACACAAAACCCTTGTTGCCTTCCTCCAGGGGCTGATGATCACACCAGGGGGTGGGCCAGGCGGTTGGTCCTGCCCACCGAGGAGTTCACAGTCCTGGAGGCGGGAAAACAGACAGTCTAGTTTTGACAGTGAAAGTGGAAGGAGGAAAGTGTGGTAGTAGAGCAACTGACTGACAGCATCCGGGTGTGTGGCCCGGACAGAGCAGCAAGGTTGGCAGACGGTGGTGACCGTCTGCAGGAGTGGCCGATCGGAGTCTACCGTAAGGACGGGCGGTGGCCCGGCGGTACAGGACCGGTACACAAAGAGAAGTCAGCACCATCTGGCAGGGGCTTTTCGGACCCCGGCAAGGCTAGGAGTCGCCGTGATTTTGCTAAATCTGTTAGTGAAGGGGACCTCCTGGGTTTCCAAACAGTCAAGTCCCGACAGAAGGCAACCGTCCAACCGAGTGAGAGAGACACCGCCACCGCCAAGGCAACCGTTTCTCAGGGCCAGAGCCTGCGGGCAAAAGGGGCTCCTCCGGCCCATATCCAAGCCGGGGAGCGGGTTACCGGTGGGAACCCATTGGAACCGTACAGACATCTTAGGTGCAGGGAAAGGCAGTCACCACCAACCTGCCGGGAGCAACAACACCGCAGCCGTCTGTGGGACCCATCCATCCAGCCGTGTGTTTTGCCGAGACTGTGTCTTCATCGAGCCACCACCGAGCAGCAACAGCGGCTACAGCAGCAGCGGCAGCCGGACCCGAGCAGTGGGAGAGCGCAGCGTCCCCTCCTCCGCCCGCGACACATCCATGCAAGTCTATGGGTGCGAGAGAAACATCGCACTGCACTCACATTACAGTGCAGCGCGGTATATGCATCAGCTGATAATGGAGGAGATAGGGAGATTAGTCCCTGCTTTTCTCCTGAGCGCCCGCCCTGTCCTTCGCGGCTGTGATCACAGGATCGCATCACAGTGGAATGACACTCGGCTTACACGCGCAGCAGAGTAAGAGCTGAGTTTCATGCGATGCACTCACAGTAATGCTCATGTGGCCCCAACGTTAAGAGTACCCCCACAGAGCCTCTCTTAAAATAAGCCCTATAAAATTACACCCAAGACCCATTTTTAAGAGTAGATTCACAGAGCCTCTTACAGAGTGGCCACACAGACCCTTTATTAAAATTCCCCCTTCCACAGACCCCATATTAGGATTACCCCGCCCCCCCCTACAGGGCCTGGTGCAGATTGGCCACACAGAGCCTTTAACAGTACCCTCACAATACTTGGCATGGCTGTGATAGCTGCGGAAGTGCCTTTCAACAAACTTTATTCAGCATCGAACTCTGAACTCGACCACTGACGTCAGTGACAAGTCTGTGTTTGGATTTGAGCAGCGGACACTTGGTGTCATGGACGAATCCCGAACTTTACAGGTTGGTTTCGCTCGTTCCTACTTTTTACAGTAAAGACTATGTTGGTTCCTCCTCCTTAGCTACACAATACCATGTGATGTGTTAGCCTAAGGGGTGCTTCACACACAGCGAGCTCGCTGCCGAGATCGCTGCTGAGTCACGCTTTTTGTGACGCAGCAGTGACCTCATTAGCGATCTCGCTGTGTGTGACACTGAGCAGCGATCTGGCCCCTGCTGCGAGATCGCTGCTCGTTACACACAGCCCTGGTTCGTTTTCTTCAAAGGCGCTCTCCCACTGTGACACACAGATCGCTGTGTGTGACAGCGAGAGAGCGACAAATGAAGCGAGCAGGGAGCAGGAGCCGGCGTCTGACAGCTGAGGTAAGCTTGTAACCAAGATAAACATCGGGTAACCAAGGTGGTTACCCGATATTTACCTTAGTTACCAGCCTCCGCAGCTCTCACGCTGCCTGTGCTGCCGGCTCCGGCTCTCTGCACATGTAGCTGCTGTACACATCGGGTTAATTAACCCGATGTGTACTGTAGCTAGGAGAGCAAGGAGCCAGCGCTAAGCAGTGTGCGCGGCTCCTTGCTCTCTGCACATGTAGCTGCATTACACATTGGGTTAATTAACCCGATGTGTACAGCAGCTAGGAGAGCAAGGAGCCAGCGCTCAGTGTGCGCGGCTCCCTGCTCCCTGCACACACAGCTAAGCGGTGTGCGCTGGTAACTAATGTAAACATCGGGTAACCATACCCGATGTTTACCTTAGTTACCAGTCTCCGCAGCTTCCAGACGGCGGCTCCGTGCAAGCGCAGCGTCGCTTGCACGTCGCTGCTGGCTGGGGGCTGTTCACTGGTCGCTGGTGAGATCTGCCTGTTTGACAGCTCACCAGCGACCATGTAGCGATGCAGCAGCGATCCTGACCAGGTCAGATCGCTGGTCGGATCGCTGCTGCATCGCTAAGTGAGAAGGTACCCTAAGGGCATTAGAGGGAATCCCCCCTACAGTGCCCAAGGTCATGTGAGCCTAGTCTGGCTGATACTATCTTCTACAATATGGAAAATGTCATTTTAGTTTTTTCGCTCAAAACTAATTGGAAATTGTTCATATTCATCTGGTTCAGTGTAGTTCTAAAATATTGACACAAATTTGATTAACCTTGAATTGATTTGCTAATCTTTACTATGAATATTATTTTTCTTCACCGCAAACCCACAAAAACAGGGGACTTGAAGTGCCGATGGGAGAATGAACCGCAATCACTAACATGTTTTCTCAGATTTCTCCTGCTGAAAAATATACTATTGTTCTATGTTTGGTATAAAGTCAAGTTTTATTGTTTGTCTCATATTTACGCTTCAGCCTTGATGAGATTACCTAATGCGTGCCTATGGGATGGATATGAGCAGTGGCACAATTTCCCAAGTTCTTTATTTTCTTGTTATTTGTGTGATACTAAAGGCAAATGCTGCTGAAATGTGGGACAAAAGAAAAACCATCCTAATTTGTTTATGCAGCCGCCCACTGTTTGAAATTAACAATTTACAGCTTGCTAATAAACACAGGAATCCAGAAGGGAATTGGGCCGTGTGTTGTGAATGCAGATAAATGCATTTCAATAAAATTCTCTTCTTTAAACGTGCACCTGCAGCAGATGGCGTCTGTTTTTAGATGCTCCTGTTATCTTGCTACAAGAATTTCCAATCCCAGTTGTCAGGCCATAAGCACTGACCGTGAATGTTAAAATACACATGCAGCATTGCCAATGGCACAGACACTTCGTCTGATATTGTTTTATTACAGTCAACGTGACTCACATTAACCCTGTTTTCAAAATGTTTCAGATACCAAATATAACCTAACTTTTTATCATGTTTCAGCATAACCAATAAATTAGGATTGGAATTAACCTGCTAAACTGAATTGTGTTAATTTAAAGGGAACCTATCACCAGGTTTTTTCCCTATAACCTGCGGCCACCATCAGTGAGCTCTAATATACAGCATTACAGAATACTGTATATAAGAGCCCAGGCTGCTCTGTATAACATAAAAAACACCTTAATTATACTCACCTAGGTGGTGGTCCAATGGGTGTTGCTGCTCTTGGTCTGGCACATCCTCCATCTTGTGCAGTCACCGTCCTCCTGCCCAGCTACATTATCATGATCCGGCCTGGACATGTCAGGGGTTAACTCTTCCCTGCGTCACTCTGGTTTCCAGGACCCTATATCCTGGCTCTGCACCTTTGGCTCAATGCCAGTGATAGTTTATGCTCTGCAGCATGTGTTACTGGCTCTGGTTCTGACCCCTACTCTCCTCCGTTCGCCCGTCTGTCCCACTCCCTGACTACTCGCTCCTGTCCTCTGTGTATCCTTTCCTGTCTGTCTTATCCCAGTCCTGACCTGTTTGTCTTCCTCCCTTATTTGTACTTGGACTTCCTGGCATTTGACCTATATCCATGTTTCTGACCCCGACCTCCGTCTCTCCCTTTGGCTGTATCTGTGACTTCTCGGCTTCTGACTCTCAGCTATCACCTGACCACAATTTGTCTATCCCTGTGCTATTGACGAGATCTCCTGCTGCTGACCCGGTTTTCTGACTACTCTTTTGCCCTCTGGTGGTTTACCTGCTAACTGCACTCTGAAGTTCCTTTGCTTGTAACTTCAGCTTCTCCTAGTGCAGCATGACACCCTTGTGCATGACGTGTCCTACATTATCCACACAGAGGCCTCCATTGTGCTCTTGTGCTTGTGCACCTTGATCTTCATGGCTAATGCGGGCGTCACACGAGACGATCTATCGTGCGAAATGTCATTGGGGTCACGGTTTTCGTGACGCACATACGGCATCGTTCACGACGTCGTCTCGTGTGACACCTAAGAGCGACTCTTAACATTCGCAAATTGGTTGTAAATCATGTATCGTGTACCCGTCGCTTATTTTTATAAAATTGTTTAATCTTATTTGTGCAGATTGTTCATCGTAACCGGGGCAGCACACATCGCTCCGTGTGACACCCTGGGAACGATGAATACAGCTTACCTGCGTCCCGCCAGCAATGCTGAAGGAAGGAGGTGGGCGGGATGTTTACGTCCCGCTCATCTCCGCCCCTCCGCTTCTATTAGGCGGCCGCTGTGTGACGTCGCAGTGATGCCGAACAAACCCCCCCTTCAGGAAGTGGATGTTTGCTGCCCACAGCGACGTTGCTCAGGAGATAAGTACATGTGACAGCGGTTTAACGACTTTGTGCGACACGGGCAGCGATTTGCCCGTGACGCACAAACGACGGGGGCTGGTACGATTGCTCGTGCGATTGCACGATAGATCATATTGTGTGACGCCCGCATAAGGGCAGAGCAAAGTACTGTATGCACAGGTGCGTGGAAAGGTCATAGACCACCCGCGCATGCGCCCTACAATACTTTGATCAGTTTTTTCAATTTTTTTTTTAATTTCTTCTTTCATTATTCCACATATTGACAGACTGTGATTCCAAGCACAGTGGATTCCTCGAATGTAGAGGTGAGCTGGCTTTTTCCTTTTTGTAAACTGTATTTTGCCTGCCTGTATCATGCACATCCCCATTTTTTGAAGGGTTTCTCTCATTGTGTGCATTTTCAACTTAAGCTTAAAATATGCTGAAGGCCAAGGTGGAAAGAGCTGCACATGTATTTGATGAAAAAAGTAATTCCTCAACATTACAGCCCACTGCATTGGAGACAGTGTATCATATAGAAAAAATAATGACCAATGAAACCAAACTTTGGTGGGATTTCACTACATTGCAGAAAAATTAATGAAGACATGATCTGTCATGGATTTAGATGCAAAATAATTCCTACTACTGTCTACAATGCATAATTAAAGGATGAGTGGAATGAAATTTTAAACAACTGCTCTTTAAACTTCATGAATTTTTTTTGCTAAATATGAAGAATCTAAATGATATGCAAGCTGAAATAAAATATGTTAAGGGTTCTCCAAAGGAATTTACAGTGATTCTGGACTTCAGGATTTGTACAGAGAGATCGGTAAATCTATTGCCAAATTTAAGGAAAACATCATGACTATGAAAAAAGGGCTTGATGCCAACTGACAGATCAACTTTCCCTGAACTGCCCCCAGAGAACAGTGTGCCAAGCATTGCTCCCACAGGTCTCGTATAAAAGCCGATGGTGCAATGCAGGTGGCCAACCACAGAAATGCCAGTAGCCAAGATGGCTACAACATTACTGTGTATGGCAGGCAATTCCTGCATGTTGATTGGGGACTCGAGAATAGTGCTAAAGCACCTGCGATGGTCAATCAAGAAACTAATAAACCTGAGCACCCCGATGCTCGATCAAGTATCGAGCAGTGGTGAACATGTTCGCTCATCACTAGTGACCTACCGTTAGATCCCCGAAATGAAGTGTTCCCTCTATGGAAACATGACAGTAAGTTAAATGTTAAACTACCTGGCAGAGCTTCTATGGGTGTAAAATTAGGTATTACACATTACTTATTGAAAACAAACAAGCTTGTTGGGAATAACAAAGCAAGAAGTGCATTTTGTTGCATATCTCCACTTATGCTAGTAAATTGGGCCCTAAATGAAGGACTATCGCTTAGTGAAGATTGTGAAGTTGCAGGTGAAGAATTTTTGAGAGAATTGTAGAGGAGCTGAAAAAGAGAGAAATGTATGAATTAGGCTGTAAATGTAATTTTATGGAGCAGGCCTAGGAGCTGAGCTGGGTACCGATATGTTGCCATTGATGGGCTTCATAGGGGATCAAATTGGCCCTTTATATCCGAAACTAATACTGAAATGTAAAAAATTTAAAAACAAAGTTCAACATGTTTAATTATATTGTGTGCATAATTGTCTAAATATAAATTTGTTTCATGACCTAAAAGTTTGAATGAAAAAAAAAAAATAGATAAAAAAATACACATACAGTGTATATATATATATATATATATATATATATATATATATATTAGGCATTTCTGGTGATAAGAAATAATTTGATATGGGAAAACAAGCCCTTGCACAAGTTTATCGATGGAAGACTGGGCCATTACAGGTGTCAGAAGGTGGCGAGATCAAAGATCTTAATTCTTTTTAACCATGAGATTAAAAAAAAAAAAGTATAAAACTTTGGTATTACCATATTCACCATAATAATACTGATCTGAAAAATCATATTTCATGGCCATTTTATTGCACAATCAAAGCCACAAAAATGAAATCCAAAAGAACTATGCAAAAATTATATAATTTGTAGCTGTTAAATCATAGTTGGATTTTGTTTTTATTACAATACATGGCAAAATATATGGTGACTTTCAGAACTATAAGCTTGACCAGCAAACACAAAACCCACATATGGGTATGTTGATGGAAAATGAACATTTTGGCTCTTAAAAGGAGAAGAAAAAAACTAAAGCACAAAAAAGAGCAGTCGTTAAAAGGTTAAAAAAAAATTCAATGAATAAAAAAAAATGTATTTTGCTAGCTGTCATATACAAATCAGTTTACAGCTGCATGTTACGGTCCTTGATGGGCAGTGGATATATAACAGTCAAAAGACTTCAGCTATGTGTCATGTAATTTTTCTCACACAAATCTTGGCTTTACCACAGCTGGAATCGTAGTCACACAGAGAGATACCAAGTGTAATGGATTGCTGTTAAGCTTAAAATCGATACTGACAGCGCCCAGTATTTTCTGCAAGATAAGTGCACGGGCTATAAAGACATTGCAACAGGAAATGTCACATTTAGTTCAGGACAAACACGATATAACTTAGGCTTATTATTGTACATTCAGCAAAACCAATGCAGTGAATTGGACAGTCGCAAAATAGGGAATAGACTTTGTGACCTATATGAAAAATACAAAGGAACATTTATAGCTGGTTACGTTAATTTGTTTCTGGGAGATAGCATCTACACAGGGCAGGCTGATTTTTTTCTGTTTTCATTGCGTGAGAGGTTCATGAATAGAGAGCGCTGATTCACAGCCCACGCCTCACAGCCCACGCCTCACAGCCCACGCCTCACAGCCCACACCTCACAGCCTACATCTCACAGCCCACACCTCACAGCCCACACCTCACAGCCCACACCTCACAGCCCACACCTCGCAGCCCACACCTCACAGCCCACGCCTCACAGCCTACACCTCACAGCCCACGCCTCACAGGCTACACCTCACAGCCCACGCCTCACAGCCTACACCTCACAGCCTACACCTCACAGCCCACCCCTCACGGCCTACACCTCACAGCCCACGCCTCACAGCCCACATCTCACAGCCTGCATCTCACAGCCCACACCTCACAGCCTACACCTCACAGCCTACACCTCACAGCCCACATCTCACAGCCCACATCTCACATTTCACAGCCCACATCTCACAGCCCACATCTCACATTTCACAGCCCACATCTCACAGCCTACATCTCACAGCCCACATCTCACAGCCCACATCTCACAGCCTACATCTCACAGCACCCTACATCTCACAGCCTCTAAAATGTTTTTCCCTTGAAAAACTTTGTTTTTTGTGCCATTACATTCAATCATAAGTGATAATTTGTTTTCTAATCACCAAAAAAGAAATCTTTAGTTGGACTTCCATTAGTGTCCCACTGGTGCAAAACTATGTGCAGCACCTCTGCATTACACACTCAAACTCATTGTTACTAAGCCATTATACTAGCAAACACTGAGTAAACTTAATGGCATCCTAAAAGTGGCTGTTGGACTTCCATTAGTGTCCCACTGGTGCAAACCTATGTGCAGCACCTCTGCATTGCACACTCAAACTCATTGTTACTAAGACATTATACTAGCAAACACTGAGTAAACTTAGTGGCATCCTAAAAGTGGCTGTTGGACTTCCATTAGTGTCCCACTGGTGCAAAGCTATTTGCAGCACCACTGCATTGCACACTCAAACTCATTGTTACTAAGCCATTATACTAGCAAACACTGAGTAAACTTAGTGGCATCCTAAAAGTGGCTGTTGGACTTCCATTAGTGTCCCACTGGTGCAAACCTATGTGCAGCACCTCTGCATTGCACACTCAAACTCATTGTTACTAAGCCATTATACTAGCAAACTATGCTGCCAGTTTAAGGACCGTAGTTGCATTGTCAGGGATAGTTATTGTTGTTTATTCTGCTGTTAATAAAGATAGACCACCGCTGCAATCTACACCACCTCTCAATTTTTACTACCACATTTTAAGTGCACAATCTTGTCGCAATCAAAATGAGTGGCAAAATGACAGATGATGGTGGAAAGGGGAAGAGGGGTGTTGGAAAAAAAAAAAGGGTTTGTCCGTGGGGAAGGTGGCAAAGCTCCATTAACATCTGCTGAAGATAGACCATCTTCCAGCAAAAGTAAGATGTCTACTACTTACCGTGGACAATCCGATGTGCTCCCTTTTTTACGGACACGAACAACTGGAACAAAGGTAGATGATGGCCAAAAAAAGAAAATGCTTGAATGGATCTCAAGTGGTCCAACAAGTGCCCTCTCCTCCACCTCAACTACCGCATCCAAAAAACACCAGTCCTCTGAGTTGTCATCCCAATCACACTTGCTTTCTCCCAGCTCTGAAGTCTCCATCCACCCTGCACAGTATGGTGGAACTGAGATGGCTGAGTCTGCAGAGCTGTTCAGTCACACTATAGCCTGGGAATCAGAGGTCTGCTCCCAAGCGACAGTGAGTACAGACCAGGAAATGGTCTGCAGTGATGCCCAGAACCTTTGTGACTCAGATTCAGGCCGTGATGACCAAGTTTCTGAGCATAATGTTGACCCTTATTCACAAACTGAAACACCTGTTGTAATAGACAATGAGGAACATACTGATGACGATGAGACGCAGATACCAGATTGGGATGACAACTTAAATATTCGGTCAGGGCAAGAAGAGGCTCGGTCTGAGGGTGAGGGGAGTGCAAACACAACAATTGATGAGGAAGTTCTAGATCCCACCTACTGTCAACCCACAGTCAGGCCCTCGAGGAGGTCAACAGAGACGGTGGAGGAGGATGCAACTGACGACGAAGTTACCTTGCGCCTTCCTGGACAGAGTCAGAGTACTGGTAGCACGTCTACAACTGCATCCTCAGCCACCACTGTGCTTCTGAGCACTAGTCGGTGTGGATCAGCAGGTCGCATGCCCTCTAAGCCTTGCCTAGCCTGGTCCTTTTTTGACATAGCAAAAGATCGCCCAAATTATGTGATCTGTAAAATTTGTCGTGATTCTGTTAGTAGAGGGCAAAACCTCAGCAGTTTGACAACTTCTTCCATGAATCGTCACATGAATAAATATCATATGTCCCAGTGGGAAGCTCACTGTGCTGCAATGCGGCCTAGCGGAGCAAACCATCCACCGCCTGCCCCTTCCAGTGCATCCGCGCGCTCTTCATCTTCTAGGACTGTGGGGACAGCTGTTACACCTGGTTTTCCACGCACAACGTCCACCACTGTAACCGCAACAGGCAGTTTGCTTGGCAGGTCGTCAGTTGGTTTGGAAGGGGAAACAAGTGTGTGTGTACAGCTCTCTCAGACATCGATAGCACCAACGTTGGATGAAGGCAACATCATGTCTATGCCTGCACTTTCCTCACAAACCTGCATTTTTCCAGGGACACCCTACTCAACACCGTCTACACACAGCAGCCAGATCTCTGTCCCTCAGATGTGGACAAATAAAAGGCCATTTCCTGCGACCCATGACAAAGCTAAGAGGTTGACTTTATCCCTATGTAAGCTCTTGGCTACCAAAATGCTGCCTTTCTGCCTAGTGGACACACAGGATTTTAGAGACCTTATGTCTGTCGCTGTGCCCCAGTACCAGATGCCCAGTCGCCAATACTTCTCTAAGAAAGGTGTGCCCGCGCTACACCAGCATGTCGCACACAACATCACCGCTTCCTTGAGAAACTCTGTGTGTGAACGGGTGCATTTCACCACCGATACTTGGACCAGTAATCATGGACAGGGACGTTACATGTCGCTGACTGGGCACTGGGTAACTATGGTGATAGATGGTGAAGGGTCTGCTGCACAAGTCTTGCCGTCCCCACGACTTGTGTGTCAATCCTCTGTCTGTCCAAGTTCTGCCACTGCTTCTGCCTCCTCCACCTCATCTGGGTCCTCCACCTCTGCCCCAAGCCTGCCTGGTCAGGCCACCAGCGTTCTCACTGCGCAGAAGGAATCACGCACCCCTCATTACTATGCTGACAGCAGAGCGCAACGGCATCAGGCGGTCTTTAGCTTGACATGTCTTGGAAATAGGAGTCACACAGCGTATGAGTTGTGGGCAGCTCTGGAGACTGAGTTTAATAAATGGTTGTTCCACTCAACCTGCAGCCTGATAAGGCCGTGTGCGACAATGCTGCAAATCTGGGTGCGGCCCTTCGCCTGGGCAAGGTGACACACGTGCCTTGTATGGCTCACGTGTTGAACCTTGTTGTCCAGCAATTTTTAACACACTATCCCCGCCTAGATGGCCTTCTGAACAGTTCACGAAAACTGTCTGCTCACTTCCGCCGTTCAACCACCGCTGATGAGCGACTTGCATCGCTCCAGAAGTCTTTCAGCCTGCCAGTTCATCGCCTGAAATGCGATGTGGCGACACGCTGGAATTCGACTCTCCACATGTTACAGCGACTGTGGCAGCACCGCCGAGCCCTGGTACAATACGTCATGACGTATAGCCTGGGCCAACGAGATGCAGAGGTGGGGCAGATCACCCTGATGGAGTGGTCTCAGATCAAGGACCTATGCACCCTTCTGCACAGTTTCGACATGGCGACGAATATGTTTAGCGCTGACAATGCCATTATCAGCATGACAATTCCAGTCATTTACATGCTATAAAGGAAAAAGGGGGGGAGGGCACCAAAAAATACAATAATGAAAAATACAAAAGGGATCAAAGCCACTTTAGCACATTGGGGAACTAGAATGCATCAACAAGAGAAAAAGAAATGTGCAAAAAAAGTGGGATCACCACAATAGATAAATATACAAAAATATCTTTATTATAGAATAGGCACAAGTACCAACAAACAATTAAAATCAATTAAAAAAGCAAAACAGCTTGTAGAAAACACACACACTAAGGGTGCCAATGGTGTGACACCCGAAGAATACCTCACATCCTCAAAGGGCCCAAACCCCACAGAAATGGAGTAATGCAATGGTATCCGAACAGTGTCCATAAACTGGGACCATCAAGAGAGCAGATGGACAATGCAAAATCAATTAAACAGATCAAAGTCCCAGTTAATACCGAGGTGGGTTAACAATGTCATACTATCGCCACCAATGAACATAATTTTAGGCAAAAAATAGCACATACAATACCTCCTACGGATGGACACACTAAGGGGTGCAGGCAAGGAATGGAGGGGTGAGGTATAAGCCCCACGCGTATTGCTACAAACGAAGTGTAGCTTCCTTAGGGGAGATGTGCAATGACAGGAACAACGTGCCTTTTTATAGTACAACATAATTACAAAATTGCCTACCAGCGTGTAGAGAGAGAGGCGAGGAGAGGATGCCATGGAGATGGAAGACGCCCGATGGGAGCTGCCATATTGCCACGTGATCACAGTCACATGGATGGAGAATACCACAGGAAATATCATGTGCGCATGCGTTAACAACATCAGGTAACAGGCGGCATAGAGAATCACACTAGCGGCGCAAATATCGTAGCCGGCGCGTGCGCAATGAGCTGAAGCGCCGAGAACAGGCAAATACTAAGATGAATAGTTTCCACACAGATGCTACCAGCCGGTATAGAGAATAATACCGGCTGCGCAAATATCGTAGCCGGCGCATGCGCAATGAGCTAAAGCTCCAAAAACAAGCAAAATACTAAGATAAGTTATTACTGCGCATATGCAACCAACCGCGGCGCTGTATTTAAACTAGCACAAGTGCCACATACGCTGTTGGTTACATTTTTTGGGGAAAAAGAAAATATACAACCAGCATTCAAATACAGATAGATCAACACAGATAATATGTAATATGAGCGAATTACAGCCCAGTGGTTGATAAAATAAGTATGGAATAAATCACCCTTTTTGCCATATAAAGTCTACCATGTCTACCATCTGGCGCAAACATGATCCATTCAAAGACCATTAAACAGCATATGGTGCTATATAGAACCATATGATGTATTAATGAAAAGGAGATATAGAAATATATGCAAGCCTGCACCCTTCCTGCATACAGGACCAGACATGCCAACAAATCAAACAGTCTATTTACATATAGATGCTACTGCACATATGCATTACCCGAAATATATATATAATGTGCCGGATCACGTGGCAAGAGGCAGGCAGAAGGTGAATGGAGTATATACAAACCAAGCAATAAAAATTCAATTATACAAAAAACATTTATGCAAAATGGGATGATCAAACATGAAGGTTCAGTTCATTTCTTCTTAAGGTTGTACGGTCTTCCACACAACGATGGAAATATCAAGATGCAGACAATCCAGCGGTCCATCATGCCGGTTTCGGGCAAGAAAAGCTGCCAAAAAGGATAAAATATAAAAATAAAAATAAATTATTAGAGCTACAATAAATCAAAGAAACACAAGAAAACCGGCGATAGAGACCCCCAAAAGTAGAGGAAAAAGAGTGACACCCAGCCACCTTAAGAGGAATTAGATGACCAGAGAGACCCATCCAATCATATAAAGATGGGCCACCCCCAAAAACCAGAGAAACCAGAAACCCAACCGAAAATTAAACCAATACTACAAACGAGGCAGCAACGTGGACAGAGGCCCAATAAAAAAATAAATATAAGGCCCCTTGTCCACGGTGCTGGCCAAAAGGAATCACAGGAACCAATCTTATTTCTTGTAGAAGCCTGTAAACAGAAGCTCCTCATTAAGTCCGTTAGGGGAAAGGCTCCGTAGTTGGTAGATCCATCTTGCCTCTCTTCTCAACAATTCATCCGACAATCTACCTCCACGAATATTGGAGGGCACAGACTCCAATACCAAAATCCGGACACCCTGTAGCGAGCCATTATGCATTTCCAAAAAATGTTTTGCCACTGATGTGATGGGCTTACCTTGGGCCTGATCTTTCTTTGCCCGTCCAATGTCCGAAAAGTGGTGCTGTATCCGCCGTCGAAGCTCCTGAGTGGTCTGCCTCACGTATAGTTTCGGGCAGCCACATGAGAAGAGATATACCACATTCCTTGTCCGGCAATTGGAATAAATCCTAGTCGTTATAGTCCCTGGAAAAATAGAAATTTCAATGCATCTATTGGCAGCCATAAAGGGACAGATAGTACAATCTCCACAGGGAAAAGAGCCAACCAATCTGTGCCCTCGACCCAAGGAAACTGTAGGCCTTAGAAAATGGCTGGAGGAGAGAATATCTTTTAAATTCTTAGCCCGTTTTGCGGTAAGCTTGGGGCGAGTACTGATGAATGGAACCAACCTGGGTTCACTAAGTAGTATGTCCCAATTCTTCTCCAGAATCCACCAAATCTTATCCCAATGGTTATTATACGCGGTAATGAGATTGATGGTACAAGGCTCACTACGTTGTTTGCCCGGAAAGGTATCAGACCTTGGAATGTTGGCAGAGTGCTCAAAAGCCTTTGAGACCACTTTACGGGGATAACCTCTTTGAAGAAAGCGTGTGGTAAGTGCCTGAGTTTCGTTCCTAAAAGTGGTGGAGTTAGTACAGTTACGGCGTACCCTGAGGAATTGACCCCTGGGTATGCCATCACGCACATCCCTAGGGTGAAAGGATGTATAGTGTAATACACTGTTGGTCGCAGTCTGTTTCCGAAACAGGGAGGTGACAACACGATTTCCTTCCAAAGAGATCTTCAAGTCAAGAAAATCCACAGAAGTGGTCGAAATACTCGATGAGAGCCTGATATGCCATGGGTTGTCATTAAGTTGAGCGATAAATTCTTCACAAGATGGACGATCACCTGTCCAAAAAAAACAAGACATCGTCTATATACAGATACCATTTTACCACGTTACGCTGGAAAGGGGCGGTGAGTGCCACATGTGTCCCCTCCCACCAACATAAAGATATTTTTGTATATTTATCTATTGTGGTGATCCCACTTTTTTTGCACATTTCTTTTTCTCTTGTTGATGCATTCTAGTTCCCCAATGTGCTAAAGTGGCTTTGATCCCTTTTGTATTTTTCATTATTGTATTTTTTGGTGCCCTCCCCCCTTTGTCCTTTATAGTCTCAGCAGTGAAGGTCTTTTTCCTTCCTTTCTGGGAGTGTGGTACATGTGTTTGTGATTGTTGTGATCGTTGTAATTGCCTTTTGTACAGCATGGATTTAGGCTAGGGAGGCTGCTTGGAACAATCAGTCTGGCGATTTATTTGGGTCAGCCCCCGATGCGGTTGTTCAGGATTCTTTCCAGCAGCTTACTATTGAACTTGCTAATTTACATAAATCAGTCACCAAAACTTGGTGGAATATCAAGACTCTTGAGGAGTATTTAATAATGGGGATTGTGCCCAGGGGTTTACGGGTGCAAATTTTTCCAGCGTGGGAGCCCGATGGGGAGTTCAAGAGTACTTGGGAAGCTGGACTTTTAAAATGCTCAGCTATTATTCTTAACATGCTTATTGAGCATGATAGGATTATTCTAAATAACATCAAGGATAAAATTAGAACTAGTGAATCTAAGCTTAAAACCTTTGATTTAAATGCGCAGGTTCTTCCCTTCCAACAACAACTCAAGGAATCTGTTGATAAATATGAAAGGGATATTATTAAGTTTTTTAGGGACAAACAAGATTTTGAGAATGGCTCCGCCTTCAGATGGACACACCATGGCAACCAGAGGTCTCGGAGGCCTGGTTTAATGGGTCACACCCCATCTAATATTTCATCTAGGGATCTCTCCTCCAGTGATTTTTTGTCCTCGGACACCAGCGATCGAGAAGGCCCACCAGACGAGGCAGACGCAAATCCAGCAAACCCATCAGGTGCTGGGTCGAACCAAATGAAACGCAAACAGGGGCTTCCATCGTCCAACAGGGTGACCAGGTACAACACCAGGAAGAAATGGTGACAAAATCGAGCACTCTGTGTGCTGATCCAGAAATTGACCCACAAGGTAACTTACAGATTATTAATCTGACTGATTACCATTTGTCTGTTGATGAAGTCAGCCTTTTGTCCAGAGGCCTTTCTTTCTCGCCCACTAAAGTGCTGGACAAATTTGAGCTCACCAAGGATGTATACCTCTTCTGCAGGCAATTGGTCTTCAAACTTCTATACCATCAACCAGGAGTCATTGATACTCTACCTGCAGAAGATAGACAAGTTTTCCGTGATTTGCTGGAATTGTTGGAAGAAAGTGGGAACCTGGGAGGTAAGAAGACCCCGTTCACATCACGCATGCTATCCCAAGCCACACCCTCTTTCTCTCTGTTCCCAGCAGTACAAATTTTTTATGAGACAATGTGCCGTGACATACAGAAACTCAAGATTGTTCCTTTCCAACAGAACAACCTTACTGCTGCGGAACAGAGAGCTTTGTCTGGTCTCAAAAAGAACAACACCTTCATTGTTAGAGAGGCTGATAAAGGAGGAAATGTGGTGTTGTGGCCTGTTGATTTATATACCAGGGAAGCTCATAGGCAGCTTAAGGACTCAACCTCCTATGCGGTTCTCCCTTCGGATCCCCCTGATTCCTATAAAAAACGGTTGGACAGACTTTTGGGTTGAGCTTTTGATTTGGGTATAATTTCCAAACGTGAAAGAGATTTTCTCATAACACGTTTTCCCATCACACCCACGTTTTATATGCTCCCCAAGGTGCACAAGTCCTTGGTGGACCCACCTGGTAGGCCAATAATTTCGGGCATAGGGGGCCTCTATGAACGTGTGTGCGTTTACTTGGATTTTTATTTGCAGCCCTATGTTTTTGCTCTCGACTCTTACATCAGGGATTCGTCACATCTCATCACCCAATTGGAACAAGTTGAACTGCATGCTGGCACTTTATTGGTTACCATGGACGTTGAGTCATTGTACACCTGTATCGAACATGACTTGGGAATTCAGGCGGTAACCTACTTCTTTGATCAACAGTCTACAGGTGACAGAAAACATGATTCTTTTCTTTTGGATTTGTTACAACTAGTCCTACATAACAGTTTTTTTGTTTTTGATCGCGTTTTCTATAAACAGGTTTATGGGACCGCGATGGGTGCCCGCTGTGCCCCCTCCTACGCCAACCTTTTTTTGGGTTGGTGGGAGGGGACACATGTGGCACTCACCGCCCCTTTCCAGCGTAACGTGGTAAAATGGTATCGGTACATAGACGATGTCTTGTTTTTTTGGACAGGTGATCGTCCATCTTGTGAAGAATTCATCGCTCAACTTAATGACAACCCATGGCATATCAAGCTCTCATCGAGTATTTCGACCACTTCTGTGGACTTTCTTGACTTGAAGATCTCTTTGGAAGGAAATCGTGTTGTCACCTCCCTGTTTCGGAAACAGACTGCGACCAACAGTGTATTACACTATACATCCTTTCACCCTAGACATGTGCGTGATGGCATACCCAGGGGTCAATTCCTCAGGGTACGCCGTAACTGTACTAACTCCACCACTTTTAGGAACGAAGCTCAGGCACTTACCACACGCTTTCTTCAAAGAGGTTATCCCCGTAAAGTGGTCTCAAAGGCTTTTGAGCACTCTGCCAACATTCCAAGGTCTGATACCTTTCGGGGCAAACAACATAGTGAGCCTTGTACCATCAATCTCATTACCGCGTATAATAACCATTGGGATAAGATTTGGCGGATTCTGGAGAAGAATTGGGACATACTACTTAGTAAACCCAGGTTGGTTCCATTCATCAGTACTCGCCCCAAGCTTACCGCAAAACGGGCTAAGAATTTAAAAGATATTCTCTCCTCCAGCCATTTTCTAAGGCCTACAGTTTCCTTGGGTCGAGGGCACAGATTGGTTGGCTCTTTTCCCTGTGGAGATTGTACTATCTGTCCCTTTATGGCTGCCAATAGATGCATTGAAATTTCTATTTTTCCAGGGACTATAACGACTAGGATTTATTCCAATTGCCGGACAAGGAATGTGGTATATCTCTTCACATGTGGCTGCCCGAAACTATACGTGGGGCAGACCACTCAGGAGCTTCGACGGCGGATACAGCACCACTTTTCGGACATTGGACGGGCAAAGAAAGATCAGGCCCAAGGTAAGCCCATCACATCAGTGGCAAAACATTTTTTGGAAATGCATAATGGCTCGCTACAGGGTGTCCAGATTTTGGTATTGGAGTCCGTGCCCTCCAATATTCGTGGAGGTAGATTGTCGGATGAATTGTTGAGAAGAGAGGCAAGATGGATCTACCAACTACGGAGCCTTTCCCCTAACGGACTTAATGAGGAGCTTCTGTTTACAGGCTTCTACAAGAAATAAGATTGGTTCCTGTGATTCCTTTTGGCCAGCACCGTGGACAAGGGGCCTTATATTTATTTTTTTATTGGGCCTCTGTCCACGTTGCTGCCTCGTTTGTAGTATTGGTTTAATTTTCGGTTGGGCTTCTGGTTTCTCTGGTTTTTGAGGGTGGCCCATCTTTATATGATTGGATGGGTCTCTCTGGTCATCTAATTCCTCTTAAGGTGGCGGGGTGTCACTCTTTTTCCTCTACTTTTGGGGGGTCTCTATTGCCGGTTTTCTTGTGTTTCTTTGATTTATTGTAGCTCTAATAATTTATTTTTATTTTTATATTTTATCCTTTTTGGCAGCTTTTCTTGCCCGAAACCGGCATGATGGACCGCTGGATTGTCTGCATCTTGATTAGAGATGAGCGAACCGGTCCCGGTTCGGCTCGAGGCCGGTTCGCCGAACGGAGGTCCCGTTCGAGTTCGGCTCGTCGAACGTTCGACGAACCGAACTCGAACTGCATAGGAAACAATGGCAGGCAATCACAAACACAGAAAAACACCTAGAAAACACCCTCAAAGGTGTCCAAAAGGTGACAAACAACTCACAACACAACACAAACACATGGGAAAGTGACAAGGACATATACTCATGCGAAAACAAAACAGCTGGACAAGGAAAAAGAGGAGGACACACAGATATATGAGTATATGCAAGGAAACATCGATTCCATTATTGTGCAACTTGAGCCCTGCTCATTTTAGGCTTCCAATCTGGATAAATTGCCTGAGCTCGCCACGTACGCCTTGGGGATCTTGTCGTGTCCTGCAGCCAGCGTTCTCTCGGAACCTGTCTTCAGTGCTGCTGGGGGTCTGCTGGCAGATAAGCACACGTGTCTGTCCACTGACAATGTGGACATGGCTCTCAGAGGACTTTTCTTCCCCTGGGTCAGCCAGGGGAGGCGAAAGGCACGCGTATTTTTGAGAGTGCTTCATGCAAAGCATCTTTTTCATCTTGAAAATGGGGGTCAACTGATGCCAGTCAAGTGGGGTGTGTGTGGCCCAATTAGTGGAAACGAGGGAGACTGTGGTTGGAGTCCCCTCGCTGTGTTTCTAAAAGAACCAAGATGAACAAGTCATGGCTCTCAGAGGACTTTTCTTCCCCTGGGTCAGCCAGGGGACGGGAAAGGCACGCGTATTTTTGAGAGTGCTTCATGCAAAGCATCTTTTTCATCTTGAAAATTGGATCAACTGATGCCAGTCAAGTGGGGTGTGTGTGGCCCAGTTAGTGGAAACGAGGGAGACTGTGGTTGGAGTCCCCTCGCTGTGTTTCTAAAAGAACCAAGATGAACAAGTCATGGCTCTCAGAGGACTTTTCTTCCCCTGGGTCAGCCAGGGGACGGGAAAGGCACGCGTATTTTTGAGAGTGCTTCATGCAAAGCATCTTTTTCATCTTGAAAATTGGCTCAACTGATGCCAGTCAAGTGGGGTGTGTGTGGCCCAGTTAGTGGAAACGAGGGAGACTGTGGTTGGAGTCCCCTCGCTGTGTTTCTAAAAGAACCAAGATGAACAAGTCATGGCTCTCAGAGGACTTTTCTTCCCCTGGGTCAGCCAGGGGACGGGAAAGGCACGCGTATTTTTGAGAGTGCTTCATGCAAAGCATCTTTTTCATCTTGAAAATTGGCTCAACTGATGCCAGTCAAGTGGGGTGTGTGTGGCCCAGTTAGTGGAAACGAGGGAGACTGTGGTTGGAGTCCCCTCGCTGTGTTTTACATGCTTTTAGAAGGGCATGACATGGCTTGGAGGTTGACTTTCAGCATCTGCAAACTGTTGCCTACCAAAATGCTGCCTTTCCAACACCTGTGGTTATAGACAATGAGGAACATACTGATGAAGATGAGACGCAGATACCCGATTGGGATGACAACTTAAATATTCGGTCAGGGCAAGAATAGGCTCGTTCTGAGGGGGAGGGGAGTGCAAACACAACAATTGATGATGAAGTTCTAGATCCCACCTACTGTCAACCCACAGTCAGACACTCGAGGAGGTCAACAGAGGCGGTGGAGGAGGATGCAACCGACGACGAAGTTACCTTGCGCCTTCCTGGACAGAGTCGGAGCACTGGTAGCACGTCTACAACTGCATCCTCAGCCACCACTCTGCCTCTGAGCATTATTCGGGGTGGATCAACAGGTCGCATGGCCTCTAAGCCTTGCCTAGCCTGGTCCTTTTTTGACATAGAAAAAGATCGCCCAAATTATGTGATCTGTAAAATTTGTCATGGTTCTCTTAGTAGAGGTCAAAACCTCAGCAGTTTGACAACTTCTTCCATGAATCGTCACATGAATAAATATCATATGGCCCGGTGGGAAGCTCACCGTGCTGCAATGCGGCCTAGCGGAGCGAACCATCCACCGCCTGCCCCTTCCAGTGCATCCGCGCGCTCGTCATCTTCTAGGACTGTGGGGACAGCTGTCACACCTGTTTTTCCACCCACAACTTCCACCACTGTAACCGCAACAGTCAGTTTGCTTGGTAGGTCGTCAGTTGGTTTGGAAGGGGAAACAAGTGAGTGTGTACAGCTCTCTCAGACATCGATAGCACCAACGTTGGATGAAGGCAACATCATGTCTCCGCCTGCACTTTCCTCACAAACCTGCATTTTTCCAGGGACACCCTACTCAACACCGTCTACACACAGCAGCCAGATCTCTGTCCCTCAGATGTGGTCAAATAAAAGGCCACTTCCTGCGACCCATGACAAAGCGAAGAGGTTGACTCTATCCCTCTGTAAGCTGTTGGCTACCGAAATGCTGCCTTTCCGCCTAGTGGACACACAGGATTTTAGAGACCTTATGTCTGTCGCTGTGATCCAGTACAAGATGCCCAATCACCACTGCTTCTCCAAGAACAGCATGCCCGCGCTACACCAGCATGTCGCACACAACATCACCACTTCCTTGAGAAACTATGTGTGCGACAGGGTGCATTTCAACACAGATACTTGGACCAGTAAGCATAGACAGGGTCATTACATGTCACTGACTGGGCACTGGCAAACTATGATGAGAGATGGAGAAGGGTCTGCTGTCCAAGTCTTGCCGTCCCCACGAGTTGTTTCAATCCTTCTTCTGTATGTAGAAGTTAATACACTGCTTCTGCCTCTTCAACCTCGTGTGGGTCCTCCACCTTGGCGCAAACCCTGTGTGGTCAGGCCACCCTTCCTTGTAACTGCGCACAAGCACTACCACACACCTTCTTACTATGCTGGCAGCAGAGCTCAATGCCATCAGGCGGTCAAAGTTTTACTTTGAAATGTATGGGAAATGTGAGTCACACCGCTGAGAAGTTGTGGACGGTTAGCTCTGGAGACCGAGTTTCATCAATGGTTGTCTCCACTCAACCAGCAGCCAGGGAAGGCCGGGTGCGACAATGATGCAAACATAGGTGCGGCCCTTCGCTGTGACAATGTGACACACATGGCTTGTGTGTTTCACGTGTTGAACCTGGTTGTCCAGCAATTTTTAAAGCACTATCCTGGACCACATGGCCTTCTGCAGAGAGCACGGTGTAACGCCTTCCTTGATCCACACACTCAGATGGGCTGTTAATGATAGGCTAGAGGGAAGCCACTCACCAAGCAGGACCCCTAGAACCCTGAAACCCTTTAACCCCTATACAGGGATTAGGAATTGCACAGGGCCCAAGGTGATTAATACCTGTGGAAGGCTGCAGTTCCAGAGAATAGTAGTCAGGCAGGGTCAAAACATTAATTGAGGAACAGGAACAGAATGGGACGGCCAGGACTTAATCAGAAAACAAGCAGAGGTGAAATGCGGATCGGCCAACAAGGTACATAAACAGCAAGCAGGAAAAGTAGTCAGGTAACAAGCACACAAAATCATAAAACTAAACTGGGGGTAAAAGTAACCAGAGGTCATAGCTATGTCTGGCAGTGGTCTGCAGACAGGATGGGCATAAAAAAGGGTGTGGTGTCTTCCCATTGGTTGTAGCTGAATGATGGTATTTCATCTGTGAGATACCCACCAGCTACATTCAGCCAGAGATTCTGCATCTGTCAAGGTAATGCAGCCCAGTGGGTGAGCATAACCTGCGTCCACCTGCGCCGCTGGCATCGACTCCTCTCCCATCATCAGCACTATTCATGAAAGGAACACGTTGTCACCTGGCGACCGGAGTACAAATTGACGGAGCGGACTCCGTTGGTGACTTAACAGCCGTGTGCGGCAATGATGCAAACCTGGCTGCGGGCCATCCTCAGGGCAATGTGACACACGTGCCTTGTATGGCTCACGTGTTGAACCGAATTCTCCAGCAATTTTTAAAACACCATCACGGCCTACATGGCCTTGTGCAGCGGGCACGCTCGCTATGTGCTCACTTCCATCGTGCGCACACAGCAGCTCAACAACTTTCATCACTCCGGAAGTCTTAGGGTCTGGCAGTTAAACGCCGGAAATGCGATGTTCCGACACGCAGAAATTGGAATCTGCACATATTGCAGCGTGTGTGGCAGCACCGCAGAGCCCTGCTGAAATACGGTATGACATATAGCCTGGGATAACTTGATCAAGAGGTGGTGCAGATCACGCTGCTGGAGTGGTGTCAGATCAAGGACCTATGCACCCTGCTACACAGTTTACAAATGTCGACGAAGATGTTTAGCACTGGCAATGTCATTCTCAGCGTGACAATTCTGGTCATCTACATGATGGAGCACACTGTAATTATTATTCGGAGTCAGGTGTTGGGACAAGAGGAAGGGGAGGAAGTACAGGAGGAGTCATATGCGGAAGGGATAACAAGATCTACGAGGTCCAAATGGTCAGCGGCACCTATGCGGCATTCATGGTGAGGGAGAGGGATTAACAAGGGCGCATAGTATCAGCAAAAAGTGTTGATGAAAGTGCAGGAGCCCATGAAGAAATGGAGGACGAACTGGCGATGGGCATGGAAGACTCAGCAGATGAGTGAGAGCTTGCTCACGTTTCGGTTGTGCGAGGTTCTGGGGAGAGGGCAGAGGAAGGATGCACGATTCTCACCTCTCTGCCACCAACACACCAAGGACTTGGTCCTCCTGGATGCACAAGACACATGAGCGCCTTCTTGCTGCACTACCTACATGACCCTCGGATTGTATGAATTCGAAGTAATCCTGAATACTGGGTTGCCACACTGTTAGATCCCCGGTACAAGACAAAATTTGGCGAACTAATTCCTGCCATAGAAATGGACGCACGTATACAGGAGTATCTGCAGAATGTGGTACGCAATCTTAGATCTACTTTTCCACTAAACACCAGTGCTGCACAGAGTGAATCTCAACGCTTTGTCATGGATAGGAGGAAATGGTCTTTTACTTGTCCACATCGGAGGGACCGAGGGATGGCTGCTGTGCTGAGATGGCGTTGAGTACGGTGTCCCTGCAGAGTTGCACTTTTGGTCATATACCAAAATGAGTTGAAAAAGGACAGATGCTGGTGGAAAGGGGAACAGGTGTGTTGGAAAGGGGAAAAAAGTTTTGGTCCGTGGATTTGGTGGTTAAGCAACTGTAACATTTGCTGAAGAAATACCATCTGTTACAGTGGGACTGGCAGATTTGGATAAAGTGGTATATACTATGTTACCGCTATATAACGAAAATTAATAAGAAAAGAAAGAGAAAGGTATATATCCCCATCAGCAGTCAGTGTCCACCGTGCTCCCAGTTGGAAAAGGAGAGGTTGGCAACTGGAAGGTTTGGTGGAGGATACAGAGCTGTGTGGCTATGAAACTAATAGTAGCCTGAACCGAGTTAGACGCCATTCGGATCTGGAGACTGTGAGCCCTGTTAGCGTCACAGGGTCCACATGCCCACCCAGCCCAGGAACTCCCTGTTAACAACACAGGGGCCATTGAGTACGCTGACCGTGTGCGTAGGGGCACACCTGTGGACAGCAGGCGCATCAGCAGCAGCAGGCCTGTTAATGCCACTGGGCTGCACAAGCAGGACTGGTAGGACAGGAGCTGGTCTTAACCGTTCTGCGTTACCAACTGTGGTGGTGGCCTGCATCGACACCCTATCCCTGCCTACCTCTGGCCTAAAGCCGCAATGGGTTCAACACATGGAGGTGTGCTCTTTCGTAGCATAATAGAAGACTGCGCACCTCCTTGTTGGCTCCAGCCCCTTTTATAACCTGGGTCCGCCCCAAACCAGGGTGAACCACAATGCACCTCCTGGAGACAAAAGTAGAGTGACACGTCATGAGTGGCATAACTAGCGTCCTATTTGGAACCGCAACTTCAATGATGACCTCATGGCTGCCATGACCCAAACACCTCACCAGTCATCGTCTGACCATCAATAATGCGGTGACAAGTCATAGGGGTGGGCCTCTGCAAGCCATTTGGGAGGACACCTGATGCCCTGTGGTCTATATGGGACCCCCACATCAGGGGCAGGGCCAAAGAGTTCATTACCGGACCTAGTCTCTGATGCAGTAAGTGCCTGAGCATGCTCAGTAGCATGAAATACAGTCTCTGAAAAAAGACTATCACCTTTAGCATGGTGTCTAGGCACAAAACAGGACTTAGACCCGGCACGGAATGCAAGCACCTGTGCAAAGAGGCTTTTCACACTTAGTGTGGGAGCATGCGCTGTATCCCGAAAAGAAGACTTAGCGTCAGGAATAACACAGTCAGGCTGAGCATACTCACTAGGCGAAACACTGTAATTATGCTGCAGCTGGGGTAAATCGGCACACGCATGTGCACTAGCTGCCTCTCCACACTTAGACGTGGAGGGGAAATTGCTCTTGGAGATGCTGTCTATGAACAGAAGGAAAAGCTAAAGGAAGCCTGACTTTCTATCCCTCCGAATTATGAAATGCAGCAATGAATTCCATGAGTTTGCTATAACATTAGCGTAGCAAAATGTGCATGAGGGTGTCATGTAGAAGTACTATAAATAGCTTGTCACCAGTGGGGCACTAATGGAATACAACAGCCAGTTCTATGATGCCACTAAATGGCAGTATTTTGTGCTATCATTATAGCTTATTAAAAACAGAGCAGGAGGGTGTCATGTAGAGGTGCTAGAAATAGCTTGTCACCAGTGGGGCACTAATGGAATACAACAGCCAGTTCTATGATGCCACTAAATGGCAGTATTTTTTGCTATCATTATAGCTTATTAAAAACAGAGCATGAGGGTGTCATGCAGAGGTGCTAGAAATAGCTTGTCACCAGTGGTGCACTAATGGAATACAACAGCCAGTTCTATGATGCCACTAAATGGCAGTATTTTGTGCTATCATTATAGCTTATTAAAAACAGAGCAGGAGTCTGTTGCAAAGAATGTCTTTGCACTAGTGGGACTATAGCAAAGTCCAATAGCCACGTTTAGGATGCCACTAGGTACACTGACTGTTTGCTAGTATAATGGCTTAGTTATAATGAGTTGGAGTGTGCAATGCAGGCAGACATGCTGCAAATATCTTTACAATAGTGTGACTAGACAAAAGTCCAATAGCCACGTTTAGGATGCCACTAGGTACACTGAGTGTTTGCTAGTATAATGGCTTAGTTAAAAAAAGTTGGAGTGTGCAATGCAGGCAGACGTGCTGCAAATATCTTTACAATAGTGTGAATAGACAAAAGTCCAATAGCCACGTTTAAGATGCCACTAGGTACACTGACTGTTTGCTAGTATAATGGCTTAGTTTAAAAAAGTTGGAGTGTGCAATGCAGGCAGACATGCTGCAGATATCTTTACAATAGTGTGAATAGACAAAAGTCCAATAGCCACGTTTAGGATGCCACTAGGTACACTGACTGTTTGCTAGTATAATGGCTTAGTTATAATGAGTTGGAGTGTGCAATGCAGGCAGACATGCTGCAAATATCTTTACAATAGTGTGAATAGACAAAAGTACAATAGCCACGTTTAGGATGCCACTAGGTACACTGAGTGTTTGCTAGTATAATGGCTTAGTTAAAAAGAGTTGGAGTGTGCAATGCAGGCAGACGTGCTCTGCAAATGTCTTTGCACTAGTGGGACTATAGCAAAGTCCAATAGCCACGTTTAGGATGCCACTAGGTACACTGAGTGTTTGCTAGTATAATGGCTTAGTTAAAAAAAGTTGGAGTGTGCAATGCAGGCAGACGTGCTGCAAATATCTTTACAATAGTGTGAATAGACAAAAGTACAATAGCCACGTTTAGGATGCCACTAGGTACACTGAGTGTTTGCTAGTATAATGGCTTAGTTAAAAAGAGTTGGAGTGTGCAATGCAGGCAGACGTGCTCTGCAAATGTCTTTGCACTAGTGGGACTATAGCAAAGTCCAATAGCCACGTTTAGGATGCCACTAGGTACACTGACTGTTTGCTAGTATAATGGCTTAGTTAAAAAGAGTTGGAGTGTGCAATGCAGGCAGACGTGCTCTGCAAATGTCTTTGCACTAGTGGGACTATAGCAAAGTCCAATAGCCACGTTTAGGATGCCACTAGGTACACTGACTGTTTGCAAGTATAATGGCTTAGTTAAAAAGAGTTGGAGTGTGCAATGCAGGCAGACGTGCTCTGCAAATGTCTTTGCACTAGTGGGACTATAGCAAAGTCAAATAGCCACGTTTAGGATGCCACTAGGTACACTGACTGTTTGCTAGTATAATGGCTTAGTTAAAAAGAGTTGGAGTGTGCAATGCAGGCAGACGTGCTCTGCAAATGTCTTTGCACTAGTGGGACTATAGCAAAGTCCAATAGCCACGTTTAGGATGCCACTAGGTACACTGACTGTTTGCTAGTATAATGGCTTAGTTTAAAAAAGTTGGAGTGTGCAATGCAGGCAGACATGCTGCAAATATCTTTACAATAGTGTGAATAGACAAAAGTACAATAGCCACGTTTAGGATGCCACTAGGTACACTGAGTGTTTGCTAGTATAATGGCTTAGTTATAATGAATTGGAGTGTGCAATGCAGGCAGACATGCTGCAAATATCTTTACAATAGTGTGACTAGACAAAAGTCCAATAGTCACGTTTAGGATGCCACAAGGTACACTGAGTGTTTGCTAGTATAATGGCTTAGTTAAAAAAAGTTGGAGTGTGCAATGCAGGCAGACATGCTGCAAATATTTTTACAATAGTGTGAATAGACAAAAGTACAATAGCCACGTTTAGGATGCCACTAGGTACACTGAGTGTTTGCTAGTATAATGTCTTAGTTAAAAAGAGTTGGAGTGTGCAATGCAGGCAGACGTGCTCTGCAAATGTCTTTGCACTAGTGGGACTATAACAAAGTCCAATAGCCACGTTTAGGATGCCACTAGGTACACTGACTGTTTGCTAGTATAATGGCTTAGTTAAAAAGAGTTGGAGTGTGCAATGCAGGCAGACGTGCTCTGCAAATGTCTTTGCACTAGTGGGACTATAGCAAAGTCCAATAGACACGTTTAGGATGCCACTAGGTACACTGACTGTTTGCTAGTATAATGGCTTAGTTAAAAAGAGTTGGAGTGTGCAATGCAGGCAGACGTGCTCTGCAAATGTCTTTGCACTAGTGGGACTATAGCAACGTCCAATAGACACGTTTAGGATGCCACTAGGTACACTGACTGTTTGCTAGTATAATGGCTTAGTTAAAAAGAGTTGGAGTGTGCAATGCAGGCAGACGTGCTCTGCAAATGTCTTTGCACTAGTGGGACTATAGCAAAGTCCAATAGCCACGTTTAGGATGCCACTAGGTACACTGACTGTTTGCTAGTATAATGGCTTAGTTAAAAAGAGTTGGAGTGTGCAATGCAGGCAGACGTGCTCTGCAAATGTCTTTGCACTAGTGGGACTATAGCAAAGTCCAATAGACACGTTTAGGATGCCACTAGGTACACTGACTGTTTGCTAGTATAATGGCTTAGTTAAAAAGAGTTGGAGTGTGCAATGCAGGCAGACGTGCTCTGCAAATGTCTTTGCACTAGTGGGACTATAGCAAAGTCCAATAGCCACGTTTAGGATGCCACTAGGTACACTGACTGTTTGCTAGTATAATGGCTTAGTTTAAAAAAGTTGGAGTGTGCAATGCAGGCAGACATGCTGCAAATATCTTTACAATAGTGTGAATAGACAAAAGTACAATAGCCACGTTTAGGATGCCACTAGGTACACTGAGTGTTTGCTAGTATAATGGCTTAGTTATAATGAGTTGGAGTGTGCAATGCAGGCAGACATGCTGCAAATATCTTTACAATAGTGTGACTAGACAAAAGTCCAATAGCCACGTTTAGGATGCCACTAGGTACACTGAGTGTTTGCTAGTATAATGGCTTAGTTAAAAAAAGTTGGAGTGTGCAATGCAGGCAGACGTGCTGCAAATATCTTTACAATAGTGTGAATAGACAAAAGTACAATAGCCACGTTTAGGATGCCACTAGGTACACTCAGTGTTTGCTAGTATAATGGCTTAGTTAAAAAGAGTTGGAGTGTGCAATGCAGGCAGACGTGCTCTGCAAATGTCTTTGCACTAGTGGGACTATAGCAAAGTCCAATAGCCACGTTTAGGATGCCACTAGGTACACTGACTGTTTGCTAGTATAATGGCTTAGTTAAAAAGAGTTGGAGTGTGCAATGCAGGCAGACGTGCTCTGCAAATGTCTTTGCACTAGTGGGACTATAGCAAAGTCCAATAGCCACGTTTAGGATGCCACTAGGTACACTGACTGTTTGCTAGTATAATGGCTTAGTTAAAAAGAGTTGGAGTGTGCAATGCAGGCAGACGTGCTCTGCAAATGTCTTTGCACTAGTGGGACTATAGCAAAGTCCAATAGCCACGTTTAGGATGCCACTACGTACACTGACTGTTTGCTAGTATAATGGCTTAGTTAAAAAGAGTTGGAGTGTGCAATCCAGGCAGACGTGCTCTGCAAATGTCTTTGCACTAGTGGGACTATAGCAAAGTCCAATAGCTACGTTTAGGATGCCACTAGGTACACTGACTGTTTGCTAGTATAATGGCTTAGTTAAAAAGAGTTGGAGTGTGCAATGCAGGCAGACGTGCTCTGCAAATGTCTTTGCACTAGTGGGACTATAGCAAAGTCCAATAGCCACGTTTAGGATGCCACTAGGTACACTGACTGTTTGCTAGTATAATGGCTTAGTTAAAAAGAGTTGGAGTGTGCAATGCAGGCAGACGTGCTCTGCAAATGTCTTTGCACTAGTGGGACTATAGCAAAGTCCAATAGCCACGTTTAGGATGCCACTAGGTACACTGACTGTTTGCTAGTATAATGGCTTAGTTAAAAAGAGTTGGAGTGTGCAATGCAGGCAGACGTGCTCTGCAAATGTCTTTGCACTAGTGGGACTATAGCAAAGTCCAATAGCCACGTTTAGGATGCCACTAGGTACACTGACTGTTTGCTAGTATAATGGCTTAGTTAAAAAGAGTTGGAGTGTGCAATGCAGGCAGACGTGCTCTGCAAATGTCTTTGCACTAGTGGGACTATAGCAAAGTCCAATAGCCACGTTTAGGATGCCACTAGGTATACTGACTGTTTGCTAGTATAATGGCTTAGTTAAAAAGAGTTGGAGTGTGCAATGCAGGCAGACGTGCTCTGCAAATGTCTTTGCACTAGTGGGACTATAGCAAAGTCCAATAGCCATGTTTAGGATGCCACTAGGTACACTGACTGTTTGCTAGTATAATGGCTTAGTTAAAAAGAGTTGGAGTGTGCAATGCAGGCAGACGTGCTCTGCAAATGTCTTTGCACTAATGGGACTATAGCAAAGTCCAATAGCCACGTTTAGGATGCCACTAGGTACACTGACTGTTTGCTAGTATAAGGACTTAGTTATAATGAGTTTGAGTGTGCAGAGGACAGGAGGGTACAGTGCCAGGATTGTGGGTATGGGTAGAGGAATGGAAGCCTGCCTTTCTATTCCCTCCTAATGGTGAAATGCAGCGACGAAATCCCTGACCTTGGCTACACAGACGCTGTCGCTGTTTTCAGGACCTGTCTCCTATGGCTCTCTGACCCTGCCGGTTTGAGCCCTTAAAAGGACTGATAGAAAGTGCTCTCCCTAAGCTGTCTAACGCTGTGTATGGAGCGCATACAGCTGTATCGGCGATAGGACTCAGGAGGACGGAGCTGCGACAGTGATGTCTGACACCAAAGACGCAGAAGAGATAATGGCGTCCTGGAGGAAAATGTCCGGTTTTATAATCCAGGGACATGTGACATGGACATCCTATCACACATGCCGTTGCTTCTCTGGCTAAAAGTCCACTTAGCTGTGTGTGTGTCTGGGATTGGCTGACATGCTGGCCCGCCCCACTACACGCGCGCTTAGGGAAGGAAGACAAGGAAAAAAAAAAAAAATGGCGATCGCCATTATAGAAACAGCAGTGATCTGAAGGCGCTGTTCACACACACTATACACTGAAATTTCATAATAGTGTGATTCACAGAGTGACTTACACTATTACAGCAGAAACCAAGCTAGAATTTAGCTGGTTTTTTGCTGCTAGAACCGTTCTCGAACGTTTCTAGAACTATCGAGCTTTTGCAAAAAGCTCGAGTTCTAGTTCGATCTAGAACAGGCCCCAAAATCACTCGAGCCTAGAACTGGAGAACCACGAACCACGAACCGCGCTCAACTCTAATCTTGATATTTCCATCGTTGTGTGGAAGACCGTACAACCTTAAGAAGAAATTAACTGAACCTTCATGTTTGATCATCCCATTTTGCATAAATGTTTTTTGTATAATTGTATTTTTATTGCTTGGTTTGTATATACTCCCTTCACCTTCTGCCTGCCTCTTGCCACGTGATCCGGCACATTATATATATATATTTCGGGTAATGCATATGTGCAGTAGCATCTATATGTAAATAGACTGTTTGATTTGTTGGCATGCCTGGTCCTGTATGCAGGAAGGGTGCAGGCTTGCATATATTTCTATATCTCCTTTTCATTAATACATCATATGGTTCTATATAGCACCATATGCTGTTTAATGGTCTTTGAATAGATCATGTTTGCGCCAGATGGTAGACATGGTAGACTTTATATGGCAAAAAGGGTGATTTATTCCATACTTATTTTATCAACCACTGGGCTGTAATTCGCTCATATTACATATTATCTGTGTTGATCTATCTGTATTTGAATGCTGGTTGTATATTTTCTTTTTCCCCAAATAATGTAACCAACAGCGTATGTGGCACTTGTGCTAGTTTAAATACAGCGCCGCGGTTGGTTGCATATGCGTAGTAATAAGTTATCTTAGTATTTTGCTTAATTTCGGCGCTTTAGCTCATTGCGCATGCGCCGGCTACGATATTTGCGCAGCCGGTATTATTCTCTATACCGGCTGGTTGCATCTGTGTGGAAACTATTCATCTTAGTATTTGCCTGTACTCGGCGCTTCAGCTCATTGTGCACGCGCCGGCTACGATATTTGCGCCGCTAGTGTGATTCTCTATGCCGCCTGTTACCTGATGTTGTTAACGCATGCGCACATGATATTTCCTGTGGTATTCTCCATCCAGATATGACTGTGATCACGTGGCAATATGGCAGCAATATGGCAGCTCCCATAGGGCGTCTCACCCCTCCATTCCTTGCCTGCACCCCTTAGTGTGTCCATCCGTAGGTGGTATTGTATGTGCTATTTTTTGCCTAAAATTATGTTCATTGGTGGTGATATTATTACATTGTTAACCCACCTCGGTATTAACTGGGACTTTGATCTGTTTAATTGATTTTGCATTGTCCATCTGCTCTCTTGATGGTCCCAGTTTATGGACACTGTGCTTATACCATTGCATTACTCCATTTCTGTGGGGTTTGGGCCCTTTGAGGGTGTGAGGTATTCTTCGGGTGTCACACCATTGGCACCCTTAGTGTGTGTGTTTTCTACAAGCTGTTTTGCTTTTTTAATTGATTTTAATTGTTTGTTGGTACTTGTGCCTATTCTATAATAAAGATATTGTTGTGGTGATCCCACTTTTTTTGCACATTTCTTTTTCTCTTGTTGATGCAGTCATTTACATGCTGGAGCACATGCTAAACACTATTCGGAGTCAGATGGTGGGACAACAGGAAGGGGAGGAACTACAGGAGGATTCATATGCGCAAGACACAACAACATCACCAAGGTCCAGACGTTCATCATCACCAATGAGGCAGGCATGGGACCATGGGGGACAGGGATCAACAAGGGCGCATGGTAGCAGGCGAAATGTTGAGGAAGGTGCAGGAGAACATGAAGAAATGGAGGACGAACTGTCCATGGACATGGAAGACTCACCGGATGAGGGAGACCTTGGTCAAATTTCAGTTGAAAGAGGTTGGGGGGAGATATCAGAGGAAGAAAGAACGGTTAGCACCTCTATGCCACAAACACAGCGTGGAGTTGGTCCGCATGGCTGCGCAAGACACATAAGTGCCTTCTTGCTGCACTACTTCCAACATAACCCTCGTATTGTCAAAATTAGAAGTGATGATGACTACTGGCTTGCCACACTATTAGATCCCCAGTACAAGTCCAAATTTTGTGACATAATTCCAGCCATAGAAAGGGACGCACGTATGCAGGAGTATCAGTAGAAGCTGTTACTCGATCTTAGCTCAGCTTTTCCACCAAACAACCGTGCAGGTGCAGGGAGTGAATCTCCCAGTTGTAACTTGACAAACATGGGATGGTCTCGTCATCTTCAACAGTCTACCCATACCAGTAGCACCGTATCTGGTGCTGGTAAAAGCAATTTTATTGAATCTTTTCATAATTTTTTTAGACCGTCCTTTGCAAGGCCACCAGAGACAACAAGTCTGACACATAGTCAACGGCTGGAGAGGATGATACAGGAGTATCTTCAAATGAACATCGATGCCATTACTTTGCAAATGGAGCCTTGCTCATTTTGGGCTTCAAATCTTGAAAAATGGCCAGAGCTCTCCACTTACGCCTTGGAGATTTTGTCGAGTCCAGCTGCCAGCATTGTCTCTGAACGTGTCTTCAGTGCTGCTGGGTGTGTGCTGACAGATAAGCGCACGCGTCTGTCCAGTGACAATGTGGACAGACTAACGTTCATCAAAATGAACAAGTTATGGATCCACAATGAATTTACTACCCCTGTGTCATCCTGAGGAGAGTAAATGCTTGTGTATTTTGAATGTGCTTGATGCAAATCTAGCTGTGAAGTGTACAACTAGGGCACAAGTGCTGCCACTGATGGGGTGTCTGTGTGGCCCAATTTTTGGAAAAAAGGGAGACTCTGCTTGGAGTAACCCTTGCTTACATTGTTTTTAAAAATGATCCAAGATGCACAGCACTGGGATCAGGAAAGACTTTGCTACCTACCCCGGTGTCATCCTGGGGACGGTTAAGTATGGCGTATTTTTGAATGTGCTTGATGCAAATCTAGCTGTGAAGTGTACAACTGGGGCACAAGTGCTGCCACTGAAGGGGTGGGTGTGTGTGTGGCCCAATTTTTGGAAAAAAGGGAGACTCCGCTTGGAGTAACCCTTGCTTACATTGTTTTTAAAAATGATCCAAGATGCACAGCGCTGGGATCAGGAAAGACTTTCCTACCTACCCCGGTGTCATCCTGGGGACGGTTAAGTATGGCGTATTTTTGAATGTGCTTGATGCAAATCTAGCTGTGAAGTGTACAACTGGGGCACAAGTGCTGCCACTGAAGGGGTGGGTGTGTGTGTGGCCCAATTTTTGGAAAAAAGGGAGACTCCGCTTGGAGTAACCCTTGTGTTACAGGGGGCTGTCTGATAATAAAACCTAAAGGAGTATCAGACAGTCAGGGTCCACCGTGCAAAGACTCTGCTGCAGATTATGGCAGAGTGCAATACCTCTGTTAAACTCACAGAGGAATATAATTAGTAAATAAGGCAATTCCTCCCATACTTGGAGGGTGTGTGGAATGGTCTCTGTTAATAATCACAGAGACAAAGGCAGTGAGTGTAAAATGGCACCTACCTAGGTCCGTTCCTTTAGTGGTGCCAGGAGATGGATAGCAGCGTAAGCCGCACAAAGCTCCTACCTGCGTTCGCTCCACTAGTGTGCGAGGACACGAACCACTAGATATGGCACCTGCCTAGGTCCGCTCTTCTAGTGGTGCAAAAGAGACGAACAGCAGCGTAAGCCGCACAAAGCTCCTACCTGCGTTCGCTCCACTAGTGTGCGAGGACACGAAACTCTAGATATGGCACCTGCCTAGGTCTGCTCTTCTAGTGGTGCAAAAGAGACGGACAGCAGCATAAGCTGCACAAAGCTCTTACCTCTGTTCGCTCCCCTAGTGTGCGAGGATACGAACAACTGCCAGACGCAGTATAAGGAACGTTACCATAGCGGCAACGTCCACCTACGAGTAGAATCACAAGGCCCAGCCGGACCATGTGCCTCAGGCATCTGCCTATGTCCGCTCCCCTAAGAAGTAAGGATACGGACTGCAGCCGAAGCTGTAAGGTATAAGAACGCTACCCTGCCGGTAGCGCTCACCTAGCATAGACAGAGAGATGCCTAGAGGAACGTGCACAGAGCGTCTACTCTCATGCATGAACCAAGAGGACTGAGTGCCGTACGGCGTGCGGCAGGGTCTTATATAGACTCTGTGCCTCATCCAAGATGGAGGACACCAGAGCCAATCCGCTGCCAGAATGACAGGAATGACGTCACGCTGGCCTATCACCGAGCAAAGCGCCACAAGCACATGACCAGCGACCAATCGGCATAGAAGGTGTCAGAGACATGTGACCACGTGTCACAAGCACATGACCAGCGGCCAATCGGCATAGAAGGTGTCAGAGACATGTGACCTCGTGTCAGCGATGATGTCACCTGCACATGTGCAATGGCTCCAAGATAGGACTTAGTCTCCAGCGCTTGCACATGTGCAGTAGCAAGAAATCTGGACATAGTCTCCAGTGCTCGCACATGTGCAGTAGCAAGAAATCTGGACATAGACTCCAGTGCCACAGCAATGGTAACAGTACCTCCCCCTCAAGGGCCCCCCTCCCGGCGACGCAGGTAATCGGCAACTAAGTCGGGAGCATGGACAGCCTCCTCAGGCTCCCAAGAGCGATGTTCCGGGCCGTAGCCCTCCCAATCTATCAAGAAGAACCTGCGCCCTCTAACCATCTTAGAACCAACTATGGCTCGTACCTCATAGCTAGAACGAGAGGAATCAGAGGCAGGAGAGTGCACTTCACGAGCGTGAGGTAAAATAGCCGGCTTTAGCAGTGAGACATGGAATTTGTCATGGATCCTAAGATGGACGGGTAACTTCAATTGGTAGACTACAGGATTTACCTGTCAAAGGACCTCATAAGGACCCAGGAAGCGAGGAGAAAATTTGACAGAGCTCACTCTAAGTCTCACGTGTTTTGCAGAGAGCCACACAAAGTCCCCTGGAGAAAAGACAGGAGCCGGGCGACAAAACCGATCGGACACCGTCTTCATACGGTCCTTAGCTGCTTGGATCGACTCTTGAGTCCGATCCCAAACCTCTCTGGCATTAGTTGCCCAGTCGGCCACAAGAGGAGGAGGTGCAGCAGTGGGAAACGGTACCGGTACCCTAGGGTGTTGCCCATTATTGAGTACGAACGGTGTCTGCCCAGTGGCCTCAGCCAGCGAATTGTTAAGGGCAAATTCTGCCCAGGGTAGGAGGGAGGACCAGTTATCGTGGTTCTCAGCAACAAAGTGTCGAAGGTATATAATCATGGATTGATTGGTACGCTCAACCAAACCATTGGTCTGCGGATGGTATGCCGAAGAGAGATTCAACTCAATTTGCAGAAGGCTACAAAGATCTCGCCAGAAACGGGAATCAAATTGCGGGCCTCTATCACAAATGATACGATCTGGCATCCCGTGAAGCCTAAAGACATGCTTGACGAATAGTTTGGCTAGTACCCTGGAAGATGGGATTCTCGATAACGGTACGAGATGAACCATCCGGGAGAAATGGTCCGTAATGACCCACACAAATCTATGTCCCTGTGAACACGGAAGATCACCCACAAAGTCCATGCCTACCACCTCCCATGGTCTATCTGATACTGGTAAAGGATGCAAGAGCCCAGCCGGTCTCTGCCGTAATGGACGGCTGCGAGCACACGAGTAGCAGGAACCGACATATCTCTTGACGTGGCTGGCTAAGTGTGGCCACCAATACCACCTCTCCAGTAACTCTCGTGTCCGCCTAATACCAAAATGCCCACCCACCTTTGAGGTGTGGGCCCATGACAGTATATCATTCTGTCAATCAGGCGGAACAAAGGTCTTGCCCGGTAGGATTTGGTCTAACGTCACAGGGGAGAGCGTATGAAAAACCCTGGAGGGAAAGATAAGACGAGGTTCGTCAATCTCTTCCTGGGCAGAAACCATAGAGCAAGACAGGGCGTCTGCCTTGTTATTCTTACTCCCAGACAGATAGTTGATGGAGAAGTGAAAGCGGGAGAAAAACAAGGACCAGCGGGCTTGGCGAGGATTCAGACGCTGAGCGGTTTGTAAGTATGTCAGATTCTTATGGTCTGTATAGACCTGGAAAGGATGTTTCGCTCCTTCCAGGAAGTGATGCCACTCCTCCAAGGCTAATCTCAGGGCGAGCAGTTCCCTATCCCCAATGGTATAGTTTCTCTCTGCCGGTGAAAATGTTTTAGCAAAGAAGAAACACGGCCTTTTTCTACCTGCACCATTCTTTTGATACAAGACCGCACCAGCACCCACTGAAGAGGCATCAACCTCCAAGAGGAAGGGCTTATTCTCATCGGGTCTTTGAAGAATGGGAGCAGTTGAAAAGTGTCTTTTTACTGCCTCAAAAGCCTGAGATGTCTCAGTAGACCAGACTTTGGGATTAGCACCTTTCTTAGTCAAGGCCACCAAAGGGGCCACCAAAGTAGAAATGGGGTATGAACTGCCTGTAATAATTTATGAATCCTAAGAAGCGTTGCACCGCCTTCAAGGAATGAGGTTCGGACTATTCCAGGACAACAGAGAGCTTCGCAGGATCCATAGCCAGACCCCCTTGTGAGATAATGTAGCCCAAAAAAGGCAAGGATGACTGCTCGAATACACATTTTTCGAGTTTAGCAAACAATGAGTGCTCCCTTAAACGGGAAAGGACACGAACGACATCCTGACGATGAGTCTCCAGATCAGGAGAAAAAATCAGGATGTCGTCCAGATACACCACTACAGAGGATAACAGTAAATCCCTGAACACATTGTTTACCAAGTCCTGAAATACTGCGGGTGCATTACATAAACCAAAAGGCATGACGAGGTATTCATAGTGACCGTCTCGGGTGTTAAAAGCGGTCTTCCATTCGTCACCCTCTCAAATTCGTACCAAGTTATATGCACCCCGCAGATCCAACTTCGTAAAAACTTGAGCTCCCCTCAGTCTGTCAAAGAGCTCCGAAATTAAAGGTAACGGGTATTTATTCTTTATTGTGATTGCGTTGAGACCCCTGTAATCTATGCAGGGACGCAAATCACCCTCTTTCTTCCGAACAAAGAAAAACCCAGCTCCCGCGGGAGAGACAGACTTACGAATGAACCCCTTCTCTAAACTCTCTCTTATATAGGTCGACATGGCCTCCGACTCAGGTATCGACAAGGGGTAAACCCTGCCCTTAGGTGGAACCGAACCTGGGATAAGGTCTATGGCACAGTCATACGGCCTATGGGGTGGAAGAACCTCAGCACCCTGTTTGGAGAACACATCAGCGAAATCCAAATAGGGTGTAGGTATGGGAGAGAGATCAGTTGATGCAACCGCAACGACCTTAGGTGGTAAGGGAAGACATCGGGACTGACATTTCGAACCCCAACTAATAATGCTGTCGGACTCCCAGTCAATGTGAGGAGCATGAGTCCGAAGCCATGGGAGACCCAGAAGGACGTCGTCTATACCCTCAGGCAAAACAAGAAAAGAAATCTCCTCTATGTGACCCTGAGACAGGGAAAGGCGCAAGGGAACTGTCCTCAATGTAATGGAGTCAGACAACATAGTTCCATTAACAACACGGACAGGAATAGGCGCCTCTAACATGATAGAGGGAATATTGTGTCTCTTTACAAATCCTGAGGACACAAAAGTCCCGTCAGCTCCGGAATCCACAAAAGCCATAATAGGCCATGTATTCTCAGAGAATGAGAGCTGACCTGGGATACTACACTTAGGGGCACTTTGCACACTGCGACATCGCAGGTGCGATGTCGGTGGGGTCAAATTGAAAATGACGCACTTCCGGCATCGCATGCGACATCGCAGTGTGTAAAGGCTGGATGATACGATTAACGAGCGCAAAAGCGTCGTAATCGTATCATTGGTACAGCGTCGGCGTAATTCATAATTACGCTGACGCAATGGTCCGATGTTGTTCCTCGCTCCTGCGGCTGCACACATCGCTGTGTGTGAAGTCGCAGGAGCGAGGAACGTCTCCTACCGGCCTCACTGCGGCTTCCGTAGGATATGCGGAAGGAAGGAGGTGGGCAGGATGTTTACATCCTGCTCATCTCCGCCCCTCCGCTCTGATTGGCCGCCTGCCGTGTGACGTCGCAGTGACGCCGCACGACCCGCCCCCTTAACAAGGAGGCGGGTCGCCGGCCACAGGGACGTCGCACGGCAGGTGAGTGTGTGTGTGAAGCTGGCGTAGCGATAACTTTCGCTACGCCAGCTATCACCACATATCGCTGCTGCGACGGGGGCGGGCACTATCGCACTCGGCATCGCAGCATCGGCCTGCGATGTCGTAGTGTGCAAAGCCCGCCTTAGAGGGTGCAGAAGACGTCTCTAGTAACCCCCCTCTAATGGTTACTAGGCCTGGGAGTTTCCCTGACGGCTAGGACACTTGTTGGCATAGTGCCCAGCCTGACGACATACGTAACATATAGGAGGACCAGACTTGCGTAGTCTGGAGGACGTATGACCTAACTCCATAGGAGTGGGAGATGTTTCAGATGCTGAAGAAGATGGTAGTGGACCCTCAACAACTGAAATAGCCCGATGCTTAGGGCGTGAGGAAGAGACCTCGAGTCTACGTTCCCTATGGCGTATGTCGATCCTCGTTGCTACTGTGATCAAGTCTTCCAGAGAAGCAGGGACCTCACGAGTAGCAAGAGCATCCTTGACATAGCCTGCCAACCCTCTCCAGAAGATAGGAATCAACACCTTCTTTGGCCAATCTAGTTCTGCCACCAGAGTTTTAAAAGCAATGGCATAAGAACAAGTGGATAACGAACCCTGAGATAGATCTAACAGTCTCAGGGCCGCATCATGGGTAACCTGCGGACCCATGAATACCGCCTTAAGAGCATCAAGAAAGTCTTGATGTCTCAGAGTAACCACATCAGAGCACTCCCATAGGGGAGTCGCCCATTCTAACGCTTTGTCCTGAAGTAAGGAGATGATAATGACTACTCTGGACCTCTTCGTAGAGAAGCGAGAAGAGTTGACCTCTAGGTGTATCTGACACTGACTAATGAAACCACGACATGATCTGGCATCGCCAGAATATCTGTTTGGCAGAGCAAGTCGAGGATCATGTGCAGATGTCACTATGGTCTGAGGTTTATCCTCTATACTCTTGAGCCGTGACTCAAGTACTTGTATGTAACGGTGTAACTGCTGATATTCTGCCATAACTGCCAGACCCTTGGCTCAGTCCTAATGTTACAGGGGGCTGTCTGATAATAAAACCTAAAGGAGTATCAGACAGTCAGGGTCCACCGTGCAAAGACTCTGCTGCAGACTATGGCAGAGTGCAATACCTCTGTTAAACTCACAGAGGAATATAATTAGTAGAGTTGAGCGCGGTTCGTGGTTCGTGGTTCTCCAGTTCGCGGCTCGAGTGATTTTGGGGCATGTTCTAGATCGAACTAGAACTCGAGCTTTTTGCAAAAGCTCGGTAGTTCTAGAAACGTTCGAGAACGGTTCTAGCAGCCAAAAAACAGCTAAATCATAGCTTGGTTTCTGCTGTAATAGTGTAAGTCACTCTGTGAATCAAACTATTATCACATTTCAGTGTATAGTGTGCGTGAACAGCGCCTTCAGATCACTGCTGTTTCTATAATGGCGATCGCCATTTTTTTTTTTTTTTTTTCTTGTCTTCCTTCCCTAAGTGCGCGCGTCTTGTGGGGCGGGCCAGCATGTCAGCCAATCCCAGACACACACACAGCTAAGTGGACTTTGAGCCAGAGAAGCAACGGCATGTGTGATAGGATCTGCATGTCACATGTCCCTGCATTATAAAACCGGACATTTTCTTCACGGACGCCATTATCTGCCTTCTGCGTCTTTGGTGTCAGACATCACTGTCGCAGCTCCGTCTTCCTGAGTCCTATAGCCGATACAGCTGTATGCGCTGCATACACAGCGTTAGACAGCTTAGGGAGAGCACTTTATAGCAGTCCTTTTAAGGGCTCCAACCGGCAGGGTCAGAGAGCCATAGGTGACAGGTCCTGCAAACAGCAACAGCGTCTGTGTAGCCCAGGTCAGGGATTTCCTACCTGCATTTCACCATTAGGAGGGAATAGAAAGGCAGTCTTCCATTCCTCTACCCAGAGCACCACAATCCTGCCACTGTACCCTCTTGTCCTCTGCACACTCCAACTGATAACTAAGCCATTATACTAGCAAACACTCAGTGTACCTAGTGGCATCCTATACGTGGCTATTGGACTTTGCTATAGTCCCACTAGTGCAAAGACATTTGCAGAGCGCGTCTGCCTGCGTTGCACACTACAACTCATTCTAACCAAGCCATTATACTAGCAAACACTCAGTGTACCTAGTGGCATCCTATACGTGGCTATTGGACTTTGCTATAGTCCCACTAGTGCAAAGACATTTGCAGAGCGCGTCTGCCTGCGTTGCACACTACAACTCATTCTAACCAAGCCATTATACTAGCAAACACTCAGTGTACCTAGTGGCATCCTATACGTGGCTATTGGACTTTGCTATAGTCCCACTAGTGCAAAGACATTTGCAGAGCGCGTCTGCCTGCGTTGCACACTACAACTCATTCTAACCAAGCCATTATACTAGCAAACACTCAGTGTACCTAGTGGCATCCTATACGTGGCTATTGGACTTTGCTATAGTCCCACTAGTGCAAAGACATTTGCAGAGCGCGTCTGCCTGCATTGCACACTCCAACTCATTAAAACCAAGCCATTATACTAGCAAACACTCAGTGTACCTAGTGGCATCCTATACGTGGCTATTGGACTTTGCTATAGTCCCACTAGTGCAAAGACATTAGCAGAGCACATCTGCCTGCATTGCACACTACAACTCATTCTAACCAAGCCATTATACTAGCAAACACTCAGTGTACCTAGTGGCATCCTATACGTGGCTATTGGACTTTGCTATAGTCCCACTAGTGCAAAGACATTTGCATAGCGCGTCTGCCTGCATTGCACACTCAAACTCATTTTAACTAAGCCATTATACTAGCAAACACTCAGTGTACCTAGTGGCATCCTATACGTGGCTATTGGACTTTGCTATAGTCCCACTAGTGCAAAGACATTAGCAGAGCACATCTGCCTGCATTGCACACTACAACTCATTCTAACCAAGCCATTATACTAGCAAACACTCAGTGTACCTAGTGGCATCCTATACGTGGCTATTGGACTTTGCTATAGTCCCACTAGTGCAAAGACATTTGCAGAGCGCGTCTGCCTGCATTGCACACTCCAACTCATTAAAACCAAGCCATTATACTAGCAAACACTCAGTGTACCTAGTGGCATCCTATACGTGGCTATTGGACTTTGCTATAGTCCCACTAGTGCAAAGACATTTGCATAGCGCGTCTGCCTGCATTGCACACTCAAACTCATTTTAACTAAGCCATTATACTAGCAAACACTCAGTGTACCTAGTGGCATCCTATACGTGGCTATTGGACTTTGCTATAGTCCCACTAGTGCAAAGACATTAGCAGAGCACATCTGCCTGCATTGCACACTACAACTCATTCTAACCAAGCCATTATACTAGCAAACACTCAGTGTACCTAGTGGCATCCTATACGTGGCTATTGGACTTTGCTATAGTCCCACTAGTGCAAAGACATTTGCAGAGCGCGTCTGCCTGCATTGCACACTCCAACTCATTAAAACCAAGCCATTATACTAGCAAACACTCAGTGTACCTAGTGGCATCCTATACGTGGCTATTGGACTTTGCTATAGTCCCACTAGTGCAAAGACATTTGCATAGCGCGTCTGCCTGCATTGCACACTCAAACTCATTTTAACTAAGCCATTATACTAGCAAACACTCAGTGTACCTAGTGGCATCCTATACGTGGCTATTGGACTTTGCTATAGTCCCACTAGTGCAAAGATATTAGCAGAGCACATCTGCCTGCATTGCACACTCAAACTTTTTTAAACTAAGCAATTTTACTAGCAAACACTCAGTGTACCTAGTGGCATCCTAAACGTGGCTATTGGACTTTGCTATAGTCCCACTAGTGCAAAGACATTTGCAGAGCACGTCTGCCTGCATTGCACACTACAACTCATTGTTACTAAGCCATTATACTAGCAAACACTCAGTGTACCTAGTTGTATCCTAAACGTGGCTATTGTACTTTTGTCTATTCACAGTATTGGAACGATATTTGCAGCACGTCTGCCTGCATTGCACACTCTAACTTTTTTAAACTCAGCCATTTATAGTAGCAAACACTCAGTGTACCTAGTTGTATCCTAAACGTGGCTATTGTACTTTTGTCAATTCACAGTATTGGAACGTTATTTGCAGCACGTCTGCCTGCATTGCACACTCAAACTTTTTTAAACTCAGCCATTTATAGTAGCAAACACTCAGTGTACCTAGTTGTATCCTAAACGTGGCTATTGTACTTTTGTCAATTCACAGTATTGGAACGTTATTTGCAGCACGTCTGCCTGCATTGCACACTCAAACTTTTTTAAACTCAGCCATTTATAGTAGCAAACACTCAGTGTACCTAGTTGTATCCTAAACGTGGCTATTGTACTTTTGTCTATTCACAGTATTGGAACGTTATTTGCAGCACGTCTGCCTGCATTGCACACTCTAACTTTTTTAAACTCAGCCATTATACTAGCAAACACTCACTGTACCTAGTTGTATCCTAAACGTGGCTATTGTACTTTTGTCAATTCACAGTATTGGAACGTTATTTGCAGCACGTCTGCCTGCATTGCACACTCAAACTTTTTTAAACTCAGCCATTATACTAGCAAACACTCACTGTACCTAGTTGTATCCTAAACGTGGCTATTGTACTTTTGTCAATTCACAGTATTGGAACGTTATTTGCAGCACGTCTGCCTGCATTGCACACTCAAACTTTTTTAAACTCAGCCATTTATAGTAGCAAACACTCAGTGTACCTAGTTGTATCCTAAACGTGGCTATTGTACTTTTGTCAATTCACAGTATTGGAACGTTATTTGCAGCACGTCTGCCTGCATTGCACACTCAAACTTTTTTAAACTCAGCCATTTATAGTAGCAAACACTCAGTGTACCTAGTTGTATCCTAAACGTGGCTATTGTACTTTTGTCAATTCACAGTATTGGAACGTTATTTGCAGCACGTCTGCCTGCATTGCACACTCAAACTTTTTTAAACTCAGCCATTTATAGTAGCAAACACTCAGTGTACCTAGTTGTATCCTAAACGTGGCTATTGTACTTTTGTCAATTCACAGTATTGGAACGTTATTTGCAGCACGTCTGCCTGCATTGCACACTCAAACTTTTTTAAACTCAGCCATTTATAGTAGCAAACACTCAGTGTACCTAGTTGTATCCTAAACGTGGCTATTGTACTTTTGTCTATTCACACTACTGCAAATCTATGTGCAGCACCTCTGCATGACAACCTCGTGCTCTGTTTTTAATAAGCTATAATGATAGCACAAAATACTGCCATTTTGTGGCATCATAGAACTGGCTGTTGTATTCCATTAGTGCCCCACTGGTGACAAGCTATTTCTAGCACCTCTACATCACACCCTCATGCACATTTAGCTACGCTAATGTTATAGCAAACTCATGGAATTCATTGCTGCATTTCATAATTCGGAGGGATAGAAAGTCAGGCTTCCTTTAGCTTTTCCTTCTGTTCATAGACAGCATCTCCAAGACAAATTTCCCCTCCACGTCTAAGTGTGGAGAGGCAGCTAGTGCGCATGCGTGTGCCGATGTACCCCAGCTGCAGCATAATTACAGTGTTTCGCCTAGTGAGTATGCTCAGCCTGACTGTGCCATTCCTGACGCTAAGTCTTCATTTCGGGATACAGCGCATGCTCCCACACTAAGTGTGAAAAGCCTCTTTGCACAGGTGCTTGCATTCTGTGCCGGGTCTAAGTCCTGTTTTGTGCCTAGACACCATGCTAAAGCTGATAGTCTTTTTTCAGAGACTGTATTTCATGCTACTGAGCATGCTCAGGCACTTCCTGCATCAGAGACTAGGTCCGGTAATGAACTCTTTGGCCCTGGCCCTGATGTGGGGGTCCCATATAGACCACAGGGCATCAGGTGTCCTCCCAAATGGCTTGCAGAGGCCCACACCTATGACTTGTCACCGCATTATTGATGGTCAGACGATGACTGGTGAGGTGTTTGGGTCATGGCAGCCATGAGGTCATCATTGAAGTTGCGTTTCCAAATAGGACGCTAGTTATGCCACTCATGACGTGTCACTCTGCTTTTGTCTCCAGGAGGTGCATTGTGGTTCACCCTGGTTTGGGGCGGACCCAGGTTATAAAAGGGGCTGGAGCCAACAAGGAGGTGCGCAGTCTTCTATTATGCTCCGAAAGAGCACACCTCCATGTGTTGAACCCATTGCGGCTTTAGGCCAGAGGTAGGCAGGGATAGGGTGGTGGATGCAGGCCACCACCACAGTTGGTAACGCAGAACGGTTAAGACCAGCTCCTGTCCTAACAGTCCTGCTTGTGCAGCCCAGTGGCATTAACAGGCCTGCTGCTGCTGATGCGCCTGCTGTCCACAGGTGTGGCCCCTACGCACACGGTCAGCGTACTCAATGGCCCCTGTGTTGTTAACAGGGAGTTCCTGGGCTGGGTGGGCATGTGGACCCTGTGACGCTAACAGGGCTCACAGTCTCCAGATCCGAATGGCGTCTAACTCGGTTCAGGCTACTATTAGTTTCATAGCCACACAGCTCTGTATCCTCCACCAAACCTTCAAGTTGCCAACCTCTCCTTTTCCAACTGGGAGCACGGTGGACACTGACTGCTGAAGGTGATATATACCTTTCTCTTTCTTTTCTTATTAATTTTTGTTATATAGCGGTCACAGATTATATACCACTTTATCCAAATCTGCCAGTCCCACTGTAACAGATGTTGTTTCTTCAGCAAATGTTACAGTTGTTTAACCACCAAATCCACGGACCCAAATTTTTTTCCCCTTTCCAACACACCTGTTCCCCTTTCCAACAGCATCTGTCCTTTTTCAACTCATTTTGGGATATGACCAAAAGTGCAACTGTGCAGGGACACCGTACTCAACGCCATCTCAGCACAGCAGCCATCCCTCGGTCCCTCCGATGTGGTCAAGTAAAAGACCATTTCCTCCTATCCATGACAAAGTGTTGAGATTCACTCTGTGCAGCACTGGTGTTTAGTGGAAAAGTAGATCTAAGATTGCGTACCACATTCTGCAGATACTCCTGTATACGTGCGTCTATTTCTATGGCAGGAATTAGTTCGCCAAATTTTGTCTTGTACCGGGGATCTAACAGTGTGGCAACCCAGTATTCAGGATTACTTCAAATTCATACAATCCGAGGGTCATGTAGGTAGTGCAGCAAGAAGGCGCTCATGTGTCTTGTGCATCCAGGAGGACCAAGTCCTTGGTGTGTTGGTGGCAGAGAGGTGAGAATCGTGCATCCTTCCTCTGCCCTCTACCCACAACCTCGCACAACCGAAATGTGAGCAAGCTCTCACTCATCTGCTGAGTCTTCCATGCCCATCGCCAGTTCGTCCTCCATTTCTTCATGGGCTCCTGCACTTTCATCAACACTTTTTGCTGATACTATGCGCCCTTGTTAATCCCTCTCCCTCACCATGACTGCCGCATAGGTGCCGCTGACCATCTGGACCTCGTAGATCTTGTTATCCCTTCCGCATATGACTCCTCCTGTACTTCCTCCCCTTCCTCTTGTCCCAACACCTGACTCCGAATAATAATTACAGTGTGCTCCATCATGTAGATGACCAGAATTGTCACGCTGAGAATGACATTGCCAGTGCTAAACATCTTCGTCGACATTTCAAAACTGTGTAGCAGGGTGCATAGGTCCTTGATCTGACACCACTCCAGCAGCGTGATCTGCACCACCTCTGGATCAACTTATCCCAGGCTATATGTCTTACCGTATTTCAGCAGGGCTCTGCGGTGCTGCCACACACGCTGCAACATGTGCAGATTCCAATTCCTGCGTGTCGGAACATCGCATTTCCGGCGTTTAACTGCCAGACCCTAAGACTTCCGGAGTGATGAAAGTTGTTGAGCTGCTGTGTGCGCACGATGGAAGTGAGCACATAGCGAGCGTGCCCGCTGCACAAGGACATGTAGGCCGTGATGGTGTTTTAAAAATTGCTGGAGAATTCGGATCAACACGTGAGCCATAAAAGGCACGTGTGTCACATTGCCCTGAGGATGGCCCGCAGCCAGGTTTGCATCATTGCCGCACACGGCTGTTAAGTCACCAACGGAGTCCGCTCCGTCAATTTGTACTCCGGTCGCCAGGTGACAACGTGTTCCTTTCATGAATAGTGCTGATGATGGGAGAGTAGTCGATGCCAGCGGCGCAGGTGGACGCAGGTTATGCTCACCCACTGGGCTGCATTACCTTGACAGATGCAGAATCTCTGGCTGAATGTAGCTGGTGGGTATCTCACAGATGAAATACCATCATTCAGCTACAACCAATGGGAAGACACCACACCCTTTTTTATGCCCATCCTGTCTGCAGACCACTGCCAGACATAGCTATGAACCTCTGGTTAATTTTACCCCCAGTTCAGTTTTATGATTTTGTGTGCTTGTTACCTGACTACTTTTCCTGCTTGCTGTTTATGTACCTTGTTGGCCGATACGCATTTCACCTCTGCTTGTTTTCTGATTAAGTCCTGGCCGTCCCATTCTGTTCCTGTTCCTCAATTAATGTTTTGACCCTGCCTGACTACTATTCTCTGTAATAGCGGTGTGACTCACATTTCCCATACATTTCAAAGTAAAACTTTGACCGCCTGATGGCATTGAGCTCTGCTGCCAGCATAGTAAGGAGGTGTGTGGTAGTCCTTGTGCGCAGTTGCAAGGAAGGGTGGCCTGACCACACAGGGTTTGCGCAAAGGTAGAGGACCCACACGAGGTTGAAGAGGCAGAAGCAGTGTATTAACTTCTACATACAGAACAAGGATTGAAACAACTCGTGGGGACGGCAAGACTTGTACAGCAGACCCTTCTCCATCTCTCACCATAGTTTGCCAGTGCCCAGTCAGTGACATGTAATGACCCTGTCTATGCTTACTGGTCCAAGTATCTGTGTTGAAATGCACCCTGTCGCACACAGATTTTCTCAAGGAAGTGGTGATGTTGTGTGCGACATGCCGGTGTAGCGCGGGCATGCTTTTCTTGGAGAAGCAGTGGTGATTGGGCATCTGGTACTGGGGCACAGCGACAGACATAAGGTCTGTAAAATCCTGTGTGTCCACTACGCGTAAAGGCAGCATTTCGGTAGCCAACAGCTTACAGAGGGATAGAGTCAACCACTTAGCTTTGTCATGGGTCGCAGTAAGTGGCCTTTTATTTGACCACATCTGAGGGACAGAGATCTGGCTGCTGTCTGTAGACGGTGTTGAGTAGGGTGTCCCTGGAAAAATGCAGGTTTGTGAGAAAAGTGCAGGCGGAGACATGATGTTGGCTTCATCTTGCCTTCAGATCTGTTCATCTTGTATCATTTTTAAAAAACACAGCAAGCAAGGGTTACTCCAAGCGGAGTCTCCCTTTTTTTCCAAAAATTGGGCCCCACACAGACACCTTATCAGTGGCAGCACTTGTGCCCTAGTTGCAAACAGGATGTTTTGATTTGCATCAAGCACATTCCAAATCCACAAGCATTTACTCTCCCCAGGATGACACAGGGGTAGTAAATTCCTTCTGGATCCATGACTTGTTCATTTTGATGAACGTCAGTCTGTCCACATTGTCACTGGACAGACGCGTGCGCTTATCTGTCAGCACACACCCAGCAGCACTGAAGACACGTTCAGAGACAACGCTGGCAGCTGGACACGACAAAATCTTCGAGGCGTAACTGGAGAGCTCTTGACATTTTTCTAGATTTGAAGCACAAAAGGAGCAAGGCTCCATTTGCAAAGTCATTGCATCGATGTTCATTTGGAGATACTCCTGTATCATCCTCTCCATCCGTTGACTATGTGTCAGACTTGTTGTCTCTGGTGGCCTTGCAAAGGAGGGTCTAAAAAAATTATGAAAAGATTCCATAAAATTGCTGTTACCAGCACCAGATACGGTCCTACTGGTACGGGTAGACTGTTGAAGATGACGAGGCCGTCCCATGTTTGTCAAGTTACAACTGGGAGAATCACTCCCTTCACCTGCACGGTTGTTTGGTGGAAAAGCCGAGCTAAGATCGAGTAACAGCTTCTGCTGATACTCCTGCATACGTGCGTCCCTTTCTATGGGTGGAATTATGTCACAAAATTTGGACTTGTCCCGGGGATCTAATAGTGTGGCAAGCCAGTAGTCATCATCACTTCTAATTTTGACAATACGAGGGTCATGTTGGAGGTAGTGCAACAAGAAGGCACTCATGTGTCTTGCGCAGCCATGCGCACCAAGTCCACGCTGTGTTTGTGGCATAGAGGTGCTAACCGTTCTTTCTTCCTCTGTCATCTCCCCCCAACCTCTTTCAACTGAAATTTGACCAAGGTCCCCCTCATCTGCTGAGTCTTCCATGTCCATGGACAGTTCGTCCTCCATATCTTCATGTCCTCCTGCACCTTCCTCAACATCTCACCTGCTACCATGCGCCCTTGTTGATCCCTGTCCCCCATGGTCCCATGCCTGCCGCGTTGGTGATGATGAACGTCTGGACCTTGGTGATGTTGTTGTGTCTTGCGCATATGAATCCTCCTGTAGTTCCTCCCCTTCCTGTTGTCCCACCCCCTGACTACGAATAGTGTTTAGCGTGTGCTCCAGCATGTAAATGACTGTAATCGTCATGCTGATAATGGCATTGTCAGCGCTAAACATATTCGTCGCCATGTCGAAACTGTGCAGAAGGGTGCATAGGTCCTTGATCTGAGATCACTCCATCAGGGTGATCTGCCCCACTTCTGCATCTCGTTGGCCCAGGCTATACATCATGACGTATTGCACCAGGGCTCGCCGGTGCTGCCACAGTCGCTGTAACATGTGGAGAGTTGAATTCCAGCGTGTCGCCACATCGCATTTCAGGCGATGAACCGGCAGGCCGAAAGACTTCTGGAGCGATGCAAGTCGCTCAGGTGCGGCGGTTGAACGGCGGAAGTGAGCACTGCAGACAGTTTCCGTGCCCTGGTCAGAAGGCCATCTAGGCCGGGATAGTGTGTTAAAAATTGCTGGACAACAAGGTTAAACACGTGAGCCATACAAGGCACGTGTGTCACCTTGCCCAGGCGAAGGGCCGCACCCAGGTTTGCAGCATTGTCGCACACGGCCTTACCAGGCTGCAGGTTGAGTGGAGACAACCATTTATCAAAATCAGTCTCCAGAGCTGCCCACAACTCAGTCGCTGTGTGACTCCTATTTCAAAGACATGTCAAGCTAAAGACCGCCTGATGCCGTTGCGCTCTGCTACCAGCATAGTAATGAGGGGTGCGTGATTCCTTCTGCGCAGTGAGAACGCTGGTGGCCTGACCAGGCAGGCTTGGGGCGGAGGTGGAGGACCCAGATGAGGTGGAGGATGCAGAAGCAGTGGCGGAACTTGGACAGACAGAGGATTGACACACAAGTCGTGGGGACGGCAAGACTTGTGCAGCAGACCCTTCACCATCTATCACCATAGTTACCCAGTGGCCAGTCAGCGACATGTAACGTCCCTGTCCATGCTTACTGGTCCAAGTATCGGTGGTGAAATGCACCCGTTCACACACAGAGTTTCTCAAGGAAGCGGTGATGTTGTGTGCGACATGCTGGTGTAGCGCGGGCACACCTTTCTTAGAGAAGTAGTGGCGACTAGGCATCTGGTACAGGGGCACAGCGACAGACATAAGGTCTCTAAAATCCTGTGTGTCCACTAGGCGGAAAGGCAGCATTTCTGTAGTCAACAGCTTACAGAGGGATAGAGTCAACCTCTTCGCTTTGTCATGGGTCGCAGGAAGTGGCCTTTTATTTGACCACATCTGAGGGACAGAGATCTGGCTGCTGTGTGTAGACGGTGTTGAGTCGGGTGTCCCTGGAAAAATGCAGCTTTGTGAGGAAAGTGCAGGCGGAGACATGATGTTGCCTTCATCCAAAGTTGGTGCTATCGATGTCTGAGAGAGCTGTACACACTCACTTGTTTCCCCTTCCAAACCAACTGACGACCTACCAAGCAAACTGCCTGTTGCGGTTACAGTGGTGGAAGTTGTGGGTGGAAAAACAGGTGTGACAGCTGTCCCCACAGTCCTAGAAGATGACGAGCGCGCGGATGCACTGGAAGGGGCAGGCGGTGGATGGTTCGCTCCGCTAGGCCGCATTGCAGCACGGTGAGCTTCCCATCGGGCCATATGATATTTATTCATGTGACGATTCATGGAAGAAGTTGTCAAACTGCTGAGGTTTTGACCTCTACTAAGAGAACCATGACAAATTTTACAGATCACATAATTTGGGCGATCTTTTTCTATGTCAAAAAAGGACCTGGCTAGGCAAGGCTTAGAGGCCATGCGACCTGTTGATCCACCCCGAATAATGCTCAGAGGCAGAGTGGTGGCTGAGGATGCAGTTGTAGACGTGCTACCAGTGCTCCGACTGTGTCCAGGAAGGCGCCAGGTTACTTCGACGTCGGTTGCATCCTCCTCCACCGCCTCTGTTGACCTCCTCGAGTGTCTGACTGTAGGTTGACAGTAGGTGTGATCTAGAACTTAATCATCAATTGTTGTGTTTGCACTCCCCTACCCCTCAGACCGAGTTTCTTCTTGCCCTGACCGAATATTTAAGTTGTCATCCCAATCGGGTATCTGCGTCTCATCTTCATCAGTATGTTCCTCATTGCCTATAACCACAGTTGTTGGAAAGGCAGCATTTTGGTAGCCAACAGTTTGCATATGATGAAAGTCAACCTCCAAGCCATTTCATGCCCTTCTAAAAGCATGTAAAACACAGCGAGGGGACTCCAACCACAGTCTCCCTCGTTGCCACTAACTGGGCCACACACACCCCACTTGACTGGCATCGGTTGACCCCCCCTTTTGACAAAGAAAAAGATGCTTTGCATGAAGCACTCTCAAAAATACGCGTGCCTTTCCCGTCCCCTGGCTGACCCAGGGGAAGAAAAGTCCTCTGAGAGCCATGACTTGTTCATCTTGGTTCTTTTAGAGACACAGCGAGGGGACTCCAACCACAGTCTCCCTCGTTGCCACTAACTGGGCCACACACACCCCACTTGACTGGCATCGGTTGAGCCCCCTTTTGAAAAAGAAAAAGATGCTTTGCATGAAGCACTCTCAAAAATACGCGTGCCTTTCCCGTCCCCTGGCTGACCCAGGGGAAGAAAAGTCCTCTGAGAGCCATGACTTGTTCATCTTGGTTCTTTTAGAGACACAGCGAGGGGACTCCAACCACAGTCTCCCTCGTTGCCACTAACTGGGCCACACACACCCCACTTGACTGGCATCGGTTGAGCCCCCTTTTGAAAAAGAAAAAGATGCTTTGCATGAAGCACTCTCAAAAATACGCGTGCCTTTCCCGTCCCCTGGCTGACCCAGGGGAAGAAAAGTCCTCTGAGAGCCATGACTTGTTCATCTTGGTTCTTTTAGAGACACAGCGAGGGGACTCCAACCACAGTCTCCCTCGTTGCCACTAACTGGGCCACACACACCCCACTTGACTGGCATCGGTTGAGCACCCTTTTGAAAAAGAAAAAGATGCTTTGCATGAAGCACTCTCAAAAATACGCGTGCCTTTCCCGTCCCCTGGCTGACCCAGGGGAAGAAAAGTCCTCTGAGAGCCATGACTTGTTCATCTTGGTTCTTTTAGAGACACAGCGAGGGGACTCCAACCACAGTCTCCCTCGTTGCCACTAACTGGGCCACACACACCCCACTTGACTGGCATCGGTTGACCCCCCCTTTTGACAAAGAAAAAGATGCTTTGCATGAAGCACTCTCAAAAATACGCGTGCCTTTCCCGTCCCCTGGCTGACCCAGGGGAAGAAAAGTCCTCTGAGAGCCATGACTTGTTCATCTTGGTTCTTTTAGAGACACAGCGAGGGGACTCCAACCACAGTCTCCCTCGTTGCCACTAACTGGGCCACACACACCCCACTTGACTGGCATCGGTTGAGCCCCCTTTTGAAAAAGAAAAAGATGCTTTGCATGAAGCACTCTCAAAAATACGCGTGCCTTTCCCGTCCCCTGGCTGACCCAGGGGAAGAAAAGTCCTCTGAGAGCCATGACTTGTTCATCTTGGTTCTTTTAGAGACACAGCGAGGGGACTCCAACCACAGTCTCCCTCGTTGCCACTAACTGGGCCACACACACCCCACTTGACTGGCATCGGTTGAGCACCCTTTTGAAAAAGAAAAAGATGCTTTGCATGAAGCACTCTCAAAAATACGCGTGCCTTTCCCGTCCCCTGGCTGACCCAGGGGAAGAAAAGTCCTCTGAGAGCCATGACTTGTTCATCTTGGTTCTTTTAGAGACACAGCGAGGGGACTCCAACCACAGTCTCCCTCGTTGCCACTAACTGGGCCACACACACCCCACTTGACTGGCATCGGTTGAGCACCCTTTTGAAAAAGAAAAAGATGCTTTGCATGAAGCACTCTCAAAAATACGCGTGCCTTTCCCGTCCCCTGGCTGACCCAGGGGAAGAAAAGTCCTCTGAGAGCCATGACTTGTTCATCTTGGTTCTTTTAGAGACACAGCGAGGGGACTCCAACCACAGTCTCCCTCGTTGCCACTAACTGGGCCACACACACCCCACTTGACTGGCATCGGTTGAGCCCCCTTTTGAAAAAGAAAAAGATGCTTTGCATGAAGCACTCTCAAAAATACGCGTGCCTTTCCCGTCCCCTGGCTGACCCAGGGGAAGAAAAGTCCTCTGAGAGCCATGACTTGTTCATCTTGGTTCTTTTAGAGACACAGCGAGGGGACTCCAACCACAGTCTCCCTCGTTGCCACTAACTGGGCCACACACACCCCACTTGACTGGCATCGGTTGAGCCCCCCTTTTGACAAAGAAAAAGATGCTTTGCATGAAGCACTCTCAAAAATACGCGTGCCTTTCGCCTCCCCTGGCTGACCCAGGGGAAGAAAAGTCCTCTGAGAGCCAGGTCCACATTGTCAGTGGACAGACACGTGTGCTTATCTGCCAGCAGACCCCCAGCAGCACTGAAGACAGGTTCCGAGAGAACGCTGGCTGCAGGACACGACAAGATCCTCAAGGCGTACGTGGCGAGCTCAGGCAATTTATCCAGATTGGAAGCCTAAAATGAGCAGGGCTCAAGTTGCACAATAATGGAATCGATGTTTCTTTGCATATACTCATATATCTGTGTGTCTCCCTCTTTTTCCTTGTCCAGCTGTTTTGTTTTCACATGAGTATATGTCCTTGTCACTTTCCCATGTGTTTGTGTTATGTTGTGAGTTGTTTGTCACCTTTTGGACACCTTTCAGGGTGTTTTCTAGGTGTTTTACTGTGTTTGTGATTGCCTGCCATTGTTTCCTATGGGCTCGAGTTCGGTTCGTCGAACGTTCGACGAGCCGAACTCGAGCCAGACCCCCCGTTCGGCGAACCGCCTCGAGCCGAACCGGGACCGGTTCGCTCATCTCTAATAATTAGTAAATAAGGCAATTCCTCCCATACTTGGAGGGTGTGTGGAATGGTCTCTGTTAATAATCACAGAGACAAAGGCAGTGAGTGTGAAATGGCACCTGCCTAGGTCCGCTCTTCTAGTGGTGCAAAAGAGACGGACAGCAGCATAAGCCGCACAAAGCTCATACCTCTGTTCGCTCCCCTAGTGTGCGAGGATACGAACAACTGCCAGACGCAGTATAAGGAACGTTACCCTAGCGGCAACGTCCACCTACGAGTAGAATCACAAGGCCCAGCCGGACCATGTGCCTCAGGCACCTGTCTATGTCCGCTCCCCTAAGAGGTAAGGATACGGACTGCAGCCGAAGCTGTAAGGTATAAGAACGCTACCCTGCCGGTAGCGCTCACCTAACATAGACAGAGAGATGGCTAGAGGAACGTGCACAGAGCGTCTACTCTCATGCATGAACCAAGAGGACTGAGCGGCGTGCGGCGTGCGGCAGGGTCTTATATAGACTCTGTGCCTCATCCAAGATGGAGGACACCAGAGCCAATCCGCTGCCAGAACGACAGGAATGACGTCACGCTGGCCTATCACCGAGCAAAGCGTCACAAGCACATGACCAGCGACCAATCGGCATAAAAGGTGTCAGAGACATGTGACCACGTGTCACAAGCACATGACCAGCGGCCAATCGGCATAGAAGGTGTCAGAGACATGTGACCTCGTGTCAGCGATGATGTCACCTGCACATGTGCAATGGCTCCAAGATAGGACTTAGTCTCGTGCAGTAGCAAGAAATCTGGACATAGTCTCCAGTGCCACAGCAACAGTAACACCTTGCTTACATTGTTTTTAAAAATGTGCTGCCACTGAAGGGGTGGGTGTGTGTGTGGCTCAATTTTTGGAAAAAAGGGAGACTCCGCTTGGAGTAACCCTTGCTTACATTGTTATTAAAAATGATCCAAGATGCACAGCGCTGGGATCAGGAAAGACTTTGCTACCTACCCCGGTGTCATCCTGGGGACGGTTAAGTATGGCGTATTTTTGAATGTGCTTGATGCAAATCTAGCTGTGAAGTGTACAACTGGGGCACAAGTGCTGCCACTGAAGGGGTGGGTGTGTGTGTGGCCCAATTTTTGGAAAAAAGGGAGACTCCACTTGGAGTCACCTTGCGGTGTTTTACATGATTTTAGAAGGGCGTGCCATGCCTATATCTGTGTCTCCTCTTTTTCCTTGTCCTGCTCTTTTGTTTTCACATGAGTATATGTCCTTGTCACTTTCCCATGTGTTTGTGTTGTGTTGTGAGTTGTTTGTCACCTTTTGGACACCTTTGAGGGTGTTTTCTAGGTGTTTTTATGTGTTTGTGATTGCCTGCCATTGTTTCCTATGCGGTTCGAGTTCGGTTCGTCGATCGTTCGCCGAACCAAACTCAAACGAAACGTCAGTTCTGCGAACCGAACTCGAGCCGAACCGCGACCGGTTCGCTCATCTCTAGTAATGATAGAGAGGTTGCGACTGCGATCACGCCTGTTTAGGAAGGGAGCCCACTGACTCTAACAACTATTTAGCTAGTGACTGGCCCGTTGGCTCTCTGCACTGCAATACATGCCGGCAGCCAATCAGGGGTCAGCAGCTGACATTGGCAGGCCAGTTACATGTGGCATATATAGATTCACATAAAATGCAGATTATATTAAAAAATATAATTCAACCTGACAGTAATCAGACAAAAAAATATGACACACAAAGTATATATAGTACATGTAATACAGGAAAGGAAAGGGTTAGTAATCACAGATTGCAGAAAAGGCTCAATTAGCTACAGAAGAGCCTAGTGAATGCAACCCTATAAATCCTAGCTCCTTCTTCCCTCACACAATTCAAAATTTCAGGATAAATATGGAGGTGGGGAGGGGAAATAAGAAAATAATGACCACTTTGGGACAACACCAAATAGCAGGTGAATATATCAATCAGCTTCAAAACAATAATTCAAGCTTTTCCAAAGTTGGTGTAACAAATATCCCATTGCATTGCAAGGAATTCACCCTTAGGCCTAGGACACACTTCAAGAAAAACGGTGAGAGTGGAAAGCGATAAAAAAATCACATTCCACTCAGACCAATATTACTCTATAGGCCACTTTACTCATAGAGGCCTGCGACACACATCCGTGCCCCCGGTACGTGTTTGGTACGTTTTTGCACGCATCGGCGGCACGGAGACATGTTGACAAATGTTACCCTATGGTAGAAGGCACCCACACATAAAACCACACGGAACGTGTGTCCGTGTGGTTAGTACATGTGTGCGTTTTTCCACATGGCCGACATGTACGTTTTTGGCCGTCAACACGCAGGCACGGACCCGCTAAAGTCAATGGGTTCATGCCTGCATGGACGGCACACGTAGCATGTCCGTGTGCTACACGTGCCGTCCGTGTGCATTTTTAAACGAGCGAAGTCGGGCTTTTTTTTTTGTTACATGTCAGTATACTTACCTTTTTTTCTGCTGTTCTCAGTCATCATCCCTTTGGCGCCTGGTCTGTATCTTCCCCTGTCGCATACTCACCAATCCCCGATCTTCAGCGCGGCGAAAAACAGCTGTGCCAAAGATACGCAGCTTCAGTTAATTTGAAAATGCTGGCCGCTCATTAATCAATCTATTATTTCCTGCTTCCCCCGCTCACAGGCGCCTATGATTGGTTGCAGTTAGACACGCCCACACGCTCAGTGATAGCTGTCTCACTGCAACCAATCACAGCCGCTGGTGGGCGGGTCTATACTGTGCAGTTAAATAAATAATTAATTAATTAAAAAAAACGACGTGCGGTCCCCCCAATTTTGATACCAGCCAAGGTAAAGCCATAAGGCTGAAGACTGGTATTCTCAGGATGGGGAGCTCCATGTCATGGGGAGCCCCGCAAGCCTAAAAATAGCAGCTAGCAGCCGCCCACAATTGCCGCATCCATTAGATGCGACAGTTCCTGAACTGTACCCGGCTCATCCCGAATTGCCCTGGTGCGTTGGCAATCGGGGTAATGAGGAGTTAATGGCAGCAACCCATAGCTGCCACTAAGTCCAAGATTAATCATGTCAGGCGTCTCCCCAAGATACCTTCCATGAGTAATCTGTAAGTTAAAGTAATTAAACACATACACCTGTAAAAATCCTTTATTTGCAATAATAAACACTAACAAATACCCTCGTTCACCACTTTATTAAGCCCCAAGAACCCATCCATGTCCGGCGTAATCCACGGAGGTCCCAAGTCGCTTCCAGCTCTGCTACATGAAGTTGACAGGAGCTGCAGAAGAACACCGCCGCTCCTATCAGCTCCACGCAGCAACTGAGGTGAGTAGTGCGATCAGCGATGACGTCACTCAGGTAACTCGCGGCCACCGCTGGATCCTCCAACTGTGAGGATTTAAAATTTAACTTTTAATATCAATAATCTAAAAACATGATATAACAAAGTGCAGGGGGGGGGAGGGGGGGACAAGTATCCAAGTTCTCTACCCTTGTCGTGCCCCTGCAAAAATCGCTTCCGCCCTTACAAGGGCAGCACCCAAGTCAGGAATGCTAACCCTGATGACAAACACACCCTCCCAACACGTTTCCCTCTCTGTATAATAAGAGAGTTCATCAGGGGAGAAAATCTTCAAGTAAAGCCTGCAATGGCAGGACAGTACTACACAATGCACGTTGGTGGTACAAATGTGTATACACACAATGCACGTTGGTGGTACAAGTGTGTATGCTAGTGGCCAGTGGGTCCCACTTTTATGCGGAAGTGTGTTTTAGGCCAGAGATAAATCTTTGGCAGATCTGTGGTTGCAGTGAAATCATGGACATATTGTTCCATTTGTACACAGCCACAAACCTGGCACTGATTGTCCACAATTTCACTGCAATCACAGATCTGCCACAGATTTATCTCTGTGTGTAAAGTAGTCTTTAGGGTTAGCTACCCTGACCGATTATTTTCTCAGCCCTAATCGGACCGAAAAAACAGTTGCAGCATACTGCGGGTGCAATGCGATCCTATTCCACATGCAAGTCTATGGGGTGAGAAAAACATCGCACTGCTCTTGCGTTACACCGGTGTAACGCGAGAGCAGTGCGATTCTCGCATCAGCCGGCAACAGAGGAAATAGGGACATAAATCGCTCCCTCTCCTCCACAGTGCTGGCCCTCCCCTCCGCAGCAGTGGCCCGCCCTTCCACAACTGTGGTCTGATCGCATGATCGGACCACAGTCGTATGACACTCGCATGACACTCAGCTCCCGCTGTGCTGCGATCGTGTGCCGAGTGTTAGGCGAGGAGTCGCACAAATCCCCGTGTGGCCTCGGCCTTAGCTGATATATTTAGGGAGCCACTTGGAGCACTATCCGCTGCTGTGCTGTGGACACAATGGTGCAAAAGTCCTCCAGATGAAGAGCAGTCACTATGTGTAACAGCACATGCCTCGATGCGTTTCCCCATTGAGTACATGGGTGCTATCGGATGAAAATTAGGAAAGCACGCGGTTAATTTACACGGTCATCTGAACGTAACACAAACCTATAACACAAACTTCTACATGAGTCTTATCTATAGAATAGAGAAAATATCTCTGCTAAGGTCTTTTAGTACAATAGGTAAAATAGCATATCCAGAACAGCGGTTCTGTATTATTTGCAAGACAACTTTATCTATCCCTTTTCATTCCTAGTTTAAAAAAATCTCAGAGTGAAAATAAAATGAAGCCATTTGTGGTTTTATGGCTGTCCGATGATCTTTGTGGCATAAGAGGAAAGTTAGATTGCAGTTGGCACAACATGGACTAATTAGCATCTGCAGTATAGTTATAAGCAATAGCAACTGTGCTGAAGAGCCAAGTTCTTAATACAAGAAAGTAAATTATCTGTGGAATAATGTACTGCACCACTCATACATGGAGAACAAGTAATGATAGCGCCATTATTCTAATACTGCATTCTTCTATGGTGCCTATTAATTCTTTATAATGTTCTGGATGCATGTAAAATGCTAAGGGTAAATTAACTTGCCTGTACATTGTTGATTATTCCAAAAATTGCATTTCCAGCTATTTTAGATATTAATGGCTGATTTTATGTATGAAGCAGCAAAGCATCCTATATTGTCATTTTTAATGCAGTTCAATTTCATATCCATTTATCGGAGTTTTCAGCAATAAAGGTAGCAATTTCAGCTAAAAGCTCTCTTTTTCTTGCTTTCCATTCTCAGGATGGTGATATATTTCTGTTGCTTAGTATTTCCATATGGACGAATGATGCAAAAAACTCCGCAGCTATAGAAATGTGAGTGGAAAAGTAGATGAATGATAAGTAACAGTTTGTAGTAATAAAAACTTTTTGTATCACAAATATATTTATTACAGTTATATATATATATATATATATATACAGTATATATATATATATATATATATATATATATATATATATATTTATTTTAGTACGTAATTGAAGGAAATGTCAGTTTCGATAGAGGACGCCTGATTATATGGAGTGGTTTTGAAGCCAAATGCATTGGATACTTGACCAGGATCGATGGTGGTCTCAATGCTGAGCTATATCCGAGTATCCTATAAGACAAATTAATTCATATATTCGAGTACTATTGGTTTCAAAATGACAACAGTGTCCCAGCAGCATAATGGCCGGAAGCATATCTTAAGATTGGTGAAGAAATGGTTTAATGACAGTGAGCCGTTCAAAGCCTTGTCCTTACTTTCCTCTTCCCATCATTCTGGCACAGGTTGATCTTAGTTTCGTCTGTCCATACAATGCTTTTCCAGACCTGGGCTGGCTTCTTTACATGTTTTTTCACAAAGTCTAATCTGGCCTTTCTATATTAAAGGCTATTAATGGTTTGCACCCTGTGGTGAGCCACCTGTATTTTCTCTTATGAAGTCTTCTCTTTATGGTAGACTAAGGGGTACATTGCACACTACGACATCGCAAGCCGATGCTTGCGATGCCGAGCGCGATAGTACCCTCCCCCGTCGCAGCAGCAATATCTTGTGATCGCTGCCGTAGAGCATATTATCGCTACGGCAGCTTCACATGCAGTCACTTGCACTGCGACGTCGCTCTGGCCGGCGACATGCCTCCTTCCTAAGGGGGCGGGTTGTGCGGCGTCACAGCGACGTCACACGGCAGGCGGCCAATAGAAGCGGAGGAGCGGAGATGAGCAGGACATAAACATCCCGCCCACCTTCTTCCTTCCGCATAGCCGGCGTGAGACGCGGTGACGCAGGTAAGCTAATGTTCCTCGCTCCTGCGGCTTCTCACACAGCGATGTGTGCTGCCGCAGGAAGAACATCGTACTGTCGCTGCCGCGCAATTATGAAAATGTCGGACACTACACCGATGATACGATTACGGTGCTTTTGCACTTGTTAATCGTATCAAAAACGCTTTACACTCTACGATATCGACAGCGACGCATTTTCTGCATCACTTTTGATTTGACCCCACCGACATCGCAGCTGCGATGTTGTAGTGTGCAAAGTACCCCTTAGATCCTGAAGCACCTACTTTCTGGAGAGTATTTTTCACTTGGGTGGCTGTTGTAAGGATTTTTTCTTTACCATGTAGAGAATTCTGCAATGATATACTGCTGTTGTCTCCTATTGACATGCAGGCATTTTTGAGTTCCCAAGCTCACTAGTTTGCTCTTTTTTTGCAGAATGTACCAAACTGTTGATTTGTCCACTCTTAATATATCTGCTATCTCTATGATGGATTTTTTTTCAGCATAGTGATGGTCTGTGTTTCTCTCATTGAGATCTCCTTTGACCACATGTTGTGGGTTCACAACAACAGCTTCCAAATGAAAATTACACACCTGGAATCAGCTTCAGACCTTTTACTTTTTAATTGGTTATGTATTAATGAGGGAAAAGCACACGCAGCCCATTAAAGAGCTTTTCAGATAATTGTACAGTCCCCTTTGGTCCCTTGAAAAAAAGGTAGTTAAATATTTTAAAGAGTTGTAAATCCTACACCCTTACTGCAATTAGGATCTAAGAACCCTTAAATTTAATTAATTATATAACTGTATATTGAATATGTTTTGGTAAGCAGCTAAAATGCCAAAAACATTTCACTGTCCAAATATCTCTGGACCTAACTGTACATTCCACAAAATAGGAACCATACTTTCCTCAAAAAAAAAAAAATAAAAAATAGTACTGTGCAGTGCCTTTAATCCATCACAATACAGGGTTCAGAAAATACAGCTATACAGAGCTCAAATGTTACCACAGTCCTCAAAAAATGCTGCCATAATGTACAGTACTCAAAACGTTAAGGTATATTAGAAACATGGGCACTATTTCTGCATTTTTTACCCACTGCTGGTTTTGGCCTTCAAATAATGAAGTAAAAAAAACCTCACCAAATACTCAATGTGTGCACAAGGCCTTACAGTCTCCAAAAATAGCACCTTACAGTGCATAGATAAAAGCATTATACGGTGCTCTAAGAAATATGTTTTTAAATTGCAATCACTGCAAGAAAGAAAGAAGTGAGGTTATACAATAAAATGGAATAGAAAAGCAGGATTATATTTATCGTGGCTATGGAAAACTGATTCATAAACTTGTAAAATAGACAATGCATAGGGTGAAATTCCTAGTAAAGTGCACATTTCCTAAATATATGTCACGGGCAGCCTGTCATGGAGCTATCACGGTTGGCTGACAATCCAGTGGCAGCAAGTGCTAGAAGGTCACAGAAATTTGCAGCTTGTGTTGTTATCTGACAGTTCCCTGTTTCTGCAGCATGCAGACTCTATGACCCTGGAGAACTGTTGTCCTGTGTCTCAGCTGCTATCCTCTGACTTTCTTTATTAACCTCACCCTGGGGTGGTTTGGGTGCGGTTTATAGTTTGTTCCTTGCTAAGCTCTGGAGAGGTCGTCTTCTGTTGCTCCAGACACTTCTGTGGTTGCTGCTGCTCAGTTAGGTGTTTGTGTTTTGCTATCTACCAGGGCTCTGGTGATTGGAGTAATGTTTTCCCTGTATTGTTTCCTTGTGTCTTCCTTTAGTGTTAGTGGTGTTGACTTAGCACTCATACCCTCCATCTTTACTTAGGGCCCATTTGCCTGGGTAAGACAGAGCCCCAGGTATTCCAACTCGGCGATAGGTGCAAACCTTTTCTAAGCTGAATGAGGGCAGTGAGGGTGAGCTGCAGGTTGTAGTCAGGGGTCACCAATTCCTACTTTCCCTAGCTATAAGGCATTTCTTCCTCCTTCCTGTGTGTTGTCCTATATGGCGGGTATAACCTCTCGCCCCTGCTGTGACAATATGACAGCTTCATATATTTTTATGCATATGTCATGCTCTAGTTGGGAGGGCTGCGGTTTAATATATATGGTTCTCTGAATGCACCCTTAATTCGATCTATGTCATACAATGTTGTGATTTACCTTTTGGGAAGATTGTTTTTAAAACCCACCTTAGCTGTTTGTTCTTGTCATGGTGTTAAGTAGACATGGGCAAATTTATTTGAGTAGAATTGCATTCAATTGAATTATCCCAAGAAATATGCTTTGTTTTTGTAATTCGCACCTTGTGAAATCAGCAATATGGCAGCCTTTTACCTTCAGTGCCTGCTGCTTTCAGTCCGGGCAGGCAGCAGACATCGTAGGCAGTGGGGCTGCCAGGACAGATGAGTGGTATGGTATTAGTTTAAGCTCTGACTTCTAGAGAGACTCCAGAATATAACAGGGAACAAGTAATTTGTGGAGGGTAAATATATTGCAAACTCAAGTTACTTATCCCTTCTATGCTACTTGTTGAATTTGAATTTCACTAGATTCGCTCATCTCTTTTTTTTTTTTTAGTAAAAATTTGTTCATTTTTTACATTGCTAGAATACAATCTCCTTCTATGTCATTCTTTGAGTTTGCTTCCAAATTTATATATGTGATATAAGTCAGATACTCTTAGATGTCACTAAAGGTTTTCTCATCGGCATTTTAAAGTAAATATTTTTCAGTTTAGCAGACTGTCATAGCTGTTTTTTTGCATGATAGAGCATGCTTTTATCCCATTTAGAGTGTGTATGATTCATTCAGTTTCTCTGATTTTCCGTTCTAGGTTGGGTGATACAATACCTTGAACTTTTTATTCTAAGATTTCTTTGAAAGTAGATTTGTATTTTGTTTCGTTAAAGTTTGGTGTATTTATCAGTGCAACTGCATATTTTGTAAGATGATTGCTTTGAGAAAATTGTTTTCGTACTGTATCAAGCCTCCATCAATAATTTTTAGACACCTACGAATTTTACACTTTCTCAAAATGAAGTATAACTATGAACTCTAATAGTTTACAATGTGCTCCGACACTTTAATCTATACAAAATCGGTACAAAATGTTATAATCCAGTATTTTGTGGGAAATATGGAATATGCTTAAGGGTGATTATATACCGGTGATTACACACTTAGGAGTACATACATTTTTTTTCATGTGCAAAATGATTTATTCCGGAGGTTAAGATATTGAAAGTCCCAAGTATTAGAAGTGAAGATGATTGCACTAACCAGATCATTGAAATAATCTTTTTTATTGTTTCATAGCTACAGTACCAATAAAAACCATGTGGAGTGACAACAGACAAAAAACAAGCAGGCTACAGCAGTTTTGTGTCCACTCATGACCAGGTTAGCTGCATCACTTATTGGGTGGTAAGCATCAGTCCAGAGGGGGGAGGGGAAACATGTGAGTTGGCCCCCAACCAGGTAACCCTCATTGCAACAATGGTGGCACATCCTAGCAGATGTGTAGGAGGTGGTCATGTTACCCCCCATTCCTACTGTGTTTTATGCTTTTCCATGTGCTTTATGCTGAATGTATTTGTGACGCCCTGGCCTATCAGGTCATCACAGGGTATTGTGCAACCTGCCCTTCTGCACAGTATCCAATCCTCCTTGCTTAAGGATCCTTGTCCTTTGGTGTTGCTAAAATCAGAGCCAGTCAAAACCCTAGGAACACTTTACACCATACCCACCAGACACACCATTGGGGGCCTGAAGGGAATAGGGCTGCCCACTTGGGGGGTTGGTAGGAGAAAGTGAAAAAGTGAGAGTAGTTGTCATGTGTTGGAGGAGAGAGAGGAGGTCTGGAGCAGGGCTCCTTGAGTCTACTAGGTGGCAGACGTTGGTCTGGGCCTGGTAGGAGCTGGAACCCCGGTCGCAGGGGATCGTGTCAAGGGGCACAGATTGCCGAGGAGGGCAGCTGGCGGCCTTGAGCCATCTCCAGTAAGGGGCCAGGTCACGACGAGGTACGCGGACCCTAGGCCTGGAAGTAGCTTCAAGCGTCCTGGTAATTTACCCGACGGAGGTGAAGTCTTCAAGATTCATCCCTCACCCACTCCAAAATCGGGGTACTAGTGCACCGATGGGATAGGACTTTCCCAAACACAGTCCAGAAAATCCCAAGCGTGAACCCTGAGAGCAAGCTCACTTCGTTAGCCATACGGGTGAGCGGGACCCAATTAGTTCCAAGTATAGGGCCCAACAAGTGAAAAGGTGCCATGGAAAAGGCCACAGGCTAACAAGCAACACCAAGGACATGGATCCAAGCATGCTCCCTCCTTGCTGCAACGGTGCTCAGAACTCTGGTTTACAAGCTGTCGGTGTCAGTGTTCTTGGACTGAGTGAGTACACAGAACCCTTCCTTTTCCCAACGGCACCCCCCTGCACCACCACCGGGCACCGGGGCACAAACCCCCTACCCACGGAGGGGTTAAACACCTTGCTGCCATACCACCACCACCGGGCTCCCCCACCAACAGTAGCGGTGGTATTCCATCTTACCATGCACCGTGGGTCGCGTCAAGAATTTCTAACTTCCCTGTACATACCCACCTTTTCAAACTTGAGTGACTGCGCGAAGGGTGTCTGTGTACTCACTCAGTCCAAGAATACTGACACAGACAGCTTGTAAACCAGAGTTCTGAGCACCGCTACAGCAAGGAGGGAGCATGCTTGGATCCGTGCCCTTGGTGTTGCTTGTTAGCCTGTGGGTGGCCTTTTCCGTGGCACCTTCTCACTTGTTGGACCCTATAGTCTGGAACTAATCGGGTCCCGCTCACCCGTATGGCTAACGGAGTGAGCTTGCTCTCAGGGTATGTGCCTGTAGGAGTAGCACATCTGTAAATATGACGAGTGTGGCATGACGTTGTGGAATTGGGCTCAGAGGGTGCATTACATCCCACGGATGTGTAATTTGTCCCCCAAATTGTGGGCAGAGATAGCATTAAATGCATTAGAAGGAAATGCTAGGTGTATGGTGATGGTGCACCAAGTGGAGGACAGGAACATGCTGGAGTGTTGTGATATTTCTGCCTGGTCCTCAGTTTGTGACTCGCTGGCTCTCACTTGGACCTCTGGTCATTACAGTATGACTTTCTAATATGACTGCTTCTACAAAACCTGGTTTTAAAAGTTATCGTACAAGTGAGTTCTTTCATTAACATCACCTAATTTATTTTAGTAAACCAGAGGAAGATTGTCAAAGCAGTATCTTTCTTCCAGAGAAGCAGGATGCATGCTCTTGCAGTTGTGATTAAATGTCTTACTATTAATGCCTTTAGTTTTTTATAGTGATTTCACAGTGATGGAGATGGATGAGAGCTGGGTGCAGGTCTGAAATGAGTTTTGTGAGTTCATGTACCACTTGCTACACTTTCTCTCAAAAAGGAGAGAAAAGTCTTAAAGACCAAAAAATCTGTAACATCTTACCCTCCTTCTCCCCACCTCTCCAACGCAAGGGACTAGCTTCTAAAAAGACACATTGTAGGTAAGGTAGGATCCTCTACCATCAAGAGAGTAATTTATGCCTGCCCCATGAAAACTGTAACAAATAGATGACTTATGCGCTATGGTGTAGATATGCCTCCACTGATCCTTCATTAAAGAGGCCCAAATCGCCTTCCCATTGGGTTTATAAATTGGTGTTAGCTTGGTCTGAGCAAGCAGGATAAAGTGTTGTATAATGGTCCCCTGTCCGAGCATGTAAACTCGAAAGTCATCTTATTGTTATTGTAAAAATGTCTAGAAGGGAGTGAATGAAAAAGTGGAAAAGTTGACCAACTCTTCAACTTTCCAAGAGAGGAATTAGAGTGGCCAAGGTATTCCTTTTAAGACCAAAAATGTCCATCTGCAAAATGAGACACCGTGAAGTAACCCCTATTTAACTCATTTCTTTCATACTGGATGCTCACAAGACCAACTCAAACACAGCACAAACATACACAGTCAGACATCCAGACACTCACCCTTCTGGGCTGGCCCACCGGCACTGCAGAGTCTCTCACCAATTGCTGTATTTGCATCTTATGGAGTACGGACACCATTGCTTCTACAGAGTGGAGATAGATGGCTGGGAAAGAAGCACTGAGCTTTGTAGATAGAGATGCCTGATAGGCATCTCTGAGCAGTTGGAACAAGCTTTTGCTGCAGGAAAATTGTGTTGCCCATACAGAATATCATGATGATTTGGCTGGCTGACTGTCTGGAGGAGCAGGATTGTGAAGCAACCTAAAGAGAAAGCGTCGACCACCCCTTGCTCTTTACACTTTTCATCAGGGGATGGGGGCTAGCTCAGCTCTTATACAAGGAATGTACCCAAAGTTGATAGGAAAGAGATGGATGCAAAAACTGACCATAAGAGATTACACTTTACAGATGAGGGAGAGAAGGCCCCGCTTACCATAATAGCTTACAATCTACAGGAGAGAGAAAGAGGACCCACTGACCATTAGTGCATATACACTACAGGAGAGATGAAGACCCTGCTGACCATAAAAAGAATACAATTGACCTATAATAACTACAGAAGAGAAAGAGGACTTCTCTGACCATAAGAGCTTAGACCTTACAGAAGAGATGGAGGATCTTGTTGACCATAAAAGCTTACAGTCTACAGGATAGAGACAAAACACCACTGACAATATGAGCTTACATTCTACAGGAGAGAAAGACAGAGCGGATCCACCAACCATAAGAGCTAAAGCGGGCTTTACACGCTACGATATAACTAACGAGATGTTGGCGGAGTCACGTCGTAAGTGATGCACATCCGGCATCGTTAGTGATATCGTAGCGTGTGACAGCTACGTGCGAAGGTGAATACTCACCTTCTCATTCATCGTTGACACGTCGCTCATTTTCTAAAAATCGAACGTCCGGTTGTTCATTGTTCCCGAGGCAGCACACATCGCTCCATGTGACACCCCGGGAACGATGAACTGCAGCCTACCTGCGGCCATCGGCAATGCGGAAGGAAGGAGGTGGGCAGAATGTTTACATTTCGCTCATCTCCGCCCCTCCGCTTCTATTGGCCGTCCGCTGTGTGACGTCGCTGTGACGCCGAACGTCCCTCCCCCTTCAGGAATTGGATGTTCGCCACCCACAACAAGGTTGTTTGGAAGGTAAGTACGTGCGACGGGGGGTTACAGCATTGTGTGACACGGGCAAGAAATTTCCCGTGCCGCACAAACGATGGGGGCGAGTGCGATCGCAAATGCGATCGCACGAGAAATTGTAACGTGTAAAGCAGCCTTTACACTCTACTGAAGAGAGAGACTAACCCAGTGACCCTGGAGATGGAAAATGACTGCTGTAAAAACTATGCTCCACTGGAAACCACTAATCTGTGATGGTCCATGTACTGACCATCCTATACAAGGTATGATAATCTGTAAGATGTCAAAGCTGCAGGAATTATTGGGAGGCCCATGCAGTAACACAATATGATGTTATCTTGCTCTCCGATACTTCATCTGTTTCCAAAAAGGTGTCTGGCTAGTTTTTTATTTGCAAACTTTAAATGGAATTTCAAATTGATTGAACTCGCATGAAACCGGGAATTTCAGAAAATTGGACTCAAACTTACTTGTCATTGAATTCATCCGCTCATCTCAAAATAATATTGACTGTTCCTGTCATAGTTAACCCTTTGAAGCAGCAACATATGCACTAGATATTTTCAAAGTACAGAAGCTGTATGCAGGGAGCAGCTTTGAATTAAAATGTATGATTTATTTCATTTGGAATTGATCTTTTTTGACTCAAATGTTTAGGTGCATGTTATTCATCCTCATTTATTAATATGAATTTGTACCTGTTTTCTTTATTTCATTCTTTGTTTATTGAAAGGAGGGTTGCTTCTTCTTTTGCTTTTATTGTACTATTCCCGTAGACAGTAAGCCCGCAAGGGCAGAGTCCTCTCGCGCCTGTGCCAGTTTGTTGTTAGGAATATACACTACAGTGAGCAAACTATTTTGTATGTAACCCTTTATACATGTACAGCATGATGGAATTATGGTGATCTAAAAAAAAAAATATTTATATTTAACAAACTAAGCATTTTTTCGATTTTTTTTTTTAAATTCTACCCATTGTAAAACATTTTCCGATAAATTATGATTAGAGTTGAGCGAGTACCTAACTATTCGTCCTCACTATACTCATAACGAGTACTGTCTAATACTGGCGTATTCATTCCGAATAGCGTGTGCAATGCAAGGCAATAGGGAAAAACTCGCAATGTAACGAGTATCCTGAATTCCACACTAATCGTTAGTTGCACGAATAGTACAGCATTCAGGTTACTCGTTACTTTCCGAGTTTTTTTCCATTAATTTGCATCGGACACGCTATTCGGAATGAATTTGCGAGTATTAGACAGTACTCGTTATGAGTATAGTGAGTATGAATTGTAAAGGCCGCTTTACATGCTACGACAGCGCTAAAGCGATCTCGTTGGGGTCATGGAATTTGTGACGCACATGCGGACGCTTTAGCGATGTTGTTGCGTGTGACACCTATGAGCGATTTTGAATCGTTGCAAAAACGTGCAATATCGCTCATCGGTGAAATGGGGGTCCATTCTCGATTATCGTTGTTGCTGCAGTAACGATGTAGTTTGTCGTTCCTGCGACAGCACACATCGCTCCGTGTGACACCGCAGGAACAAGGAATCTCTCCTTACCTACATCCACCCGCAATGCGGAAGGAAGGAGGTGGGCGGGATGTTGCGTCCCGCTCATCTCCGCCCCTCCGCTTCTATTGGACGGCCGCTTAGTGACGTCGCTGTGACACAGCACGGACCGCACCCTTAGAAAGGAGGCGGTTCGCCGGTCACAGCAACGTCGCTAGGCAGGTAAGTAGTGTGACGGGTCTTGGCGATGTTGTGCGCCACGGGCAGCGATTTGCCCATGTCGCACAACCGATGGGGGCGGGTACCCACGCTAGTGATATCGGTACCGATATCACAGCGTGTAAAGTGGCCTTTAGGTACTCACTTAACTCTAATTATGATAAATTGATAAGTGATTTCCATTTGTTTGTTTTTACTTAGGAATGAATAATATGCAAATTGTATTGGCATTTCTTGAGTTTGGTTTAAAGTAAATTTGCCAAATGGCCCTAGATGGTAATTTGATATCAAGACAAGTAAAATATTTCCACAAATGTGACTAACATCAAAGCAGGAGGTTCTTCAAATAGAATTAGTGACACAAATCATGAGACAATGCTGGTGTCTCCACAGCTGGCAAACATGAATGAGCTGTCAGGAATACTGGATGATTTCTAAGGTAACAGATGGTAATTTCTTTAGGTGATATTTCAAGTAAGAAACAGTAAATTCTCAAAAGAAACATTTAGCATGCCTTGAATTTCTCAAGGGGATTTGAAATTAAAACTACATGTAACCGGATTCAATTAACCTAAAAACAGTTGATGCAATTTTCTTATCGTTCTTTAATATGGGTTTTTTCGATAAAAATTTTGAGAGATAAGAAAGTGATCATTCCCAGCTGTTTGTAAACATGCTAAAATAACTATTAAGTTTAAAGCCTAGAACGACTAGAAACATAGGTGTATGTAACACTGAAAAGGAAATTTACACCTTTTTTGAATTCTTGTACCATAAGGTAGAATATGATCCTCTGAGAGTTTTTTTTTAATAGTTTTACACTAGGTTGTATGCTATTCTGTATATAAGTGATTGGCAAGCGGTTTGTCAAGAAACATTTGTCACTACTCCAGACTGGATTTGTCAGAATGCTGTATGAGCAAGGGAATAATCCCCTAAAGTAAATAAGGATATGAAACTAAAATGCATAAAGAATATCTAACCTGAGCATGAAAAAATATTGGTATTTTGAGACAATTCATATCTATTTTTTTTGCTATATTTAATTTACTAGTTTAACAGTGATTTGCAGTGAAAATATATTTCAAACTTTCTTAATCATTACCAAATAATATCCAGACATTGCATTTTTTTTTTTCAAGATACACACCAGTCAAAATCCAAAAAATTTAGACTTTTCTCCAAAGGCGAGGGGCAATGTATTTTTCCAATATTGTAATTTTACTTCAACTAGGATACAAACTTTCTAGATTACCAGATTTCTCAGTCCTAATTAGTGATGCAGATACCTGGGATCGGTGGGTCCAACTGGGTTTAAAAAAAAAAAAAAAAAAGTCACAGGTGGAGAACCGTGGAAGCCGCCAGCTGTGACCGCAAATAACCTGAGTGACATCACCGCTCTTCACTGCGGTTCAGTCTCTGCCTTAAGCCTACAGCATGCGGACATGTTCTGTGCCCACACACTGTGCCTTCAGTATATATTTGCTTTAAGGGACCTTCTTGCCATGAACTTTCCTCCTTAGCCGCCCCCCCCCCCCCCTCCCCCTCTCTCGAACCCCCCCCCCCCCCCCATTCCCGTCTAAGTGTCCCCTTCATTCGGGTTTTGTTACCAATCCTGGCCTGGAAAAAATGGAGATTCGCATATGTTTGCAGTACCTATAATTGGGAGGCCATGGAACTGCGATATACATGGACATGTAATATTTGGAATTGTGGGTGATATATTTATGCCTACATTTTGTCCATCTTCTTCTTTATTCTCTATTTCTTTGCAGACGTCTGCTTTCTCATTTTATCTATTCTTCTCTTTTCCTCTGTACATAAACAAAAGAATTTTTTGATATGTATGTACTTTATAATATGTATTCCACTGATGATGTCATTATGTGATTCTGTATAGATTTAATAATGTTTACAGGTACTATATACCACACTGCTATTGATGGGGGTGGGACTGTTATCTCTACAGGGGCAGCTCCATCTTACCCAGCACTGCAGTGGGTTCCGCTTGTTGATTCGCGTCCGTGGCAACGTCTGTTGCGGCGGAGAACCGGAAGTATCGCACAGTGACGTCACCGGAAGTTCTCGCTCCGTTGACTTCCGGCCGCCGATACCGAGCCACGGCGCGGTCTGCAGCGGCTATTCACTTCAGGTGCGCGTGGTGTAATGGAGGCGTGTTACCAATTAGGCTCCCTTCTTAAGCTCCATTCCTGGCACTCTTTTTATCATCGTCCCCCGACGAAGCATTGTGACGAAACACGTGTCGGGACGTCGGTCCCCACTCCCCACGTGCCCTCCAGGATTTTCGGACGCTTTAACTGTTTGTGGTAAGCCTGTATGCCTCATTAATGATTGACTTACATGATACTGCTTGGGCACTTTTTACCTTTTTCCTTGTAAATTGGTATTGAGTGATAACAGTGCCTTAGTAGGTTTTCCGTCCATTGTGCAGCTCCATATATCGGCCCTTTGAGTTATGACCTGATTTAAGGCCATAGGCCCAGGCCATGGGTTCTGGTATCAGCTGCCCAGTGGATGGTTTTGCCCCTATATAGGATCATCCTTATGGTCATCAGGTTGCCACATTAAGTTCTGTAATCATCTGGTTCAGCAGGTCCGACACAACTTTGATATATTTCCTGGGTCACGTGGGGGTCTCCCCTCTTCCTTCACCTACTCAATCTGGTTTTTCATGATTGTTAATTTGTATGTACTGTAATACCCTGTGCACTATAAAATAAAATGTTTTATACATTTGTATCACGGTGTCTATGGGGTATTTCTATATTTTGGTAAATTTAAAGACTCTTGCGCTTTGTGTTTAATATGTATCTCCGAGTTGTTGCCTATAATATCTGGATTTTTATGTTATATATGACTGTTTTTCTGTGGTTCATCACAGGTTCATTCCAGGTCTCTATGGATTATAAAGCCCGCGAAAAAACGTGGGAAACCCAACTGGATAGAGTATTTGAAGCTGGAGGGGATGAGTTAATAACTACGAGTTCTAGGTCCACCATGGACCGCATGAATAGTCTTAAAACCATGTTAAACAGGAAGACACGATTGTGGTGGAACGTGGCCTTCATGAAAAGATACCTTGACAGGGGACTAGTCCCCAGGGGATTACGAGTCAGGGTCTTCCCTTCGTTTGTGGTCTCAGATGAGACAGTTAAGACAAAGTGGGAGGAGGCCGCGTCCAACTGCTCCAGGATTTTCATGCAGCTCCTTATCGAGCTTAATGAAAAATCCATTAACGAGTTGGAGAAAGAGATAGCAGACGTTCAGGCCAACCTTGACTCTGAACTTACCCCTGAGGAGTTGTCTAAATACAACGATTCACTTGATAAAGAATTTACTAAGTGGGAAAAGGAGATTCTGAGTACTAAGACGAAGAAATACCAACGGGACGTCACGGACTATAAAAATGGTCAGGTGTACCGCTGGCGAGGTATGTCCTTCCCCAATAAAAAGAAGAAGCATCAGGCCTCGTCTGTCTCCATGTCGGCCTCATCCATGTCCTCATTGGAGGAAGACACTGCATCTGATATCACCAGAAATTTCAGACCGAACACTAGATCGGTCCAGGCTCGGAATCAACAGACCTTGGCGCTGGGTGGTGGACGGTCGGCCCCTCCTCTGGCTCGGAAAAAAGGAGGTGATGGACAGATGGAGGTAATCAACTTATCCAAGCATGTCCTCACTCCCACACAGACGGAGGTTTTGAAGTTAGGGCTGTCATTTGTGCCCCAGGCTAACTTCAATCTCTTTTCAGTAATTAAGGACCTCCATTTGTTCCTACGGAAGCTGGTGCTACATAAACTGCATTCTAAAAGAGCCACAGGGGAACCCAGCATTTCCATTCGGGAACAGGAGGCTATTGCTGCGCTGGAGGAGCTAGAGGAGGAGTCGGCCTGCCACCAATCAGGTAATTTTCCACGTCACACCATGCCAAGGTCTACCACATTTCCGCCCTTGTCTCTATGCCCCCCGATCCAGATTTTCTGTGAATTAGTGTCTAAAGATATTCAGCAACTCCCATGTAGTGGGGGTAGAAACAATCTTACTAAACAACAACAAAAAGCACTACGGGAGATTGAACTATTGGATGGGGTGGTAATCAAACCCGCCGACAAGGGCGGGAATGTTGTAATTTGGCCAGTGGAGTTGTATGAGAGGGAGGCATGGCGACAGTTGAGGGATCGGGAGGCATATGAACCTCTCCATCATAACCCCGTTCGTGGCTTCACTAGTGACCTGGAGCGGATTCTACTGAGGGCATTTGAGGAGGGGATTATCCCTAAAAAAATCTATGAGGGCCTCCTAGTAAAAACACCTGTCGTTCCAACTTTTTACCTCCTCCCCAAGATTCACAAAAACCCAAAGACACCTCCCGGGCGTCCCATTGTCTCTGGCATGGGAGGGCTGTGCGACGTCACATGCAAATTTATCGAACACTACCTGCACCCCTTGGTGGAGACGCTGCCCTCTCATGTCAGGGACACTGCGGACGTCCTAAGGAGATTGGAGGGTCTTATCTTGGAGGAGGGGGCGATTTTGGTAACGATGGATGTGGAGGCCCTATATTCCAGCATTTGTCATCGGGATGGTCTGGCCGCTGTGCGATTCTACCTGGATTCGAGTAGTCTCGATGGGTCCTTGTCCGCCCTCATCATGGAGCTGTTGGAGTTTATATTGACGCACAATTTCTTTGTGTTCCGGGACCGGTTCTTCCTTCAGCGGCGCGGCACTGCGATGGGGGCGGCCTGCGCGCCGTCTTACGCAAACCTCTTTCTCGGATTTTGGGAGAGGGAGGTTTTCGGGGACGGCGTGCCGGCGAGCTCCCATGCGCAGTGCTGGCTGCGCTATATTGACGACATATTGGTCGTCTGGGGGGGAACCGGTTCTGGGCTGGAGGATTTTGTGCGTCAACTTAACTCCAATAGCTATAACATCTATTTAACTCATCAGGTCGGACCAAGGACGATCGAATTTTTGGACATTCGAATCTCGGTGGAATCTAGCGGGGCTGTTGCCACTACCATCTTCCGGAAAACTACGTCAGTTAATTCCCTCCTCCACGCCAACTCGGGTCACCCCAGGTCGACGGTGAATGCCATTCCGACGGGCCAGTTCCTGCGCTTACGCAGGCTGTGCTCGTCGGATGAGAGATTTGATTCGGAATCAGGGGATATGAGGGAGAGGTTCGTGATGAGGGGGTATAGCCAGAGATCCATCAAAAAAGGCTATCAGCGTGCCAAATATTCCCAGCGGGACCAGCTGCTAGCTGGGAATGCAATTACAAAACCCATATCTAGTCCAGTGGCAAGATTCATTTCCACCTATTGCCGACAGTGGGACCAAATCAGGGCTGTACTAAATAAACATTGGGCCATTCTCCTTACTGAGCCCTCTCTCCGTGGCTATTTGCCGGAACGCCCCCTGATGACGGCAAGGAGGGGGAGGAGTCTCAGAGATACATTGGTGCATAGTCACTATGTGGCCAAGAGTACTCCCCTGTTTGGATGTGGTCCCCAACGTGTCGGCTGCTACCCTTGTGGTAGCTGCCGCGGCTGCCAGAACATCATTCGGGCCACAACCTTCTGCTCAGCGGACGGAAAGAGGGAGTTTTCCATTCGGACATATATCTCTTGCAGCACATCTGGCGTAGTATATTACGCCACGTGTGGCTGTAATAAGATATATGTCGGTTTGACCTCACGTGAGCTCCGTATTCGCACGAGGGAGCATGTGCGTGACGTTCTGGCGGCCAAAGAGGCCACCAACCCTGAATCCCTAAAAACGATCCCGAGACATTTTAGGGAGGCTCACAATTGTGATCCTGCATCCCTCCAGGTCCGAGGTATTGATAGGGTACATCTGGGAATTCGGGGCGGGGACCTCAAAAAACGGCTTGCACAGATGGAGTGCCGTTGGATCTTTGTTTTAGGTACTCAGGCACCAGATGGGCTGAATGAACGTCTTTCATTCGCCCCTTTTTTGTAACCATCACTCTTATCCCCATCATTTTGATACCTTGGGTGAATCCGACTGGGGGGAAATAGGAGGGAGGCTGGATCCCTCCCAGTTGTAGTTAATGAAACTCGAATTTTCGCCCTCAGGGTGTTTTGGGTCCACCCTGGCTGAGCAACAGAGGCGTGAATAGCTGCGTAGCCCCCTATGTGTCTTCTATGATTCTTGGGATTTTAAGTGTTATTCTTTTCATGCTGTATATATTGGTGGTCTTATGACTCTTTTAACAGTGTGTCTTTTTCTTTGTTTTGCTTTAAGGGACCTTCTTGCCATGAACTTTCCTCCTTAGCCCCCCCCACCTTTCCCGTCTAAGTGTCCCCTTCATTCGGGTTTTGTTACCAATCCTGGCCTGGAAGAAATGGAGATTCGCATATGTTTGCAGTACCTATAATTGGGAGGCCATGGAACTGCGATATACATGGACATGTAATATTTGGAATTGTGGGTGATATATTTATGCCTACATTTTGTCCATCTTCTTCTTTATTCTCTATTTCTTTGCAGACGTCTGCTTTCTCATTTTATCTATTCTTCTCTTTTCCTCTGTACATAAACAAAAGAATTTTTTGATATGTATGTACTTTATAATATGTATTCCACTGATGATGTCATTATGTGATTCTGTATAGATTTAATAATGTTTACAGGTACTATATACCACACTGCTATTGATGGGGGTGGGACTGTTATCTCTACAGGGGCAGCTCCATCTTACCCAGCACTGCAGTGGGTTCCGCTTGTTGATTCGCGTCCGTGGCAACGTCTGTTGCGGCGGAGAACCGGAAGTATCGCACAGTGACGTCACCGGAAGTTCTCGCTCCGTTGACTTCCGGCCGCCGATACCGAGCCACGGCGCGGTCTGCAGCGGCTATTCACTTCAGGTGCGCGTGGTGTAATGGAGGCGTGTTACCAATTAGGCTCCCTTCTTAAGCTCCATTCCTGGCACTCTTTTTATCATCGTCCCCCGACGAAGCATTGTGACGAAACACGTGTCGGGACGTCGGTCCCCACGTGCCCTCCAGGATTTTCGGACGCTTTAACTGTTTGTGGTAAGCCTGTATGCCTCATTAATGATTGACTTACATGATACTGCTTGGGCACTTTTTACCTTTTTCCTTGTAAATTGGTATTGAGTGATAACAGTGCCTTAGTAGGTTTTCCGTCCATTGTGCAGCTCCATATATCGGCCCTTTGAGTTATGACCTGATTTAAGGCCATAGGCCCAGGCCATGGGTTCTGGTATCAGCTGCCCAGTGGATGGTTTTGCCCCTATATAGGATCATCCTTATGGTCATCAGGTTGCCACATTAAGTTCTGTAATCATCTGGTTCAGCAGGTCCGACACAACTTTGATATATTTCCTGGGTCACGTGGGGGTCTCCCCTCTTCCTTCACCTACTCAATCTGGTTTTTCATGATTGTTAATTTGTATGTACTGTAATACCCTGTGCACTATAAAATAAAATGTTTTATACATTTGTATCACGGTGTCTATGGGGTATTTCTATATTTTGGTAAATTTAAAGACTCTTGCGCTTTGTGTTTAATATGTATCTCCGAGTTGTTGCCTATAATATCTGGATTTTTATGTTATATACTTCAGTATATATGTAGCAGAGCTGGAATCGTTGTGGGACATTATGTGGATTACTTTGGACCTGCAACGTTGTTTTCGGTGTTAAAGGGATGAAAGAGGGTGTGTTTTTTTTATTTTATTTCAAATAAGGATTGTTTTGCTGTTTGTATTTATTTCATTTCACTAACAGATTAGTAATGGGGGTGGGTCTCATAGATGCTTTGTGACAGCTGTGAGCTGTCAGTCACTTATTACCCTGATTGCCACAGCACCAGAAGAGCCGAGTACAGTGCTTGGATTGTCAAATCTAATGGATGCAACAATTTTGGGTGGTTGTATGCTGCTATTTTTAGGCTGGGGGGGGGGACTCAGGAACCATGGGTTTCCCCAGCCTGAGAATACCATCCCCCAGCTGTTGGCCTTATCATGGCTGGGTATCAAAACTGGGGCTGACCACAAGTCATTTTTTTTTAAATACTTTATTAAAAAAAGTTTTAAAAAAGCTACATGCGGTTCCTGTTATATTAACACACAACCAAGATAAGCACAAGGCTAGAGGCTGCAGCCTGTAGCCTTATGCTTTATGTGTGCTGGGTTTCATTCATTATATCGGAGACCCTACACCAATTAATTTTTTTAGTTATTTATTTTTACACCACAGTAGAGATACATGCAGCATCTGTGATTGCAAGCAGCCAGACATGCTGTCACACAGGGTGATGGCGCGTTCTGACTGCAACCAATCACAGATGCCAGGACTGCTGGGGGGGCGAGGGAACCAGTGCATATGTATGAAGGAAAATGAGAGGCCCCGGAAGTAGTATGAGTGGCCCCGAAGCTGTGTTATAATGCTTTCCTCTTTTTTTACTTTCTTTTTTTTTTTATAATTTCCTGAGTTGCCAGATCCGGATCGATACCTGGAGTTCCCTGAGAACCCCGCGCATATCCGAAGTTTTACAGTCCAGGTCCCCCCATCACTAGTAGAGATGAGCGAACCGGTCCCGGTTCGGCTCGAGGTCGGTTCGCCGAACGGAGCTCCCGTTCGAGTTCGGCTCGTCGAACGTTCGACGAACCGAACTCGAACTGCATAGGAAACAATGGCAGGCATTCACAAACACATAAAAACACCTAGAAAACACCCTCAAAGGTGTCCAAAAGGTGACAAACAACTCACAACACAACACAAACACATGGGAAAGTGACAAGGACATATACTCATGCGAAAACAAAAGAGCAGGACAAGGAAAAAGTGGAGGACACAAAGATATAGGCATGGCACGCCCTTCTAAAATCATGTAAAACACCGCAAGGTGACTCCAAGCGGAGTATTCCTTTTTTCCAAAAATTGTGCCCCACACCACACACACCCACCCATTCAGTGGCAGCACTTGTGCCCTAGTTGTACACTTCACAGCTAGATTTGCATCAAGCACATTCAAAAATACGCCATACTTAACCGTCCCCAGGATGACACCGGGGTAGGTAGCAAAGTCTTTCCTGATCCCAGCTCTGTTCATCTTGGATCATTTTTAAAAACAATGTAAGTAAGGGTTACTCCAAGCGGAGTCTCCCTTTTTCCAAAAATTGGGCCCCACACACACCCACCCATTCAGTGGCAGCACTTGTGCCCTAATTGTACACTTCACAGCTAGATTTGCATCAAGCACATTCAAAAATACGCTATTCTTAACCGTCCCCAGGATGACACCGGGGTAGGTAGCAAAGTCTTTGCTGAACCATGACTTGTTCATCTTGGCTTCTTTTAAAAACAATGTAAGCAAGGGTTACTCCAAGCGGAGTCTTCCTTTTTTCCAAAAATTGGGCCCCACACACACCCACCCCTTCAGTGGCAGCAGTTGTGCCCCATTTGTACACTTCACAGCTAGATTTGCATCAAGCACATTCAAAAATACGCTATTCTTAACCGTCCCCAGGATGACACCGGGGTAGTTAGCAAAGTCTTTCCTGATCCCAGCTCTGTTCATCTTGGATCATTTTTAAAAACAATGTAAGTAAGGGTTACTCCAAGCGGAGTCTCCCTTTTTTCCAAAAATTGGGCCCCACACACACCCACCCATTCAGTGGCAGCAGTTGTGCCCCAGTTGCAAACAGGATGTTTTGATTTGCATCAAGCACATTCCAAATCCACAAGCATTTACTCTCCCCAGGATGACACAGGGGTAGTAAATTCCTTCTGGATCCATGACTTGTTCATTTTGATGAACGTCAGTCTACATTGTCACTGGACAGACGCGTGCGATTATCTGTCAGCACACACCCAGCAGCACTGAAGACACGTTCAGAGACAACGCTGGCAGCTGGACACGACAAAATCTCCAAGGCGTAACTGGAGAGCTCTGGCCATTTTTCTAGATGTGAAGCCCAAAAGGAGCAAGACTCCATTTGCAAAGTCATGGCATCGATGTTCATTTGAAGATACTCCTGTATCATCCTCTCCAGCCGTTGACTATGTGTCAGACTTGTTGTCTCTGGTGGCCTTGCAAAAGAGGGTCTAAAAAAATTATGAAAAGATTCCTTAAAATTGCTGTTACCAGCACCAGATACGGTCCTACTGGTACGGGTAGACTGTTGAAGATGACGAGACCGTCCCATGTTTGTCAAGTTACAACTGGGAGATTCACTCCCTGCACCTGCACGGTTGTTTGGTGGAAAAGCCGAGCTAAGATCGAGTAACAGCTTCTGCTGATACTCCTGCATACGTGCGTCCCTTTCTATGGCTAGAATTATGTCACAAAATTTGGACTTGTACCGGGGATCTAATAGTGTGGCAATCCAGTAGTCATCATCACTTCTAATTTTGACAATACGAGGGTCATGTTGGAGGTAGTGCAACAAAAAGGCACTCATGTGTCTTGCGCAGCCATGCGGACCAAGTCCACGCTGTGTTTGTGGCATAGAGGTGCTAACCGTTCTTTCTTCTTCTGACATCTCACCCCAACCTCTTTCAACTGAAATTTGACCAAGGTCTCCCTCATCCGCTGAGTCTTCCATGTCCATGGACAGTTCGTCCTCCATTTCTTCATGTTCTCCTGCACCTTCCTCAACATTTTGCCTGCTACTATGCGCCCTTGTTGATCCCTGTCCCCCATGGTCCCATGCCTGCTGCGTTGGTGATGATGAACGTCTGGACCTTGGTGATGTTGTTGTCCCTTGCGCATATGAATCCTCCTGTAGTTCCTCCCCTTCCTGTTGTCCCACCCCCTGACTCCGAATAGTGTTTAGCGTGTGCTCCAGCATGTAAATGACTGGAATCGTCATGCTGATAATGGCATTGTCAGCGCTAAACATATTCGTCGCCATGTCGAACCTGTGCAGAAGGGTGCATAGGTCCTTGATCTGAGACCACTCCATCAGGGTGATCTGACCCACCTCTGCATCTCGTTGGCCCAGGCTATACATCATGACGTATTGCACCAGGGCTCGGCGGTGCTGCCACAGTCACTGTAACATGTGGAGAGTTGAATTCCAGCGTGTCGCCACATCGCATTTCAGGCGATGAACCGGCAGGCCGAAAGACTTCTGGAGCGATGCAAGTCGCTCAGCTGCGGCGCTTGAACGGCGGAAGTGAGCAGACAGTTTTTGTGCCCTGTTCAGAATGCCATCTAAGCCGGGATAGTGTGTTAAAAATTGCTGGACGACAAGGTTCAACACGTGAGCCATACAAGGTACGTGTGTCACCTTGCCCAGGCGAAGGGCCGCACCCAGATTTGCAGCATTGTCGCACACAGCCTTACCAGGCTGCAGGTTGAGTGGAGACAACCATTTATTAAACTCGGACCGCAGAGCTGACCACAACTCCTCAGCTGTGTGACTCTTATTCCCAAGACATGTCAAGCTAAAGACCGCCTGATGCCGTTGCGCTCTGCTGCCAGCATAGTAATGAGGGGTGCGTGATTCCTTCTGCGCAGTGAGAACGCTGGTGGCCTGACCAGGCAGGCTTGGGGCGGAGGTGGAGGACCCAGATGAGGTGGAGGATGCAGAAGCAGTGGCGGAACTTGGACAGACAGAGGACTGACACACAAGTCGTGGGGACGGCAAGACTTGTGCATCAGACCCTTCACCATCTATCACCATAGTTACCCAGTGCCCAGTCAGCGACATGTAACGTCCCTGTCCATGCTTACTGGTCCAAGTATCGGTGGTGAAATGCACCCGTTCACACACAGAGTTTCTCAAGAAAGCGGTGATGTTGTGTGCGACATGCTGGTGTAGCGCGGGCACACCTTTCTTAGAGAAGTAGTGGCGACTAGGCATCTGATACTGGGGCACAGCGACAGACATAAGGTCTCTAAAATCCTGTGTGTCCACTAGGCGGAAAGGCAGCATTTCGGTAGCCAACAGCTTACAGAGGGATAGAGTCAACCTCTTAGCTTTGTCATGGGTCGCAGGAAGTGGCCTTTTATTTGACCACATCTGAGGGACAGAGATCTGGCTGCTGTGTGTAGACGGTGTTGAGTAGGGTGTCCCTGGAAAAATGCAGGTTTGTGAGGAAAGTGCAGGCGGAGACATGATGTTGCCTTCATCCAACGTTGGTGCTATCGATGTCTGAGAGAGCTGTACACACTCACTTGTTTCCCCTTCCAAACCAACTGACGACCTACCAAGCAAAGTGCCTGTTGCGGTTACAGTGGTGGAAGTTGTGCGTGGAAAACCAGGTGTGACAGCTGTCCCCACAGTCCTAGAAGATGAAGAGCGCGCGGATGCACTGGAAGGGGCAGGCCGTGGATGGTTCGCTCCGCTAGGCCGCATTGCAGCACAGTGAGCGCCCCACCGGGACCTATGATATTTATTCATGTGTTGATTCATTGAAGAAGTTGTCAAACTGCTGAGGTTTTGACCTCTACTAAGAGAACCATGACAAATTTTACAGATCACATAATTTGGGCGATCTTTTTCTATGTCAAAAAAGGACCAGGCTAGGCAAGGCTTAGAGGCCATGCGACCTGTTGATCCACCCCGAATAATGCTCAGAGGCAGAGTGGTGGCTGAGGATGCAGTTGTAGACGTGCTACCAGTGCTCCAACTCTGTCCAGGAAGGCGCAAAGTAACTTCGTCGTCGGTTGCATCCTCCTCCACCGCCTCTGTTGACCTCCTCGAGTGCCTGACTGGGGGTTGACAGTAGGTGGGATCTAGAACTTCATCATCAATTGTTGTGTTTGCACTCCCCTCCCCCTCAGACCGAGCCTCTTCTTGCCCTGACCGAATATTTAAGTTGTCATCCCAATCGGGTATCTGCGTCTCATCTTCATCAGTATGTTCCTCATTGTCTATAACCACAGGTGTTACAGTTTGTGACAAAGGGTCAACATTATGCTCAGAAACTTGGTCCTCACGGCCTGAATCAGAGTCACAAAGGTTCTGGGCATCACTGCAGACCATTTCCTGTTCTGTACTCACTGTAGCTTGGGAGCAGACCTCTGATTCCCAGGCTATAGTGTGACTGAACAGCTCTGCAGACTCAGCCATCTCAGTTCCACCATACTGTGCAGGGCTGATGGAGACTTCAGAGCTGGGAGAAAGCAAGTTTGATTGGGATGACAACTCAGAGGACTGGTGTTTTTTGGATGCGGTTGTTGAAGTGGCGGAGAGGGCACTTGTTGGACCACTTGAGATCCATTCAAGCATTTTCCTTTTTTGGCCATCATCTACCTTTGTTCCTGTTGTTCGTGTCCGTAAAAAAGGGAGCACATCGGATTGTCCACGGTAAGTAGTAGACATCTTACTTTTGCTGGTAGATGGTCTATCTTCAGCAGATGATAATGGAGCTTTGCCACCTTCCCCACGGACAAAACCTTTTTTTCCTTTTCCCCCACGCCTCTTCCCCTTTCCACCAGCATCTGTCATTTTGCCACTCATGTTGATTGCGACAAGATTGTGCACTGAAAATGTGGTAGTAAACATTGAGAGGTGGTGTAGATTGCAGCGGTGGTCTAGCTTTATTAACAGCAGAATAATAAAGAATAAATATCCCTGACAATGCAACTACGGCCCTTAAACTGGCAGCATCAATTGCTAGTATAATGGCTTAGTTATAATGAGTTGGAGTGTGCAATGCAGGTAGAGGTGCTGCAAATGTCTTTGCACTAGTGTGACTAGACAAAAGTCCAATAGCCACGTTTAGGATGCCACTAGGTATACTGAGTGTTTGCTAGTATAATGGCTTAGTTATAATGAGTTGGAGTGTGCAATGCAGGTAGAGGTGCTGCAAATGTCTTTGCACTAGTGGGACTATAGCAAAGTCCAATAGCCACGTTTAGGATGCCACTAGGTACACTGCGTGTTTGCTAGTATGATGGCTAAGTTATAATGAGTTGGAGTGTGCAATGCAGGTAGAGGTGCTGCAAATGTCTTTGCACTAGTGGGACTATAGCAAAGTCCAATAGCCACGTTTAGGATGCCACTAGGTACACTGAGTGTTTGCTAGTATAATGGCTTAGGTTTAATGAGTTGGAGTGTGCAATGCAGGTAGAGGTGCTGCAAATGTCTTTGCACTAGTGTGACTAGACAAAAGTCCAATAGCCACGTTTAGGATGCCACTAGGTACACTGAGTGTTTGCTAGTATAATGGCTTAGTTATAATGAGTTGGAGTGTGCAGAGGACAGGAGGGTACAGTGCCAGGGTTGTGGGGCTCTGGGTAGAGGAATGGAAGCCTGCCTTTCTATTCCCTCCTAATGGGGAAATGCAGCGACGAAATCCCTGACCTTAGCTACACAGACGCTGTCTCTGTTTTCAGGACCTGTCACCTATGGCTCTGACCCTGCCCGTACGAGCCCTTAAAAGGACTTATAGAAAGTGCTATCCCTAAGCTGTCCAGCGCTGTGTATGCAGCAGTATCGGCGATAGGACTCAGGACGGAGCTGCGCCAGTGATGTCTGACACCAAGGACGCAGAAGAGATAATGGCGTGCTGGAGGAAAATGTCCGGTTTTATAATGCAGGGACATGTGACATGGACATCCTATCACACATGCCGTTGCTTCTCTGGCTAAAAGTCCACTTAGCTGTGTGTGTGTCTGGGATTGGCTGACATAATGGCCCTCCCCACTACACGCGCGCGCTTAGGGAAGGAAGACAAGGAAAAAAAAAAAAAATGTCGATCGCCATTATACAAACAGGAGTGATCTGAAGGCACTGTTCACGCACACTATACACTGAAATGTCATAATAGTGTGAGTCACAGAGTGACTTACACTATTACAGCAGAAACCAAGCTAGGAATTAGCTGTTTTTTTGCTGCTAGAACCGTTCTCGAACGTTTCTAGAACTATCGAGCTTTTGCAAAAAGCTCGAGTTCTAGTTCGATCTAGAACAGGCCCCAAAATCACTCGACCCTAGAACTGGAGAACCTCGAACCTAGAACCGCGCTCAACTCCAATCACTAGTCCTAATAATTTTGTTTTTGTGTGTCATAGGAAAATGACCTTTGGTTTTTAACTTGATAAGTATTAGAATCTGGTAATTGTACAGATTAAGCCCTTAAGGTCCAAGTGACGTACGTTAATGACCAAGCTTCATTTTTCAAATCTGACCATTAGGCCATGTGCCCACTGGAGAACGTACCTGCAGACTTTTCTGCAGGTATTTCCGCAGGTTAGCGCAGCAGCTCCCCGGAATCTGCAGCTATCCATAGAGGCAGAATTGTTGCGGTAAACCTGCAGAAACAGTGCGGATTTTGTGCAGAATTCCTGCGGATTTCCCGCCCTGTATCTCCATAGTGCAAAGGCAGGAATTCCGCAGATAATTCCATATGCATAATTGACATGCAATTACGTGCAGCTGCGGGAAATCTGCAGCATTGATACAGCACTCCCCAAATCCCATTGGATAACATATGGAGAGTCTGTACTTGCATAAACCTGTGGATTTATCTGGAAAATCTAGAAAATCAGTGGGTTTTCCGCAGCAAAATCTGCAGACATTTTCTCCCATGAGTGTACCGCCCCGTGCTCGGCAGCTGAGCCACTCGGATCCGGACCTTCAGTGGGTGACTCGAGGGTTTCCGGACCCGGGGGTCTCGCGGTCACTTCAACTAAAAGGGGGTTGTGGTTTGGGGACGTAGATGTACGTCCGGAGCCGTGTTAAGTTTGTGACGCTACCCACGGGATGTGGTGAAGGTGGACACCACCGCTGCAGTTACGGGGCACCTGGGGGAGATGTTGCGCAGCAAGTTATTAACCCCACCGTGGGCAGGGATGGTGGCCCCGGGACCCGTTGGGGGGAAATGTTTGGTGGTGCAGGGAGATGGGCGACCGGAGGGTGCTGTTGTACTCACTATTAGTAAACACACAAATCTCTGGTAAACCAAGGTGATGGTGGTCGGTGCCCGCAGCCGGCTGCAGTCTGGTCCCCCATCCAGCTGGTGGTCTCTGTATTTCTCCCGCACCTGTGTTGGATGGTGGACTTGCAACTTCAGGAGTCTGCTCCCGGCTTGTTGTTGCCTAAGGAGCCCTTTGCCTGTAGACGCTGGCCCGTGGGCTCTCTGAGCCGTGGCTGTGACAGTATATCCCCCTCGTTGGGCTGTTGCCTTCACTCGGGACAGGACCTCTAGTCATAGCCGCAATCAGTTAATTAGCTAGCCCCCAGTAGCTTCTGGACCTAGCTTCAGGGTCTGAGTACCCCCCTTTGGGCTCCGGTTTCCAAGTCAGTTCCCCGGGTTGGTAGCGGCGGGCTACAACCCTGTCCCAGTCCACCTCGGTTCCACCGAGCCGTCTTCCCGCCTCCTGCAGATGGAGACCGCTATCTGCCTCCTAGCCAAAGGTACCAGGGCTCCTACCCCGGCACCTGCTCAAATTGGTTTCTCTCCTCTGCTGGAGCTGCACACAGCTCCAGGCCACACAACTCTACAACTTGAACTCTGAAACTGTACTGCTTACTTTCCCGCCCCAGGCTCTCTGAACTCCTCGGTGGGCATCTTCCAACCGCCTGGTTCTGCCCCCTGGTGTGTCCATCAAGCCCTGTGTGGGGTGACTAGGGTTTTAACGTTTGGCTGTGTGTTACCTATGAGGGACAGGTGTAATGCGGGGTCCTATTTGTGACTACCTGACCCGGCCAGGGCGTTACACGGGCACATGGCCTCATTCCTTTATGTAGTTATGTGAGGACCTGGCCGTGCCAGGTAGTCACAGATAGGACCCTGCACTACACCTTTCCCTCAGAGGTGACAGTAGCCAACCTTAAAACCCTAGTCACCCCCCTCAGGGCTAGATGGACACATTAGGGGGCGGAACTAGGCGGTTGGAAGACTCCCACTGAGGAATCTAGACAGCCCGGGGTGGGAAAAACAGACAGATCAGATCAGTTTGTGAAGGGAGTTCAATTCAGTCAGTGGAAGTGGAGGTCAGGTCTGAAGTAAACTGACAGATATCAGGGTAGGAGCCCTGGTGCCTTTGGCTAGGAGGCAGACGGCGGTCTCCATCTGCAGGAGTCGGGAAGACTGCTCGGTGGAACCAAGGTGGACCGGGACAGGGTAGTGGCCCACCGGTACCGAACCGGGGAACCGACTCGGAAACCGGAGCACAAAGGGGGGGTACTTGGACCTTGAGGCCGGGACCAGAAGCGACTGAAACCAGCTAATTAAGCGATTGAGGCCACGACTAGAGGTCCTGTCCCACCCAAAGTCCCGATAGAAGGCAACAGCCCACTGAGGGGGATAAAAGGCCACCACCAGGGCTCAGAGATCCCACAGGCCAGCATCTGTGGGCAAGGGCTCCATAGGCCACATCCAGCCGGGAGCAGACTCCTGAAGTTGCAAGCACAGGCAGTCCACCATTACACAAAGGTGCAGGAGAAAGATAGAGACCACCAGCCGAATGGGGGAACCAGAACGCAGCCGGCTGCGGACACAGACCACCATCACCTTGGTTTAAAAAGAGACTCATGTGTTTCCTTTAATAGTGAGTACACCAGTACCCTGCGGTCGCCCGTCTCCCTGCACCAACAAAGCACCCAATGGGTCCTGGGGCCACCATCCCTGCCCTCAGAGGGGTTAACAACTTGCTGCACAACATCTCCCCCAGGTGCTCCGTAACTGCAACGGTAGTGTCCAAACTCACCACATACCGTGGGTGACGTCACGAACCTAGTACGGCCCAGCCCGTACATATACGTCCTACATCTACCATCCCCCCAACCCTTTTCATTCAGAGTGTCCGCGGGATCCCCCGAGTCTGGAGACCCTCGAGCCACCCACCGGAAGGACCGGACCCGAGCAGCGACAGGCTGCCGGCACGGGGGCGGCACACCCCGAAACTTGGCGTCACGAACAGGATTCTTACCCATTCACTTACCTTGTGGAAGTGCGCCTTGTATTGAAGTCAGCGGTGATCTGATACAAAAATTCCAGAAGTCGCCATCTTGCCGCCATTTTGGGCGCGAAAAATTCCCGTCCAGCAGGCGCGCTTTATGCTGGAGCGGTGGATGGCCGAGATGGAGGAGCTGGCTGCGGCCGTGCGGGCACGTGAAGTGGAGGCAACCTTAGAGGAGCGGGTAAGCGACCCATGCCCCTATGTCCCCCAGGGACAGGCTGATCAGGCTGAGGGACTCGGTCTGCCCCTGCCCTCAATACTGCCTCCCTTGCCACCTGTACCGGTTGCGGCTGACGCCCCGCTCGGTCTGCTGCCACCAACACCGGCAGCAGAGTCCGTTCGCCCCCGGCCACGGCAGAGGCGGTCACCGACCGGAAGCAGACGCGACAAGAACCGCTGGCCACTTCCAGACTCCCGACCTCGGCTGAGGTGCAACGGAAATGTGCCTCTGGGGCAGCCGTACAAGCCACATCACAGTGGGGCCCTCCACTGCCGAAGGTGACGGTCGTAACCGTCATGGAAGTGCTCCGGCTGGGCTCGGCCCCCGCGCAGGTCACACTGGAGCAGGCTGCAGACGCTCCATATTGGGAGTGGCAGCAGCGCCAGCTGGGCTGAGGAATTGCGGCCCGTGAGAAAAGAAAAGCGAAAGCCCTATCTCAAACCATCCAGGAGAAGGACAATCCTAGGAACGCCACCTACTGGGTGAGGGGCCCGACACATGTCCGGCACTTTGACCCCCAAAGAGGATGGGGTTTCATCTTTGAACCAGGCATGGAAGCGGAAATATTTGTCTCCGTCTCCCGGGGGATGTTTACCCGCACCTGTTCATCGGCCATCCCAACCGGGACCTGGAGCCCAGAGAGCTGGTGACCTACACACGGCACTGCGGCAAGAGGGGGTGGTTTGCCCCGGATGTGAGAAGAAGGGTGACCGTGGGGGCCCAGCTACACATCCGCCCCTCTCCGCCACTCTCCAGTCCCGAATATGAAGACTATTAAAGAGGTAGTGGTTCCAGGCTACCTTTCTGAAAACTCCCCGTTGGGACCCTGTTAATGTTCCTGTTTTTTTAATTCCACTTATAAAAAGACATGGATGAGAACTTGCAGGCCAACCCAAAAACTATTGGGTCTTGTAAATAGCCCCAGACCACCCTTTTCATCATGCCGCCGTCTCCGGAGAGGCTGGTTGGAGAAAGGGGCTGCAGCAGAGTAAGCCAAGGTCCCGTCACCATAGAAACCGGTGACTAACCTTCGGTCAGGAGTCCCCTGGACGTGGGGCCTCAGAGAGACTGCCGGGTAAGGAACTTATTACCCGGCCCATGTGGGCACCACCCGGACCCAAACCCGTTTCCTGGACTGGGGAAAAGGGGTGCGCACCAGTGCTCAGCGGTGGCATCAGGGCTAGGTTTGTTTGGGTGGGCTAAGGTTAAAAGGTTAAAGTTAAAGTAAAACATTAAAGTAACATGCCTCCCATTAAGGAAAGAAAACCAAAAATATTCATGAATGTAAATATGTTATTATACTTGAATATGTCTTTCAAAACCTTTTATCTTTTTCAATTAAACAAAATAAACTGGTGGTGGTCGGACAGCCCACGGACGGTCTGTGTTTAACCAAGGGGGAGTGTGACTCCCTGGCCGTACCAGGTAGTCACAGATAGGCCCCTGCACAACACCTTTTCTTCACAGGTGACAGCAGCCAACCTTAAAACCCTAGTCACCCCCCTGAGGGCTAGAGTGACACACCAGGGGGCGGAACCAGGCAGTTGGAAGACGCCCACCGAGGAGTCTAGACAGCCCGGGGCGGGAAAAACCAGACAGATCAGATCAGTTTGTGAAGGGAGTTCAGTCAGTGGAAGTGGAGGTCATGCCTGTGTGTCAGGTCTGAAGTAAACTGACAGGCATCAGGGTAGCAGCCCTGGTGCCTTTGGCTAGGAGGCAGACGGCGGTCTCCATCTGCAGGAGCCAGGAAGACGGCTCAGTGGAACCGAGGTGGACTGGGAAAGGGTAGTTACCCGCCGATACCAACCCGGGGAACCGACTCGGAAAATGGAGCACACAGGGTGGGGTACTTGGACCCTGAGGCTGGGACCAGAAGCGACTGGAACCAGCTAATTAAGTGATTGAGGCCAGGACTAGAGGTCCTGTCCCACCCAAAGTCCCGATAGAAGGCAACAGCCCACTGAGGGGGATAAAAGGCCACCACCAGGGCTCAGAGATCCCACGGGCCAGCATCTGCGGGCAAGGGCTCCTTAGGCCACATCCAGCCGGATGCAGACTCCTGAAGTTGCAAGCACAGGCAGTCCACCATTACACAAAAGGTGCAGGAGAAAGACAGAGACCACCAACCGAGTGGGGGAAATCAGAATGCAGCCGGCTGCGGGCTCTGACCACCATCACTTTGGTTTACCAGAGACTCATGTGTTTCCTTCAATAGTGAATACACCAGTACCCTGCAGTCGCCCATCTCCATGCACCAACAAAGCACCCAACGGGATCAGAGGACACCATCCCTGCCCACGGAGGGGTTAACAACTTGCTGCACAACATCTCCCCGGGTGCCCCGTAACTGCAGCGGTGGTGTCAAAACTCACCACATACTGTGGGTGACGTCACGAACCTAGTACGGCCCAATCCCGTACATATATGTCCTACATCCACCATCCCCCCCAACCCTTTTCATTTGGAGTGTCCGCGGGATCCCCCGGGTCCAGAGACCCTCGAGCCACTCACCAGAAGGTCCGGACCCGAGCAGCAGCAGGCTGCCGGCACGGGGGCAGCACAGTTATAATTTTGAAATGCTTCAACATATCCCAGTGATTCTGAGATTGTTTTTATTTCTTGACACATTGTACTTCATTTTAGTTTTAAATTTTGGTTGATATTTTTATTTGTTTATGAAAATATAAAAAATTTGGCAAAAAATTAAAACCTTTCACAATTTTAAAACATTGAATTTTTATGTCCTTGAACTAGATCTATATACAGTACACCACACCAAATAGTTAATAACTAGTGATTAGTGATGAGCGAGTACTAAAAAGCTCGGGTGCTCGAAGCTCGGGCCGAGCCTCCCAAGATACTCGTGTACTCGGCCCGAGCAACGAGCCCAATGTTATCCTATGGGAGACCCGAGTATTTTTGTGAAATGACCTCCCGGCAGCATGGAGAAACCCTAAAAATGTCACAAAAGTCTCAGAAGAGTGCTCAAATGACATGGCAACAGCATGGGGAAGACCCCTTGAAGCATTTATCACTCAAAAGTCACAGCTGTGAACAATTTTGTCCGCGTTTTACGCCATTTTTACGGACTCACCAGAAAACCTTCCAAAATGACCCCAAAATGATTTTTCATGGCGGAAATGTTAAGGGCACATACCCAATAGTGAGATAGATCTGGTGTATGTTACTTTTTGAGATCAATACATGAAAGATTTTACGTGAAAACATTGTGTGGCACTCCGATGTCCCTGAGAAGAGACGTACATGAAGGCCTCTTGAGTCTAATGTGCCCATTTTGAGGAAGTGAGTCTTTGTAGTATTTTCCTTTGCCAGGGCAGTCCTAAATTGTGAGGTTCACCAATGCCCCTGCATACAGACGTGCATGAGGGCCTCAAAACATTAAGTGTCCATTGTCAGGAAGTGGGTGTATTATAGTATAGCCCTTAGGCAGGGCAGCCAAAAATTGGGAGGCTCCACATTGTCCCTGGGTAGAGACGTGCATGAGGGCCTCAAAACATTAAGTGTCCATTTTAAGGAAGTGGGTGTATTTCAGTATAGCCCTTAGGCAGGGCAGCCAAAAATTGGGAGGCTCCACATTGTCCCTGGATAGAGACGTGCATGATGGCCTTTAAACCTGAAGTGCCCATTGTAAGGAAGTGGGTCTATTTCAGTATAGCCCTTTGCCAGGGCAGCCAAAAATTGGGAGGCTCCACATTGTCCCTGGGTAGAGACGTGCATGAGGGCCTCAAAACATTAAGTGTCCATTTTAAGGAAGTGGGTGTATTTCAGTATAGCCCTTAGGCAGGGCAGCCAAAAATTGGGAGGCTACACGTTGTCCCTGGGTAGAGACGTGCATGAGGGCCTCAAAACATTAAGTGTCCATTTTAAGGAAGTGGGTGTATTTCAGTATAGCCCTTAGGCAGGGCAGCCAAAAATTGGGAGGCTCCACATTGTCCCTGGGTAGAGACGTGCATGATGGCCTTTAAACCTGAAGTGCCCATTGTAAGGAAGTGGGTCTATTTCAGTATAGCCCTTTGCCAGGGCAGCCAAAAATTGGGAGGCTCCACATTGTCCCTGGGTAGAGACGTGCATGAGGGCCTCAAAACATTAAGTGTCCATTGTCAGGAAGTGGGTGTATTATAGTATAGCCCTTAGGCAGGGCAGCCAAAAATTGGGAGGCTCCACATTGTCCCTGGGTAGAGACGTGCATGATGGCCTTTAAACCTGAAGTGCCCATTGTAAGGAAGTGGGTCTATTTCAGTATAGCCCTTTGCCAGGGCAGCCAAAAATTGGGAGGCTCCACATTGTCCCTGGGTAGAGACGTGCATGAGGGCCTCAAAACATTAAGTGTCCATTTTAAGGAAGTGGGTGTATTTCAGTATAGCCCTTAGGCAGGGCAGCCAAAAATTGGGAGGCTACACGTTGTCCCTGGGTAGAGACGTGCATGAGGGCCTCAAAACATTGTTCCCATTGCAAAGGAGCGGGTCTCCTGTCGTTGTAATGTCCATTCTGCAAAGAATGGGCGAAAAAATTTACCACTGGGGGTATACCTGAAACAAAGACCTAACTATTGTAACGGTCATCATGATGGCGCATGAGGAGAAGGAGGAGCAGTCCAGCGATTATCCAAAGTCGAGAAGTGTACCCATGGGTGAGTGGAGGTACATGGCAAACTTTAAATTCCGCTCTCATTTGCTGGTGGTGTGGTGAAGTCTGGCCCAATCCAACCCTTGTTCATCTTTATCAGAGTCAGCCTGTCAGCATTTTCAGTTGACAGGCGGGTGCGTTTATCTGTAATGATTCCACCTGCGGCACTAAAAACACGCTCTGACAAAACGCTAGCAGCAGGGCAGGCCAGGACTTCCAAGGCGTAGAGAGCCAATTCATGCCACGTGTCCAGCTTGGATACCCAATAATTGTAAGGCACAGAGGAATGTCGGAGTACAGTTGTTCGATCTGCAAGGTACTCCTTCAGCATCTGGGCAAACTTAGGATTTCTTGTGGCACTACCCCGCACCTCAGGGGCTGTGGTACGTGAGGGGCTGAGAAAACTGTCCCACATCTTAAAGACTGTTCCCCTACCTCTGGCGGATTGGACTTGTGCCTCTCTCGGCTGTACGCCTCGGTTGTCCACTGATTCCTGACCTATGCCGCTAGCGTTTTGTGAGGGGAATGCTTTGCCTACTTCCGTGAGTATGGCCTTCCGAAACTGCTGCATTTTGGTTGACCTCTCATCCACGGGAATAAGAGACAAAAAGTTCTCCTTGTAGCGTGGGTCTAACAGTGTTACCAACCAGTAATGATTGTCGGCCAAGATGTTCTTAACGCGAGGGTCACGAGACAGGCAGCTTACCATAAAGTCAGCCATGTGCGCCAGACTCTTAACAGCCAGGACTTCAGTAGCCTGACCAACAAGATGACTGAACATGCTGTCCTCCTCCTCCTCCTCCTCCTCCTCCTCCTCATCTACCCTGTCCTCTGGCCAGCCACGCTGAATCGAGGATATGACTGGTGTGCATGTCATATCCTCAATTTGGCCGGAGAGTTGCTCCATGTCTTCATCCTCCTCCTCGTCATAGTCCTCCACTGCACGTTGTGATGAGACGAGGCTGGGCTGTGTGTTATCACCCACACCCACTACTGTTTCTTGCTGCAACTCATCGCGCTCCGCCTGCAATGCATCATGTTTGTTTTTCAAAAGGGACCGTTTTAGAAGGCAGAGTAGCGGTATGGTGACGCTAATAATGGCGTCATCACCACTCACCATCTTGGTGGAGTCCTCAAAGTTTTGGAGGATGGTACATAGGTCTGACATCCATCTCCACTCCTCAGGTGTTATGTGTGGAGTTTGACCCATTTCCCGACGGCTTAGGTGATGCAGGTACTCAACAACTGCCCTCTTCTGCTCACATATCCTGACCAACATGTGCAGAGTTGAATTCCAACGCGTGGGGACATCACACACCAGTCTGTGAGCCGGAAGATGCAAACGGCGCTGAAAGCCGGCAAGGCCGGCTGAAGCAGTAGGTGACTTTCGAAAATGTGCAGACAGGCGGCGAACTTTTACCAGCAGATCAGACAGCTCTGGGTATGACTTTATAAACCGCTGAACCACGAGGTTGAGCACATGGGCCACGCATGGAACATGTGTCAGCTGGCCTCGCCTCAAAGCCGCCACCAGGTTCCGGCCATTGTCACAAACGACCTTTCCTGGCTTTAGGTTCAGAGGTGTGAGCCAGTGATCTGCCTGCTGTTTCAGAGCTGTCCACAGCTCTTCTGCATTGTGGGGTTTGTCACCTATGCAGATTAGCTTCAGCACAGCCTGTTGCCGCTTCGCCGAGGCAGTGCTGCAGTGCTTCCAGCTTGTGACTGGTGTGGAGGGCACAGTGGATGAGGATGCGCAGGAGGAGGAGGAGGCTGAAGAGCATGACATTCCGGAGCTGTAGAGTGTGGGTGAAACACTGACTGAGGTAGGGCCTGCAAACCTTGGTGTGGGAAGGACGTGTTCCGTCCCTCGCTCAGACTGGGTCCCAGCTTCCACAATATTAACCCAGTGTGCCGTCAACGAGATGTAGCGGCCTTGCCCACAAGCACTTGTCCACGTGTCTGTGGTTAGGTGGACTTTGGGTGAAACAGCGTTGTTCAGGGCACGTGTGATGTTTTGTGACACGTGGTTATGCAACGCGGGGACGGCACACCGGGAGAAATAGTGGCGGCTGGGGACCGAGTAACGTGGGACAGCTGCCGCCATCAGGTCACGGAATGCTTCTGTCTCCACCAGCCTAAAAGGCAACATTTCCAGCGCAAGCAGTCGCGAAATGTTAGCATTTAGAACTGTGGCATGTGGGGTGTTGGCAGTGTATTTGCGCCTGCGTTCAAAGGTTTGCTGAATGGATAACTGAACGCTGCGCTGGGACAAGGACGTGCTTGATGATGGTGTTCTTTCTGCGTAGGCAACTGCAGGTGCAGGAGTGGAGGAGGCTTGTTCGCAGGCAGCATGGACAGAGGATTGGCTCGCATGCACAGCCAGCGAAGACGTAGCAGTGACATCAGCAAGCACTGCTCCTCGACTCTGTTGTACTTCCCACAAAGTCGGGTGCTTGGCTGACATGTGCCTGATCATGCTGGTGGTGGTCAGGCTGCTAGTTTTGGTACCCCTGCTGATGCTGGCACGGCAGGTGTTGCAAATGGCCTTTTTTGAATCATCTGGATCCAACTTAAAAAACTGCCAGACTCGTGAAGACCTAACATTTGTACAGGCACCTTGTGTCGTCGTGTTGTTACGGGGAACGGTTGCCTGACTTCTGCCTGGGACCACCACCCTGCTTCTTACTGCCTGTTGTGATGCTACGCCTCCCTCCCCCTGTGCACTGCTGTCCTCGCTCTGCATATCCTCCTGCCAGGTTGGGTCAGTTACTGGATCATCCACCACGTCGTCTTCCTCTTCCGCACCCTGCTCCTCCTCCTGACTTGCTGACAATTGTGTCTCATCATCGTCCACCACTTGTTGAGACACGTTGCCAACTTCGTGAGAACGTGGCTGCTCAAATATTTGGCTATCTGTACAGACGATCTCCTCATGACCCACTTCAATATGAGCTGGCGAGAGGCCAGAATGTGTGAATGGAAACGTGAACAGCTCTTCCGAGTGTCCAAGTGTGGGATCATTAATGTCCGAGGAGGACGTGTACTCAGCCTGGTGGTAGGAAGGAGGATCAGGTTCAGAAATGTGCGGTGCAGTATCACGGCTACTGACACTTGACCGTGTGGAAGACAGAGTGTTTGTGGTGGTGCCAATCTGACTGGAAGCATTATCCGCTATCCAACTAACAACCTGTTGACACTGGTCTTGGTTCAAGAGCGGTGTACTGCTGCGGTCCCCAAGAATTTGGGACAGGACGTGCGAGCGACTAGATGTGGCCCTTTGTTGTGGCGAAATTAGAGCTTGCCCACGACCTCGGCCTCTGCCTGCACCACCATCACGTCCACTTCCTTGTTCCTTGCCAATGCCCTTGCGCATTTTGCAATGCTGTGCACTGCTGACGTGTATATTCACTACTTGTGCGTTATATCAAAGTTTCTGGAAATTGCACACCAGTGCACCTGTACGCTGCCACCAACAGGCACACACGTGCGGTTTTAAAAACCAAGCACGGACGCAATAATAACCTAACACAGGTTTTAGGAGCAAAAATTAAGAACTCTGACACTATCAGCCACTGCTGACTGACGTGTATTATACACTACACTTGTGCGTTATATAATAGTTTGGTAAACGCACACCAGTGCACCTGTACGCTGCCACCAACAGGCACACACGTGCGGTTTTAAAAACCAAGCACGGACGCAATAATAACCTAACACAGGTTTTAGGAGCAAAAATTAAGAACTCTGACACTATCAGCCACTGCTGACTGACGTGTATTATACACTACACTTGTGCGTTATATAATAGTTTGGTAAACGCACACCAGTGCACCTGTACGCTGCCACCAACAGGCACACACGTGCGGTTTTAAAAACCAAGCACGGACGCAATAATAACCTAACACAGGTTTTAGGAGCAAAAATTAAGAACTCTGACACTATCAGCCACTGCTGACTGACGTGTATTATACACTACACTTGTGCGTTATATAATAGTTTGGTAAACGCACACCAGTGCACCTGTACGCTGCCACCAACAGGCACACACGTGCGGTTTTAAAAACCAAGCACGGACGCAATAATAACCTAACACAGGTTTTAGGAGCAAAAATTAAGAACTCTGACACTATCAGCCACTGCTGACTGACGTGTATTATACACTACACTTGTGCGTTATATAATAGTTTGGTAAACGCACACCAGTGCACCTGTACGCTGCCACCAACAGGCACACACGTGCGGTTTTAAAAACCAAGCACGGACGCAATAATAACCTAACACAGGTTTTAGGAGCAAAAATTAAGAACTCTGACACTATCAGCCACTGCTGACTGACGTGTATTATACACTACACTTGTGCGTTATATAATAGTTTGGTAAACGCACACCAGTGCACCTGTACGCTGCCACCAACAGGCACACACGTGCGGTTTTAAAAACCAAGCACGGACGCAATAATAACCTAACACAGGTTTTAGGAGCAAAAATTAAGAACTCTGACACTATCAGCCACTGCTGACTGACGTGTATTATACACTACACTTGTGCGTTATATAATAGTTTGGTAAACGCACACCAGTGCACCTGTACGCTGCCACCAACAGGCACACACGTGCGGTTTTAAAAACCAAGCACGGACGCAATAATAACCTACTAACAGGTTTTTTTGGGGAGCGACAATTACAGTACAGACAAGTCAGACACTATCTGGACTGTTTTACACTGTGTACACCAGCCCCAGATATGAAGGCTGGTATACGGTCACCACTACCCTGCCTGCCTGCCTGCCTGTATACTGCTACAATAGTCCTGACAAGGACTCTTTTGGTCACTAGCCTGTATTCAGACCTGGCTATACCCTGCCTGTATATAGCAACAATAGTCCTGAGAAGGACTCTGCTACTGTACTCCGACCTGGCTATACCCTGCCTGCCTGTATACAACTAGAATAGTCCTGAGAAGGACTTTTGGTCACACTGTTTGCAGCCCTGCAACTGAAAAAGCTATAAAGGGCCGCAAAGCTTTCCCTGAATCAGCGACACTCTCCCTACACTCACTGTCAGAATAGCTGTGAGCAGAGCACAGCGCGCCGGCCGATATAAAGGCTCGGTGACGCTGTGCAGGCCGGCCAATCACTGCAATTCCACAACTAACAGGGCTGTGGCATTGCAGTGGTCTGCCAGCCAATCCCTGCATGAGGGCTGGCTCTCAAAAGAGCGCCAACATGCAGAAATGAAGACCACGAGTAAAGCACGAGTATCGCGAGATTACTCGGTCCCCGCCGAGCAGCCCGAGTACAGTGATACTCGTGCGAGTACCGAGTAGTGACAAGCATGCTCGCTCATCACTACTAGTGATGAGTGAATATACTCAGAATTATTCATTACTTGCCTGAATAGTACAGTATTCAAGATATCCTTTACTCAACAAGCTTTTTGCGCCTCACCTCGTGAGATTTGAGTCCCCTACATGCATGTTTGGCACCTGATTTTCAGCCACTAAGCATGCACCACGTGACACTTGCATTAAGAGCTATGGACGTCTGACGCAGAATAAAACACCACAAACAAAAGGGAACACCGGGGACACTAACAATGGTGGGCCCTGGCACTAGTGAGGAGGAAGATGAGTTACCTCCTGCACTCACCTGCGGCTGTACCCTACTCTCCTAGCCAGTCCCTATACAGGTCATGAACCTGTCGATAAACAGTATACCTGAAACTCAGAGACACTGTAACAACCCTGGCTATTGAGCTGGCAGGTGAGGAACACTCATCCTACCTCTTCACTAATACGATAAGAAGGAAATGGTAGACACACAGGGCCGAAAAGTATACAAACACCAGACTCATCGGCTGCAGTCAGACTCAAAGGCAACAGACGGATGGGCACAGGAGAAAACCCCAGCAGCTATCACCAACCAAGGTAGCCAGAATAGAATACATTCTATCAACAGCAATGGTTGCTGGGTATAGGCACTACTTAAAGGTGAGGGGCATGATAACTATGAAGCTGCACCTGACATATAGTGCTGGAAAGCTGCTGGCAACAAAACTGACATTAACCCTTTCAGCACCAAAGTAAAGAAACACATTTAATATTAAGAGTCTCCAAACAGAATGAGATTCAGGCCCTGAACCTGTCACAGGTCTCTATATGCAGAGAGACCACTATAACAAATACAAAAGAAATCTGTCATCTTTAGCTTTATGCTTATTATAGATTATTTCATCTTCAACTTACTTAACTGTTCCCAGTAACAGTAATTTTGACCAGGGGTTGTTACGAGGGGGACCCGGGGAAGCGTGCCAAGATGGGAAATGGACAGCTTCCGCCGGTCAAGGTCCACTGTGCGGTGTAAGGGACCGCTGCTATGGTCAGGAAAGAGTGAGCGGGTTGCTGCTAGTGATCGTCTGGAATGTCACAGACGACATATGTACACCGGTCCGCCCTAACCCGTGAGGGTTGTATGGCTCGGGGCTTCTCGTACGGTGTACCTGTTGCACGGGGACGCACAGAGGTGCCTACACACATGTGCCAGCGGGAGTCACAGGAATATGGCACAGGGGTAGCACAGAGGTGCCCACGCACGTGTGCTTCAGAAACCAAGTGAGTCCGACAGAGACTCGAGGAGCTCACCTGGGACAGGAACACAGCCTGCTAAACGGGATACTGCCAGAGCAGCAAGGCAGGGGCAAGACCTGCAAACTAGGTGCTGCCTGAGCAGCAAGGGCAAAGCCCACAAAAGACAATAATGCCTAAGCAGTGGCATGGCAGCACACTGCCAGACATCCAAACATAGAAGGACGGTCGCACACCGCCATGATGGCAGGGGGAGCTTTTAAGGAGGTGTAGCTCCACCCAAGGGCGGGCGCGAGACGGGCGTGACCCATTCAGGGTTCGTGACGTCCTGGCCCAGCCAGTCAGGATTCAGCACATCACCAGCCTCGTCATGGGGCCGTGTGATATCAGTGAGCGAATCAGAAGACGTCACGTGGAGCACATGCTCATCCTCCTGCCTCTGGGTCATAAAGGCGGGATCCCCGGTTTCACAATGTGCAGAGACATGGGAAGTCTTGCTGCTTCCCTGAGCATCTATCCTTTGCACACTGTGCAACCTCCCAGAGCCTCCGTGATGCTGAGCAGGAGAGCTCGTGGCAGGCAAGGGATGGGAGACCGCTCCACTCCCTGCAAGAGGAGAACCACTAGGTGTCACCCTTCTGCTGTGTCTCTGAGAAGGCAACTCCTGCAGACTGTGCAGTCTCCCAGACCCTTGATGCTGCTGAGCAGGAGGGCCCGTGGCAGACAAGGAATGGGGGACCACCTCCTTCCTTGCAATAAGAGAGCCACGACGTGTAACAAGGGGTGCCAAAATATTTGCAAACCACTGTATATGTGGCCCATCCTGGTATATCTATCCCACATCCTAGACCCCTTCCTGGTATTTATGACCCCATCCTGGTGTAAATATCGCCCATCCTGGTAGATTTATCCTCTTCCTGGGCGCACCCTTGTAAATATGTCCCCAATGCTGTTATATATGTCCATCATCTTGGAATGTATGTTCACCATCCTGGTATATATGTCCTCCTTACTGGTATATGCATTTCCCATTGTCGGCCCATCCTGGTACATGTGCCTCCTGCTGTTTTTTCCTTTAACACATAGAAAAAATGATTACACTCACCTTCTCTCTGCTCTCCCAGTGTGCGGCATCATCTTCTGATGTCGTCAACTGACTGTGGCATGCAAGCGATGGGCAGCGTATGACATTGCTGCCATGCACCCCCAGTCACACGCCGACATCAACTTCAGACTAATTAAAAAATAATATTCACAGTTCCCCATGCCCATAATCCTTGCACCTCTCAGTGCTGGCATCAGTAATAGTAAAAATGATCACAGTCATTTACTATTACTGACCTTGGTGTCGAGAGGTCGACAGATTTATTGGCATGGGGAGGAGTGAATATTCATTTCCTTTAATGGCATAAACACAAGTGGTTGCCCTAGCTGCCAGTTTCCTGCATCGGAAACCCTGCACCCACCTCCTGTGAACCCATTCCACCTGCACTGCAACCACCCCCCCCACAGCAAGTCAGGTACATTTCGCAGTAAAAGAAGCGCCCCTACTTTCAATCCAAATTTTGTGGGAAAAAAGTGAAACTTAAAGGCCAAAAAAAGACAGTACATCATATGTCAGATCCCTGACTTTGATGCTGGCGCACACTGCAAGCCTGTATCTTTCCCAGCAGATGATGGATGAATTATTAAAAAGCAAAGTCTGCAGCACCTATAGTCAACAGCTGCCTGTGTCTAACAACACAGTTTAGCAGCCCAGTGATGCATGTCCAATATCAAGGGACCACTTGATGTAAACATTCTTTTTACTATGATGGTTGAATTATTGTCATGCTCAGACTAGGGGAGGTCCAGTGTGAAGCCAAAAACACAGCTCAACAGGGGAAATACAATGATAAACAGGCGTACACCAGGAACACTTTAACAACAGTGGGCCCTAGTGCTAGTGAGAGGGTAGATAGGCACCTCCTCACTTACCTGAAGCTCTACCCTGCACTCCTAGCCAGTCCCTATACAGGTTCCTCACCTGGCACCGAACTGAAACCTGAAGCCCTGAGAAGATCCTACAATAGTCTCTGAGTATGGTGTGGGCAGGTGATGGACGCTAGCCTCATCGCAGCACTATAGCAACACACCGGAAAAGGAAGACAGACATGGGGAAAACACCACAACAGACTGTTGCAGTCTGCAGCCATACCAGCAACTCCAATAGAGGGTTTCAGCAGCTCCTTTTTCCTCCAAGACCAGAATTCAAATGAATAAAGAATAACTGGCACCCCCTTCTGGTAGCCGAGGGTATATAAAGGGACTAGGAGTGGTACAAACCAGAAACACCTGATCAGGAGTCTGAGGCTGCTGGAAAGTAGACTGACATTAACCTTCTCTATGCCAAAGGAAAGAAAGCTACATTTAAATAGAGTCTCACAAAGTATAGTGGGACTCAGACCCAGATCCTGTCACTAATCTTTTACAACTAAGAGATGACCATGATAATTAATCAGTCATCATCTGCCTCTAACAACCTCTAACAGGCTGTCAACATGTTAAATGTCGCTGTCTATATTTGCCCGATATGTGACTGCGGGGAGCTGATGTATTGTTATGTCAGTTGGAGGTCTGCTGAAGACCTCTGTGCTTGTCATGACGATCCTCCTGTGAAAGCCATTGTTTAGCTTGCGTTCATAGGAGACCGTGACTTTGACTATGGATAGCAGTGCAAATGTAGTGTTATGTATAGTACATTCAAATCCTCTAAGCTGACTTAAGAGTATAAAGTAAAAAAAAGTTCTTAAACCTATGAAAAAAATAAAAAAAATATAGAAAGTTCAAATCAACCCTTTTTTGCCTCATTAAAAATAAACTAATTAGAAAAATACACTTATTATTTAATAATGCTTGCTTCTTAAAAGTCGGATTTATTAAAATATAAAATATATTAACATGATCGGTATGTGGCGTAATGAGGAAAAACATCAAAACGTCAGAATTGCGTTTTTGCCACCGAAGCATTGCAGTAAAATGCAATAAAAGGAGATTGAAACAGGGTATCAGTAGAAAATTTTAGCCCAGGGCGCAAAAAACAAGTCCTTACACAGCCCTATATCCCCCAAATTTAGAGTGCTACGAATCTCGGAAAATAAAGACAAAAGCAAAAATGTTATTTTACAAATTTCAGAAAAAAATTTTCACCACTAAAATAAATAAAATTTGGTCAATTTTACCATGTAGTGAAAATGATAAATAAAAAACACAAATAATTGTATAATTGCACTTTTTTTTACAGTTTAAACGCACTTGGAAATTTTCTCTCCAGTGCAGCACATAATAAAATGAATAGTATATTTCAAAAGTACAACTTGTCCCTTGTCATCTGGCTATGTGAATAGAAAAATAAAAAAGTTATGGCTCTTGGAAGACGTGAAGAAAAAAAAAATACAATAAAACAGAAATTGGCCTTTGGCGTTAAAGGGTTATATGTACTACAGGATGCAGCAGGCCCCCTTTATAAAGGCAGAGGCAACATAGGTGCAAAATACTGATGAGACAATCACGCACACACTTAACATACATTGGTGTTTTGAATGTGCTGCCTCAGTCTTTACCCTTCACAACCAGCCGATTTTTCGCTTTCCGTTTTTTTTTCGCCATTCTTCTTCCGAGAGACAACTTTTTTTATTTTTCAGTCAATATGTTATGTGAGGGCTTGTTTTTTGCGGAAAAAGCTGTACTTTTAAATGAAACTATAGGTTTTACCATATAGTGTACTTGAAAATGGCAAAAAAATTCCAAATGTGGAAAAATTGCAAAAAAAAAGTTCGATAGCAATTTTTTTTTGAGATATTTTATTCACTGTGTTCATTATATGGTAAAACCGATGCATCGGTGTGATGCCTGAGGTTGGTGTGAGTTTGTAGACAGAAAACATGTATAGGTTTATTTTTATCTAAGAGGTTACAAAAAATCAGAAGTTTGTCCGAAAAAGTGGCGTACGTTTTATGCCATATTACGTGACTCGTAATGTTTTCATTTTTCGGGATCTATGGCTTGGTGATGGCTTATCTTTTGCATCTCAGGCTGACAGTTTTAACGGTACCATTTGTGCGCAGATGCTACGTTTTGATCGCCTGTTATTGCATTTAGCGCAAAATTTGTGGTGACCAAAAACGTAATTTTGGCGTTCGGATTTGGATCGCGTTTGGATCGCCGTTTACCGATCAGATGAATTGATTTTATATTTTGATAGATGGGGCATTTCTGAACGTGGCAATACAAATATGTGTATATTTTTTATTTTTTTTAACCCTTTAATTTTCAATGGGGCAAAAGGGGGGTGATTTGAAGTTTTAGGTTTTTTGTTTTTTTTTAAACTTTTTTTTACTTTTTTTTTAATTTCACTAGGTCCCCTAGGGGACTATATGGATCAGCTGTATGATCGCTCTGCCATATCTGCTGATCACAGCTACACACCTGTGAACACCAGATATGCTCATTTCGTGTCTCACCCAGCTCTCGGCTGTGTGAGATAGGAAGTGAGTCATGTGAGCTACAGGAGTCATCACATGACTCTGTGCTACCATGGCAACCACCAGAAGTCACATGATAACATCACATGACTTCCGGTATCAGCCATGAGTAAATGTTTACCGTTGTCGCCATTCTAATGGCGGTCACATATTGACAGCGCCATTTAAGGGGTTAAAAGGCACGGGCGGATAACGATTCCGCTCGTGACAGGTAGGCACACATGTCAGCTGTAAAAATCAACTGATATGTGTGCCGATCGTTGCAAGCTGCGCACAGCAGACCGAAGCCAGTAACACTATGACCGCTAGGACGTAAAGCTGGGTTTACACACTGCAACATCGCAAAGGACATCGCTATAACGTCACCGGTTTGGTGACGCAATAGCGACCTCCCTAAGTCTCTGCTAAGTCTCTGGTGAGCGTTCAAACAGGCAAACCTGGCCAACAACTCAACAGCGATCCGGACCTGCAGAGCGACCTGGCTGGTTGTTGGGGACGTTGATAAGCAGCCTTTTGAAAGGGAAGTTGCTAACAAAGTCGCTGCAAAGTCTTCACACACTGAAACTTCATGCTGCACAGCGGGAAACAAAGGACCTAGGAATGGTCCTGAACGATTTGTAACGATTACAACTTCACAGCAGGGGCCAGGTCGCTGATAGGTTTCACACACTGCAACATCGCAAACAACATCGCTATTGCGTCACAAAACCGGTGACGTTACAGCGATGTCGTTTGAGATGTTGCAGTGTGTAAACCCAGCTTTAGATTACTACCCGCGGTCATTAAGGGGTTAACATAAGCTGTAAACCAAACACTGTGCACTATTATTATTATTTCTTTATAGAGCTCCATTGATTACATGAGGCTGTACATGAAAAGGGGTTAGATACTGCATACAGATATAAATTACCTTAAATAAACTAACAATGACAGACTGGTACAGAAAGGAGAGGGCGTTGCCCTTCTAGGCTTAAATTTTACAGGATCATGGTGAGGGAGACAGTAGGTTTTGGAGGTTTGTGGCAGCTCTAGTGGTGATGAGGTAGCAGGGTCATTGCAGGCTTTCTTGACGAGATGGGTTTTCATGTTCCATCTGGACGCTCCAAATGTGTCAGATATCGGACATGTCAGGGCACAGAATTCCAGAGGGTAGGGGATACTCGGAAGAAATCTTGGCGGCAATTGGGTGAGAAACTTACAAGTGGGGAGGAGAGAAGGAGGTCTTAGGCGGACAGAAAATTATGTCTTGGAAGATATCGGGAAATCTCTTTTGAGATATACAGAGGAGATAAATTATTATGTATGGCTTTGTGTTAGTAGTTTGAACTACAATTATCTGTGAGACTGCTGCCCTATACAAGCATTATCAATGTGCAACCTTTCCTTCATGTATGTTATGCTAAAGATGTATTCATGCAGTTGTACAGGGAAGACAGCGGAAACTGAAAGAAACCCAAAAGACTTATGGAATGAGTGGAACCCCTCCAAATCCTAAATGAAACAGAGTGGGAGAATGTTGGAAAAGAAAACAAACTACAGGGAAAAGCAAAAGTGATTACTCAGCAACATAATCCTAAACTGAAGCGCTGGGACTCCAAACATCCATCAACCTTGGAATACGGCACCTAAAGGGATTGCCCTATCAATCTACTTCCTGGTTCCATCCTTTCTCACTTCTCTATCTACCCTCTGTCACGCAGAGACCCAAGCCATGGATGAGCAATAAAGAGCAGCTGTGGGAGCAGTTATGGTCATACCAGAGACTTGGTAAGTATAATGCACTTGCTCCAATCCCCCTATCCCTTCTACCACCATCTTTAAGTGCCAGATTCTGGCCCCATAGACTTACAGTGTATGGTGATGAACATCTGGCCAGATATCCGGGATCAATTCCAGGCCGCACCCATTATTTTTTAAATCCGTTTTGACCCGCTGATCCCGGTTATCACTAGTCCTCAATTGTAAGACTACAATTCTCACCTGCTCTGCCTCACCACCAAATGAGTGGAGATGTAGACGGAGGTACAATTGACATGCTTCTCTAAAGGTAACAAATCTTTCCGGGAGAGTAATTTTGTGTTCAGATAATCCAGCGACGAGAACAGGTTGCACGGTGTGGCAGACAGTGCTTGTTGGTGTACAACCCCCTTTAATTCAGCCACCTGAAGAGACAACGACTGCAATCTCCTTAATAGCACAGTATTTGGGTCCATGCTGCAACATATAGTAGGGCCAGCTATGAATATGGGATAGCGGGGAATCGGGGCTTCTAAGTTGTTCCTCAAGCTGGGGGGCCCTATGCTATCCCTAATTTAAGGGATACTCCTGAAGGTTGTGAGGCCTGAGCCTTCTTCCTGACCCTGTTTCTGATCAGCTCTGACCTGATTTCCCCTACTCCTCCCCCAGGGAGGGACAGAAAACATGTGTAATGAAACCCATAGGTAAACACAGACAAGGGAAAACCAAAACTCTGTCACACAGCACACACACATAGGTAAAGACAAGAAGAGGTTCAAGAAAAAAAAACAAGAGCAGGAAAGAAGCTACGAAACAACAAGGGTAACCTCCACAACCGCACCAAGCAAAGAGCACAACTTTCACCAAGTTCACCAAGGTGTAAGTCTGGGACACTGCACCTCAAAGACCAACAAATAATAATCTATCACTGGCACGTGTGGAAGGTTTCAACAAGTATAAATAGGAGTGAACAGATTTAAAAAGCTTCCCCACAACATGTGTCCAAAGGAGCAAGCAGACCAGCAGAGATTTACTCTTGCTAGCCTGCCTATGAATCAGCACACAGCAGGTTGATGCCCGAATCTGCCTCTGTTGATTCCAGACATCAGTGAAACCATTGGACGGAGTGTCAGAATCTCCAATCTGAACAGCACCTAATGCTGCCATGACAGTTGACAAAGTTTGTGTAAAGCTCCATGTGACAGCTGCAAGTGGATATCATGAACTATGATAGAACTTAATGAGAACATTTTAGATAATAAAATTGGTGAATGAGGGATAGTCTTGGGCAGTCTTTATTCAAACAAACTATTTTTCCTGTGTTTGTCTTTTATTTGGATTACTGGGAAAGCAATGAGGGTATCTGATAGACATCTCTCCATTACTAACCCCTGTACTTGATGCCAGCTGACATCACATAGCTGACACCAACTGCCAAAAATATTACCTTGATTTCCACTGGACCATGGCAAGTGGGTATAAATAAATTCTAAAAAATCTACATGGGGTCCCACCTATTTTTGAGAACTAGCAAAGATAAAGCAGCTTAGCAATGGGCTGATATTATCAGGCTGCAAGAGTCCATGGTTTATTATTTTGAAGTTGTTACTACTCGTCGCCTGTGACTAACTGTTCCTTACTGTTATTCCCAGTCACAAGAGCTGCATTTGAGGATTGTGGACTACGATGTAAATTTATTGAAACATTTTTGAAAATAAACTTGTGAACGAGGGATAGTGTGTGGGCATGTGTGTGTTTTTTTTACTCAACTACTGGATTAGTAATGTGGGGTGTCTGACAGATGCCTCTCCATTACTAAGCCCTGGGCTTGATGCCAGCTGACATTACACAGTTGTCACCAACCCCAATTTTTTACCTCGATTGACACTGCAGGGCAATCAGGTAGAGCTGGGCAAAGCGCCAGAATTGGTGCATCTATTGTGATGCACCAAATCTAGGGCAGCTGCGGGCTGGTAGTTTTAGACTGGAAATACCCAAATAACCATGGACCTTTCCATCTTGGTACTATCAGCCCCCAGCTGTCTGCTTTACCTTGGCTGGTTATCAAAAAATGGGGGAACCACACAGACACAGAATTTTTTTAAATTAACTATTTATTTAGCTTCAGCAGCGACCCAGGAGATTTTTTAAAGTGTCTTCCCCATGCGGGTTCCATCCAATTTAATGAGTTTCCAGGTCCCAGCCCTCCTGCTAGGGTCTAGTTTCCCATTGACTTCCATTATACTCGTTACTCAAGTCAAGCTGTGACGCCCTGGGCAAGCCAGGGGTCACAGGTCATTGCACCATCACACCCTACACCCCAGTTAGGAACACCACAGCTAAACTAAAATCCTTGTTGCCTTCCTCCAGAGGCTGATGTCCACACCAGGGGGTGGGCCAGGCGGTTGGCTCCGCCCACCGAGGAGTACACAGCTCTGGAGGCGGGAAAACCAGTCAGTCAGCTCAGGGAGAGCTTGAGTAAACAGTGAAGATGAGTGTTAGAGTTGAAAGTGAAAGGAAGCAAAGTGAAGTGGTAAAGGAGGAGTAAGAGAAGCTGAAGGAAGGTGAAAGGTGACGGAAAGAAAGCCTGAAGTGAGTCCAGCTGTGTGCAGGACAGAGTCAGCAAGGTAAGCAACGGTGGTGATTGTCTGAAGGGGTGACCGTTTGGAAGTTCCTGGAAGGACCGCGGACGGGTAGTGACCCGGCGGTCTGGAGCATCGTACCAAAGGACAGTCAGCACCAGGGCAGGGGCCTCTCGGACCCCGGCAAGGCTAGGAGTCGCCAGAATTTGCCACATCCGTCAGTGAAGGGGACGTAGATCCCCCAACAACCAAGTCCCGATTGAAGGCAACAGCCCAACCATTGTAGCAGAGACACTGCCACCGCCAGGGCACCAGTTTCTGAGGGCCAGCGCCTGCGGGCAAAGAGTAGAGCTCCTCCGGTCCAGCTTGAAGCCGGGGAGCGGGTTACCGGTGGGAACCCATCGCTACCAACACACGAACATTAGGTGCAAGGAAAAGGGACATCACCATCACCTACTGGGAGAGCAAGTGCAGTCGTCCGTGGGAACCGTCTTTCCAGCCGTGTGGTTTACCGTAAAACTGTGTCTACGTCTCAGGCTGAGTGAGTACCACAGTGCCGCAAGGCACAGCGCTGCCCCCGCGTCCCTGCGCCCACCAGGCCCTGCATCTTCCACCCCATCACTGGGCCCCGAGATCACCAACCCCTACCCACGGAGGGGCAACACAACAACTAGCTGCTCCCCCACCATCACTCCTGGGATCCCCACATCGAGCAGCGGTGGTGAAATCACCACAACCGTGGGTGGCGTCACGGACAATAAACAATCCCCACACCCAAACACCCCCTTTCACTCACGGACGAGGAGTGCCGCTCGAGAACCCCCGGGATCCAGCCCACAGCTCGAGCCACCACTGAGCAGCGGCAGCCGCCGGACCCGAGCAGAAGGGGTGAGCGCGGTGTGCTGACACCCTCCTCCCCGCCCGCGACAAAGCCTGTCCAACCTACTCGAGTAATGAGGACTCAAGCATTTTAGTGCTCGCTCTTCACTAATTAAATGTCATCAGCATTTTGGATTCGAGTTTCAGTAGTGTTTGGTCAGTGTGTCACTTTTTCCCCATCAGAGTGTCATCAGTGATTTAACACTAGAAGTCACAGAGAGGGGTCATTTAACATTTCTACCATTGAAACCCTATGGAGCTCGAAATTCCTGGGACTTCTAGTGTTAAACGTATGGATGAATAAATAAACAAGAAAACATCTTCTATTTGTTCTATCCTTTGCAATAATAGTCACAGAGACCACACATACTGCATGCTGGTTCCGTATTGACCATGATTTTCAAGGACCCATACACTTCTATTTTTACTTTTCATCAAGGACACTGATTATAAAAATAGAAATGTCTCTGTTATTTTTGCACGAACACAGTCTGCAAACAACAGGTTCATGTGAAAAGCCATATAGACCATAATGGCTATGTATTTTGTCAATGAAAACCATGAATAGAACATGTACGTGAAAACTGACATCTGAATCAGGGCTAAGATGGCAAACTATTCTCTTTCTGGTATTATTTGTAGTAGATATGTTGTGATGTATTACTTGCTTCTACACTTTAGATCTGTCCCTTTTAACAAAAGTATCTGAAACAGTGTAAAAACGTAAAAAGTTGCAAAAAAAGTGTCTAAGGCCTCTGCCACACACGTGAAATTCACGCACGTGCCGAGAGACACGTATTTTCCCTGCGTGTTGCGTGCAGGTAAGTACGTGTCTCTGGTACGTGCGTGACACGTGTGTTCTACGTGTGCTATCCGCGATAGCACACGTAGAATCGGTAATTATCATACTCACCTGGTCCTTCCTGATGTCCGCGCTGCTGTCCGCGGTGCTGATCCTCGGTCTCCAGCCCTCCCGTCTCCCCGCTGCTGCTGCTGCCAGGCAGTGAAGTGAATATTCAATGAGAATAATGAGCGGCGGTCGGCAGCAAGAGGCAGCAGCGGCAGAGACAGGAGGGCTGGAGAAGGTGAGTAAATGTTTTGGTTTTTTTTCACTGACATGTGTGTTTTCTCCGGCGCGTGTCACACGGGACCGCATCCACACAACACCCGTGTGGTACGGGTGCGGGCCGTGTGACACCCGTGCTGCGGGAGAAAACACTGACATGTCAGCGCTTTGAAAAACGCACACACGTACAAACGCACACGGACACACGTTCCGTGTGGTTTTACGTGTGTGTGCCTGCTACAATAGGGTAGCATTGCTGATCGTGTCTCCGTGCCGCCGGTACGTGTAAAAAATGACAAACACGTGCCGGCAGCACGGATGTGTGGCGCTAGCCTAAAGTTTTCTGGGTTTTTTTTACACACTAATGTAAAGCCTAATGTAAAGCAAGAATTTCTTCTATGTCCATAGTAGAATACTTAAAATACCTTATCATAAGGGTCAGTACATTTCTAAATTCTTTTTTCTTTATTAATTTTTGTTTTTTTTTCCTGATGTCTAAGCAGAAAATTCACAAACATAAAATCTAACCCTTTTTCACCTGGCTTTCATTTCTTTAAATTGTGGCTGCACAGCAACTCTAAATAGACAAAGTGCCATAAAATTAATTATGTCTCATTAAGGTGCAATTATCCTCCCTGCACAGCTATAGAAAGAAATTAAACTTTGTAGTAAGCAGAAATTATGCACAGAACAGCAGTGAAAATTGTTAAGAACAGCAGAATTAAAAAAGTACAGAAAATACCAGTAGTCAAGTGCAGAGTAACCCAAACATACAATACTCAGCATTAGTCATTTAAATTGTGTTAATTTTTTTTTTAAATAATTGTTTGGAACATCTCATTAAAAATTTCCTTCAATACTAAGGCTGAGATCATGTGTCCTGCAATCATCTGTTAGAACGGATCCGTTGGCAAAAAGGTTCTGCAAGCACAACTTTGTTGTCCGTTGTTAAATAGCTGATATATACCGGATCTGCTTTTTACCATGTGAGTCTATGGAGGACAGATCCGTTAACGGATTGTATTTTAGGCTATGTGCGCACTTTGCGTCGAGGTAGTTGCAGTTCTAAATGCATCCTCTGGCAGAAATAGTATTTGCCAAAGTTGCTTTTGACCACAAAAATGTTATAAATACGCTTGCGTTTTTACTGCGTTTTTACAGCGTTTTTACCGCGATTTACATGCTTTTCCATTGCTTAAAGTCAGATGCGTTTTGATGACAAATACACTGCTAAATAAAGTTTTAACATTCAAACACTATGAAAAAATGAGAAAAAAATGTAAACAAATATCAAGCTTAAAATCATAAACAAAATAGCTGATTTTATTAAAATAATAAATGTTTGTTAATATTTATGTATAAAATAACGTTACATTAATGTTTTTCATAATTTTAATTGTTGGACTATGTGTGTGTGTGTAAAGGGACATATCATGCATTTAATATAATGTCAAAAACGCATGCAAAAAAAATTGTCAAAAACGCATGTTTTCTGCATCCAAAAAGCATGTAAAACGCTAGGATTTTGATGTAGAATGCGTTTTGCATCTTCTCATTGAATCTAATGTTATCAAAACGCTGCCAAAATGGCAAAAACAATTAACATGTTGCTTCTTTAAATGCTGATTTTTTTCCCAAAGTTATGCAAATTAAACGCAGCGTTTAGAAAGAGCATAGTGCGCACAAGAAATCCTTATTTCCCATAGACTTTGCTTGAAAATCAAAACGCATGCCTTTTGGCATTAAAACGCTGCAGTTCAAAATGCTGCGGAAACGCAAGTAAAAAAGCAAAGTGCGCACATAGCCTTAGTCATTTGTTTTACTTGCATTTGTAACAGATCGTTTTTTTTCCTACTGGATCCATTACAAATCTGTTAACGGATTCATCCTCCATAGACTCCAATGTTAGAAAAATGGATTCGGTAGACATCATTTTACCAACGGATCTCTGCAGGATCCATTCTATCGGATGATTGCATGACATATAAACTTAGCCTTAGAAAACAGATGGCACGTCCAAAACATGAAATAACAAGTCTCTATTTCTAAATTTCATGTATTTATCTTATAAAAAGAATTTATATGTAGGGATGATCGAATACCTCAAATATTCGGATTCGCAAATATTTTCCAAATAGGTCGCTGCTATTCGACTATTCGCTAATATTCGATGTGCAATGTAAGTCTATGGGAAACCCGAATAACAACTATTCAGAACTATTCGGGCTTCCCATAGACTTACATTGCGCATCAAATATTCGCATAGTGGCGAGTTATTCGTCGAATATTCGCGAAGCCAAATATTTGAAGTATTCGATCATCCCTGTTTATTAGTTTTGGTGAATGCAGTAATTAATTTAGGCTTCAATCAAAGGGGCAGAGCTTTTGCTGGGATCAGTCACTGTCATTCAAGTTCAGGCATGATTCTTTTTTTAACTTAGTCATACACCCAATCCCCGCATTGCAATTGATTATACCACAGGAGCTTCAACATCACTTCTCTGCTGATCTCCGTCCATTACCGTCACATAATTGTGACATCAGCACAGATCCTGTAGAACTACTTCTCTTCAGCTGATTACCACAGGTCCTTCAGTATCACTTTTCTGCTGAACTCCGAAAATTACGGTCATATGATCATGACATCAGCACAAATCCTTCACCACCATTTCTCCAATGTTGCGCTCTGCCATGCATTGTTCCTGCTTGCAAACTGCAGCTTAAGGATTTTATGTGGATCTATATTCCTTCTATTTTATTGGCTTCTAATAAATCTTGGATTTTAGCCTTCTGGAGCTGGATTTATTTATCTACTGGATGTTTAGACTATCACACCTGTCAGAAAAGTTCCAAGACTCGACCACAAAGTTGCAGCAATTGGTGAGTTGGCTAAAATATGATTATCTGGATTCCGGATTTGCAGGAAACTTCATTCAACAGGCAGTGGTGGACTAGTATTGCATTCCTGTTCTACACCTAAAGAGTCCTTTGTTAATATCATCAGTCGATGGAAGAGCTTTATCCAAGACCATTCATTTCATTACAGAGCAGGTGGAGCCTTGGGTAGGAGCCCTGCATATGGGTAAAATCACCTTCTCTGTGTTGCCTATGTGGCGCCCCTGACCTGGTCAGGCACCACTGAGTACTGCACCCATGCTGGGGACAGTACAACACAGGTAATCCAGAAGGCTGACCGGGGTGTGGAACACAGGCGCATAGTGACCAGGTCTCACACATGTACCCATGAGAGGACCCCTGGGGATCCCAGGAGGGGGCAAGCCTTCACCTTCACTGGAATAGTGGAGGGGGTAGAGCCTCCATCTCCTCTCAAGGGGTGTGGTGGAGAGTCTGGTTGCTAGGTGGCGTAGGCAAGAACAGGAGAGGAGGAGCAGTGAGCCAGTTCAGTGTAGAGTCCAGGGAGCTCAAGTGAGGAGCAGATCCCTGGAGCTGTGCAATCTGACAGCGTCCGCGCAGTGGCTACAGACGGGGGAGAACGGTCAACTAGGAGTGCTACCTGAAAGCCAGCTTCAGCTAGGGAGTGCAACGGAGTGGGAAGTAAGGAGACTGCTAGAGAGCACCAGGCCCAACCGGGCGGCAGATCCCGAAGCAAGGATAGATCCACCTTTCCCTGCTAAACCTGCCGGTGTGGGGCTCTCAAAGCCCACACCACAACACCACAAAAGCCGCAGCCACGTAACCACAGTGAGGGCCCATAGGTCACAGGAGGCAAGCAGCTGGAGTGGCCTGGTCCGGGGAACAAGCATACGGCGAACGAAGGGGAGAGAGAGGCTGCAGCATCTTCCCTGGGTGACCCCCATAGGGACTAAAAGTCGGGGTCACCCCAAACCACCAAGGGCTAAGGAAGGCGAGTCAGTAGTCACCCTCATAAAGTCAGCCTGAAGGATACCTGGTTCCCACCTGGTTCATCCCAGCTACGCCCGGGCTACTCACCCTGCCATCAAATGTGAGTAAAGCCCTTGAAAGACATTCCTGCCTGTGTGGTTATTCTGCGACTTGTGGTACTACAAACCTACACAGGGCCCTGGGGCTTGCCTCACTCTCAGGAGGCTACTACATCCGACTGCACCCACCATCAGCCCCAGGCGTCCCCTAACCTGCAGTGGCGGTCCCCACTGACCGCAATACTGAGAGTGGCGTCACGATCAAACAAGAAGATTTCCTACCAGTGACGGAGATCCAGCAACGTGGAGTCCCTGAAGGTAATGCACCGACACTGACACTGCACATGCGGGGCTTCACATCTGGCGTCACGAACAGGATAAGGACTAGACCTGTTCAGACAGGTGACCATGTGCCTAGGCGGTCCGCTTGAAAAATTGGAAGCGCCGCCATATTGCCACCATGAAAAGCGCGCTGAAAAACAACAGCAGCCCGCGCTGGAAGAAGTTACCGCCCACGAAGAGGTGTGGCTACCCAGAGATCCCCTGCAGAGTCCTGACCTCGCTGATGAAGAAAGCGGAAGCGTCCAGAGACGGCGGAGCAGAGAAGAAGCCAGTAGCGTGCCAGAGAAAATGGAGTCCAGACGCGGATACCCAGAACCAGGCACTGCTGCCTGGTGGTGCCGGGAGCTTGCCATCTTCTGCGACCGGCTGGAGGCCGGGATTGTGCGACAGCTCAGGGAAGAACGCACGGAGCTCCTGGAGATGGCTGCGGCGGTGCGGACCTACGAGGAGGGAGCCGCGCGACGCATGTCAGACCGAGCGGCGACGACGCAGACCCCGATGCAGCCACAGATGGGTGAGTCGAGTGATGCCCCGGCCAGCACAAGTGCCCCGACCCCTGCTGCCACGTCCGCGGTCCCGGAAGAGGCGCCCGGCGCGGCGCCACCGAACCAGGCCGCAGCCACGCTAGATGCGGCCCGCCAAATCCAGGCCGCCGCAGCCATGCCCCGCCTGGCCCGCAAAGGTCCGACTACCACTGCGATACTGATCCGTGCCGCAGGTGTGACACTGACCCAGGCTGCCACCCTGCTGAGCCCAGTCCGCCAAGACCCCACCGCAGCAGCGACGCTCGTCCGCGCCGCAAGTGAGATGCTGAACCAGGCCGCAGCCCCGCCGGGTGCGGCCCGCCAAGCTCCGATCGCTGCAGCGACGTCCAGCCCAGCCTGCACAGAGCCCCCTGCAACAGCGACCCTGATCCAGGCCGCCGCCATGCCAGGCGCGGCCCGCCAAGACCAGGCCGCCGCCATGCCAGGCGCGGCCCGCCAAGACCAGGCCGCCGCCATGCCAGGCGCGGCCCGCCAAGACCAGGCCGCCGCCATACAGGGCGCGGCCCGCCAAGAGATTGCATCACTATTTTCCCCGGCCTGCAAGGCCAGAGCAGACACCGCTCCCCAGTCCAGAGAGGTCCCTGCTAGGAAGACCCTGATAGGAGAGGACCCTGAATACTGGAAGCTGAAGGCTGACCTAGAGGACCAGTTCCCACAAGAGATGGTGGATCGGTATCTGCTCCCTCCGCATACCCCCAAGGAGATTCAGGCAACCCCTGCAGCCGCGCCAGAGAGTCCACCGCCCAGACCAGCTGAAGAAAGCCCATCCCCAGCACTGCCACAACCAGAGTGCAGCGAAGAACTAAGGGGGAGAGGAGGCCAGGAAGCTGAGGAGCTGACTCCGGAGCCACCAGCAGTGGATCTATACTCAGAGCCGGAGATGCTGCCCTATTCACGCTGGGATGAGGAAGATTTGACACCGTCTGCAGACGAAGATCAGCCCAAAGACCTCACCTGGGAGCCCGCAGGCATGAACCCAGCCCGCAAGACACGGCGCAGCAGAACAAAGTATCCTCCAACACCACAGTCTCCAGAGCAGAGAGAGGTCACCGCCAGAGACCTGCAGGAGAAAAGATTACTGAGAAGGTCTAGAGTCCAGGTCAGAGGACCCCTTTACAGAGGAGTTGTAGAGGACTTCAATTTGAAAAGCGGATACGGCTTTATTGTAGTAAGAGGAATAAAAGAGGGCATATTTGTGAATCGGAGAGATGTTCAAGCCCACCTGCCCAGAGGACATTCAGGCAGAAATTTGAAAATTGGAGACGCAGTACAGTTCACCTTGCATCAAGGAGAAAGGGGCTACTATGCCTTAGACGTAGCACCAAGTCCCAAAGAAGAAAGACAAGACAGAGATAAAGAAACAGATGCAGAAAAGGAAACAGATGAAGATCAAGAAAGGAAAGACAAAGAGCCTACAGATGAAACTACCTCAGAGGATGACAAGGAGCAAGAAAACAGCAGGTGCCGTAGCCCAATAGGCCAAAGCCCTGGTAAAGAGGAGTAAAGTAAAGAAAGAAGTACCGAAAGTTTGACCAGTTTGACAAGTTGAAAAGTTTGCAACGTTATTGTTTAAGCATGTGCCCACAAAAACTATTGTGAGAAATAAACTTTAAGGCTATGAACTTGCTATAGCCACAAACTCTCGCAGTGTAAATAGTTACACCAGTGGCACCGCCACCAGAGCCAGCCTGTTTAGGGGCTTGGCTCGTCTGCAACCAGGAGGAGCCCGTCCGTATATAGGGCCTTGGCTCACCTGCGACCAGAGAGCACGCCTGTTTATGGGGCCTTGGCTCACCACCACAAAGAGGGTACCTGGTCAGCACCAACTGTGGAGGCTGCCTCTACATCCTGCCAGAAGGGGCTGAAGGCGCGGATCCACCAGGCCAGGTAGACCCTGAAACCACCAGCCCATGAAAGCCGCCTCTACATCCTGCCAGAAGTGGCTGAAGTCGCGGCCAACGGGAGAGGAAGTTTGGAGGAAAGGTCTGGGGAAACGGATGGCCCAGACCTGGTTACCAACAGGACCGGTGACCTGCCTCCTGAGAGGGTTTTGGGTGGGTTAACGGACTTGTGGGTGGAGGGTGGTGATGTCTGATACCTGGTGGTTTTAAAAATGTTTTACATGTTTTAATGTTTTATGCATTTTAAAATGTTGTCTTGCAGCCCGAGGACGTGCTGGTGATAACTAAGGGGGAATGTGGCGCCCCTGACCTGGTCAGGCACCACTGAGTACTGCACCCATGCTGGGGACAGTACAACACAGGTAATCCAGAAGGCTGACCGGGGTGTGGAACACAGGCGCATAGTGACCAGGTCTCACACATGTACCCATGAGAGGACCCCTGGGGATCCCAGGAGGGGGCAAGCCTTCACCTTCACTGGAATAGTGGAGGGGGTAGAGCCTCCATCTCCTCTCAAGGGGTGTGGTGGAGAGTCTGGTTGCTAGGTGGCGTAGGCAAGAACAGGAGAGGAGGAGCAGTGAGCCAGTTCAGTGTAGAGTCCAGGGAGCTCAAGTGAGGAGCAGATCCCTGGAGCTGTGCAATCTGACAGCGTCCGCGCAGTGGCTACAGACGGGGGAGAACGGTCAACTAGGAGTGCTACCTGAAAGCCAGCTTCAGCTAGGGAGTGCAACGGAGTGGGAAGTAAGGAGACTGCTAGAGAGCACCAGGCCCAACCGGGCGGCAGATCCCGAAGCAAGGATAGATCCACCTTTCCCTGCTAAACCTGCCGGTGTGGGGCTCTCAAAGCCCACACCACAACACCACAAAAGCCGCAGCCACGTAACCACAGTGAGGGCCCATAGGTCACAGGAGGCAAGCAGCTGGAGTGGCCTGGTCCGGGGAACAAGCATACGGCGAACGAAGGGGAGAGAGAGGCTGCAGCATCTTCCCTGGGTGACCCCCATAGGGACTAAAAGTCGGGGTCACCCCAAACCACCAAGGGCTAAGGAAGGCGAGTCAGTAGTCACCCTCATAAAGTCAGCCTGAAGGATACCTGGTTCCCACCTGGTTCATCCCAGCTACGCCCGGGCTACTCACCCTGCCATCAAATGTGAGTAAAGCCCTTGAAAGACATTCCTGCCTGTGTGGTTATTCTGCGACTTGTGGTACTACAAACCTACACAGGGCCCTGGGGCTTGCCTCACTCTCAGGAGGCTACTACATCCGACTGCACCCACCATCAGCCCCAGGCGTCCCCTAACCTGCAGTGGCGGTCCCCACTGACCGCAATACTGAGAGTGGCGTCACGATCAAACAAGAAGATTTCCTACCAGTGACGGAGATCCAGCAACGTGGAGTCCCTGAAGGTAATGCACCGACACTGACACTGCACATGCGGGGCTTCACACCTAACCTGTCTCATACACTTCTCCTAGGTCTGCTTTGGCTTCAAATTCCCAAACTCGTCTTGCACTGTTGTACCTTATTGGGGACCTTCCTGTCACAAGAGGTATCTCGCCTCTGTACGTCCTGCTAGTCTGTCTCTGTCACCGTCCAATTTGCTAGGTCTGCTACCCACTTATTGGTCGTATGCCGATGTCTTTGAGAAATAGAAAAACATCAAAGGAGACCGGATGTCATTGCCACGCTTTTCACCGCTCCAAAGACAAAAATTAAATCATCCAAGTCTTTATTAGAAGAGCTAATATAAGTCAACAGGTTTCTGGGGTCACAGCCCCCTTCTTCAGGACAAAATAGTACTGACAAGGATGTCTTTGACAAAAAAGAAGTGGAGACAATGTAACACTGGCACTGGCATCCCCGTGCTATATGGCTTATTTCACCTTACAGGGAAATCGGTACACTCATGTGTCAGAAGTAGTCCTGACACTCGGTGAGTTTTAAGCCAGAAACTGTGTGACATAAACAGCTTTAATATAGCTTGCGGCACTACTGCTCTAATACTGCCTGTTGCAATACTGTTCTAATATAGCCTGATGCAACCAGCTGTAAAACCGGCTGGTTTATACAGTTGTAATACTGCTTGTTGCAAATAGCTCGAATATACCTTGGTGCACTACTGCTCTAATACCACCTGGTGCAATACTGGTTTAATCTAGCTTTTCGCATACAGCTCTAATACAGCCTTTTCTCTAATTTGCATTTTTTGGTGCAGTAAAACCATGAGAAGAGGATTAATTTGGGCACATGACCATGGGGCTGCTAGTGTTTGTGGTGTAGTTGCTGCAGAGTGAGGACGTGGTTGATCTGTGACTGCTACATACCCAAATGAAACACCTTCCTCTGCTGTATGCAGCACACAGGACAATCTGTATCGTCTTGTAGGCCTGAGTACCGCTAAGCAAATGGTGTGAGCAAAACATGTAGAGGTGGTTTTAGATTGGATGGCTGACAGTGCCTCCGGTTCCTTCACAGTGTCTTCAACCCTCTCCCCTGCTTAAAGCGCAGAGTTGGCACCTGAGCATCATGGGCAAGTTTCTTTCACCTCATCCCCTTGTAAAGCAGCCAAGTATTGTGAAATAGAAGAGACTGAGTACACTGATACCCAACCACTTGTTGTGTTGGAGGATAAGTACATAGGACGTTTACCGTCTATCGCACTAAGGAAATGAGCACACCAAATAGAGTGCTAAGGAATTCCCTGGCATGGTATTTCTTCAGGCAATGTGCTCACGACAAGAAACGGGTGGTTTGCACGCTGTGCCATAAGAGTCTGACGCGAGTCTTAAATGTTCTGAACCTGAGCCCCACCTGCATGATGAGGCATCTGAATTCAAAGCACAAGCTGCAGTAGTGTACCGCCCTGAGGCTCGGTCAGCTGCCGAGCCGCTCGGATCTGTGCTCGTTGGTGGGTGGCTCGAGCTTCTCCCTGACCTGGGGGTCACGTCGCTCTGAAGGGAAGCTAGCGTTATGTGTAGGGATTTTGGTGGGGAAGGTTCACAGCCGAGGCCGTGGCGTTTAGGGATGTAAGTTCATGACGCCACCCACGGGTTGTGATGAATGTGGACACCACCGCTGCCGTTAACTAGGCTCCAAGGGATGGTGTTATGCAGCCTGTGTTGACCCCTCCATGGGCAGGGGGTGATGGTCCCGGGGCCCGGTGGTTGTGAGGTGCGGGCGAGATGGTGTGGTGCGGTGCGCGGCCCGAGGGCACTGTTGTACTCACTACGACAGATACACCGGAGTCTCTGGTAAACCAAAAAGGATGGTGGTCGGTGCCCGCAGCCGGCTGCGCTTTGCCCCTAACTCAGGTTGGTGGTTCCCGCCTTTCTCCTGCACCTCTGTGGTAGAACTTGACTGCCTATACTTCAGCAACGGTAGTCCGCTCCCCGCTTTATGTGTGTCGGGGAACCCGTTTACCCGCAGGCGCTGGCCCGTGGAATCTCTCTGTCTGTGCGGTGGCTTTCTGTCCCCCTCGGTGGGCTGTTGCCGTCTTTTGGGTCTTGGGACGGGAAAGGACCTAAGGCCCAGACCTCAGTGAATTCGACGTGGTCCAGTGGCTTCTGGATCTCGTTCTGGGTCTGAGTACCCCTCCTGGTGCTCCGGTTTCCAGTTGGCTCCCCGGTTCGGTACCGGCGGGCCACTACCCTGTCCCGGTCCCTTACGGTTCCACCAGCCGTCTTCCCGGCTCCTGCAGGTGACATCCACCGTCTGCCTACAGGTCACAGGGTATCTGGGCTCCTACCCAGATCCCTGACAGACGTTGACACACAGCTACTACTCTCCTCTCCTCCCTAACCGATCTGTTTGTGTTTTTCCCGCCTCAGGCTATCCGAACTTCTCGGAACACGTGGCCAACTGCCTGGCTCCGCCTCCGGGTGTGAACGTCAAAACCTGAGAGGGGTGACTCAGGGTTTTTAGGTTGGCTGGTTACACCTTTTTAGGGGCTGGTGTTTGTGCAGGGGTCTACCTGTGACTACCTGGCTAGTCCAGGTCGTCACAGTAGAGTACACCTAAAAAAACAGGAAATATCTGAGGCTGCTCCTGCTCCCTCTTCTGCAGCAGTCTTGCTCTCTTCCTCATGCTCATGATCAAAATAGCCATCTGCCTCCTCACTAACAGACAATATGACAACACAACCATCACTAGCAGTGTCACTGAGATGTCCACATGATTCCATGGAAGTAATCAGCTCTCCATCCCTCAAACCATCCAGAGAGAGGAAATACACCGTTAGCCACCCATGAGCACTAGTCTTGAATGACAGCATTTCAAAACTCCTAGCCTTTGAAATGCTGCTGTGGCGCCCTGGACAAGCCAGGACGTCACAGGTACTGCAACAACACACCCCACACCCCAGTTAGGAACACCTAAGTCAGACACAAATCCTTGTTGCCTCCCTCCAGGGGATGATGTCCACACCAGGTGGGGCGGAGCCAGGCGGTTGGCTCCACCCACCGAGGAATTCACAGTCCTAGAGGCGGGAAAAGGAAGGCAGTGGAGTTTGGAGTTGAGTCAGGGAAGTGGTAGTAGAGGAACTGACTGGCCGTGTCCGGGTATGTGGCCCGGGCACAGAAAAAGCAAGGTTGGCAGACGGTGGTGACCGTCTGCAGGAGAGGCCGATTGACGCACAACCGTAAGGATTGGGGGCGGGCGGTGGCCCGCCGGTACCGGATCTGGAGCGAAGAGAAGCCAGCACCATCCAGCAGGGCCTACGGACCCCGACCAGGCTAGGAGTCGCCATAAAACTGGTCAAATCCGTCAGCGACGGGAACCTCTGGGGTTTCCCAGCAGTAAAAGACCCGACTGAAGGCAACCGTCCAAACCGTGAGTGAGAGAAAGCTACCGCCAGAGCTAGAGCTCCCAGGGCCAGAGCCTGCGGGCAAACAGGGGCTCCCTTAGCCAACCTACCGCTGGGGAGCGGGTTACCGGTGGGAAGCCATGGGGGCCAAAAACACAACAAAGGTGCAGGGAGAGAAAGTTACCGCCAACCTACTGGGAGTGACCGTCGCAGCCGTCTGTGGGACTCGTCCATCCAGCCGTTTGCTTTACCAGAGACTCCGTGTGCATTACTGGCGCTGAGTGAGTACCACTGTGCCGTCTGGCACTGCGCTGCCCCGCGACCCTGCACCTGGCCAAGCCCTGCAACCCACCATTCAGCCAACAACTCCGGGCTCCGGGACTGCCAAAACCCCCTACCCACGGAGGGGAGAGAAACATCTCAGCTGCTTCCTGCCATCGCTCCCGGGATCCCCGTACAGAGCAGCGGTGGTGCCCCAACCTCACCACACACCGTGGGTGGCGTCACAAACCGACATCCCAAACACCAACCAACCACCCCTTTCACTCACGGGCGAGGAGCGCCGCTCAAGTCCCCGGATCCGGCCCACCGCTCGAGCCACCGAGCAGCAGCAGCAGGAGCGCCGGACCCGAGCATGGTGAGCGCAGCGCCCCGCCGCCCGCGACAACTTGGCGTCACGAACAGGATCCTACCATTCTACCGCCTGGTGGAAGTGCGCCTTGTGTCCTGCCGGAGGTGTCCGTCCAAAAATTTTCGAGAGCCGCCATTTTGGGCGCGAAAAGTCCCCACTCGAGCGTCTTCCCGAGCAGTGGAGGCGCGAAAGCCGAAGCTCCGCCCCTGAAGAGGAGGTGCCAGAGAGACACCAAGGGGGGACGGATGGCGTCTGGCCGCATGTAAGCCACGGCTATAAAAACGGGGATGCCAGGACCCTGCGGTCATCTTTTGGTTCCTGGAAGAGGCCGCCGCAGCGATGCACCAACCGTCCGGCAGCACCGTTGCCCCCCGCGCCCGGGACCGCGACGGGGGATGAGGTCCAGACCGCTCAGCTACAACAACGGCTGCAGATCCGCGTTCAGCTCCTCTTGGAGGAGTGGGAGGCCGACATGGCGGATGTGGTGGCGGCCATACGGAGACACGAGGTGGAGGGAGTTCTGGAAGTGCGGGTAAGTGACCCACGCCCCTGTACCCCTAGCGGGTTGGTCATCGCGGCTGAGGGGCCCGGTCTACACCCGCTCGCCCTGCTACCTCCCCCGCTACCCATGTTGGCTGCTGCTGCACTGTCACTAGGCCCGCTACCACTGCAATCGGTAGCGGCACCCAGCCAATCCGCCCAAGCGGACCGACCTGCAACTGAGGTCCGTGACCGTCAGGAACCGCTTCCGTGGAAGAAACCGAAAGCTGAGCCCGTCAGCCAAGATGCACCGGAGGCACCTGTAGAGGCCGTACCCGGGCCCGAACCGACTCCGGCAGCTTGTTCCGTTCACAAGGAGACGAAGGTTGAGCGGGAGAAGATCCCTGTGCCCACCATCCACGCCTCGGCTGAGGCTGTGCCGGGTCGCCACTGCGAGGCAGCGCCCCAGGCCATGACACCGCGGGACCAGCCGCCCAGAACGCCAGTAGTGGGCAGTGTGAAGAAGGTCTCGCGGGGCCCGATCCGCGCGCAGGGGCCTACCGTAGCCCCCTATTGGGACAGGGAACAGACCCCGCTGGGCCAAGAGATCGCCGAGAGAGAGAAGAGGAAGGCGGAGCTGGTGGCCCGCACGATAAGAGAGAAGGAGAGCCTCCGCCAGGCCACTTTCCGAGTACGGAGCCCAAGGTACGAAGGACAAGTGAGGAGGTTCGACGTCCGTAGAGGATACGGCTTCATTTTCGAACCGGGCCTGGATGCCGAAATTTTCATAGCCCGAAGGGACGTGAACGACCACCTGCCGGAGGATCACCCGGGCCGCAACCTGCTCCCCGGCGACCTTGTTAATTATACCCGGCACTGCGGGGAGAGGGGCTGGTTTGCCCTGGACGCTAGGCTGAGAGGAGGCCAGGAGCCTCAAGCACCAGCCCAGCCCCCTCCCCCGCCAGGTGGGGTAGATCTAAAGTGATGGCAGCGGCCCCCCCTGCTGTAAGTGTCCCCATTGGGACCACAAGCACCGTTGTGTGATGTTCTTGTATGTTGTTGAATGATAAGGAAAATGAAAGAAATCAACCGAAGAAGTTTATCAGATTAACACCATGATTGAACCGGCCGTTGCCGCAACTAGTCCCCGTTGGGACCTTCTGCACCGTGCATAAGGAACTTCTTACGGACAAGCCCGAGAACTCGCAGGGCAACCACAAACTTGTAGAGTGTAAATAAATTGTTGGCTTGTTACTGTGACCGCTTCCGGAGAGGCTGATTTGGGAGGATGGGCCTGGAGGAAAGGGATGGCCCAGGCCCGCCACTACCGTAACCGGTGGCAATCTCCGGGGGGGTCAGGGTTCCCCCATGGATGTGGGTCCCCTGAAAGAGACCGTACCCGCTCGGGCAACTTGGGTCTGGACTGGGGCAAGGGGTGCTGCCCATTTTCTTAGGGGCAGCATCAGGGCCAGGTTGTTTGGGTGGGGGGAAGAGCGGAAGCCGTTACCGTTAATAAAAGACTACCGCTTAGTAACGTTTAAGAAAATGCCTCCCGTTAAGGGAAGTTTATACAGAAATGCTTGTGTTTTATATGTTTTACCGTTTTCTATTTTTCCTAGTTGTGAAAATAAAACTGGTGATGGACGAGCAGCCCGCGGACGGTCTGCGCTTAACCAAGGGGGAATGTGGCACCCTGGACAAGCCAGGACGTCATAGGTACTGCAACAACACACCCCACACCCCGGTTAGGAACACCTAAGTCAGACACAAATCCTTGTTGCCTCCCTCCAGGGGCTGATGTCCACACCAGGTGGGGCGGAGCCAGGCGGTTGACGCACAACCGTAAGGACCGGGGGCGGGCGGTGGCCCGCCGGTACCGGATCTGGAGCGAAGAGAAGCCAGCACCATCCAGCAGGGCCTACGGACCCCGACCAGGCTAGGAGTCGCCATAAAACTGGTCAAATCCGTCAGCGATGGGAACCTCCGGGGTTTCCCAGCAGTAAAAGACCCGACTGAAGGCAACCGTCCAAACCGTGAGGAAGAGAAAGCTACCGCCAGAGCTAGAGCTCCCAGGGCCAGAGCCTGCGGGCAAACAGGGGCTCCCTTAGCCAACCTACCGCTGGGGAGCGGGTTACCGGTGGGAAGCCATGGGGGCCAAAAACACAACAAAGGTGCAGGGAGAGACAGTTACCGCCAACCTACCGGGAGTGACCGTCGCAGCCGTCTGTGGGACTCGTCCATCCAGCCGTTTGTTTTACCAGAGACTCCGTGTGCGTTACTGGCTGAGTGAGTACCACCGTGCCGTCTGGCACTGCGCTGCCCCGCGACCCTGCACCTGGCCAAGCCCCACAACCCACCATTCAGCCAACAACTCCGGGCTCCGGGACTGCCAAAACCCCCTACCCACGGAGGGGAGAGAAACATCTCAGCTGCTCCCTGCCATCGCTCCTGGGATCCCCGTACAGAGCAGCGGTGGTGCCCCAACCTCACCACACACCGTGGGTGGTGTCACAAACCGACATCCCAAACACCAACCAACCACCCCTTTCACTCACGGGCGAGGAGCGCCGCTCGAGTCCCCGGATCCGGCCCACCGCTCGAGCCACCGAGCAGCAGCAGCAGCAGCGCCGGACTCGAGCATGGTGAGCGCATCGCCCCACCACCCGCGACACTCCCATTGCAGCTGGTGAAGATGGACAATTTTAAAAACTAATGTTGGTGGCTATCCCAGAGTATGTTGTTCAAAGCCGGCACTACTTTTTCAGTCAGGCTATCCCTACCCTGCACACATATGTTGTGGACAACATCAGGTGTTCACTGCAAAATGCCATCATTGGTAACGTCCACATAACCACCAATACGTGGACCAGTAAGCATGGGCAGGGATATTGTATCACCATTACTGCCCACTGGGTAAATGTAGTGGCGATGGCTGGCACTGAAGTGGAAGGCATTCTTTCGCATGGTCTATCACCATCGAGGATTACTGGATGTTTCTGTGTACATGTTGCCTCCTCTACTGCCTGCTCATCCAGTTAGAGTAAGGCGGGCTTTGCACGTTGCGACATCGCAAGCCGATGCTGCTATGTCGCAGGCGATAGTCCCCGCTACTGTCGCAGGTACGATATATTGTGATAGCTGGTGTAGTGAAAATTATCGCTACGCTAGCTTCACATGCACTCACCTGCCCTGCGAACTTCGCTCTGGCCGGCGACCCGCCTCCTTGTTAAGGGGGCGGGTCGTGCGGTGTCACTGCGACGTCACACGGCAGGCGGCCAATCGGAGCGGAGGGGCGGAGATGAGTGGGATGTAAACATCCCGCCCACCTTCTTTCCGCATATTCTACAGAAGCTGCGGTGACGCCGGTAGGAGATGTTCCTCACTCCTGCGGCTTCACACACAGCGATGTGTGCTGCCGCAGGAGCGAGGAACAACATCGGAGCGTCGCGTCAGCGTAATTATGGAGTACGCCGACGCTGCACCGATGATACGATTACGACGCTTTTGCGCTCGTTAATCGTATCATCTAGGCTTTACACACTACGATGTCGCATGCGATGCCGGATGTGCGTCACTTTCAATTTGACCCCACCGACATCGTACCTGCGATGTCGTAGTGTGCAAAGCCCGCCTAAGGCCCCACTCACACTTGCGCTATTTTGACGCAAACGGAATCAGTCAGTAATGTAGTACAGTTCATTTATTTACAGTGGAAGCACGTTAATATGCCGCGTGAGTGTGTCATGCAGTACCTGCTTGTGTCCACATGGTGTCGCGCTTCCACTGTAAATAAATGAACTGTACTACATTACTGACGGATTCCGTTTGCGTCAAAATAGCGCAAGTGTGAGTGGGGCCTAAGACCTGCACCACCAACTTCACCACAGCCAGGAGCAAACAACAGCAGACTGTTCTGAACCTCATCTGTCTGGAGGGACAAATCCTACATCGTAGAGGAAGTGCGGATGGGGATCAAACAGACATATGTGTGGTTGTTGCTTGTGAACCTCAAGCCAGCCTGGTGGTGTGTGATAAAGGGCAAAATCTCATAGCAGCTTTGTTCCTAAGCAGTTTCATGCACATCCCTTGTTTGATGCATGTGCTGAATTTGTCATTGCAGTTACCTTTAAAATTACCCATGTATGTCAAAGCTGCTGCTGAAGGTATGGGCAGTCTCTGCGCACTTTCGGCATTCACATAATGCTGCTTGCCTGTCTACGCTGCAGTGTCACTTCGGCCTTCCAGCTTAATGCTTCATATGTGAATTACCAACAAGGTGGAATTCCAGCTTGCATATCCTGGAGAGACTGTGCGACCAGCAGGCAATTGTGGAGTTTCATCTGCAGCATGCACGGGTGTGTCGCTCTGCCAAACAACACCACTTCACCATAAACGAATGTGGCATGTTACGCTGCTACGAATACTCAACCAACATGGCAAGCGCTAATGAAGCCATCATTATTAGAGTTGAGCGCGGTTCGTGGTTCGCGGTTCTCCAGTTCGCGGTTCGAGTGATTTTGGGGGGTGTTCTATATCGAACTAGAACTCGAGCTTTTTGCTAAAAACTCAACAGTTCGAGTTACGTTCGAGAACGGTTCTATCAGCAAAAGCGTGGCTTTTTACAGCTACAGTGTGCAGGGAGCCATCGCTGGCAGCCTGCGGTAAGCTGGTAACCAAGATAAACAAAGGGTATCCAAGCAAAGCGCTTTGGTTAGTAACCCAATATTTACCCTGGTTATGTGTGCAGGGAGCCGACACTTCCCCGCTCAGCTCGCTCCGCCCCCTCCTGCACGCGGCATGTACATACACACACACACTCACACTCACCTTTCCCCAGCCATGCAGTCCCCGGCACTGACGTCCTCAGCGCCACATGGCCCCGCTAGGCTCCGCCCACATGGCACTCTGCACACATTACCCCGCTAGGCTCCGCCCACCTGGCACTTTTCACACATTAGCCCGCTAGGCTCCGCCTACCTGGCACTCTGCACACATGGCCCCGCTAGGTTCTGCCCAACTGGATCTCTGCACACATGGCCCCGCTAGGCTCCGCCCACCTGCCACTTTTCACACATTAGCCCGCTAGGCTCCGCCTACCTGGCACTCTGCACACATGGCCCCGCTAGGCTTCGCCCACCTGGCACTCTGCACACATGGCCCTGCTAGGCTCCGACCACCTGGCACTCTGCACACATTACCCTGCTAGGCTCCGCCCACCTGGCACTCTGCACACATGGCCCCGCTAGGCTCTGCCCAATTGGCACTCTGCACACATGGCCCCGCTATGCTCCGCCCACCTGGCACTCTGCACACATGGCCCAGCTAGGCTCCGCCCACCTGGCACTCTGCACACATTACCCCGTTAGGCTCCGCCCACCTGGCACTCTGCACACATGGCCATGCTAGGCTCCACCCACCTGGCACTCTGCACACATGGCCCCGGTAGGCTCCGCCCACCTGGCACTCTGCACACATTACCCCGTTAGGCTCCGCCCACCTGGCACTCTGCACACATGGCCATGCTAGGCTCCGCCCACCTGGCACTCTGCACACATGGCCCCAGTAGGCTCCGCCCACCTGGCACTCTGCACACATTACCCCGCTAGGCTCCGCCCACCTGGCACTCTGCACACATGGCCCCGCTAGGCTCCGCCCGCCTGGCACTCTGCACACATGGCCCCGCTAGGCTCCGCCCACCTGGCACTCTGCACATATTACCCCGCTAGGCTCCACCCACCTGGCACTCTGCACACATGGCCCCGCTAGGCTCCGCCCACCTGGCACTCTGTACACATGGCCCCGCTAGGCTTCGCCCACCTGGCACTCTGCACACATGGCTCCGCTAGGCTCCGCCCACCTGGCACTCTGCACACATGGCCCCGCTAGGCTCCGCCCACCTGGCACTCTGCACACATGGCCCCGCTAGGCTCCGCCCACCTGGCACTCTGCACACATTACCCCGCTAGGCTCCGCCCACCTGGCACTTTTCACACATTAGCCCGCTAGGCTCCGCCCACCTGGCACTCTGCGCACATGGCCCCGCTAGGCTCTGCCCACTTGGCACTCTGCACACATGGCCCCGCTAGGCTCTTCCCACCTGGCACTCTGCACACATGGCCCCGCTAGGCTCCGCCCACCTGGCACTCTGCACACATGGCCCCGCTAGGCTCCGCCCACCTGGCACTCTGCACACATGGCCCCGCTAGGCTCCGCCCACCTGGCACTCTGCACACATGGCCCCGCTAGGCTCCGCCCACCTGGCACTCTGCACACATTACCCCGTTAGGCTCCGCCCACCTGGCACTCTGCACACATGGCCATGCTAGGCTCCGCCCACCTGGCACTCTGCACACATGGCCCCGGTAGGCTCCGCCCACCTGGCACTCTGCACACATTACCCCGCTAGGCTCCGCCCACCTGGCACTCTGCACACATGGCCCCGCTAGGCTCCACCCACCTGGCACTCTGCACACATGGCCCCGCTAGGCTCCGCCCACCTGACACTCTGTACACATGGCCCCGCTAGGCTTCGCCCACCTGGCACTCTGCACACATGGCTCCGCTAGGCTCCGCCCACCTGGCACTCTGCACACATGGCCCCGCTAGGCTCCGCCCACCTGGCACTCTGCACACATGGCCCCGCTAGGCTCCACCCACCTGGCACTCTGCACACATTACCCCGCTAGGCTCCGCCCACCTGGCACTTTTCACACATTAGCCCGCTAGGCTCTGCCCACCTGGCACTCTGCACACATGACCCCACTAGGCTCCTCCCACCTGGCACTCTGCACACATGGCCCCGCTAGGCTCCTGCCACCTGGCACTCTGCACACATGGCCCCGCTAGGCTCCGCCCACCTGGCACTCTGCACACATTACCCCGCTAGGCTCCGCCCACCTGGCACTCTGCACACATGGCCCCGCTAGGCTCTGCCCACTTGGCACTCTGCACACATGGCCCCGCTAGGCTCTGCCCACCTGGCACTCTGCACACATGGTTCCGCTAGGCTCCGCCCACCTGGCACTCTGCACACATGGCCCCGCTAGGCTCCGCCCACCTGGCACTCTGCACACATGGCCCCGCTAGGCTCCGCCCACCTGGCACTCTGCACACATGGCCCTGCTAGGCTCCGCCCACCTTGCACTCTGCACACATGGCCCCGGTAGGCTCCGCCCACCTGTCACTCTGCACACATTACCCCGCTAGGCTCCGCCCACCTGGCACTCTGCACACATGGCCCCGCTAGGCTCCGCCCACCTGGCACTCTGTACACATGGCCCCGCTAGGCTCCGCCCACCTTGCACTCTGCACACATGACCCCGCTAGGTTCCGCCCACCTGGCACTCTGCACACATTACCCCACTAGGCTCCGCCCACCTGGCACTCTGCACACATTACCCCGCTAGGCTCCGCCCACCTCGCACTCCGCACGCATTACCCCACTCGGCTTACCAGCGGTGATGAAGTCCCGCCCTCCCGGCCTTAGCGCTGACACTGTCTTCCATGGCCGCCGCTTCACATCTCTCACTGCGTCCCGAGACTGTCACTAGCGGTGATGTCACAGGTTCTCGCGATGCTTGGCTGTAAAGGTCATTGAACTCAGTGACAGGTCTGCTGTCAGCAGTGCAGGAGATCGTCACCGCAGTTAATGTACCTCGCTCCTAACAGCAGCACTTGTTATGCCCTGCAGTGACCTGTGCTGACCTACTGATGTTAGCTCAGGTCACTGCATTGCTCTCCCAGCCAATGGGGAAGATTCTGTTCTTCATTGGTTGGGACAGTGACTATGGTATGGATCGTCATGGTAACCGCTTGGAATACAGCAGACCTGGATTTGTTTTTCTTTCTAATAAATTGGTGAAAGAGGGAATGAATTGGGCAGTGTTTTTTCAAATAAAAATGTGTTGGTCGTCTTTTTTTTTTATTACTGACTGGGTTGGTGATGTCGGGTATCTGATAGACGCTTGACATCACCCACCCCAGGGCTTGATGCCAGGTGACATTACACATCTGGCATTAACCCCATATATTACCCCGTTTGCCACCGCACCAGGGCATCTAATGGATGCGCCACTTCTGGGACGGCTGCGGCCTGCTATTTTTAGGCTGGGGAGAGTCCAATAACCATGGACCTCCCTAGTCTGAGAATATCAGACCCCAGCTGTCTGCTTTACCTTGGCTGGTGGTCCAATTTTGGGGGGACCCCAACGTGTTTTTTTTTTTAAATTATTTATTTAATTTAAAATAACAGCATGGGGTGCCCTCAGTTTTGGATTACCAGCCAAGGTGAAGCTGCCAGCTGTGATCTGCAGGCTGCAGCCGTCTGCTTTACCCTAGCTGGCTACAAAAATAGGGGGAACCCCATGTCATTTTTTTTAAAAATGTATTTATTTATTTTGGTAAATACAAGGCAAAGCACCCCTTAGTGCCACATGAAAGGCACCAAAGGCTGCAAAATTACAAAATGCAGGAGAGTGGAACATTATGTGTTTTTCTGCCATTATAATGACAGAAAAGACTAATATGAAGTGTACAAGCAAAAGAAAATCACCAGAGCGCTCTACGCTGTGAAAAGCAGTAGAAAATAGCACTGGAGTTAACATGTGACCGCCTCATGTAGGATGAAGCTATGGATCCTGGGTAAATTTATGTATTTTCCCTCCTTCAGTTTTTTGGCAGTACGCCAAAAAAACGGAAGGCACACGGATGACAAACGGATGACATACTGACGGTATACGTGTCACGTTCCCAATGCTTTGGCACCACTCCTTACCCACTGATCCGGTCGCACCTTCACGGCACCGCTCCTTACCCACTGATCCGGTCCATGTGTCCACCGGTCATGGCTGCCGCTCTTGCTCGTGCTCTCCTGTGTCCTGTCCCCAGTCTCATGTGTCTGACTCATGCTTCTGTATAGGGTCGGACCACGCCCACTCACCTGGTCTTATGGGCCCAGCACTGCTGCAGCAGGATATGACATGAGGCTGTGCTGGGTATATAAGACTGGCCTTGACATGTTGGCAGGGCCTGATCAACGTGTCTTGTAAGCTTTGTCTTGAAAGCTAGGTGCTCAGGTCCCCCTTGTGCCGTGTCCTGTGATCAATACTATTGCCTGACATTCCTACCCGGCACCTGTGCCGGATTCCTGCACTGTCTCCAGGAACTTTGAAGCCCCAGTGACTGTTCTACCTGTCCCCTGTGGGACGCAGTCCCTGCCACGCTAGTGCTCCGGCTAATGTGCACCCAGGCCTCCGGTGGGGTGCACGGCCCAGTGGATCCACCACCTGAACCTAACAATACGGAACGGAAACGGATGCCACACGGATGCACCCGTGAAAAAAACAGACCGTTTTTTTGCGGACCGTAAAAACGGATCGGTCGTGTGAATGTAGCCTTATTCTAATCTGCCGTTTATAAACAGCAGGCAGAAATAAGTGAATAGCGCCCCTCAGCGTCAGAAAATATCCGGGGTTTTAGGGGTAGCTGAGACCCTGGAGATCATGATTCAGGTCGGTTTTTCCGGTCCCCGCTCACGTAATCACCAGTATACACCGTATACCAGTGATCATGTTAGAGTAAATGACAGCGCCGGTAAAAAATTATTTATCTCCCATCTGGCATGAACAAACATGTCAGATGGGAGATAAATCTCCTCCCCGATCCACTCCGGTCCCCCGGTGTCACCAAAGTGCCCCCCCAACCCTTTCCCGAAAATCCAAGATGGCCACACGCACAGCAGCGCGCCGGCCGCATTCACCCTACTCCTCTGATTTCTGTCGCATTTGCCATGACACATGCGAAAGAAAACTCCTCCCCAGGCCCTGCCAGGTCACCCCCTATAACTCCACCGGTGTTCCCCGGTGTCCCACGGTACCTGTGCAGCGTTGATCCCCCGCGGCCCCCTCCTTCACTATAGACACTGCCGCATGCACAGAGCGGCTGTCAGCTCAGCTTCCTCTGTTCAGACACAGTGAGTGGCGGTAACCATGCATCTGTAAGCTACTGCAATGCCCTGCTCATGAGATAAGGAACATAGTTGATCAGGAGAGCTATACTACATTTACAAATGGAGGGATTTGCTATTTCTAATGCCCAGCTGAACGACTACCAAACATGAGAGTCCGTTATACGCCACAAGAAAACATGTCTAAGTAGCGAGCTCTGTTTAGTATTCATTCAGCTGGATAACTGGACTTAAAGGGGTATTCCATCTACATAATTCTATCCCCAATATATAGTAGGTGGAATAGCAATAATATCAGCAAATACCAATATTTGGAAATGTAGAATAGTTCTCTTTATTAGGCATGCTCTTACCTCATGAGCAGGACATTGCAGCTTTGGTAGCAACAGTTACGACATGGACTCTGCTGCTGTGGACCCGGGGAGAGTGGATGCAGATTCATTGCACCCACACTCCTCACATGGAGAGTCTTCACTCCTAGAAAATGGGGATACGTTCCCTGAACGTGTCCCCCCATATTCTAGACGGTCCAGAGTCATCGTGGGATCCCCTTATTTTTTTTCCTTACAATAAATTGGTTAAAGAGGGAATGTTTTGCGGAGTGTTTTTTCAAATACATTTTTTTTTCGTCTATTTCTTTTGTTAGTGCTGACTGTTTGTGATGTCGGGTATCTGATAGACGCCATGAGATCACAAACTGCTGGGCTTGATGTTAGGTGACCTTACAGCTAGAATCAACCCCATTTATTACCCCGTTTGCCACCGCACCAGGGCACGGGATGAGCTGGGGTGAAGCACCAGGATGGCGCATCTAGTGGATGCACCAATTCTGGGGCGCCTGCGGCCTGCTATTTTAAGGCTGTGAAGGACCAATAACTATGGACCTTCCCACCCTGAGAATACCAGACCACGGCTGTCCGCTTTACCTTGGCTGGTGATCCAATTTGGGGGGGACCCTACTTTTTTTTTGTAATTACTAATATTTATAAAATAATTATAAAAAAAAGAGCCTAGGGTGACCTCCACATAGGATCCCCACCCACGGTAAAGCTGCCAGCTGTGGTTTTCAGGCTACAGCCGTCTGCTTTACCCTAGGTGGCTATCAAAAATGGGGGGACCCAACGTCATTTTTTTTAACTATTTTTTTAAATAAAAATAATTATCGGGCTTCCCTGTATTTTGATTGCCAGCCAAGGTAACGCCAGGCAGATGGGGGTGACAACCCATAGCTGTCTGCTTTATCTGCGCTGAGAATCAAAAATACCGCAGAGCGCTACGTCATTTTTTTTAAAGAATAATTTTTACAGCACTGTGATGTCCAGCAATCAAAATACAGGGAAGCCCTTTTTGTTTTTAGTTATTTAAATAAATAATTAAAAAAATATATATATGGGTTCTCACTGCATTTTTTGTATTGCTAGCTAAGAGTAATCCAAGCAGCTAACCCCCACTGCTTGGTGTTACCTTCACTGGCAATGGAAAATCCAGGGAAGCATTTTTTATTTTTTTTGCCAAAAAACTACAAAAAAAATGACGTGCGCTTCACCATATTTTTGTATGCTAACCAGGTACAGCAGGCAGGTGCCCCCAACCCCCAGCTGCCTATTTGTACCCGGCTGGGAACTACAAATATAGGGAAGCCCTTTTTTTACTTAATTCATGAATTTTATGAAATAATTAAAAAAAACAAAACGACGTGAGCTTTGCCCCATTTTTGTGTCCAGCCGGGTACAGCTAGGCAGCTGGGGATTGGATCCGCAGCACAGGTTAGCCCGAGGTTTCTGGGCCCCTCTGCTGCGAATTGCAGTCCACAGCCGCCCCAGAAAATAGCGCTCTCATAGAAGCACCATCATCTGGTGCTGTATCCAACTCTTCCAGCAGCCCTGAAGCCGGGTGGCTTGCTGGGTAATAATGAGTTAATACTAGCTTTGTTTTACTAGCTAGTATTAAGTCAGAGATTCTTAATGTCAGGCACATTTGACCCAGGCTTTAAGAATCTCCAATAAAGGGTTAAAAAAAAACACCACACAGAGAAAAAATACTTTAATAGAAATAAATACACAGACACATTAGAGACTCCATCTTTATTACCCCCTGTTACCCCTCCACGATCCTGCTCTTCTGTCTTCTTTCTCCTTCAACACATGCAGCTATGCTACATCAGACAGCACAGCTGCATGGGAGAAAGGATGCTGTGCTCCGTGCAGAAATCACTCTGTGAGAGTGACCACAGGCTCCCGGCTGTAAGCGGTGGCACGGGTTGCCATACCAACGCTGCTCTGATCACGGTGCCGCTGCGTGCTAGTAGCGGGACGTCACCGTCACTGCTACCAAGCGCATTGCTATGGCAACGGTGATTTCCATTATTGACCGGCTGTGTCAGCCGGTCAGGAGCCGGCTTCTGCGGACGCTGGTAACTACGGTAAACATCGGGTAACCAAGAAGCCCTTTCTTGGTTACCCGATATTTACCTTCGTTACCAGCGTCCGCTGCTCTCACGCTGCAGTGCCGGCTCCCTGCTCCCTGCACACATAGCCAGACTACACATCGGGTAAAATTAACCCTATGTGTACTGTGGCTAGGTGTGCAGGGAGCCAGCGCTAAGCGGTGTGCGCTGGTAACCAAGGTAAATATCGGGTTGGTTACCCGATATTTACCTTAGTTACCAGGCGCAGCATCGCTTCCACGCGTCGCTGCTGGCTGGGGGCTGGTCACTGGTTGCTGGTGAGATCTGCCTGTTTGACAGCTCACCAGCAACCCGTGTAGCGACGCTCCAGCGATCCCTGCCAGGTCAGGTTGCTGGTGGGATCGCTGGAGCGTCGCTTAGTTTGACGGTACCTTAAGAGAACGAGGAAACAGATCGGGGAGTCGACCGTGTGCTAGAGCATGTCGCTGGTACACGGCGATACACAAACGTTCACCGTGTAACAGAGACATGCAATGACAGGTCCTAGCATGACTCGTCATAGTCATGAGACCAGTCTGTAGCCATTGAGATAATAGATACGTGACTGGTCACATGGCTATTTTGACGTCACGATAGGTCCTGCATCACTGCTGGTGTTCCCGGAGGACGCAGCGATTACCGATGGAAAAGCTGCGGGAGACAGAGTGCAGGACGCATCCCGGGGACAGGTAAGTGTTACGGCAATGTTTATTAACTGTATGTGTACATTTATAATGCGTTTTTATGTGTTTGTGATTGCCTCCCATTGTTTCCTAAGGGTTCGAGTGGTTCGCCAAACCGAACTCGAACCATACCTCGGTTCAGCGAACCGAGCTCGAGCCGATCCGCGGCCGGTTCGCTCATCTCTAATCATTATTGTTATTATCCCGCTTTTATGACTGCTTCAAAACTTCTTGACGCTAAGATAGATGACGTGTGGGTTTTTGTACAGACAGCAGGCATGTACACAAGTGTCCAGCCAGGTGACAGTTTTGGAGGAGGATGAGCTGTCTTCACAGCAGGGCGGCATTAAAAATGAGTAAATACAAGCAGAAGCTGATCATTCTCACCTGACATCGGGAGCTCAGTGGAAGAACAAGACAGAGGAGTAGGAGCCATTAGCCAATACAGCTAGTACAATGGAACCCCCTTGGAAGGGAGGGTTATCGTAGCTGAAATGTGGAAAAAAATTATCAGCAGCACACCTTAACATCCAGAACAACCATCTGATATGGTCTGTATTAGCAAAGTCAACATCTCAACAACATGGTGGAAGAGTACGTGTTCATATGACTATCCATACTAAGTGTTGGGTCTACCCCATTTAATGGGTTTCCAAATTGAGTTTCCAAATAGCTTGCCCTTTATGCCTTGGAGGTGCTGGTCTGCCCTGCAGCAAGCTTACTGTCTGTACATGTGTTTAGGACAGCAGGGGGTGTAATCACAGACAGGCGCATCCCCCTCTCCACAGCCACTGTGGGCAAGCTCACATTCATTAAAATGAACCACGCATGGATCACACATGACTTGTGTGGAGACACGAGAATCAGTGGGTCCTCTTGTCTGCTGGCCTGGCTATCTTCAGAAAGACCACACAGACCAGAGCTCATCCCACTGAGCACCCACACTCCTCCCCTGTGGGCAATCAATAGTCAGGCAACACAGGATGAGGGAACCACACATTGATAAGACTTTATTCGTTTACCAACAGGCATAAACATATCAAACATTCTCAGTAAAACAAAAGATATTTCAAGTGACAGAGTCTCTCCCTTCTGCTGGCCCACCGGGGATTGCAGTCTTTGTGAATTTGGGTCAAGTGTACCAGTCCAGCAGCACACTGCTTTTGGTGGGCACCTACTGTGAGAAGATAGCGGCAAGCTTAGGAAGCTGACCAAGCACAGCAAGATATGTAGCCAGGTGTCCGAGTTTTCTCAGCCTTGATTCTCCAAGCTCTCCATGGGCTCAGCGTTGAGCAGTGAAGCATGTAGTTAGAAGGGCTGAGGCATTCTACATTTACAGACAATAGGGCTCCTATCAGTCTCACATGACACAATGGCTAACTTCTCTTGATTCAACAAACAAAGAAAACATACATCTGGACTAATTAAAAACATTTTACTCCCCACGCAAATGACCAAATGCTGACTCATCACAACTTGTCTATACATTTGGCTGACTAGACAACTATACCAGCTGCACCTAGACAGCCATTGGTATATTCTGTTTGTCATTCACAATGTTTTGGTGCCTCCAAAAATAAATAAATACATAAATAAACACATAGATAAAAGGATTTGCTACGTCTTCCTCCGCTTCTTCCACCTGCACCGCCATGTCCACCTCAACCTCCTCCTCTTTCACTTGGACCTCCTCCTCCTGGTTCAAGACTTTTAATTATTTTTTTTATTCTATCTTAAGTTAAGTCATTTCACTAAACGCCCCCCCCCTCCAAAAAAAGAAAGTAAAACATAAAAGAACAATGTTCATCTCCACTTCCACTTGGACCGCAACCTCTTGGTTAAATTTTTATTTATTTCTTTTTCTATGGTATTTTAAAGGGGTTCTGTATTTCTGTGGGTCAACTGTGAAAACAGACTCTGCAAGGGGCTTTTTGAAGATGTTTGCTTTGTGGGTAAACTCTGCCAATTTTGTTTATCTGGGTCAACTCTAAAAACAGGCTCTGCAATGACCTTTTTGAAAATTTTTGCTCTGTTGGGAACTTTTTCCAATCCTCTCTGTCTGGGTAAACTCTGAAAACAGGCATTGTAAGGGTCTTTTTAAAAATTCTTGCTCTTTGGGGGAACACATCTAAGCCTCATGTGGGACCCCTAGCTTGATCCAAAATCCGATATCCAGCTTTTTAACTGCAACTACTGGAGCTGAAAATTTGATTCTATGGAGAACTGGGAAAACAAGCAGTGTAATAATCTGATGGGCACTCTCTCTGTGTATAGGCCATGTAGTACTCTGTACTAATTTAGGGTACAAAGAAAGTGCAGAGCATTAAATAGTTAACATGGCCGTGGTGCTGCTGGTGGTGGAGGTGGAGCTGCTGCAGGAGAGGACATGGTAAATCTGTGTCTGCAATGCATCCAAATGAAACACCTTCTTCCAGTGCACTCATGCAACAGTACGCTCCTCAGCATGCCAACATCCAACAGCACCATCTGATACTCTTCCACCATGTTGTTGAAATGTTGCCTCCTGCTAATATGTAGCATATATGTCCACACGTCTCCACGTACTGAGTGATTTGCTTTCCACATTTAGTTCAAATTTCTTAGCATGGGCTTCCACCTCTTAATAATGGCCCCAGTATCGAAAACAAACAAAATAAAAACAGAGTCCTATTCCATTATTTTTTGCTGTATTACTCAGTCATAGCTGCCTGCTTTGAATAATTTTTCAAACTATATGCTTTTGGCCCCTGAGACTATAAGTCAACAGCATCAGGGAGGCGCCTTAAGAAAAAGTGGCTGGGACACTGGCGTTAACAAGGTTAGCTGGCGGACCGCCACCTACATACAAATCTACTACAAGCTTTTTAACTGCAGTAGCTATAGTTATGCTACTGTAGCTTACAGTTTGGCTCTATAGGAGGAACTGTGAAAACAGGCTTTGCAATTTTTGCTCTGTGCATGAACTCTGTCAATCTTTGCTGCATGGGTCATCTCTACAAAAAAGGTTATGTACGGGTCTTTTGTTAAACTTATTTCTTTGTGGCAGAACTCTGCCAATCTTGGTTGTGTGGGTCAACTGGGAAAACAAGAAAAATGAAAAGAATGCCAGCTCACCATTCACAAAGGTGTCTAGGTTGCAGTCCCAAACTTGGATCACGTATTCCCCGCATGAAGGTGAGGGAGCAGCCCACCACAAGGAAGGAGAGAGAAGGGTTTTGCAGCAAGGAAAAAAGTCTCCAAAAAAAAATTTTATTAAAACATGTCCAGACCATGATGAAGTTTATTTAACGAAACTCGTAGTCCCCCTCCCCCTTTTTCTGTCATATTTTTATGCTGTTTTTTCTATAACTTTTTAAGAAAATTAATAAAGACATCTTTTAATAATTTTTTTTTTAATTGTTTTCCTCGCCGGAAAACCATTGTCTCTCCTTCCTTGAACTGGGAAAACAGGTTCTGTAGGGGCCTTTTTGAGAATTGTTGTTCTGTTGGGGAACTCTAACAATATTGGCTGTGTGGGTAAACTTTGAAAACTGGCTCTGTAGGGGGCCTATATGAGAATGGTTGCTCTAAGGGAGATTTCTAACAACCTTGACTGTGTGAATGAACTGGGAATACAGGTTCTGTAAGGCCATCTTTGAGATTTGTAGTTCTGTGGGAGAACTATAACAATCTTAACTGTATGGATGAACTGTAAAACAGGCTCTGTAGGTGCCTTTTATTGTTCTGTAGGGGAACTCTGCTAATCTTGGCTATGTGGGTCAACTGGGAATAGGGCCCTTTTTGAGAATTGTTGCTCTGTGGGGGAACTATTATAATCCTGGCTGTGTGCGTGACGTGAGAAAACAGGCTGTATAGGGGCCTTTTTTAAAAATTGTCACTCTGTGGGTGAACTCTGCTAATCTTGGCTATGTGGGTTAACTCTGAAAACAGGCTATATCTAGGTTCCGTTTGTTAAAATGTTTGTTCTGTCGGGGAACTCTGTCAATCTTGGCTGTGAGGATCAACTGGGAATACATGATCAATAGGGGATTTTTGAGAATTGATGCTCTATGGGGGAACACTAACTATATTTACTGTGTGGGTGAACTGGGAATACATCTAGGGGCCTTTTTGTGAATTGTTGCTTTATCGGGCTATTTGACCAATCTTGGCAGTGTGGTCAACTCTTAAAACAGGCTCTGTAGGGGCTAATGTAGTGTTGGCTGCAACTAAGGCGGAAAGCATTTAGGAGCATTTTCTACCACCATTGAGGATTGTTGAACGTTCTCCTTTGTCATTGTTGCATCCTCCTACTACTCCTCTTCATCTTTCTCTCCTCATCCGGTCAGTGTAACACCTGCATGATTAACTTCAGCACAGCCAAGGGGAAATGACAGTAGGCTGTTCTGAGACTCATCTGTTTAGGAGGAAAATCAATCACTGCGCTGGAGCTGTGGATGGGTTCTGTAGGGACATTTTTAAAATTGATACTCTGTGAGGGGACTACTCCAATCCTCATGGCAGACTGTCAGCTGAATCACAAATCCAACTACAAGCTTTTTAACTGCAGCAGTTGTATTGTACGCTACTGGAGCTGAACTTTAGGTTCTGTTGGGGGAACTGGGAAAACGGGTTCTGTAGGGAACTGTTCTTAAACTTGTTGCTCTGTGGGGAAACTCTGGAAATCTTGGCTATGTGGGTGAACTGGGTAAACAGGCTTTGCAGTAGCTTTTTGTGAATTGTTGCTCTGGTGGGGAGATCTCTAACAATTTTGACAGTGTAGGTGAACTGGGAATACATGCTCTGTAGGGGCCTTTTTGAGACCTGTTGCTCTGTGGGGGAACTACAAAATCAGTTTCTGTAGGTACACTTTAAATTTTTAGTATTAATTTACTTTCTATGTAGCCATTTAAGTCATTTCCCTATCCACAATTGATTGCAGGGCAATTGTCCTGCTATTAACCGTATTTTACTTCATTTTGCCCCAAGATCCCTTAATACAACAATTTTACAGCCATTATACAGCATACAAGTTCAGGTCTCAATTGACTTATATGGGGTTTGGCGTTTCTGGATCGAGCTGGATCGATCAAACTTTTTTTTTTTAAAGTTTGGCCAAACCCAAACATCCACTGATTCGCTCATCACTAATTACAGTGCAATACTGGGACTTAACATTGGCCATGAAAATCTGTAGCAAGTTATGTGTTTTTAAATGCTTGTAACAATTTCAAAAGTATATTTCCAGATGATGTATTATTGCAGAATATTTTAACTAAAGCAAAGACTTGAGCTAACTATACAAAATAAATCCTGAGGATAATGAAAATACTATTGGCAAACGACTAAATGGATATTAAAAAGTAGCTACCTGGTGTGGCTTCTTAAAGGATTAATAAACCGAAAGTCTTATCTCCAGCTTCTGAATACAATGCAGCTATTCAGGACTGAGAAGTATTCTTCAACAGGATTACTGAAGAATAATGCCTGCTCCCAATGACCACTGTATCTCACATATACCCAGTTCCAAGAACCTCCAGTATATGCATAAATAGCATAAGCAGATAAGCTGTTCTGCTGTAAATTGAGGACTTATATTGTCAATTCAGGGCCCATTAATGTTTTATTAGAGTATACTATTTTAAAGCATTGAGTTTCTTTTTTTTACAGTACTGCTTAACTGAGAAAAATTAGAGAATATAAATATCCTAGCTGTAGTACCCGGCATTGCCCGGGATAGTAACTGTCTCTCTGTCTCTCTCCCACTCTCCCTCTCTCCCACTTTCTCTCACTCCCCCTCTCTTTTTGTCTCTCCCTCTGTCTCTCCTGGTCTGTCTCTCTCTCTATCTCACTCTCCCTGTCTGTCTCTCTGTCTCTCTGTTTGTCTCTCTCCGTCTGTCTCTTTCTATCCATCTCCCTCTGTCTCTCTCTGTTTTTCTCTTTGTCTCTCTGTCTCTTTCTGTCTCTCTCTATTCATCTCTCTCTGTCTCACTCTGTCTTTCTCTGTCTGTCTCTGTCTGTTTCTGTATCTCTGTCCCTCTGTTTCTCTCTCTGTCTCTCTTTCTCTGTCTCACTCTCTTTGTCTGTCTCCATGTCTGCTTCTCTTTCTCTTTGTCTTTCTCTCTGTCTGTCACGGAGGTATCATGACAGAGAGAGGTATCCCCTATTCAAGGGGGCAAAAGGTCATAGCGAGGGGCTACACATACATCTGTGCTGGTTGGGTCTGCTTGGCTTTTCTGTTAGCTGAGCAGACTTTCCTTTTTATGGCACTGTTAGGGTTAAGTGGTTTCTATTATCTTTCCTGGCTCACCATCCTTAGTTATCTCAGCTGTTCTGTTTTCTCCACTCCCCTCTACTGTAAGTACTCAGCCCTTTGCTTTACTAGTTGCCAGAGATAGCTTGTTATTCAGTGGGTCTGGCTTGGAGGTGTGAGCTGGCGAAAGAGAAATCGCTGTGTGAGAAATCGTCGTCGCTCTGTCACACACAGCGACGACGACAACGACATCGCTGCAAAGTCGCCATTTTCTGTGACGTAGCAACGACCTCAACAGCGATGTCGCTGTGCGTGACACATAACAACGATCAGACCCCTGCTGAGAGATCGCTGCTCGCTCTTGAATATTCCAGGTCATTTTTTGATCGCTGCTATCCCGCTGCACCACATGCATCCTTGTGTTTGACACCGCAGCAGCGATGGTCGTGACGACACTGAAGGCAGTGACGTAGAACTGAAGGCAGGACAAAGGCATGTTTTTGTGGTGTATTTTACAATGCCCCCACGACTCCGATTGGTGGTCATAACAGCATTCCGATTGGGTAACTTGCCGAAGGCGTTACAGTGATTTTATTCTTTAAGTTCCATACTTTGATCCATGTAGTAGAGTCTCTGTCTGGTGTTGCTAGTGTATCATTCTTTGTGTCTTCCTTTGTTTGGCATGGTCACCCAATCAGGCGCCGCTGTAGTGATCACCAATCGGAATAGAGGGGCGTGAAAAAGGCAACGCAAAGGTGCTGTAGCGATCACCAATCGGAACAGAGGGGCGTGAAAAGAGGCAACGCAAAACATGTTTAGGGGTAAACACCACGCCTCTATCAAGGTATGAGTCGTCGCACAGCGACATGTGTGACACGTCCCAACAACCGTCGAGGTCGCTATGATCGCTGCTTTGTCGCTGCTTAAAATTACATGTTTGACAGCTAACTAGCGATCATGTAAGGTCGCTGTTACGTCACAGGAAATGACGTAACAGTGACGTCGTTGTCGTTGTGTATGAACCCAGAATTGATCCTAGAGATTACTGCATGGAGGTTTGTTTGGTGTCATCCTATTCATTATCACTAGCGATGAGCAAATAGTAAAATGTTTGGGTTTGGATTATTTGTAATGAATACCTAGTACTATTCCGATATTTGCCACGAATAACGAACCTAATGCAAGTCAATAGGTAACTCAAGCATTTTTCTGGGAAATCTGGAAAAAATGCTGGGTCCCCAATTGACTTGCACTTGATTCATTATTTGTGACACATACTGGAATAGTACTAAGTATTCAGTACAAATAATTGAAAGCCGAAAATGTTTACTATTCATTCGTCACTAATTTTCTCCCTTTTGATTTCTTTCCCTTTCTTTCCTTTTTTACCCACCTGTTGTTGAGTTGCATGTTATGTGAATGCAGTTTCCTTTTCCCATGTCTGTTGTTTACCCTTTGTGTCTTTGTCATAGAGTGGGACTAATGATCCTGCTGCCCTGCTCACCAGACACGATTATGATTGGATTGGGGTAAGAAAGGGATAGGTACATGATCGCTGCACAGGGTGATAGAACCTATCTAGGGACATGAGGGACCTCAAGGTGAGTGATATGAGTTACTCTTCCTATGGTTCCCTAGATGCAGTGGTTTCCACCTCACTCTTCACACCACGTTCAGCCTCTTCGTAGGGAGCAACAATCAGGGACTACCCTGGAGTGGTATCTGGTGCTTATTGTCAGCAAAGTCAAACTTCACCATCAGAGGCTCAGGTGAAGACTGGGTAGGCACTTAGTCATGCCCCTTTGGATAAGCCTGGTTCAGGTCACAGTGAGGCTACATTCCTTCTCCCTAACCGATCAGGGTGACATAAGATAGACAAAGATTGAGTTTAAAGAGGGTGTCTGATCTAAAATGACAAGTCTGCTGTCACTATGTGAAGACTATAGACTTGTGAATCATCACATGGCCAAAATTGGGCCAGATAGGTGCTACAGAGCTCAATGGAAGTGTATTGATTGAATCTGTGCCCATCCAGTCATATTCTGTCCAGGAATATGCATATTGCGTACTTGCAGCCACGTGACCACCGTTCCTGTCTCTGGCATCGGAGAATGCTCATAGCGCACATTGCGTGTGATGTGAGGATTCACATGTCTGTTGACATATGTCCTACCAGTTAAAATATTTTAACCCATTAGGGCACTTCATATCACGTGAATAAATAATCTTCATAGATTTATCTACATTCCTAAAATAGATCTATCTGCAATTTATAGAATTTTAAATTAAGTTACAGCATTTTGCTGCTTTTTTTTTTACTTATGTGCTCTCCAATAAAGCAATAATTGATCACAATGATGCTGTTTTTTTGTCCTTTTAAGCCAACATACAGATACACCTTAGCCATACCAGCAGACCGTTATATAAAAAATTCCATCACATCTGTAAATATTATATAACAATTATCATCACAAAGCCTGGAATCTAGAAATTATCACTTAGAAAAGATTCTTAATAGAGCCATATTGAAATGAAAGAGCTGAAAGCTTTGCAAATAATAAGATTATAATATGCTGTTAAACTAGCTCTTAAAATATAGGCCATCCATTGAAACATCATAAACCAATGTGTATATAATGATTCAAATATTTTGTAGTCTCCACTGTAGCCTGGACAAAGAGAGGATTTCCTTTGCACATGAATGACATATTTAGTCACGTACGGTGCCACAATTCTAAATAAAGCATTAAAACTAAACCCAATTCAGTCAAACTGTATAAAACAGACAGACTAAATTTGGCCTCATTCGATCTGAGCTTTACCAAACATCACAGATTATTAAGAGGATTGGAGAAGAACTGACAAAACAATATAAAATTACTTTTAGAAGATCATCAAATAGTTCCATAGGTATAATTCAAATCCTGAACATGTAAGTCATGTTAAATATTTATTGCACATTCTCTGGGGGACAGAACAATGAAATCACCAGCAATGTCACAAAATGTGTTCCTGTTAAGTGGAGGGTAGAAGGTAAAAGTAGGTATGCGGATTTTAAAAAGCTAGAGATATGTTGTAAAAGACCATATTTTTCGGACTGTATGACACACCAGACTATAAGATGCATCTAGGTTTTAGAGGTGGTAAATAGGAAAAAAAAATTAAGCAAAAAGTGTGGTAATGATGACACACTTTTATGGAGAATCTACCGCTGACACTGCTATGAGTGTAATGTCCTTCAATTCTGAACTAATGTTCCCCATCCTGGGCCCCTTCTTGCTATACAGAATATGTCCCCTATCCTGGTATATAGTTAGCCCACCCTGGCATATGTATCCCCTATCCTGGTATATCGGTTCCCCATCATGGGTCTGTCCTGGTTGATATGTTCCCCATTTTGGTGTATATGTTCCCCATCATGGGCCCATTCTTATTTCCTGGTTTATATGTCCCTCATCCTTGTACATATGATGCCTATCCTGGGCCCATCCCAGTATATATGTCCCTCATCCTGGTATATATGTTCCTCAACATGGACAAATCCTGGTATATCTGCCTCCCATTATGCCCCTTTTTTAACACATTAAAACACCTTCCCTATGCTCCCCAGTGTTTGTCATCCTCTTCTGATGCCATCAATTGACTTCAGCATGTAAACAATGGGCAGTGCATGACGTCACTGCCATGCGCTCCCCATCACACACCGAAGTCAGCTGTTGGCTTATTCAAAATGAATATTCCATGCCGCTCATGCCCATAATCCCACCCACCTCTCAACATTGGCGTCGGTTATTGTAAAAATCTTCAAAGTTTGTTCTGCAAGTAAGCTACTACATCAATATAGAAATAGAACCATACTTACTTCATAGACACAGCAACAGAACTGAGCCTACTACACATATATAGGAGAAAAACCAAGCTTACAGCATAAATATGGTACCAGAACCAGGCTTACTACATCAACACAGAAACAGAAAGGAGCTTAGCATAGATAAGGGAGCAAAACCAAGTTTATTCAATAGATACGGGAACAAAAACAAATTACTTCAGAGATACGAGAAAAGAACTGTGGTTAGTACATCAGTATGAGAACAGAACTATGCTTACTACATAGAACTGGAAACAGAACCAAGCTTAACGCATAAATGTGGTACCAGAACTGAGCTAATTACATAGATGTTGTAACAGCCAAGCTTACTGCATATATATGGGATCAGAACCAAGCTTACTACATCAATAAAGTACCAGAACTGAGCTTACTGCATAGATATGTCAACAGCCAAGCTAACTGCCCGGATATACACTGTGTGCAGACTTATTATTAGGCAAATGAGTATTTTGATCACATGATAATTTTTATACATGTTGTCCTACTTCAAGCTGTATAGGCTTGAGAGCCAACTACCAATTAAGTAAATCAGGTTATGTGCATCTCTGTAACGAGGAGGGGTGTAGTGTAATGACATCAAAACCCTACACCGTGTGCAGAATTATTAAACAAGTTGTATTTTAGAGGATTTTTTTTTATTATTGATCAACAACTATGTTCTCAATCAACCCAAAAGACTCATAATTATCAAAGCCTAATATTTTTGGAAGTTGGAGTGGGTGTTTTTTAGATTCGGCTTTCTTAGGAGGATATCTGTTTTTGCAGGTAACTATTACTTTGCAGAATTTTTAGGCAACTTAATAAAAACCAAATATATTCCCATCTCACTTGTTTATTTTCACCAGGTAAACCAATATAACTGCACAAAATTTAGAAATAAACATGTCTGAGAAGCAAAAACAAAACCCCAAAAAATTAGTGACCAATATAGCCATCTTTCTTTATGATGACACTCAACAGCCTACGATCCATAGATTCTGTCAGTTGCTTGATCTGTTTACGATCAACATTGCGTGCAGCAGCCACCACAGCCTCCCAGACACTGTTCCGAGAGATGTACTGTTTTCCGTCCCTGTAGATTTCACATTTTATGAGGGACCACAGGTTCTCTATGGGATTCATATCAGGTGAACAAGGGGGCCATGTCATTATTTTTTCATTATTTTTTCATCTTTCCCCCTTCCCTGCAGATTCTGATGGCGCAATGTGGAGTGTACGCCACCCTAGGGTTCTGCACCCTATCTGTGCTAGTGCTGAGTGAGTTATTGAACTCTACCTCCAGCTACCATGTTGCTCCTGTGTTTCACCAGCTCCACTAGTCTTCTCCTGCTCCATCCAGTCTGCCCGGTCCTAACTGTGGAAGCTCTGAAGCACTCTCCACAGCGACTGTGTTGTTCTAAGTCTCAGACTATTCTGAGGTAAAAACTGTGTGTTCTCACTGGTGGCTAGAAAAAAACCATTGTTATGGTGACCACCTTTAGCCCAGTTCCAGTGGGAAAGCACCTAAGCTGTGTGTTTTGTGTAAGTGAATACCAGTGGTTAAGCTCTTCATTACTCGGGATGAGTACTGCAGCTTAAGTCAGATACAATACCCTGTGGCGACTGAAGCCTCAGGGGCGCCACAAATACATCACCTGAATCACCATCTGTACATGAATAAATCACAATCAGTAAATAAATACCCCACTAGAACCACCATCAGTACTTTAGCATAACACTAGAACCACCAGTACATGAATACATTACCGAGTGTTATGGTTCCATTCTGGTTACTTATTCAAATCTGGGATAATTGGCTATTTGTCCACTTGATGCCAATTCTGATGTCCAGAACCCATTTTTCTCAGGCTGGATTAACCTGAGTTTGATGCAGGGCATCACTATATGTGTATTAGGGGTGTGAGATCAGTGGTTTAAAGTAATCTAACACCTTAAAAACACCCGTTTCATATTCAAATCAGTGAAAATTGGCTATTTAACTTGTTGATGCCAGTTCTGATACCCAGAATCCAATTAGCCTAGGCTGTACTTAACAGAATTTGATGCAGGGCATTACTGTCTGTGTATTGGTGGTATGAAATTAGTGGCCCAAGTAATTTAACCCCTTAAAAACACCTATTTCTTACTAAAAGCTGTGAAAATTGACTGTTTGTCCATTTTGATGCCAGATCTGATGCACAGAACCCATTTGGGCCAGATTGGAGTGACTCCTGTTTGATGCAGAGCATCACTATGTATGAGAGATCAGTGACCCAAAGTCATTTAAACCTTTAAAAACACCACTTACTTATTGAAATCTGTGAGAATTCACTATTTGCCCACTTTATGCCAGTTCTATTGCCTAGAATACATTGAGATTAGGCTTGAGTGACCTGAAATAGATGTGGAACATCACTTTCTGTGTGTCTGCCAGGTCATATCATCGGCCCAAAGTCATTTAACGCTTTCAATAACATACATCTTTGCCTACTTTAATGCCCACTGTAATGCATGCTGGTGATGAGGCGATAAGCGGGAGTAAACCCACTGGACCAAAAGGAGGATCCCCAGCTTACCCAGGTACGGGAGTGGTTAATACAGCATATACAGAAGCAGACGTCAGTTGCCACTCCCAGGGCAGTGACCGGAACTGTAGCAGATGAGCCGAGCTGCTTGACAGCATGACAGGCACAGGCAGGTCAAATAGGGCAGGCAGAAACAGGAACACAGATTGGACAAGAACAGAAGCACAGGTACATTCAGGTACAGGACCTCATGCTGTGGTCATCAGGCAAAGGTCGTCTGGCACAGGACATTAGGAAGGACTCCAGTCATCACGTTCAGGATTTAGGTATGGAACATCAGGAGAGAAATTGGACATCAGGCATGGATTACCAGACATAGGACATCAGGCATCAGGGTTAGGACATCAGGCACAAATAATCCAAACAGAAGAAGCTGGGATGGCTGAGGCAGAGAGGATGATAGGTGCAGGTGGATACGGACACAGCTAACGGATACAGGCTGGTACCAGGGCACAAAGACACAGACAGGATAAGTCCAGCAACTCAGACAGTGGGACACATCAGACTCAGAGCGGGTTACATGCAGGACTTCTGGTGGATACTAGCAAACCAAAACAGACAGGCTGGACTGACAGACAGGTTGTAGGATCAAATCCTAATGACTTGACCTGGCCCCTCCCATCAGGGGAGGGGGCCTTAAATAACTAGGGGTTCTCAGCAATAGGTTGCAGACAACTTTGCAAGTTGTGTACACTTCCTCTTAGGCCTCCGACACACATCCGTGCTGCCGGTACGTGTTTGGTACGTTTTTGCACGTACCGGCGGCACGGAGACACGTACACCAATGCTACCCTATGGTAGCAGGCACACACATGTAAAACCACACGGAAGGTGTGTCTGTTTGTACGTGTGTGCATTTTCCAACACGCTGACATGTCCGTTTTTCTCCGGCATCACGGGAGTCACACGGCCCGCACCCGTACCACACGGATGTGGTGTGGATGCGGTCCCGTGTGACAAGCGCCGGAGAAAGCTTACGTGTCAGAGAAAAAAATAACAAATCTTTACTCACCTTCTCCAGCCCTCCTGTCTCTGCCGCTGCTGTCACTTGCTGCCGACCGCCGCTCATTATGCTCATTTAATATTCACTTCACTGCGGCCGACAGCAGCAGCAGCGGGGAGTCGCCATGGCTGGAGACCGAAGATCAGCACCACGGACAGCAGCAAGGACCACATGAGTATGCATATTACCGGTTCTCCGTGTGTTATCACAGATAGCACACAGAGAACAAATGTGGCTCGCACGTACCGGAGACACATACTTACCTACACGCAACACGCAGGGAAAATACGTGTCTCGCGGCACGTGCATGTGGCAGAGGCCTTAAAGGCACAAGAAGCATGCATGAGCACTAGGCTGGAGACCAGTAATACCCATGGGGCATCTACAGGGCCTGGGGCCAAGGTGGGAGCTCGGGACTGACCCACAAATAGAGATCTGCAAGGGTGTGGAGGGATGAGCTGGGAATAGCACTAAATATGAGCGGCAAGGCAGAGGACCAAGCAATACATGGGTGGCAAAGCAGGTGAGCAGGAGACCATGCAGCACAAGGATGGCCGTGCGGGAGTACAGAGAGCAGAGTGCAGAGACAAGGATGTTTGTGCAACACCCATTTTTGCACCAGTTTTATATTTTTTGTGGCTGCTTTTAAGTGTGTTTGCATCAGGGCACCTCACTACATTGCATTTTATTGATATGACTTTTGTTTATTGTTGTTGAACCTGTAAAAAACAGAAATCAAATAATTGCCATTTAAGAAACTGCAGAATAAGAAACAAACTTAAGCACCTAATAAGAAACTGGAAGAATTAGAAACCAACTGCAGCATCGTATATCTGACCATGTTATTCAGATGTAGCAGAGCCGAGACTGTCAGAGACACTACATCAGATGTGGCAGGGAAGAGTGACAAAGCAGCATGGCAGGGCAGATTGGGCAGAGTGGCAGGGCAGAGTGACATGACAGATTGTAAGGCAGAGTCACGGGGCAGAGTGACAGGGCAGAGTGGCAGGGCAGACAGATGGACAGACGTAGTAACGCAGAGATGGATGTTGCACCTCCAACTGTCTCTGCTCTGCTACATCTGCCTAGCAATACACTTCATGCAGATATACACAAATTTAATGAAAATAACTTCATGGCAGGGCTTTTTTAAGAAGACTACAGCTCTTATTACAAATAAAAAAACACAGGGCATTTAAATTACACAGACGTTTATTCTCCATAAATTCAATGTGCTTTATTATGCTTAAGGTTCTTTCAAGACCTTAGAGCATAATAACGTAAGATGTAAAAAAATAAAATGCATATACTGATCTTACCAACCTCATCTCTGGTACCTATGCTCCTCACTGTCACCCAACCAGTCCTCGGCACATCTTGTTATTGCCACTGAATTCCCATTCAGTTCACACTAGGCCGGCATGTATGGTCCTGATGGTATGATGTCATGACGTGCACTGTGAGCTTTGTGTATCCATGCGAGTTATCATCCCAGACCTCTCAGGAGCCTGAAGTCCCAATATAGCGTCAAGAGGCCTTGGTATTCAGTGCTCAGCAGCAGTGAGAAGAAATATGCACCAAACACCAGATGGGTGATGGTGAGTGTCGGAGAGGTGAGTGGTAAGGCAAGTATGACATTGTGGTTTTTTTAATCTTTTCATGGCTAAATACAGTTCAGGAAAATGGCATCCATTGCCTGCCTTTTTTCTGAATCTACATAGAAGAGCATTACGGAAAAACTAGGCTTCGGCAAATAAAGATTTTTGGAATATGAGTGGAGAATTGAATTCCACTCAAATACATTTTCTTATCTCTAGTAATCTAGGGAAAAGATCCAGCAACCAATCCAAGAAAAATGATTGTGTTAAAAAATGTTGCACATTTTATTCCAAATCATTAAAAAAGTCCATCATTAGTTCATGAAAAAGCATAGTAACAGAGTACGCGTTTCGCACATGATTGTTCTTCCTCCTTCTTTCTGGGTTAGAGAAGGAGTAAGAACAATCATGTTCGATACGCATACTGTTCCTATGCTTTTTCATGACCTAATGATGGACTTTTTTAACGATTTGGAATAAAATGTGCGAAAATTTTTAACACAATAATTTTTCTTGGACTTGGTTGCTGGATCTTTTCCCTGGATTACTCGTTTGTTGTCAAGATTGGCCGACTTTTATGTATCCATGCATGGTCCATTTTAGTAGTCTCCGAGGAACAGGTCAGCAGGATTAAACTTTCTTTATACATTCTCTTATCTCTAATATGCAAGTAAAATGTACCTTTTGGGACTGATGGATAGGGGTCCAGACAGGCGTCCAGAACTGGGGCCATTCACTGTCAGTATCTGCCCCTGGTTAAACACTATAGTACAAGCTGTATCTAAATATGTTTTTACTTATACACAAAGTACTAGATATTTTCTTCATTTCTCCTGTTTTACAATCACTGTTGAATTAATTATTAATTTTCCATGTAATTTCAGAACCTATAAAAGTAATTCTATATATACCATATGCCTGTCTGATTGTCACACATTAGCATGAATTCTTGATTTTTAGTAAATTCCTGTGTCCAAAAGCCATAGAAATCTCACCCTAATTGCAGTATGTGTAAAGACTGTGTGCTGCATGTGGCAGAAGGGAACTGCTTAAAATTTAATTAGACTTACTGTGTTCCCCCTGAAGGTGATACAAGTTTCTATTTTTTTGCCTTTTTTGCATGTTTCAAAAGCCCTGCAGTACCATGTAAAATTCAGGAGCTCTTTAATATGCATAAACTGGAGCCTGCTGCCTTGTTCAAACCTCTGTTTTGTAAATACTGATCCAAAGATGCTTGAAACGTCCATGATACACCCATGCCAATATGTCATAAAAGTCTTAGAATTGGAATTAATTCAGTTCCCTTTTAAATTTGCCTTTCAAATAAAGAAATATAACTTTAATTGGATGAATCATTGCAATCATATCACTGTCATGCAACTTTCTTGAACTTTCAAATACAACAAAAATGACCTACATTAATAGTAAACATTGAACTTCACCAACGTTATCCAGAAAATGCAGTTTTATTTTTAATGAGCTTATTTATTAGTAGGGATGATCGAATACCTCAAATATTCGGCTTCGCGAATATCCGACAAATAGCTCGCCGCTATGCGAATATTCGATGCGCAATGTAAGTCTATGGGAAGCCCGAATAGTTCAGACTAGTTGTTATTCGGGTTTCCCATACAGTTACATTGCGCATCGATTATTCGCTAATAGTCGTATAGCAGCGACCTATTCGGCAAATATTCGCGAAGCCGAATATTTGAGGTATTCGATCATCCTTAGTAATAAATAAGCTCATTAAAAATAAAACTGCATTTTATTACATTTTTGTCTAAATTATATTGATATGATGAGCAATAAATATGCTGTCTTCTATAATGAATTACAGCTTGGTGAAAGGATAAGAAATGTCACAGGTGTTTGGCTCAAAAGTTGCCGACTGTTAAGGCCCCATCACACGCTACGATATATCTAACGATATGTCGGCGGGGTCACGGAGTTTGTGACGCACATCCGGTATCGTTAGATAGCAAAAATACTCACCTTATCGTTGCTCGTTGACACGTCATTCATTTTCAGAATGTCGTTCCTCCTTCTGTGCGCCGGTTGTTCATCGTTCCCGAGGCAGCACACAACGCTACGTGTGACACCCCGGGAACAACGAACACAGCTCACCTGCGGCGGGATGTTACGTTCCATTTATCTCCGCCCCTGTGCTTTGATTTGCCAGCCGCTGTGTGACGTCGCGGTGACGCCGAACGTCCCTCCCCCTTCAGGAAGAGGATGTTCGCTGCCCACAGCGACGTCTTTAGGGAGGTAATACGTGTGACGGGATTAACAACTTTGTGCGCCAAGGGCAACTAATTACCCGTGACACACAAACGACGGGGGTGGGTGCGATCGCTCTTGCGATCGCACGATATATCGGCGCGTGTGATGCCACCTGTAGGACTACATCTGACGCTGTACACACAGCAGAGTCGAACACTTCGCACAATTTGCTTTTGAGTTGCACAGACATGTGTAGGCATCAACCAGCTCTCTACTTGTTAGCAATTGGGCTTGCAGAAGTTAATTACTTCTTGCCTGTGGATTGCTGCTTTAGTCACACGTTGCAGGAAACCTATCACAGTCGCCTCTGCCCTTTTTAAGATGGTGCAGCCTGGTCTCCCATGCCAATGATAGCTTTTTGCCATCTTGGTTCTTGTGCTTTGTTATCCAGTTGCTGGTGAACTTTTGTGTGTTGTTTGGTACGTTGGGGAAATACTCTTGTTGTCTGATTATTTCCTTCCTCCCTTTAGTTTCCTTCTCATCACATAGTGTCTATACCTCCTGTAAGATGGGGTTTTGGTTTTCCCTCATCTGTTTATTTGTGTGGGATTAACCATTCCTTTCCTTGCCCTCTTCTGGGTGGAGAGAGGAGGGCCACTAGATCAGGGTTGCTCAGAGCTTAGGGCAAGGAAGGCAGACCAAATATTATCACCTTCAGATGTACTTTTGGGATCAGGGTCAGTAAGGGTTCCCCTAGCCTGAAGGCCAGTTTTGGCTCCCTTGTCTCTAGTGATGCTGTCACACCCTGTGACATTAACAACAGCATAATTTAAATTTCAGCATGGATCCCATACTCTCGCCTTTGAGGCAGTTACAGGTGCCTTCCCTTCAGGTGGCAGAAGTTATGAGGGTGATTCTGCAACAGGTTCATTCTGCTACCCCAGCAAATTCTGTGTTGATTGCCAGATCACCAGAAGCCAAGCTACCACTCACAGAGAGGTTTTCAGGGGATCACAGCCAGTTTATCACCTTCAGGAAGGCATGTAAATTGTATTTTCGCCTGCATCCTCATTCCTCCAGGAGTGAGACGCAGCAGGTGGGTATTATGATCTCTTAGTGGAGACTTACAAACATGGGCTTTTTCCTTGACTCCTGAGTTTGTGTCAGTAGATAGGTTTTTCTCTGCTCTCGGTCTTATCTACGATGATCCAGATAGGGTGTGACTAGCCAAGTCTAACATCCATACACTGCACCAGGGTAATTGGCCAGCAGAGGATTACTGATCTGAATTTCACCACTGGTCTATGTACACACTATGGAATGACCCTGCTCCCAAAAATCAGCTTCTTGGCATGTCCGAGAGGGTAAAGGAGGTGTTAGTCATGTATGAGAAACCTCGATCTCTTGAGCCAGCTATGTTCTTGGTAATCCATATTTATCATTGTTTCCGTCAAAGGTCTCATAATACAAAGACTCTCTGTGACAGGGTGGCTATACCTGCATTACAATCTGAGGCCTCTCCTGAGCCCATGCAGCTTGGTGGGATGTCTCATGTGAGGAGAGATTCCCAACTCCCACAAGGGGAGGTACTTGCTTTTACTGTGGTAAAACTGACAATTTATTAGTACCTTTGATTGTGTGTCTAAGAGATATTGGTTGTTGGTAAACTGTTAGGTCCAACAGGATTGGGGAATTCCAATCTGGGCCTATGTATTTCCTCCAACATAGTGTCTCAGTGTTTGTTACCTGACAAAGCTAAAATTAGGGGCCAAGAGGTCTCTGTTAAGATTTTTCTTGATAGTGGCTCAGGAGCAAACATAATTCACAAACAGTTTTTTGGATCTTCAGGGTTATAGGCGGATAAATTATCCAGTCCTGTCCGGATCTTTGCTATTGACTCATTACCTCTCTCCCAAGGGGTCTTTAGGGAATCTGTATCTGAGTTGGAGCTCCGTATTGGGGTACTCTATTTAGAGCGCATTATTGCTACTTGCAAAGACCTTCCTGCACAAATTTTGTTAAGCTTCCCTTGAGTTAGTTTGCATAATCCAGTTGTAGACTGGAAGACCCAGGACATAACTAAAGGGCCCGTTACACGCTATGATATATCTAACGATATGTCGTCGGGGTCACGTTGATAGTGATTCCCCTCCTGCATCGTTTGACATATCGTAGCGTGTGACAGCTACGAGCGACTATGAACGAGCAAAAATACTTACCTTATCGTTGCTCGTTGACACGTCGCTCATTTTCAAAATATTGTTCAATTTCCTGGAAGCAGGTTGTTCGTCGCTCCCAAGGCAGCACACATCGCTCCCTGTGACACCCCGGGAGTGATGAACACAGCTTACATGCGTCCCGCCGGCAATGCGGAAGGAAGGAGGTGGGCGGGATGTTACGTCCCGTTTATCTCCGCCCCTCCGCTTCGATTGTTCAGTCGCTGTGTGACGTCACGGTGACGCCGAACGTCCCTCCCCTTTCAGGAAGAGGATGTTCGTCGCCCACAGCGAGGTCGTTTGGAAGGTAAGTACGTGTGACGGGGGTTATCAACTTTGTGCGACACGGGAAACAAATTGCCCGTGCCGCACAAACGATGGGGGCGGGTGTGATCGCACGGGAATTTGTAATGTGTAAAGCGACCTTTAAAGGAGCTCTTTCTATAATCCGCACTTTTTAGGGACCTGTATCTGCGCGAAAACCATGAGTTTTCCCCACTTTTGGGATGTTTTATCTGAAAAGGGCTGCCAGGAGCTGATGCTGCACAGACTTTATGACTCCACAATAAGGTTGAAGGCAGGGGCCAAGTTGCCCAAGTGCAGATTTTATAATTTGTCAGGCCCTGAGAGACAAGCTCTAAAGGACTACATATCAGAGAGATTAGGTAATGGAGCTATTAAGCCATCTTCATCCCCTGTGGCTGCAGGTATTTTCTTTGTCAAAAAGAAGGATCTTGGACTACGTCCGTGTCTGGATTTTCACAAGCCCGATGCCACTATTTCCAGATCTATTTAACTAAATTTCTGGTGCTAAATGGTTCTCCAAACTCAATCTCAGGGGAGCCCAGAATTTGATTTGGGAACATGTGAATAATGAATTGCATACCTGCCATGAATATGAGGAAAAAGGAGATATTTAGCAATCGCATTGATCAATTTAACTGAGCCCCAAAACCTCGTCAAGGTATATCTCTATATTGGGGTCCCTAGCTCTGTGACCCTAATTGTGTGTCATCTCATTGCAATTAAAAACTGCTGTGGGTGGAGAGGGGTAACCAAGGACTGTCTTATAGAGGAGATGGAAAAAACATGGCCGAAAGGGGCGGAGCTGTGTTCACATTCAGAAAAAAAAACTACATATAACTGAATAGGATAACTGAAGTGAGCACTAATATATATATTCTGAGTGCAAGCCAAAAAAATACATACTATATAAGGATAAGGCTGCACATCAAACTTAGATAATGGTATAATGCCTCAAGCATATGGAAAAATATTGGAAAATACAATGAAAAATGCTACTTGCTAACTTGAACATGTGAATAATGAATTGCATACCTGCCATGAATATGAGGAAAAAGGAGATATTTAGCAATCGCATTGATCAATGTAACTGAGCCCCAAAACCTCATCAAGGTATATCTCTATATTGGGGTCCCTAGCTCTGTGACCCTAATTGTGTGTCATCTCATTGCAATTAAAAACTGCTGTGGGTGGAGAGGGGTAACTAAGGACTGTCTTATAGAGGAGATGGAAAAAACATGGCCGAAAGGGGCGGAGCTGTGTTCACATTCAGAAAAAAAACTACATATAACTGAATAGGATAACTGAAGTGAGCACTAATATATATATTCTGAGTGCAAGCCAAAAAAATACATACTATATAAGGATAAGGCTGCACATCAAACTTAGATAATGGTATAATGCCTCAAGCATATGGAAAAATATTGGAAAATACAATGAAAAATGCTACTTGCTAACTTGAACATGTGAATAATGAATTGCATACAGGAGCCCAGAATTTGATTTGGGTCCAACAGGGAGATGAGTGGAAGAGAGCCTTCAATACAATGAAGGGTCACTTTGAGAATCCGGTGATGCCTTTTGGTCTGACCAATGCACCTGCGGTTTTTAGGCACTTTGTGAAGGATGTATTTACTCACATTTTGGGAAAATTTGTTATCATATACTTAGATGATATTCTCATATATTCACATGATTTTTACTCACAATTGAAAAATGTCAAACCGGCTTTACAGATCATCAAGGAGAACAAATTGTACACTAAATTAGAGAAATATGTATTCGCTGTTCAGGAACTTTTGTTTCTGGGTTACATCATTTTCTCTTCTGGTTTTAGGATTGATTCCTTCCTGCAGGCTATTATGAAATGGGACTATCCTGAGAACCTGAAAGCGCTGAACGTTTCTAAGGCTCTGTGCGCACTAGTGCGTTTTACCCGCGGATTTACCCGCGGATTTGCCGCGGAAATTTCTTGAGAAATGTCTGCAATCTTTGTGCAGACATTTCCCAGCAAATTCTATGAGAAAAAAAAATAGCTGTGCGCACTGTGCGGATTTTTCTCAAGAAATTTCCTTGAGAAGAATTTCTCGAGAAAATTTCTTGAGAAAATGAGCATGTCAATTCTTTTCCGCAGGTACCCTGCGGATTTCGGCAGTACAGCCTGCAAAATCCGCAGGGAACCACCCGCGGGAAAATCGCGGCAAATTTGCGGCTATTCCGCGGCTAATCTGCGGCAAATCCGCGGCAAATCCGCATGCGGATTTGGTGCGGATTTTTTCCGGAGGTCCGGAAATCTTTCACTCCCAGAAGTTTCTCAAGAAATTTTCTTGAGAAACTTCACATTTCTAGTGCGCACATAGCCTTAAGGTTTGCGAATTATTACAGAAAGTTTATTAAAACATTTTCTGCCATTGCAAGACCACTGAGTGACATGATAAAAAAAAGTACGGACTTTTCTAAGGGGTCTCAGGGTGCTTTATAAGCTTTATATTGTCTTAAAATGTTTCACATCAGCACTGATGTTGATACAGCCTGATTTATCTCTTTCCCTTCATGGTGGAAATTGATGCATTAGAGGTACGAGTGGGAGCTGTATTGCGTCGGTGTCTGTCTATTGGCAAACTCTGTCCATGTATCTTCTTTTCTAAGACGTTATCTCTGGCCAAACGTAATTACGACATTCGTAGTAGGGAGTTACTAGCTATTAAGTTGACATTTGAGGAATGGCGGCACTTTTTGGAGGGGGCTAATCCAGTTACTATAATTATGGACCATAAAAATCTCCTCTATCGAGAGAGAGTGAGAGAGAGAGGTGGTATAATAAGTTAGAACCCAGTACAATGAGATTGCAGTGACGTGGCTACTGGGCAGGTATGCAAATGGCCATTTTGATATGCAAAACATCTCAAAATATTTTTATTATGTTGTTTGTTTTTTAGTAGCTTCAAGCCTTGGCATGTAAGTCTCTTTTTTGTCTGTTTATCTCTAGTGAGCAAAATGTCTCATACGGAGACAAGCGCTTTGGTCTTTATTTTTTAATAGGTTTAATTTTTTTTGTTACTTATTGTCCAGGTTCTAAAACCACACAGGCTGTTGCACTGTCCAGGAGTTTTCGGGGGGGGGAGACTTTGTGAGGAACAGGAGCCCATCCTGCAAAAAGGTGCAGTAGTGTCAGCACTCAGTACAGAGGGGGACTTTGGTGGCCCGCTCATTAAACTACATGAATATTCACTGATTTATCCACCCACCCTCTTGGCAAGCCTCTGTGATTGGTTGCAGTCAGACTGCTATACACGCCCCCAATCTCTGTGTTGACATCTGATTGGTTGCAGACCAAATTGCTGTATTGTAGTGTAAAAATAAATAAACAGCTTAAGAAAGTGGTGTGGACACCCGCTTACTCTTGATAATCAGCGTGGTTAAAACAGACAACCCCCAATGGTTTGCTGTACCTTGGCTGAATATTAATAATAGAGGGGATCCCACACTGCTTTTTAAAATTATTTAAAGAAATATTTTAAAAAAATTGTGAAGTCCCCACCTTATTTTTGATAACCTGCAGAGTATAGCAGACAGCTGAGGCTGGTATTTTCAGGATGGGAAGAGCCATGGTTATTTGGCCCTTCCCTGCCTAAAAATGGCAGCCTGCAGCTACCCCAGGATTTTGGCATTTTACCTGGCTCTTCCCGTTTACCCTGGTGGGGTGCAATCAAGGTAATATATGAGGTTGATGATAGTTGTGATTTGTCAAAAATCATAGCCACCGTCAAGCCCTAAGTTAGTAGTGTCTATGAGACACCACCATTACTAACTCTGTTAGTCAATAGAAACAAAAACAGAAAAATCTTTTATTTGAAGTAAAAAATGAAGATACTCTCTTTCACACATTTATTAACCCCCAAAACACCCCCTCAGATTGGACTTAATCCACAATGATGTCTCATGATGATTCTTGGCCTTGCTACATCCAGATGCTGCAGAGCGCAGTGACATTAGAAAACATAACCGCTCATTGTAGCATTTGGAACACACTGAGGGCAGCAGGATACCCAGGTCGTGGGAGGCGGTGAAGTCACTTAGCTCAAAAGAGTTCATAGCTGGGGGCTTCCATAGTACTTACTGCCGTGATTGCCGGATTGCTGCACTATTGGATTGCATGGCATGGTAGTAGTTTACCTTTGCTGCTTTGTCAGTCTGGTAAGGGCCAAATAACCATGGCTCTTCCCACCCTGATATTACCAGCCTGCAGCAGTCTGCTTTACCTTGGCTGCTTATCAAAAAAAGGGGAAGGGGGCATTTTTACAATTTATTTATTTAAACAGTAAACTCTCCCCTCTCCAATCCATCTTGAATGGTGCATCCAGGATCATTTTCCTCTCTAACCGCTTCACTGATGTCTCTAATCTGTGCCAGTCATTGCACTGGTTGCCTATCCACTACAGAGCTACAGAGCCCAATATAAGCTTATCACTTTCACCCACAAAGTGCTCCACAGTTCTACACTGCCCTACATCTCCTCCCTCATTTCTGTCTATCACTCCACCTGTGCCCTCTGTTCTGCTAATGACCTAAGACTGACATCCTCAATAATTCGAACCTCCCACTCCCATCTTCAAGATTTCTCACGAGCTGCGCCAATGCTCTGGAACACACTACCAAGAATAATTTGATTAATTCCCAACATCCACACCTTCAAGCGGGCCCTAAAAACGCATTTCTTTAGACTAGCCTATCACCTCAGCTCCCTCATCTAACTATTCCCATTCTGCCCTTCATAAAATTTACTTTCAATTCTTGTCCCTTGTATCTTCTGAGTTTTGAATCCCCATTATTTTGATGGCCGGACCATATATGACAAGTTTTGTTTTTTTGTTCTTTTTTTTGTTGTTTATTTTCTCATAGATTGTAAGCTTACGAGCAGGGCCCTCATTCCTCTTGGATCTGTTGAATTTTGTTATTCTGTAATGTCTCATATTGTCTGTACATGTCCTTTCTGAATTGTAAAGCGCTACGGAATATGTTGGCGCTCAGTAAATAAAAAATATTATTGTTATCATTATTATTATTATTATTATTATTATTATTATTATTATTATTAATAATAACACTAGTATATAAATAAATAATTTAAAAATTAGCATGTGCTCCAGCCTATTTTTGATAACCAGCATGGTTAAAACAACAAGTACGACAACTATGGGCTGCAACCTCCAGTGATCCGCTTCAGCTTGGCTGGTTATCAAAAATAGAGGGAATCACAAGCTGTTTATTAAAATAATTTTAAAAAATGGAGTGGGGTCCACTGTCATTTTTGATAACCAGCCAAGGTAAAGAATACAACTTGGGTCTGCTATTGTCAGAATACAACAGAAGTTAGAGTCAGTTCAAAGGCAGGCAACTAGACTACTACAAGGAATGGAAGGCCTCCCATATGATGACAGGTTGAAAAAGTTAGATATGTTTAGCTTAGAAAAAAGACGTCTCAGAGGAGATCTCATTTATATGTATAAATACATGTGTGGTCAATATAAAGGACTGGCACATGACCTATTTCTTCCGAAGACAATACTAAAGACCAGGGGGCATTCACTGCGAGTGGAAGAAAAGTGATTCCGACAGTTAAATAGGAAAGGGTTCTTTACAGTTAGAGCAGGCAGACTGTGGAATACACTACCACAAGAGGTAGTAATGGCAGATACTGTAACAGCTTTCAAAAAAGGGCTGGATGATTTCCTCAGTACACACAACATTGTTGGTTATAAATGACTTTTTGACCAGGTGTAGAACTGGTGGAGGAAGGTTGAACTAGATGGACCTAGGTCTTTTTTCAACCTTAGTAACTATGTAACTATGTAAAAATAAAGGGTGGCGAGAGCCATGGCTATTTGGTCCTTTCCAGCTTAAAAACAGCAGCCTGCAGCAGCCCCAGCATTAGCAAATCCATCAGCTGCACCAATTATGGTGCTTTACCAAGCTCTTCCCAATTGCCCTCACCTAAAGCTGATTGTGAGAATATAGCCTTAGTGGTGGCTCTAGGTTTAATATTATTATTACTTGTCAATCGTCTCAATAAAACTTAACAGGAAAATACTAAATGTAGCAAAAAATAATTTTCCTAAATGGAGCTTAAGCTTGCTGAAGTTGAAAAGGTTTTAACCCTTTCATCACCCATCCTGTTTTCACATTCCTGACCAGGACCTATGTCACTTTACAAGGTAATAACACTGTAATCCTTCAATATTTCCCAGTGATTCTGAAATTGTGATTTTGTAATATATTTTCCTTCATGGAAGTGGTAAATTTTGGTCTGTTTAATTTGCATTTATTTATGAAAATATAAACAAATGACAAAAATATGAAAATTTTTCAATTTGTGAACTTCAAATTTATATCCCTTTAATTCAGATAGTTATATCATACAAAATCATTAATAAATATCATTTTGTACATGTCTACTTTACAAAAGCACCATTTTTTTTAATTATTTTTGTGTTAGGAAGCTAGAAGGGTTAAACGTTTATCAGCAATTTGTAATTGGGCTGTGAAAAGAAAAAAAATACAATTTTCCACTAAAATGTTACATTAGCCCCAAAGTTTACATTTTCAAAAAAGTTAGAGAAAACAATGGACCATACAATTTGTTGCACAATTTCTCTTGAGTTCGCTAATACCCCATATGTGGTCAAAAAATACTTTTGAGGTACAGTTCAAAATTTAGAAAGGAAGGAGCACCATATTGAAGTTCAGATTTAGTTGGAATGATATAGGGGTTCCATGTCATATTGGTAGAGACCTTGAAATGCCAAAAAATCAGACCCTCCATAATTGACCACATTTTACAAACTACACTTGTTAAATTTATCTAGGGGTACAATGAGAGTAGGAGTACCACAGAATTTTATATCATTATATGGTGAAGAAAGAAAGATTACATTTTTTCACAAAAATCAATTGAAATTTGACAAATTTTTCTAAATAAAATTAATGTTGAATAAACTTGCTGCAAATTACAATACTTTAGTTGCCCAAAAATATGTGTTTAAAACGCTGAGGTTCATTTTTTATCTCTGTAATGCTAACATAATCTTATTAATGTTCAAGTCACCTCAACTTATCTGTAAGTGTCAGAGATTTTTTTGGGATAATAAAAAAAATAAAATATATGGCATACTCGTCTTGTAATGTAGTAAGCCTTACATAGTTACATAGGTTGAAAAAAAACCTAGGTCTATCTAGTTCAATTTTCCTCCACCAATTATACATTTTGTCACTAAATCATCTATAACTGACAATGTTGCATGTACTTTTTTAAAATTTGTTATACTGTCTTCCATTACTACCTCTTGTGGTAGGGCTTTCCGCAGTCTGACTGCTCTATCTGTAAAGAACCTTTTCCTATTTAGCTGCCAGAATTGCTTTTCTTCCATTTGCAGTTACTGCCCCCTGGTCCTTATTTTTGTTCTTGATAGGAATAAATGGTGTGCCAGTTCTCTGTATTACCCACACGTGTATTAATACATATAAATCAGATCTCCTCTAAGCTAAACAAATCTAACTTTTTCAACCTCTCATCATATGGGAGGCCTTCCATTCCTACCTTCCATTCTAGTTGCTCACCTTTGAACTGACTCTAACTTCTGAATGTCCTTTTTAAAATGTGGAGCCCAAAACTGGATCCCATATTCTAGATGTGGCCTTACAAGTGATTTATAGAGGGGTAACAATACGTTGAAATCACGGGATCTAGTCTCTCTTTTTATACACCCTAAAATCTTGTTTGCTTTAGCAGCTGCTGCCTGACATTGAGTGCTGCTGCTCAGCTTATTTGTAATGAGAATACCCAAGTCCTTCTCCTGTTCTGTAGTCCCGAATTTAATTCCATTTAATGTATATGCAGCTATAAGATTACTCCGTCCTAAGTGCTTTACTTTACATTTATCAACATTAATTCTCATTTGCCAAGTATCTGCCCATTCTGACATCTTATCCAGATCTTTTTGTAATATTGTACTATCAAGGTCCGTTTTTAATATCCTACATAATTTGGTGTCATCAGTAAAGACTGACACTTTACTATCAATCCCATCCACAAGGTCATTAATAAAGAGATTAAAAAGAATTGGTCCTAGCACAGATCCCTGCGGCACCCCACTGCTGACTATAGCCCATTTAGAGAATGTACCATTTTTGATTACTCTTTGTTTCCTATCTTTTAGCCAATTCCTTACCCAGTTGCATATAGTTTCCCCTAGTCCTTGCTTCTGGAACTTCAGTATAAGGCTATTATGTGGTACAGTATCAAATGCCTTTGCAAAGTCCAAATAAATCACATCAGTTGCATTACCAATATCCAGATTTGCACTTACCTCCTCATAGAACCCCAACATGTTGGTAAGATATGACTTATCTTTCATAGGTCCATGCTGGTTATCAGATATTATATTATGCTCTGCAATATATTTTTGCATGTCATCTCTTAAAATGCCCTCAAAACCGTGCACACTACTGATGTCAGGCTTACTGGACGGTAGTTGCCTGGATCTACCCTCTTACCTTTCTTAAATACCGGTACCACATCAGCAATTCTCCAATCCTGAGGCACCAACCCACAAGCGAGTCTTGCAGTCACTACTTAAATTGTAGCCTCGCCGGCTCAGCAGCCTTGCTTGGAGAGTTAACAAGTTATTTTACCACTCGTAGCATGACATAAATAAACAAATAAAAAATATAATAGTTTTTTCCATCACTTTCCAAATAAAATTAACAAAATTTATTTGATAAATTATATATACCTTAAAATGGTATACATAAAAAATAAAAACGTGTCACACAAAAGGCAAGCCCTCATGTAGCCACATCATCATAGGTTTGATGGAAAAAAATAAATATTTTGACCTCAAGGCTCAAAATAGGCTGGTTCTCAAGGTGTTATTTATCCTTTTCAAGGGCTTTTTGCCATAAGTTGTTTACAAAAAATAAAGTAAAAGGGTTATTCCCAAATCACAAAGTAGTTATATAATAATATTCATATTTATTAATTTATTGTGCAGGTATAACTCAGTTTTATATCTGCCCCAATTTGCACATAAACCACATAGGGATGCCCTTCCAGGCTCTCGTATAGGCAAGTATATTATAAGGACATGTACTGTCCAAATCCAATCTGAACAGCTCACAGACCATTGAAATTAATTTATGCTGTCCAGATGACAGGGTTTTTTCACATTTACCAAGTGAAGAAAATCTCAGAATGCACTATACTTTTTCAAATATTGGATGAAACTTGCTCATTCAGGTCTATGGGTGAGCAAATGAAAAATGGGATCCAATATGGGTCATTTGCATTACATCCAAATTTTACAACTAGATTCCCATTATTAATATAAGAATCTATATTTGATCAGAAACATCTTAAAATGTCAATATATAAAAATGGACACAATTGCAACACGGACGTAAAATTAGGATATAGAGAAGCAAAATAGATGAAAATAGGGATGAAAATTGTCCAAATTTTCTCAATGAAAATCGGACAACTTTTCATATGCTTGTGTGACCACGGCCATAATTGACTAGGTTAATCAACTATTGTGGTGGACCAATGAAATATGCCACATCATTAAAATATTTTTGGAATCAATCAGTTAAAGGGAACCTGTCAGGTCCAATATGAACCCAGAACCACGAGCAGTTCTGGGTTTATATTACCAATTCCTGCCTAACCGTCCCTGTATACACTAGCATAGATAAAGAGATCTTTAGAAAAATTATTTCTAAAGATCTTTTATTGTATGCTAAGGAGCTGTAGCCCCCTGGTCGTTAGTTCCCCGGCCAGTCACCCCCATTAGCATGTTAGTACACCCCTGTGGGTGTGCTAACATGCTAATGAATGTGCAGCATGAGAGGATGATCTCACTCACTTCTCTGCTGCCATCGCCACCCGATGCTGTATTTTGGCTCAGTGCGCATGACCCCGGAGTTTGGGTCATGCGCACTATGAAGCCGGTTGTACGCGTCCTGGCTTCAAAGTGAAGTACTGCGCATGACCCAAACTCCGGGGTCATGAGCATTAAGCCGAAATCCCCCGTCAGACGCAATGGCAGCAGAGAGGTGACTGAAATCATCCAGTGATGCTGCATATTCATTAGCATGATAGCACACCCACAGGGAGACGTACCAACATGCAGGGCTGCCATTAGGAATTTCAGGGCCCCATACTGGCAAAATTTTCGGGCCCCCTTGGGACTCCACCCAGGCTCCACCCCAGCTCCGCCTCCACCCCTCAAACCTTCCACATTCTCACTGCCACTCTTGGAAAAACATGTGTATATATATATATATATATATATATGTTACGAACCGGCGCCGCCATAGCCGCAAGCAGCCTGCTGCGGTTCCTGTTGCGCCCAAGCGCCGGCTGCCGTTCTTGGCCGTGTCTCGGGTCATCCAGTTGGCTGCTCCTTCCACCATGTCTAAGTGTGGAGAGGCGGCTTGTGCGCATGAGCGCGCCGATTTACCCCAGCCAGAGTCTAAGTCTGGTGTTTTGCCTACTGAGCATGCTCAGCCTGATTGTGTCATTTCTGAGACTAAGTCCTCAGTATAGGCTACTGAGCATGCTCCCACAATTAATCCTAACAGCCTCTTTGCGCAGGTACTTGGACTTTGTGCTGTGTCTAAGTTCTGGGATCTGCCTACTGAGCATGCTCAGGCACTTAGTGCATTAGCGGCTAGGTCCAGTAAGGACCTCACTGAGCATGTCCATGAGGTGGCAGGCCCTGATAGGGCAGAGGGTGTCAAGTGTCCTGATGATGTGGCCACTCCGGACTGGCTCACAGAGGCCCGCCCCTATGATCTGGCACCTCACCATTGGTCGTCAGACAATGACTGGTGAAGTGTTTGGGGCGTGGCTGCCATGAGGTCATCAATGATGTGGCGGTTCCGGATAGGCCGCTGGTGACATTGCTGATGATATGGCACTCTGCTATTGGACCTTGGTGGTTCCACCTTGGGTTTGGGGTGGATCTAGGTTATAAAAGGGGCTGGAGACAACATGGAGGTGCGCAATCTTCACTTAGATTTCATGGTGGCGTAAGCCTTGTTGGAAGCGGTAGGTAGGGCTAGGCGAATGGTGCCTGTCACGCCTAGATTCGTGGCTCAGCATATGAGGGTCAGGCGCCGTGCTTCCTTGCTACCTTTCCTGTTGTGCTATAGCAGTCCAGTGGCATTAACTGGGCTGCGGCTGCTGCGTCACCTGTCCAGTTGTGCCTCCTGCGCACACGGACAGCATACCTGCTGCGTCACCTGTCCGAGAGTGTCCTCTACACACACGGACAACGCACCTGTTGCGCCACCTGTCCGGTTGTGCCTCTTATGCGCACGGACAGCATACCCCAGGACTCCTGTGGAGTTTACAGGGTGTTCCAGGATTGGGTGTATGTACCTATTATCCTCCTTGGCTTCCCAGTCAACGCTACTGGTGTGATATCTTGGCCTGACGTGTCCTCTACACACGTGGCCATTCTAGTAGTGACCAGAAACGCTAATCGGAGGACTGCTCGGCCTGTCGTGTCTGACACACGTGGCCGACAGGGCGCTGTCACAGCAGTGATCTCGGTCAACGCTACCTGGTCACAATCCGGCCTGACGTCTTCCCTGCACACGTGGTCGGGGTTGCACCAATTCCACCGAAACGCTAACTGGGTTGTCATCCAGTCTGACGTGTCACTACACACGTGACTGGTTCCCTGGGTTATGTCAGACCCATCCAGCTCTATAGTCTCCGCCTGAGCCACAGGGTGCCAGCAGCTCCATTACCATCCGGAGCACGGTGGGCCCTAACTGGCGATTGGGATATATACCCCCTGGTCCTAATCTGCCAGTCCCCCCGTAACAATATATATATATATATATATATATATCTTTTTTTATATATATATATATATAATATATACCCCCCTGGGCACATGAGGGTATATATATTCCCAGCCTGATTTCTGACCGTTCCTGGTGAACATGTCCTCCTCCCGGTGTATATGTCAACGGATTGGTAAATCATATACATTATGTAGGAGATGCTGAAGGCATGTACATCCCAGGACGGACTGGGGGCATATATATACACATCACAGGAGGGGCTGGGGATATATATATTTACATCACAGGAGGGGCTGGGGACATATATATATACATCACAGGAGGGGCTGGGGACATATATACACACATCACAGGAGGGGCTGTAGACATACACACACATCACAGCAGGGGGGGCTGGGGACATGTATATACATCGCAGGAGGGGCTGGGGACAAATACACACATCACAGCAGGAAGGACTGAGGGCATATACACATCACAGGAGGGGCTGGGGCTTGGACAGTACTGGCGGTGGCATGGACAACACTAGAGGGGCACAAACAGGAGTGGAGGACATGAACAGGACTGAGGGAGCACAGACAGCACTGGAGGGTGTAGTACACAGAACTGGAGGGAGGGTGGCTCACAGCAGCAGGAGGCAGGAGGCTCACAGCACCGGGAGGCAGGAGGCTCACAGTACCGGGAGTAAGGAGGCTCACAGCACCGTGAGTAAGGAGGCTCACATCAGAGAGGCAGGAGGCTCACAGCAGAGAGGCATGAGGCTCACAGCAGAGAGGCATGAGGCTCACAGCAGAGAGGCAGGAGGCTCAGAGCAGAGAGGCAGGAGGCTCACAGAAGAGAGGCAGCAGGCTCAAAGCAGAGAGGCAGCAGGCTCACAGCACCGAGAGGCAGGAGGCTTACAGCACTGAGAGGCAGGAGGCTCACAGCAGAGAGGCAGGAGGCTCACAGGAGAGAGGCAGGAGGCTCACAGCAGAGAGGCAGGAGGCTCACACCAGAGAGCTAGAGGCTCACAGCAGAGGGAGGCAGGAGGCTCACAGGAGAGAGGCAGGAGGTTCCCAGGAGAGAGGCAGGAGGCTCACAGCAGAGAGGCAGTAGGCTCAGAGGAGAGGCAGGAGGCTCACAGCAGAGAAGCAGGAGGCTCACAGCAGAGAGGCAGGAGGCTCACAGCAGAGGGAGGCTCACAGCAGAGAGCTAGAGGCTCACAGCAGAGGGAGGCTAACAGCAGAGAGCTAGAGGCTCACAGGAGAGAGGCAGGAGGCTCACAGCAGAGACCTAGAGGCTCACAGCAGAGGGGCAGGAGGTTCACAGAAGAGAGGCAGAAGGCTCACAGCAGGGAGGCAAGAGGCTCGCAGCAGGGAGGCAGGAGGCTCACAGCAGGGATGCAGGAGGCTCACAGCAAGGACGCAGGAGGCTCACAACAAGGAGGCAGGAGGCTCACAGCAGAGAGGCAGGAGGCTCACAGGAGAGAGGCTGGAAGCTCACAGCAGAGTGGCAGGAGGCTCACAGCAGGGAGGCAGGAGGCTCACAGCAGGAATGCAGGAGGCTCACAGCAGGGAGGCATGAGACCACAGGCCTGAGGTTTCCCACCCCTAATCTAGCTGAAGCAAGACAGGGACAGGGGTCAGCAGGCCTGCGGTCAGGGGGACCTGTGGTCGGCGGGTCTGCGGTCGGCGGGCCTGCCAGCTTGTGACCAGCGGGTCTGTGGTCGGCGGGCTTGCGGTCGACGGGGCCTGTGGTCGGTGGGTCTGCGGGCTTGCGGCTGCCGGGTCTGTGGTCGGTGGACCTGCAGTCGGCGGGCTTGCGGTCGGCGGGTCTGCGGTCGGCGGGGCCTGTGGTCGGTAGGTCTGCGGGCTTGCGGCCGGCAGTCTGTGGGCATGCGGCCGGCGGGTCTGCGGTCCGGCAGTCGGAGGGTCTGCGGGTCTCTGGGTGGCCCCAGGCAGAGCTTAGCGGCCCCCCCTAGGGCTGGGATTAGTGAGCGGGCCTCCCCACCCCCCCCCCGACAATCATCTTCAGCGCACGGCACTTACCTGTCCCCGCCGGCTGCCATGTCCTCGCCACCTCCGCATTGTCCGCAGCACTGTGATGAGGCGCAGAGTGATGACCTCATCACAGTGCTGTGTGATGATGCACCGCCTCCCTGCTCTACTCGCTTCCGGCCACATGGCTAATTTGCATGCAATGTCCTAGAAGTGCTTGGCCTGCAATTTAGCCGTGTGTGCAGTGTCAGAAACGACACGGCTGGGCCCCTCTGCTGCGCCTGTGACTGGGGCCTGGTGAAGAAAAGGGGCCCATCCTGCCTGGGGATTAACAAACCCAAGTAATTACCCCGGGCCTGACCAGACCCCCTCTCTTCACCGGGCCCGGTACACCAGGCACAGTAGTAATGCCCTGATGGCGGCCCTGCTAACATGCTAATAGAGGAGACTGGTCAGGGAACTAACGCCCAGGGGACTAGTGCCCTCACTCATTTGCATACAATAAAAGATCTTTAGAAATACTTTTTCTAAAGATCCCTTTATCTATGCTAGTGTATACAGGGACAGTTAGGCAGGGATTAGCAATATGCACCCAGAACTGCTCGTGGTTCTGGGTGCATATTGGACCTGACAGGTTCCCTTTAAATAAAATTCCCAGCCTGGTGAATATCCTCCAGGCTAAATGGTGTTTGAATCTGGTATAAAGAGGAGCAGACATAGTAGAGGGTCCCCCTGCAAAAATAATATATGGCACTTTTGCAGTCCAAAAATCTGAGATGCGCTATACAATTTAAATACATTGTTTTCTACAACAACATTTAAATTTTATGATTGCAGTAGAAACAATTTCTAGAATAAAGTAAAAGTCTGATTAATTATTCAAAATAGGCAGCACACATAGAGAGATGATAACTGCTTGCAGTGTCGTTTTGCTTCAGGCATTAGAAAAATAATCCCGCAGATGTTTATTGACTGTAGGCCAGTAATTCTAGGTTACAGAGCAGTGATAAAGTTGGGCTAATTCAATCAGCTTGATTTGCATTATGAATAAACACCTGGGAAATGCAAGTAAGTAAAAAGGTACCGTATGTAGAATAAAAGGTTTTTAGACAGTCACTTGCTGTGCAGCTTCTGTTCAAATACAATTTATTTTGACATTGCCCTTAGGATACTCTTAAATCCATGTAAACTCACACCTTGATGATCATTTAGATTCCTCTGAACTTTTCTATGTGCACTGAACTTTTCTATGTACACTTTAGGTAGTAAAATAGTACAATAACATGAATGTTATTATTAGAGATGAGCGATCTTGCCAAGGTTCAGATTGGTTCAGGATCGCTGAACCCGCCTGAGATTGCCAATTGCAATGCCGATCCTAGCCGATCCTATCATTGATCCTAGCCAAACCCATTAAATTTAATGGGAGGCAAAACTGATGTCTTGTAAAATGGGGCTGTAAAAGATAGAAAATATAAAAGGGCTAAAGCAAGACATACTTACCGAATCTCCCTGCTGCTGCAGTGCTACTTCCAGGGCCGATAATTATCGCACTGCTTTCCCCTTCCACCAGTGTCCTTGATTGTCTGTCATTGGACCATGCCCCCACCCTCTGAGATGGCGTCTGTGATTGATTGGAATCACAAATGCAGTCTGTGTCCTTATAATAGTGATAAATAAATAAATAAAAATAAATGTCATAGGGTCCCCCTTGTATTGATACTAGCACAGATAAATAATGATGAGCGAGTACCAAAAAGATCGGGTGCTTGAGGCTCGGGCAGAGCATCCCAAGATACTCGTGTACTCGGCCCGAGCACAGAGCCCAATGTTATCCTATGGGGAACTCGAGTATTTTTATGCAATGACCCCCCGGCAGCATGTAGAAACCCTAAAAATGTCACAAAAGTCTCAGAAGAGTGCTCAAATGACATGGCAACAGCATGGGGAAGACCCCTTGAAGCATATATCACTCAAAAGTCACAGCTGTAAACAATTTTGTCCGAGTTTTATGCCATTTTTACGGGCTCACCAGAAAACCTTCCAAAATGACACCAAAATGAATTTTCATGGCGGAAATGTTAAGGGCACATACCCAATAGTGAGATAGAGCTGGTGTATGTTACTTTTTGAGATTACATGAAAGATTTTACGTGAAAACATTGTGTGGCACTCCAATGTCCCTGAGAAGAGATGTACATGAAGGCCTCTTGAGTCTAATGTGCCCATTTTGAGGAAGTGAGTCTTTGTAGTATATTCCTTTGCCAGGGTAGTCCAAAATTGTGAGGTTCACCAATGCCCCTGCATACAGACGTACATGATGGCCTGTAAACCTGAAGTGCCCATTGTAAGGAAGTGGGTCTATTGTAGTATAGCCCTTTGGCAGGGCAGCCAAAAAATTGGGAGGTTCCACATTGTCCCTGGATAGAGACGTGCATGAGGGCCTGTAAACCTGAAGTGCCCATTGTAAGGAAGTGGGTCTATTGTAGTATAGCCCTTTAGCAGGGCAGCCAAAAATTGGGAGGCTCCATATTGTCCCTGGATAGAGACGTGCATGAGGGCCTCAAAACATTGTTCCCATTGCAAAAGAGCAGGTCTACCATCGTTGTAATGCCCATTCTGAAAGAATGGGCGAAAAAATGTACCACTCATGGTGGCGCATTTGGAGAAGGAGGAGCAACCCAGCGATTAGCCAAAGTCCAGAAGTGTGTACCCATGGATGAGTGGAGGTACATGGCAAATTCCCGTTAAAAAATTTAAATTCCGCTCTCATTTGGTGGTGGTGTGGTGAAGTCTGGCCCAATCCAACCCTTGTTCATCTTGATCAGAGTCAGCCTGTCAGCATTTTCTGTTGACAGGTGGGTGCGTTTATCTGTAATGATTCCACCTGCGGCACTAAAAACACGCTCTGACAAAACGCTAGCGGCAGGGCAGGCCAGGACTTCCAAGGCGTAGAGAGCCAATTCATGCCACATGTCCAGCTTGGATACCCAATAAATGTAAGGCACAGAGGAATGTCGGAGTACAGTTGTTCGATCTGCAAGGTACTCCTTGAGCATCTGGGCAAACTTAGCATTTCTTGTGGCACTACCCCGCACCTCAGGGGCTGTGGTACGTGAGGGGCTGAGAAAACTGTCCCACATCTTAAAGACTGTTCCCCTACCTCTGGCGGATTGGACTTGTGCCCCTCTCGGCTGTACGCCTTGGTTGTCCACTGATTCCTGACCTATGCCGCTAGCGTTTTGTGAGGGGAATGCTTTGCCTACTTCCGTGACTATGGCCTTCTGGAACTGCTGCATTTTGGCTGACCTCACCGCCTCGGGAATAAGAGACATAAAGTTCTCCTTGTAGCGTGGGTCTAACAGTGTTACCAACCAGTAATGATTGTCGGCCAAGATGTTCTTAACGCGAGGGTCACGAGACAGGCAGCTTACCATAAAGTCACTCATGTGCGCCAGACTCTTAACAGCCATCACTTCAGTATCCTGACCAACACGATGACTGAACTTGCTGTCCTCCTCCTCCTCTTCCTCCTCCTCATCTACCCTGTCCTCTGGCCAGCCACACTGAACCGAGGATATGACTGGTGTGTGCATGTCATATCCTCAATTTGGCCGGAGAGTTGCTCCAGGTCTTCATCCTCCTCCTCGTCATAGTCCTCCACTGCACGTTGTGATAAGACGAGGCTGGGCTGTGTGTTATCACCCACACCCACTACTGTTTCTTGCTCCAACTCATCGCGCTCCGCCTGAAATGCATCATGTTTGTTTTTGAGCAGAGACCATTTTAGAAGGCAGAGAAGCGGTATGGTGATGCTAATAATGGTGTCATCGCCGCTCACCATCTTGGTGGAGTCCTCACAGTTTTGGAGGATGGTACATAGGTCAGACATACATCTCCACTCCTCAGGTGTTATGTGTGGAGTTTGACCCATTTCCCGATGGCTTAGGTGATGCAGGTACTCAACAACTGCCCTCTTCTACTTACGTATCCTGACCAACATGTGCAGAGTTGAATTCCAACACGTGGGGACATCACACACCAGTCTGTGAGCCGGAAGATGCAAACGGCACTGAAAGCCGGCAAGGCTGGCTGAAGCAGTAGGTGACTTTCGAAAATGTGCAGACAGGCGGCGAACTTTTACCAGCAGATCAGACAGCTCTGTGTATGACTTTAGAAACCGCTGAACCACAAGGATGAGCACATTGGCCATGCATGGAACATGTGTCAGCTGGCCTCGCCTCAAAGCCGCCACCAGGTTCCGGCCATTGTCACACACGACCTTTCCTGGCTTTAGGTTCAGAGGTATGAGCAAGTGATCTGCCTGCTGTTTCAGAGCTGTCCACACCTCTTCTGCATTGTGGGGTTTGTCACCTATGCAGATTAGCTTCAGCACAGCCTGTTGCCGCTTTGCCGGGGCAGTGCTGCAGTGCTTCCAGCTTGGGACTGGTGTGGAGGGTAAAGTGGATGAGGATGCGCAGGAGGAGGAGTAGGCTGAGGAGCATGACATTCCGGAGCTGTAGAGTGTGGGTAAAATCCTGACTGAGGTAGGGCCTGCAATCCTTGGTGTGAGAAGGACGTGTTCCGTCCCTCGCTCAGACTGGGTCCCAGCTTCCACAATATTAACCGAGTGTGCCGTCAACGAGATATAGTGGCCTTGCCCACATGCACTTGTCCACGTGTCTGTGGTTAGGTGGACTTTGGCTGAAACAGCGTTGTTCAGGGCACGTATCATGTTTTGTGACACGTGGTTATGCAATGCGGGGACGGCACACCGGGAGAAATAGTGGTGGCTGGGGACCGAGTAACGTGGGACAGCTGCCGCCATCAGGTCGCGGAATGCTTCTTTCTCCACCAGCCTAAAAGGCAACATTTCTAGCGCATGCAGTCGCGAAACGTTAGCATTTAGAACTGTGGCATGTGGGGCGTTGGCAGTGTATTTGCGCCTGCGTTCAAAGGTTTGCTGAATGGATAATTGAACGCTGCGCTGGGACAAGGACGTGCTTGATGATGGTGTTATTTCTGCGTGGGCAACTGCAGGTGCAGGGCCGGAGGAGGCTTGTTCGCGGGCAGCATGGACAGGGGATTGGCTCGCATGCACAACAAGCGAAGACGTAGCAGTGACATCAGCAAGCACTGCTCCTCGACTCTGTTGTACATCCCACAAAGTCGGGTGCTTGGTGACATGTGCCTGATCATGCTGTTGGTGGTCAGGCTGCTAGTTTTGGTACCCCTGCTGATGCTGGCATGGCAGGTGTTGCAAATGGCCTTTTTAGAATCATCTGGAGCCAACTTAAAAAACTGCCAGACTCGGGAAGACCTAACATTTGTACAGGCACCTTGTGTCGTGTTGTTGTTCCAGGGAATGGTTGCCTGACTTCTGCCTGGGGCCACCACCCTGCTTCTTACTGCCTGTTGGGATGCTACGCCTCCTTCCCCCTGTGCACTGCTGTCCTCGCTCTGCATATCCTCCTGCCAGGTTGGGTCAGTTACTGGATCATCCACCACGTCGTCTTCCTCTTCCGCAACCTGCTCCTCCTCCTGACTTCCTGACAATTGTGTCTCATCATCGTCCACCCCTTGTTGAGACACGTTGCCAACTACGTGAGAATGTGGCTGCTCAAATGTTTGGGCATCTGTACATACGATCTCGTCATGACCCACTTCAACAGGAGCTGGAGAGAGGCCAGATGTGCGAATGGAAAAGTGAACAGCTCTTCCGAGTGTCCAAGTGTGGGATCAGTAATGTCCGTGGACGTGTACTCGGCCTGGTGGTAGGAAGGAGGAGCAGGTTCTGAAATATGCAGTGCAGTATCACGGCTACTGACACTTGACCGTGTGGAAGACAGAGTGTTTGTGGTGGTGCCAATCTGACTGGAAGCATTATCCGCTATCCAACTAACAACCTGTTGACACTGGTCTTGGTTCAAGAGCGGTGTACTGCTGCGGTCCCCAAGAATTTGGGACAGGACGTCCGAGCGAGTAGATGTGGCCCTTTGTTGTTGCGAAATTAGAGCTTGCACACGACCTCAGCCTCTGCCTGCACCACCATCACGTCCACTTCCTCGTTCGTTGCCAACGCCCTTGCGCATTTTGCAATGCTGTGCTGACTAGAGTTGAGCGCGGTTCGCAGTTCGAGGTTCTCCAGTTCTAGGCTTGAGTGATTTTGGGGCCTGTTCTAGATCGAACTAGAACTCGAGCTTTTTGCAAAAGCTCGATAGTTCTAGAAACGTTCGAGAACGGTTCTAGCAGCAAAAAAAACAGCTAATTCCTAGCTGGCTTTCCGCTGTAATAGTGTAAGTCACTCTGTGACTCACACTATTATGAAATTTCAGTGTATTGTGTGCGGGAACAGCGCCTTCAGATCTCTGCTGTATGGATAATGGCGATCGCCATTTTTTTTTTTTCCTTGTCTTCCTTCCCTAAGCGCGCGCGTGTAGTGGGGAGGGCCATTATGTCAGCCAATCCCAGACACACACACAGCTAAGTGGACTTTTAGCCAGAGAAGCAACGGCATGTGTGATAGGATGTCCATGTCACATGTCCCTGCATTATAAAAATGGACATTTTCCTCCAGCACGCCATTATCTGCCTTCTGCGTCCTTGGTGTCAGACATCACTGGCGCAGCTCCGTCCTGAGTCCTATCGCCGATACAGCTGTATGCGCTCCATGCACAGCGCTGGACAGCATAGGGTAAGCACTTTCTATCAGTCCTTTTAAGGGCTCGTACCGGCAGGGTCAGAGCCATAGGTGACAGGTCCTGAAAACAGAGACAGCGTGTGTGTAGCTAAGGTCAGGGATTTCCTCGCTGCATTTCCCCATTAAGAGGGAATAGAAAGGCAGGCTTCCATTCCTCTACCCAGAGCCCCACAATCCTGGCACTGTACCCTCCTGTCCTCTGCACACTCCAACTCATTATAACTAAGCCATTATACTAGCAAACACTGAGTGTACCTAGTGGCATCCTAAACGTGGCTATTGGACTTCTGTATAATCCCAGTAGTGCACAGATATTTGCAGCACGTCTGCCTGCATTGCACACTCAAACTCATTATAACTAAGCCATTATACTAGCAAACACTGAGTGTACCTAGTGTCATCCTAAACGTGGCTGTTGGACTTCTGTATAGTCCCAGTAGTGCACAGATATTTGCAGCACGTCTGCCTGCATTGCACACTCAAACTCATTGTTACTAAGCCATTATACTAGCAAACACTCAGTGAACCTAGTGGCATCCTAAACGTGGCTGTTGGACTTCTGTATCGTCCCACTAGTGCAAAGATATTTGCAGCACGTCTGCCTGCATTGCACATTCAAACTAATTGTTACTAAGCCATTATACTAGCAAACACTGAGTGAACCTAGTGGCATCCTAAACGTGGCTATTGGACTTCTGTATAGTCCCACTAGTGCAAAGATATTTGCAGCACGTCTGCCTGCATTGCACTCTCAAACTGATAGTTACTAAGCCATTATACTAGCAAACACTCAGTGAACTTAGTGGCATCCTAAACGTGGCTGTTGGACTTCTGTATAGTCCCAGTAGTGCACAGATATTTGCAGCACGTCTGCCTGCATTGCACACTCAAACTGATAGTTACTAAGCCATTATACTAGCAAACACTCAGTGAACTTAGTGGCATCCTAAACGTGGCTGTTGGACTTCTGTATCGTCCCACTAGTGCAAAGATATTTGCAGCACGTCTGCCTGCATTGCACACTCAAACTCATTGTTGCTAAGCCATTATACTAGCAAACACTCAGTGAACCTAGTGGCATCCTAAACATGGCTGTTGGACTTCTGTATCGTCCCACAAGTGCAAAGATATTTGCAGCACCTCTGCCTGCATTGCACACTCAAACTCATTGTTACTAAGCCATTATACTAGCAAACACTCAGTGAACCTAGTGGCTTCCTAAACGTGGCTATTGGACTTCTGTATCGTCCCACTAGTGCAAAGATATTTGCAGCACGTCTGCCTGCATTGCACACTCAAACTCATTGTTACTAACCCATTATACTAGCAAACACTCAGTGAACCTGGTGGCATCCTAAACGTGGCTGTTGGACTTCTGTATAGTCCCACTAGTGCAAAGATATTTGCAGCACGTCTGCCTGCATTGCACACTCAAACTCATTGTTACTAAGCCATTATACTAGCAAACACTCAGTGAACCTAGTGGCATTCTAAACGTGGCTGTTGGACTTCTGTATAGTCCCAGTAGTGCACAGATATTTGCAGCACGTCTGCCTGCATTGCACACTCAAACTCATTGTTACTAAGCCATTATACTAGCAAACACTCAGTGAACCTAGTGGCATCCTAAACGTGGCTATTGGACTTCTGTATAGACCCACTAGTGCAAAGATATTTGCAGTACGTCTGCCTGCATTGCACACTCGAACTCATTGTTACTAAGCCATTATACTAGCAAACACTCAGTGAACCTAGTGGCATCCTAAACGTGGCTGTTGGACTTCTGTATAGTCCCAGTAGTGCACAGATATTTGCAGCACCTCTGCCTGCATTGCACACTCAAACTCATTGTTACTTACTAAGACATAATACCAAAAATTGAGTAAACTTAGTGGCATACAAGAAGTGGCTGTTGTACTCCATTAGTGCCCCACTGGTGCAAATCTATGTGCAGCACCTGTGCAGGACACCCTCCTGCTCTGTTTTTAATAAGCTATAATGATAGCAAAAAATACTGCCATTTAGTGGCATCATAGAACTGGCTGTTGTATTCCATTAGTGCCCCACTGGTGCCAAGCTATTTCTAGCACCTGTGCAGGACACCCTCCTGCTCTGTTTTTAATAAGCTATAATGATAGCAAAAAATACTGCCATTTAGTGGCATCATAGAACTGGCTGTTGGACTCCTTTATTGTGCCACTTGTGCCAAGCAATCTCAAGCACCTCTGCATTCTACCCTCATGCACATTTAGCTATGCTAATTTTATAGCAAACTCAGGGAATTCCTTGCTGCATTTGATCATTAGGAGGGATAGAAAGTGAGGCTTCTTTTACTGTCCTGGTACCCACAGAACACGGCCCCTGTACCCATCTGTCCACTTTTGCCACGCTATTTAATTTGCCCAAAGAGCTGACTCTTTTTCTGCCATCCTAAAATTGTCTGGAATACTAAGTTAGTGTTCCTTTGCTGCCAAGCAAGGTACAACACATGTGCATTCTACACTCCTTTCCATTTCTGTAATGCAATTATTAACTGCAGGTAGTCCAGCCAATCTGTGACGAAGGTGCAGGCGTGGATATAATGTAGCCTGCATCCAATGATGGTTCTCTCGATGTCTGACAGCTCAACAATACCTTCTGTTTCCACTTCCAAAACAAGTGATGACCTGCCAATCACACTCCCTGTTGCGGGTAAAGGAGTGGAAGTTCAGTGTGAAAAACCATGTGTGACTGCTGTCCCCACAGTCACAGAGGATGAAGAGCACTTGATGCACTTGATGGGGCAGGCGGTGGTTGCACAGGCACGCTAGGCCGCATTGTAGCACAGTGAAATACCCATTGCGACTTATGCTTCATTTTAAGTCGTGTACAGGGTGGGCTCCCCAGTATGCAGCAAAACCAGGCAACAGGAAAAGGACTCTAGGCAGTTGGGTTGATAAATGATTGTTTAACTTTACTAAAACAAACAATAAGAACCATGCATACAATTTAAATAATTGAACAATCTATTCTGTTGCCTACTACCTGCTAATCCCTCTGTGTAGCAGTTATTGTGTGTTTGTGCGTGTGTGTGTGTGTGTGTGCGAACACGACTTACCAGTGGCGCATCACAAGAGCTTCCAAGTTATCTACCTAAACATAGACAAAACACATTACCCCCCCTGAATACCCTTGTTACCTGAAGCCTCACAGATAATGCAGATGATAACAGTGTGAATGCAAACCACACAGCTCTGCAACACAGTCATGGAAATCTTGAAAAGCAACAGTCAATGCAAACATGTGTTGCTGTCCCTCTATGATTTAAACTGTACGTGACAATTTGACAGTGCAGAGGCAGCAAGTCTTATTGTCTATATAGTCGGCCTACCCAGAACAGATATGTGTTTTGCTAATAAAACAAAGTGTTGCGTGCCCGCATTATTGTCTGGGCACAGCCTACCGTACCCGGGTACTGTGATGTCCAGTTGCCAGAAATACAGACTTTACGCTCCTCTCACGGTAAACAGTATAGACAGCACCGTAAGAATGTTGGTCTGTGGCACAGGATGCTGCTCACTGACGTTACAGTGCTCATCATCAAAGTACAACACAACTCCCCTCACGATTGAACGAACTGTTTCCGCGGTGGCTCCTTGCTGTAACACACACCTTTAGCTTTTCCTTCTGTTCATAGACAGCATCTCCAAGTCAACACCCGAAGAGCAATTTTATATTGCTATAGTGACCAAAGGCAGATCCAAAAAAACAGCAGCCCCTTGTGTGTAGTCTGCAACAATGCATGCAATGAACGGCAAATAAGCATATTGCGTTGACAGTTGCTAAAGCTGAGCAATACACCTTCACGCTGTCAATTCATATCCATGTGATACTTCATGGAGGAAGTACTCAAACGTGTGAGTTTGGAACCGCAACTTCAATGATGACCTCATGGCTGTCATGACCCAAACACCTCACCAGTCATCGTCTGACCATCAATAATGAGGTGACAAGTCATAGGGGCGGGCCTCTGCAAGCCATTTGGGAGTGGCCTGGCCACATCGTCAGGATACCTGATGCCCTGTGGTCTAAATGGGCCCCCCACATCAGGGGCAGGGCCAAAGAGTTCATTACCGGACCTAGTTTCTGATGCAGTAAGTGCCTGACCATGGTCAGTTGCATGTAATACAGTCTCTGAAAAAAGACTATCAGCTTTAGCATGGTGTCTAGGCACAACACAGGACTTAGACCGGGGATCTAACAGTGTGGCAACCCAGTAGTTAGCATTACTTCGAATTCGTACAATCCGAGGGTCATGTTGTAGGTACTGCAGCAAGAAGACGCTCATGTGTCTTGTGCATCCAGGAGGACCAAGTCCTTGGTGTGTTGGTGGCAGAGAGGTGAGAATCGTGCCTCCTTCCTCTGCCCTCTCCCCCCAACCTCACACAACCGAAATGTGAGCAAGCTCTCACTCATCTGCTGAGTCTTCCATGCCCATCGCAAGTTCGTCCTCCATTTTTTCATGGCTCCTGCACCTTCCTCAACAATTTTTGCTGATACTATACGCCCTTGTTAATCCCTATCCCCCACCATAACTGCTGCCTAGGTGCCGCTTACCGTATGGACCTTGTAGATCTTATTATCCCTTCTGCATATGACTCCACCTGTACTTCCTCACCTTCCTCTTGGACCAATACCTGACTCCGAATAATGCTTACAGTGTGCTCCATCATGTAGATGACCAGAATTGTCACGCTGAGAATGGCATTGCCAGTGCTAAACATCTTCGTCGACATTTGTAAACTGTGTAGAAGGGTGCATAGGTCCTTGATCTGACACCACTCCAGCAGCGTGATCTGCACCACCTCTGGATCAAGTTAGCCCAGGGTATACGTCATACCGTATTTCAGCAGGGCTCTGCGGTGCTGCCACACACGATGCAACATGTGCAGATTCCAATTCCTGCGTGTCGGAACATCGCATTTCCGGCGTTTAACTGCCAGACCCTAAGACTTCCGGAGCGATGAAAGTTGTTGAGCTGCTGGGTGCGAAGGATGAAAGTGAGCACATAGCAGCGTGCCCGCTGCAAAAGGCCATGTAGGCTGGGATAGTATTTTAAAAATTGCTGGAGAATCAGATTTAACACGTGAGCCATACAAGGCCCGTGTGTCACATTGCCCTGACGAAGGGCCGCAGACAGGTTTGCATCATTGCCGCACACGGCTGTTAAGTCACCAACGTAGTCCACTCAATCAATTTGTACTCTGGTCCCAATGGGAAGACACCACACCCTTTTTTAGGCCCCTCCTGTCTGCAGACCACTGCCAGACAAAGCTATGTACCTCTTGTTACTGTTACCCCCAGTTCAGTTTTATGAGTTTGTGTGCTTGTTACCTGACTACGTTTCCTGCTTGCTGTTTATGTACCTCGTTGGCCGATCTGCATTTCACCTCTGCTTGTTTTCTGATTAAGTCCTGGCCATCCCATTCTGTTCCTCTTCCTCAATTAATGTTTTTGACCCTGCATGACTACTATTCTCTGGAACTGCAGCCTTCCACAGGTATTGATCAACTTGGGCCCTGTGTAATTCCAAATCACTGTATAGGGGTTAAAGGGTTTCAGGGTTCTGGGTGTCCAGCTTGGTGAGTGGCTTGCCTCTAGCCTATCCTTTACAGCCCATCTGAGTGTGTCGATCCAGGCAGGCGTTACACCGTCCCCTCTGCAGAAGGCCATGTAGGCCGGGATAGTGTTTTAAAAATTGCTGGACAACAAGGTTCAACACGTGAGCCATACAAGGCACGTGTGTCACATTGCCCTGAAGAAGGGTCGCAGACTGGTTTGCATCATTGTCGCACCCGACCTCCCCTGACTGCTGGTTGAGTGTAGACAACCATTGATGAAACTCGGTCTCACTCTCCAGAGCTAACCGTCCACAATTCCTCAGCGGTGTCTCACATTTCCCCTACATTTCAAAGTAAACATTTGACCGCCTGATGGCCTTGAGCTCTGCTGCCAGCATAGTAAGGATGTGTGTGGGATTCCTTGGGCGCAGTTACAAGGAAGGGTGGCCTGACCACACAGGGTTTGCGCCGAGGTGGAGGACCCACACGAGGTTGAGGAGGCAGAAGCAGTGGAGGAACTTGTACATACAGAGGAAGGATTGACACACAAGTCGTGGGGACGGCAAGACTTGTACAGCAAACCCTTCTCCATCTCTCACCATAGTTACCCAGTGCCTAGTCAGCAACATGTAACTCCCCTGTCCATGCTTACTGGTCCAAGTATCTGTGTTGAAATGCACCCTGTCACACACAGAGTTTCTCAAGGAATTGGTGAGGTTTGTGTGCGACCTACTGTGGTAGCGCGGGCACGCCTTTCTTGGAGAAGGAGTGACGACTGGCCATCGGCTCTTGGGGCACTGCAATGGGCATAAGGTCTCAAAAATCCTCGGTCTCAAAAGGGTGTAAAGGCAGCCTTTCTGATGCCAACAAGTTGCAGATGATGAAACTCAACCTCTTAGGCATATCATGCCCTTCGAAAATCATGTAAAACACAGCAAGGGGACTCCAACCACAGTCTCCCTCGTTGCCACTAATTGAGCCACACACACCCCACTTGACTGGCATCAGTTGACCCCCCTTTTGAAAAAGAAAAAGATGCTTTGCATGAAGCACTCTCAAAAATACACGTGCCTTTCCCGTCGCCTGGATGACCCAGGGGAAGAAAAGTCCTATGAGAGTCATGACTTGTTCATCTTGGTTCTTTTAGAAACACAGCGAGGGGACTCCAACCACAGTCTCCCTCGTTGCCACTAATTGGGCCACACACACCCCACTTGACTGGCATCAGTTGACCCCCCTTTTTAAAATAAAACAGATGCTTTGCATGAAGCACTCTCAAAAATACGCGTGCCTTTTCCGTCCCCTGGCTGACCCAGGGGAAGAAAAGTCCTCTGAGAGCCATGACTTGTTCATCTTGGTTCTTTTAGAAACACAGCGAGGGGACTCCAACCACAGTCTCCCTCGTTGCCACTAATTGGGCCACACACACCCCACTTGACTGGCATCAGTTGACCCCCCTTTTCAAAATGAAACAGATGCTTTGCATGAAGCACTCTCAAAAATACGCTTGCCTTTCCCGTCCCCTGGCTGACCCAGGGGAAGAAAAGTCCTCTGAGAGCCATGACTTGTTCATCTTGGTTCTTTTAGAAACACAGAGAGGGGACTCCAACCACAGTCTCCCTCGTTACCACTAATTGGGCCACACACACCGCACTTGACTGGCATCAGTTGACCCCCCTTTTGAAAAAGAAAAAGATGCTTTGCATGAAGCACTCTCAAAAATACGCGTGCCTTTCCCGTCCCCTGGCTGACCCAGGGGAAGAAAAGTCCTCTGAGAGCCATGATTTGTTCATTTTGGTTCTTTTAGAAACACAGCGAGGGGACTCCAACCACAGTCTCCCTCGTTGCCACTAATTGGGTCACACACACCCCACTTGACTGGCATCACTTGACCCCCCTTTTCAAAATGAAACAGATGCTTTGCAAGAAGCACTCTCAAAAATACGCATGCCTTTCCCGTCCCCTGGCTGACCCAGGGGAAGAAAAGTCCTCTGAGAGCCATGACTTGTTCATCTTGGTTCTTTTAGAAACACAGCGAGGGGACTCCAACCACAGTCTCCCTTGTTGCCACTTATTGGGCCACACACACCCCACTTGACTGGCATCAGTTGACCCCCTTTTCAAAATGAAACAGATGCTTTGCATGAAGCATTCTCAAAAATACGCGTGCCTTTCCCGTCCCCTGGCTGACCCAGGGGAAGAAAAGTCCTCTGAGAGCCATGACTTGTTCATCTTGGTTCTTTTAGAAACACAGCGAGGGGACTCCAACCACAGTCTCCCTCGTTGCCACTAATTGGGCCACACACACCCCACTTGACTGGCATCAGTTGACCCCCTTTTCAAAATGAAACAGATGCTTTGCATGAAGCACTCTCAAAAATACGCATGCCTTTCCCGTCCCCTGGCTGACCCAGGGGAAGAAAAGTCCTCTGAGAGCCATGACTTGTTCATCTTGGTTCTTTTAGAAACACAGCGAGGGGACTCCAACCACAGTCTCCCTCGTTGCCACTAATTGGGCCACACACACCCCACTTGACTGGCATCAGTTGACCCCCCTTTTCAAAATGAAGCAGATGCTTTGCATGAAGCACTCTCAAAAATACGCGTGCCTTTCCCGTCCCCTGGCTGACCCAGGGGAAGAAAAGTCCTCTGAGAGCCATGACTTGTTCATCTTGGTTCTTTTAGAAACACAGCCAGGTGACTCCAACCACAGTCTCCCTCGTTGCCACTTATTGGTCCACACACACCCCACTTGACTGGCATCAGTTGACCCCCCTTTTCAAAATGAAACAGATGCTTTGCATGAAGCACTCTCAAAAATACGCGTGCCTTTCCCGTCCCCTGGCTGACCCAGGGGAAGAAAAGTCCTCTGAGAGCCATGACTTGTTCATCTTGGTTCTTTTAGAAACACAGCGAGGGGACTCCAACCACAGTCTCCCTCGTTGCCACTTATTGGTCCACACACACCCCACTTGACTGGCATCAGTTGACCCCCCTTTTCAAAATGACACAGATGCTTTGCATGAAGCACTCTCAAAAATTCGCGTGCCTTTCCCGTCCCCTGGCTGACCCAGGGGAAGAAAAGTCCTCTGAGAGCCATGACTTGTTCATCTTGGTTCTTTTAGAAACACAGCGAGGGGACTCCAACCACAGTCTCCCTCGTTGCCACTAATTGGGCCACACACACCCCACTTGACTGGCATCAGTTGACCCCCCTTTTCAAAATGAAACAGATGCTTTGCATGAAGCACTCTCAAAAATACGCGTGCCTTTCCCATCCCCTGGCTGACCCAGGGGAAGAAAAGTCCTCTGAGAGCCATGACTTGTTCATCTTGGTTCTTTTAGAAACACAGCGAGGGGACTCCAACCACAGTCTCCCTCGTTGCCACTAATTGGGCCACACACACCCCACTTGACTGGCATCAATTGACCCCCCTTTTCAAAATGAAACAGATGCTTTGCATGAAGCACTCTCAAAAATACGCGTGCTTTTCCCGTCCCCTGGCTGACCCAGGGGAAGAAAAGTCCTCTGAGAGCCATGACTTGTTCATCTTGGTTCTTTTAGAAACACAGCGAGGGGACTCCAACCACAGTCTCCCTCGTTGCCACTAATTGGGCCACACACACCCCACTTGACTGGCATCAGTTGACCCCCCTTTTCAAAATGAAACAGATGCTTTGCATGAAGCACTCTCAAAAATACGCGTGCCTTTCCCATCCCCTGGCTGACCCAGGGGAAGAAAAGTCCTCTGAGAGCCATGACTTGTTCATCTTGGTTCTTTTAGAAACACAGCGAGGGGACTCCAACCACAGTCTCCCTCGTTGCCACTAATTGGGCCACACACACCCCACTTGACTGGCATCAGTTGACCCTCCTTTTCAAAATGAAACAGATGCTTTGCATGAAGCACTCTCAAAAATACACGTGCCTTTCCCATCCCCTGGCTGACCCAGGGGAAGAAAAGTCCTCTGAGAGCCATGACTTGTTCATCTTGGTTCTTTTAGAAACACAGCCAGGTGACTCCAACCACAGTCTCCCTCGTTGCCACTAATTGGGCCACACACACCCCACTTGACTGGCATCAGTTGACCCCCCTTTTGAAAAAGAAAAAGATGCTTTGCATGAAGCACTCTCAAAAATACGCGTGCCTTTCCCGTCCCCTGGCTGACCCAGGGGAAGAAAAGTCCTCTGAGAGCCATGACTTGTTCATCTTGGTTCTTTTAGAAACACAGCGAGGGGACTCCAACCACAGTCTCCCTCGTTGCCACTAATTGGGCCACACACACCCCACTTGACTGGCATCAGTTGACCCCCCTTTTCAAAATGAAACAGATGCTTTGCATGAAGCACTCTCAAAAATACGCGTGCCTTTCCCATCCCCTGGCTGACCCAGGGGAAGAAAAGTCCTCTGAGAGCCATGACTTGTTCATCTTGGTTCTTTTCAGAAACACAGCAAGGGGACTCCAACCACAGTCTCCCTCGTTGCCACTAATTGGGCCACACACACCCCACTTGACTGGCATCAGTTGACCCCCCTTTTCAAAATGAAGCAGATGCTTTGCATGAAGCACTCTCAAAAATACGCGTGCCTTTCCCGTCCCCTGGCTGACCCAGGGGAAGAAAAGTCCTCTGAGAGCCATGACTTTTTCATCTTGGTTCTTTTAGAAACACAGCCAGGTGACTCCAACCACAGTCTCCCTCGTTGCCACTAATTGGGCCACACACACCCCACTTGACTGGCATCAGTTGACCCCCCTTTTGAAAAAGAAAAAGATGCTTTGCATGAAGCACTCTCAAAAATACGCGTACCTTTCCCGTCCCCTGGCTGACCCAGGGGAAGAAAAGTCCTCTGAGAGCCATGACTTGTTCATCTTGGTTCTTTTAGAAACACAGCAAGGGGACTCCAACCACAGTCTCCCTCGTTACCACTAATTGGGCCACACACACCCCACTTGACTGGCATCAGTTGACGCCCCTTTTGAAAAAGAAAAAGATGCTTTGCATGAAGCACTCTAAAAAATACGCGTGCCTTTCCCATCCCCTGGCTGACCTAGAGGAAGAAAAGTCCTCTGAGAGCCATGATTTGTTCATTTTGGTTCTTTTAGAAACACAGCGAGGGGACTCCAACCACAGTCTCCCTCGTTGCCACTAATTGGGCCACACACACCCCACTTGACTGGCATCACTTGACCCCCATTTTCAAGATGAAAAAGATGCTTTGCATGAAGCACTCTCAAAAATACGCGTGCCTTTCCCGTCCCCTGGCTGACCCAGGGGAAGAAAAGTCCTCTGAGAGCCATGATTTGTTCATTTTGGTTCTTTTAGAAACACAGCGAGGGGACTCCAACCACAGTCTCCCTCGTTTCCACTAATTGGGCCACACACACCCCACTTGACTGGCATCAGTTGACCCAATTTTCAAGATGAAAAAGATGCTTTGCATGAAGCACTCTTAAAAATACGCGTGCCTTTCGCCTCCCCTGGCTGACCCAGGGGAAGAAAAGTCCTCTGAGAGCCATGTCCACATTGTCAGTGGACAGACGCGTGTGCTTATCTGCCAGCAGACCCCCAGCAGCACTGAAGACAGGTTCCGAGAGAACGCTGGCTGCAGGACACGACAAGATCCCCAAGGCGTATGTGGCAATCTCAGGCAATTTATCCAGATTGGAAGCCTAAAATGAGCAGGGCTCAAGTTGCACAGTAATGGCATCGATGTTTCCTTGCATATACTCATATATCTGTGTGTCCTCCTCCTTTTCCTTGTCCAGCTCTTTTGTTTTCTTGTCCTTGTCACTTTTCCATGTGTTTGTGTTGTGTTGTGAGTTGTTTGTCACCTTTTGGACACCTTTGAGGGTGTTTTCTAGGTGTTTTTATGTGTTTGTGATTGCCTGCCATTGTTTCCTATGCAGTTCCAGTTCGGTTCGTCGAACGTTCGACGAGCCGAACTCGAACGGGACGTCCGTTCGGCGAACCGACCTCGAGCCGAACCGCGACTGGTTCGCTCATCTCTAATGCTGACGTGTATTCACTAGACTTGTGCGTTATATCCTAGTTTGTGCAAAACGCACACAAATGCACCTGTACGCTGCCACCGACAGGCACACACGTGCGGTTTTTAAATGCACGCGCGGACGCACTAAGAACCTAACAGCTTTTTAGGAGCGACAATTACTGAGAAGTCTGACACTATCAGGACTGTTTTAGACTGTGTACACCAGCCCCAGATATGATGAAGGCTGGTATATGGTCACCACTAGGAATGGCTATATACCCTGCCTGCCTGTATACAGCTACAATAGTCCTGAGAAGGACTCTTCTCCTGTACTCCGACCTGGCTATACCCTGCCTACCTGTATACAGCTACAATAGTCCTGAGAAGGACTTCTGGTCACACTGTTTGCAGCCCTGCTCTGGAACTAACTATAAAGGGCCGCAAACCTTTCCCTGAAGCAGCAACACTCTCCGTGCACTGACTGTCTCGATGGCTGTGTGCAGAGCACAGCGCGCCCGCCGGTATAAAGGCTCAGTCACGCTGTGCGGGCCGGCCAATCACTGCAGTTCTACAACTAACAGGGCTGTGGCATTGCAGTGGTCTGCCAGCCAATCCCTGCATGAGGGCTGGCTCTCAAAAGAGCGCCAACATGCAGGGATGAAGACCACGAGTACAGCACGAATATCGCGAGATTACTCGGTACCTGCCGAGTAGCCCGAGTACAGTGATACTCGTGCGAGTACCGAGTAGTGACAAGCGTACTCGCTCATCACTACAGATAAAGCCCATGGCTACAGGCTGTAGTCTCCAGCTGTGCGTTTATCTTGGCTGTGTATGAAATAAGAGGAACCGCATGCGGCTTTTTTTAAAAAAAAAAAAAAAATTAAATAAATAAATAATTTTAAAAAATGGCTTGTGGTTTCCCCCAATTTTGCTATCCAGCCAAGATAAAGCCGACAGATGGTTGCTGGTATTTTCAGGCTGGGGAGACCCATGCTTATTGTATCCCCAGCCTGAAAATAGCAGCCTACAGATGCCTAGGATTGCTGTATCAATTAGATGCGACGATTCCAGCACTTTACCTGGCTCATTCTGATTGCCCTGGCAAATGGGGGTAATAAGAGGTTTATGACGATTTTAATATTTTGCAATCTTTACTGATCGCTCTTCTCTAATTATGACGTCCAACTTCTGCTTATGGTAGTTATATGTTTAAAAGCATCTGTACTTTTTCAATTCTATCCATAAACATTTATAGTAGAAACGTATAGATCGCTTGTACTCTGACTGTCTGCTTCGGCAGATTTTCCCCACTGCAAAGTCTTCTTTTTTCTGTTTTGGATTATAAAAACAAAAACTCAATCACATAAAATCACAAACTTCAGTAAATTTGACTCGACCTTGGTACTTCACAGATAGATCTGCTTAATTGCTAATATCTAATTTCTAGTATTACAGCCCAACCCCATTTATATAAAGGGGAGTTAATTACATTAGGAGACACATCTAATGGAAATGAGCGCTTGCTTAATAAACATTAAAATCCCATAATAGAAGATAATATACATAGAGTATAGGAAATTTGCTGGCATGGCAATATCTATCTTGATCTATGCTTTATATAATGTTGATCGGTGAATGCTGGCCAATTTAATCACGTCACAATGCTGCCAATTTTCATTTTTGTGTTTTTGTGTCTTCCTCTTCATCCCATAACGATAACATTTTATTTTTCTGTCCACATAGACATATGAGGGCTTGTTTTTTGCAGGACAAGTTGTATTTTTGAATAACACCATTCACATTACCACATAGTGTACTGAAAAATGTGGAAAAAATTCCAAATGTGGAAAAATTGTGAAAAAACTGAACTCTGACATTTTTTTTTGGGAAGTTTTTGTACTGTGTACATTTTGTGGCAAAATTATATTACAATATATTTCTTATCAGTTTGATTACAGCAATACCAAACATGTCTAGTATTTTTTATAATTTTAGTGTTGGTGCTTTCCTTTTTAGGTCGATGGAGACAAGTGATTGCTTATTTTTTGTGCGGCAAAACATCGTTTTTATTTATACAATTTTCGGATAGATGTGATGTTTTGATCGTTTGTTACAGCAATTTTTGTGGTATTGCAGCAATAAAAAAAAACATAATTTTGTCATTCTTGATTTTTTTGTTAGCAGTGTTTACTGAGCATGCAATTATTTTTATATTTTGGCAGATCTGACTTTTCTGAATGTACTAATACAATTTATGCATATATTTTTTTATTTTTTATTATCTTTCATTTTAATGGGGCAAAAGGAGAGTTATTTAAACTTTTATGGTTTATTTTTTTGTCATATTTTTAAAAACATTTATTCCTTACTTTTACTGTTTTACTACACCGCGTGCAGACGTATTAGGCAAGTTGTATTTTAGCAGATTTTGTTTATTATTGAACAACAACTATGTTCTCAATCAAGGAAAAAAGACTCCTAAACATCAAAGCTTAATATTTTGGAAGTTGGAGTGGGTTGTTTTTTTTAGATTTGGCTATCTTAGGAGGTTATCTGTTTGTGCAGGTAAGTATTACTGTGCAGACTTATTAGGCAACTTAATAAAAACCAAATATATTCCCATTTCACTTGTTTATTTTCACCAGGTAAACCAATATAACTGCACAAAATTTAGAAAAAAACATTTCTGACATGCAAAAACAAAACCCCAAAAAATTAGTAACCAATATAGCCACCTTTCTTTATGATGACACTCAACAGCCTACCATCCATAGATTCTGTCAGTTGTTTGATCTGTGTAGGATCAACATTGCGTGCAGCAGCCACCACAGCCTCCCAGACACTGTTCCGAGAGGTGTACTGTTTTCCCTCCCTGTAGATCTCACATTTTATGAGGGACCACAGGTTCTCCATGTGGTTCAGATCAGGTGCACAAGGGGGCCATGTCATTATTTTTTCATCTTTTAGACCTTTACTGGCTAATCATACTGTGGAGTAGTTGGATGCATGTAATGGAGCATTGCCCTGCATAAAAATCATGTTTCTCTTCAACGATACCAACTTTTTCTTGTACCACTGCTTGAAGAAGTTGTCTTCCAGAAACTGGCAGTAGATATGGAAGTTGAGCTTCACTCCATCCTCAACCGGAAAAGGTCACACAAGTTAATCTTTGATGATACCAGCCCATACCAGTACCCCATCTCCACCTTGCTGGTGTCTGAGTCGGAGTGGAGCTCTCTGCCCTTTACTGATCCGCCTTTGGCCCATCCATCTGGCCCATCAAGAGTCATTCTCATTTCATCAGTCCATAAAACCTTTGAAAAATTAGTCTTAAGATATTTCTTGGCGCAGTCTTCACATTTTATCTTATGTTTCTTGTTCAAAGGTGGTCATTTTTCAGCCTTCCTTACCTTGGCCGTGTCCCTGAGTATGGCACACCTTGTGCTTTTTAATACTCCAGTAACATTGCAGGTCTGAAATATGGCCAAACTGGTGGCAAATGGCAACTTGGCAGCTTCATGCTTGATTTTCCTTAATTCATGGGCAGTTATTTTGCGCCTTTTTTGCCCAACACGCTTCTTGCGACCCAGTTGGCTATTTGCCATGAAACGCTTGATTGTTCGGTGATCACGCTTCAAAAGTTTGGCAATTTCAAGGCTGCTGCATCTCTCTGCAAGACATCTCACAATTTTGGACTTTTTACAGACCGTCAAATCTCTTTTCTGACCCATTTTGCCAAAGGAAAGGAAGTTGCCTAATAAGTATGCACCCCTTATATAGGGTGTTGATGTCTTTACACCACACCCCTCCTCATTACAGAGATATACATCACCTGATTTACTTAATTGGAAGTTGGCTCTCAAGCCCATACAGCTTGGAGTAGGACAACATGTATAAAAATTATCATGTGATCAAAATACTCATTTGCCTAATAAGTCTGCACACAGTGTATAACCTGTGATCCTCTGCACAGTTATGCTATATACAGCAATACCACAGAAGTTCTGTATATAGTAAAAATTACTATGTGGCGCCCTGTGCCTAGTCACCACAAATAATATCACACAATTACATGTATGTTGCCATCTGTATTACATGTATTGTAAACCTTAATGAGGATTTGGCTATCTCTGCTGCTCACAGCAGAACACACATTTTCATATGCTCCCTTAGTGAGGCTGTCACTTGAGAGTAGACCAATTCTTAAATGATGAGCCCTAAAAGGAGAAACGGGAGTAGTGTACTGAGGAGGGGTCCTGTCCTGAGGTGATTTCTAGAAATCTCTGTAGGGGTCAGCTACACTTGTCAGGGTATCAGTCCCTAGGACCTCGGTGCCTTTAAGGTCGGTGACAGAACTGAGAGACTGCAGCCTTTTTATAAGGGACAGTGACATTTGCCTGGGAGCACAGTGGCATATGTGAGTCAGGAAACTTCTAGAAGAAGTAGAGAGTTTTCCTACAGGATTCCAGTCACCTTCTCACTAGAAGGGATCAAAAGTCCACATTGTTCTTGTCTTGGAAATCCAAGGATATCAAGATACCTATTCCCAGGCAGGGAAATAGTGGCAGGAAGAGTACACTATCACCACACAGCAAGGAAGCCACACTCTCATCGGAGCAGAGAAAACCACCATCACTACGAAGACTGTAAAGAGTGTCCAGGACTGTATGCAGAACTCAATCCATCATCCCTACCTCATCACATCCCCCAGGAGCCAGCCCCTAGTTGGGGGGGGGCAAGAGGAAAACCCTCTGGCACTGCACTTCACCACCAAACTCCTCGGGCCCACCAGCAGTGCCCAGCCATACGACAGCCAAACATCCCAACTAGCATCACAAACTTTTTATTTATTTTTTTTTTTTTCTCCCTTTACATATTTTTTAACTCCCCATTACAAAAAGCCTGTCGCCCATGCCCGGTACAGCCACATCACCGCTCGGAGCCATCGCCATGACATCAGAGGCCTCCAGAGCGGCACAACTATCTACCTTAAAGACCGGCCACAGGCAGATTTCAAAGGAGAACTAGTATGACAAGCACGAGGGTCTTCAGCAGACCCCCTGCTGTCATAGCAAGCCATCGGCGACCTGTGATAATATCATTGGCGCAGAGATGCTAGCTTAAAATGGTGCTGCCAGTGAAAGTTTAATCCCGCTGTTATAGAGTTTGACAGTTTAATTTATCAGGAAAAATAGTGTGCCCCCATGACGGCACATGTTTAGTCTCATTGTTATACAGTTTGCCAATTAATTTAACAGGTAAATTGTTAGCGGCTGGTCCTGGCTGTAATATACAGCTAGTACTTACCGAGAATGGGGCGAGCTAACCCATGAGCCAGTTCCATACACCTGATTCTGAAATGCATTGTACATGTACGGTGGATAACATAAAGGGGTTAATTGGACTGTTCTATCCACATGTATCACTGATACAACTGTGCTGCTATTTTCACTGCTCATAATTAATAGCAATGTTAATATAGAAAATATGTATGGTAATTTACATAATTTTAGAAAAAAAGGGTAAAAACATATGTTTCAAGAGACCATAGATGTACCATTTACCATCTGTAAATGAAGCTGGATGGATTTTAAGAAGTGAAATTTGCAACCTATTTTTCATTCTGAATGTGGTTTTTTTTGTACGAAATCATAAAAAAATTAGCTTAATTAAAGATATGCCCGCACATTTAATTTAAGAACATAAATAATTAATGGCATTCGAGCTACTCACTGTGATAAATTAAAATTTTACAGTGTGATTGGAAGAAATATGGAAACAAAGAGACCTAGAGAGAATGCTCTAAGGTATCCATCAAAATAAAAACTCCTAATAAGTACCTAATAGGCTTTTTCTTATTGCATTGTTAGAGATTTTATTACAATTCTTTTTAATATCAGATTATACAAACTTCAAAAGATACAATCTGCACGTCACATTTTTGGCATCTTTCCTTTTTTTAGTTTTACAAGCGTAACACAAACTCATTGTAAATAGTTTTCATTATTATTGAAGGTCGGACTCGCAGATACCTGGGTTAGGCAGGTCCAACTGGGTTAAAAAAAAACCTGGGTCAGGCTCTGAATTTATCCTGGATATCTGGCCAGATGCCAGCCCCCATATAAGTCTATAAGGACCATTATTTGGCTCTCTAAAATGGTGGTAGAAGGGATAGGGAGAATGAAGCAGGCGCGTTATACTTACCGAGTCTCCGCATGGCTCTAACACTACTTCTGGGGCTGCTCATTATCCTTCATACATGTTCACTGCTTCCCCTGCTCACCGGCAGTCCTAGCATCTCTAATTGGTTGCACTCAGACGTACCCCAACCATGTGAGACTGTAACCAATCAAAGGCACTGTGTGTGCGTCTCTATTGCTATATAAATAAATAAATTGGTGTAGGGTCCCCTGGAATTATGATATCTGGCACAGATAAAACATAAAGCTACAGCCATGTGCGTATCTTGGCTGTGCATCAAAATAAGAGGAAGCACTTGCAGTGTTTTTGAAATTATGTAAATAAATCATTTAAAAAAAACACCATGTGTTCCCCCCAATTTTGTTACCCAGGCAGGATAAAGCCGACAGCTGGGGGCTGGTATTCTCAGTCTGGGGAAGCCCATGCTTATGTTCCCCCAGCCTAAAAATGGCAGCCAGTTCCAGGGATTGTCGCATCTAATGGATGAGACAATCCTGGCCAGCTACATGTTACTGTTTTTAGGCTGAGGGGTCCAATAAGCACGGGTCTCCCTAGCCTGAGAATACCAACCCCTATCTGTCAGACTTTTCATGACTGGGAAACAAAATTGTAGGGGATTGCACCCCATTTTTAAAATGATTTATTTAAATAATAAAAAAAAAAAGGCTCATAAATATGAAGGACTACATCACAGGAGATTTATCAATCCTCTAGTGATAATCTCCTACTAATAAAACAGGGAATTTATCAAAACTACAACAAGCAGCCCAGCACATAATACATTATTTGAATCAGAGTTTCTGTCTCTACATTGTGCTGCTCTCAAATTAGATAGCAAAAACCTTGTGACAGACCTGCTATGAAAACAGAATTGGGTTACTCTTTTCTAGAAACATAATAAAGTTAGATTTTTCTCACTAGTTATATATAGGAGTGTTAGTTTTGTATATATTTTTTTTCTCATAGTTACAGTTCGATTATATATATATATATATATATATATATATATATATATATATATATTTTTTTTTACTTTGCCTGTTTTCATCTTTTGGCACAGTAATTGATGATTCCTGTTCATTAGAATTCAGAACAAAAATTCCTAGACCCAAAATGAAAGTTCTTAAAGGGAATCTGTCAGTAGGTTTTTGCTCCCCCATCTGAGAGCAGCATAATGTAGAGACAGAAACCCTGATTCCAGCAATTTGTCACTTACTGAGCTGTTTGCTGTAATTTTGATAAAATCAATATTTTTTCTGTTGCAGATTTAGCAGTTATACAGAGCTCATGAATACATGAATATGTTGGACTAATACAGCACAACAAATAGTCCTGCAATGAGAATCTACTGCTGATTAAAAAACAATTTTATCAAAACTACACTAATCAGCCCAGTAAGTGACACATCGCTGGAATCAGACAGAGCAAAAAGTATCATAACGGCACCAAAATGCCATACTAATGAATTAAATCAAATATATGATGGAAAAGACATGTGCAAAAGATGTAGTTTTATTGTGACAAAATCATGTGTGTACAAAGTTTAAAAACACTTAAAACTGTTCCAAGACAATGGAGTTTACAATTCTGCATCCATCTCTCTATAATGAACATAGCAATCAGGGTATATCCCCTGCATTAAAATCAATTTATATGTACCCAGCCTGTACATACAACAACAATGGATGTAATGATTGTGCCCTGTGCTGTAAGAAAAGCACTACATTATCCAAGTGTAACCTGTACATATCAAAAAAGATGAACAAGAATCAAGGTAAATACAGTGTGTCCACCAATATCCTGTCCACCGGCATTAACTTGAGAACGGCGGCAGCTATAGGCATAGAAGGCGTGTCTAGGTATAGTAAAGTAGCCATGCACTACGCAATGAAACCACCTATAGCGCCACCTGGTGGAAAACAACAGTTAGCATTTTTATCTCGAAAACGGAACGAGATAGAAAAAAAAAGTGAATTACAAAGTTGTAGGGCATCATCAATTCAATATGAATCAATACCTTGCATACAGAAATGCTATGATATGAAACCCATGACTCCCCAAAAACATTGAATGCTTTTCATGCATATGGCGCTCATTTAATTTTGATGCTCAAAGTGGCCACCGTCAGCTGCAATGCACATCTGGACTCTGGACAGCATACTGTATCTTGCTGCACGTTGTGCAATATGGTAGGTGACACGTTTGCACAAGCATCTGTGATACGTCGTCGTAGGTCCTGCAATGTTAGTGGAGGGGTCGTATACACCTACTGTTTAATGTGACCTCACAGAAAGAAGTCCAATGGGGTCAGGTCAGGTGAGCGTAGAGGCCACTCCACGCAGCCACCATACCCAATGACTTGTAGGAAGGTCTCCATGAGGTATCGCTTCATGTTCGCAGTCTTGTGAGTTTTACACGTTCTAATCATGGCGTTTTTGTATGCAAGGTGTCGATTCGTATTGAATTGATGATTCCCTACAACTTTGTAATTCACTTTTTTTCTCTATCTCGTTCCGTTTTTGAGATAAAAATGCTAGCTCCGTTGTTTTCCACCAGGTGGCGCTGTAAGTGCTTTCATTGCATAGCGCATGGATACTTTAGTATACCTAGACACCACTTCTATGCCTATAGCTGCTACCGTTCTCAAGTTAATGGCGGTAGACAGGACATGGGTGGACACACTGTATAAAGGCAATGGGAAAGCTGGGTTCCTGAACAGCATAAATACCAACAATGTAAGGAGAGGATGCAGGTAGTCCCCACGCGTTACGCCATCATGTTGATGGCTTCCTCAGGTGTTAAATGACCATGTGCACACATAGATATATTTATATTAACACAGGGTAATTATGGACTGATCAAACCTGTGTATACATGTGACCGCTGCTGCATGGGTTCATCTGTCTATCCGGATATCCTGGTACTTCAATAATCAATGCACTTTCCAGGTAAGTATATGGAGAACATTGTGTATCAAGAAGCCGGAATTTCAGGTGTCACATGACCATCCCTATACTCCAGTATAATGAAGATAGCGGGGAAACATTAAGCGGTAAAATCAGGATCTCTGCTTCTATGTTATGCTGGTCTCAGATTAGGTGTTAAAAACCTGCTGACAGATTCTCTTTAAAAATAAATGTCTGTAACCTAAATTAAGTACCATGTTTAATGCTAGTCAATACTTAAGGGTAGTACAGATGGAAGACTAGTCTAGAAAGCCAGAGTCTTGTAACAGGAGGACACATATGGATACAGGGAGTACACAGAGGTGTAGTCAGGTCACAATCTGAGGGTCAGAATTCTGGGAAGGCACGTAATAGTTTCAGGGAGTAAACTGAGATGTGGTCAGGTAACGGCACCAGGTAAAAGCCAGGCGGTCACGACAGGAACAGGGAGCGGACTGAGAGCAGTCAAAACACAGTCTGCGGTCAGAAAACAAAGATCAGAATACTTGAAGAAAGACAGGCCAACAGCACAACAACTGAACCAGAATGTACGACTGGCAAGGTTCTGGGAGAGCATGTTTGGTAAAGAAGCAGAGCAATTTCGAGGACAATAAAACACCTGAGCCATCAGGACCTCCCAGAAAAAGCATGGAATCCTGTGCAGTCAACCTGCCAGCTCAGTAGCCTAGGAAAGCACAGCAGAGCATCTCCTAGTGCAAGATGCTAGGCACAGAGGAAGTGTGACACCCTGGCAATGAAATGTTACCATGTATCAGTAATACAATGAATTATTTAGGGTTACATGCAAGAGTAATTGTTCCCTTAATTCTTTGTAAAAGGAAAGGAAAACAAGTAAGAGAAAAAAAAGAAGAAGCAACTACTAGATGAGCATAGTAATATCAGGAAAGCAGATGCCATTATCCCGCTCTTCTCTAATAACAGTTCTCTTGTTTGACGTTTTTGAAAAAAAATAATACTTTAAAAAAGAATTGCCAACATATTTTAATAATCCAATGCTTTTCCAAACTGCTAATTAGAACAATACTTGCTAAAATTTTACTAGACATTGATGTTGCAAAATTGGAAAGAAGAATATATATTTTGCCATAAAATGGACTCACATTTAAATAAATGTATAAAGTAAAGATTTCTAATTTCTATGACAATGAAGCTGCCATATTTAGAACAATAAATGGTAAAGTAACATTTAATGAAATACACAATTACTTTACATTTGTTAATTTGTCTTAACAATATATTTTATTATGAAGAAAGTTTTATTTATTTTTTATTGTTCTTTGCTATTTGCCTCTTCAATAGTGTTCTGATTAATAACTATTTTTCTCTCGAGATTATGACCTTTTTAGAGCTGATTCTCACTATTAAACATTTGGAATAGTAACATATGATCTTTGTTGTTCATCACAAAACAATCAGAGCCTAGCTTTCATTTCTTAAACTGTGCTGTGTATGATTGTGATGGGCGCAACAAAGTTTTTCTTTAAGATGGTTTTGATTAATCTGCTGATTTTTGTAAAGATATACCCTAAATTTAAGAGGTACTCCAGATTTTGTTTTCCTGCAGATATAATCTTTACTTACCATCCATATTGTCACAATTTATTTATTTAACCCCACCTCAGACACAGATGTAAATTTCCCCTATTTACAGTGGAACCTCGGTTTACGAGAAACTTGGTGTGCGAGTATTTCGGTATACGAGCAAAGCTTGATGTAAATTTGTAAATCACTTTATGAGCAAGCTTTGCTGTACGAGCAAATACTCACCGCACACACTTCCGGTTCCGTACTTTCACCGCACTCTGACCCGCTCTTTCAGTTTGCACAAACACGCACACACACACACACACACACACATTATGCTCACCTTACCTTCCGATCCCTCACCGGCCTCCTAGTTTTTGTAGTCCGCAGGTACAGTTTTGTAGTCCGCAGGTACAGTATGTGTATCGGTTAACTATCGCGAAGATGTAGGAACGTTCGCTGTCAGCGCTTCTCAATTGCAGCCAATCAGAGGCAACCGGCTCCTGCATATGACGTGGACGCTGACAACAGAAGCTCCTGCATAGTCGCAATGGTTACCGGATACACATACTGTATCTGCGGACTACAAGAAGCAGGAGGCCAGTGAGAGAACGGAGGGTACGGTGAGCATAGTGTGTGTGTGTGTGTGTGTGTGTGCGTGCTTGTGTGTGTATGCGCATGTGTAGAATGGCACAATAGGGGACATTGTACAAATTGTGGAACAAATTGTCTGAGCTTCTATTTTGTCATATGAAAAAAAATCTTGCTTTGCTAGATGAGTAACTTGGTTTACAAGCACACTCCCAGAACGGATTGTTCTCGTAAACCAAGGTTCCACTGTATTATAGTAAATTGGTTCATGTGATCTACAGTCTCATAGCCTGTATATGGGTTATTGTGTAAATAGGAAGTCTGTTTTGTCACGGGCAGAGAACATTTTGGTCAATAGTAATTTATTTGCTCTAAAGGGAATTTGTCAGTAGAATCAACACTTCTAAGCCGTCTATATGAGCATGCAGGTCATAGGAAGCTGAATAAAACTATATCTTTGTATCTGTCATATTCCAGAGAAATCCACATTTTTTATTTGCAAATGAGCTATTCCAGGCTATGGGCCATACACTGATTTGCATGAGAATCTGCCTCCGGGCTTAGTTTAAATTAAAAGTGGAGTTACCAGTGTGACATGAAAGGGCCACTCTCTGCTCTCCTGATCTCACTGCAGAGCTGTGTGTGATTATAGCTGAAATTTCTGCAGATTCCTCTCGGCTTCAGTTTCCATCTCACAGGCAGCCAGTGTTGCAATGTTGTTGTAAAAGAGCAACTGGCACCCCCACCATTCAGCTGCTCCCCTTGGTGGCAGCAGGAGCAAGCAGCCGGAAATGCTTAGTTCCGGAGCTGCTTCTGTGACGCCCTGGACTCCAGGGGTCACAGGTTACAACATCATACACCCCCCCTTCCTTGGACAGGTCACATCAGTCACACATTAAACCCTTGTTGCCACCATCCAGGATTGATGTCCACACCAGGTGGGGCGGAGCCAGGCAGTTGGCCCCACCCACTGAGGAGTTCACAGGCCTGGAGGCGGGAAAAACACAGTTGTAAAAGTCAGTTGGAGAGTCCAGTTGTGGGCAGCAGAGTGTGAGGAGCGAAACTGATGGTGTCTTGGTTGGAGCCCAGGCACTTCCAGCAAGGTCGGCAGATGGTGGTGGCCATCTGCAGGAGTTGGTGACGGTCAGTGGAACCGTAGGACCGGGGTCGGGCGGTGGCCCACTGGTACCGAATCGGGGAGCCGATTGGAGTCAAGCACCAGGCAGGGTACTCAGACCCCGACTAGGCTTGAAGCCAACCTTTAGTCAAATTTTCTGATTGTGGTCTGGGCCTCAGGGGTTCATTCCCATCCAAGTCCCGATTGAAGGCAACAGCCCGGTTAAGTGCCACCGCCAAGGGCGAGAGATCCAAAGGGCCAGCGTCTGCGGGCAAACGGGCTCCTCCGGCACGTATATGTCGGGGAGCGGACTACCGGTGCCCAGGCATTGGAGTTAAGATACAACACACAGGTGCAGGGAAATGACAGCCACCATCAACCCGTCCAGGGAGAACACTGCAGCCGGCTGCGGGCCGCGTCCATCCAGCCATTTGGTTTACCAGAGACTCTGTCCATCTGTGTCTGAATGAGTACACCTGTGCCATCCAGGACCGCGCTGTGCTGCACCGCACCCCTGCACCCTGCCAAAGCCCATCCTGCGGAACCCTCCCTCCTACCGGGCCCCGGGACCAACAGCCCCCACCCACGGAGGGGTCAACACCTAGCTGCTCCCCGCCATCGCTCCCGGGAACCCCGTCACCAGCAGCAGTGGTGCCCACCATCACCACAACCCGTGGGTGGCGTCACGAACTCTATACATCCCAAAAGAAATCCAATTCCCCCTTTTCACTCGAGGGTGAGGAACGCTGCTCGAGCCCCGGGTCCGGCCCGCTCGAGCCACTGAGGAGAAGGCACCAGATCCGAGCGCGATCTCCCCGAGCAGCCCCCGCAACGGGGAAGCTGGCCACCGCCCCCGACACTTCGTCTTCTGATAGTGGCCAAAGCCGGGTACTGGATATCCTCAAATCAATAGGTGGCAGACGTGCAGAACCAAGCCGCGGCCATTATCAGAAGACTGAGCATCTCTACAGCATTTCCAGCTGAGCATTTCCAGCTGCCTGCTGGCATTCAAGAGCAGCTGGTTGGCGGGGTGCCAATTGTTGGACCCCGGCCAATCTAACATTGATGACCTATCCGAAGCATAGGTCATCAATGTAAAAGTAGGGGACAACATCTTTAAAATAAGCCCAGAAGGCAGATTATAAGAGAAAACAGTGTCTGGACCAAAGCCTGGAACAGCTCATTTCATATGAAAAACATGAATTTATCTAGAATAGGACATCAGATTGCAGATGTCAAGGTATCATTTTATTCAGCTTCTTATGACATACGTGTCCATATAGATAGCTTAGGAGGATTTATTCTACTGAAATATATCCTTTAACCAACCATTTGAATACAAATTATTAGGATAAACTGAGACATTCAAAAGTGCAGGTCTGTTTTGGTACTCCTGTCTAAATTCTCAAACTGGAGACACTTACATGCCACAGTAATATTAAAGAGTAAGTTGGTTTTGCATTGCTCTTTTTGTCCATCATGTGAACCCTGTCCTGCATTTATGCTTGATTCTATTGTTTTCCAGGGTTAGTTAGTAGAGATCAGCAGTTCCGTGGAGGTTCAGTTCGCCGGCAGCAAATGACCGAGCCTCCACTGGTTCAAGCTTCACCCCAACACTGGATCAAGCCACTGATTGGCAATTTGAGTCTCTGCCCACATACAGCCAGCCATAAGTAGATCACTGCTGAGGGAGGATGGGCAGGCTTTTTCAAAAAAATGTTTGGGTTACACACTACATCTAATCATGCTGATGTTACTTCCAGTGTACGTCGTTCAAACACTGCAAGCAGCTTGCACAGGTCTTAGCACCAAGTGTACCTAAGTGTAGCGTTGCTCGTGCGAGTAAAGTTCGCAGTACAGCATCCAAACTCCGAACTTGAGCCTTGATTTTTTTAAGATGGTGTTCAGTATGAAAACTGAACCTCAGGTTTGCACATCTCTATTGGTTAGGTCAGTCTGTTCATTTTTTTCTGATTAATTAAACTTCTTTGTTAAAGTACTTAAACTCCTTTTACTAGGTGTTGGTGTTGTCTGACGTACATTGTTGATGTGGTGGTGCGCCTGTGAAGTTTTGTGATATGAAGCTGTGGGGGCTTTGCCTTGCAGTTTTAGTGGTGAGGTGCATCTGCTCCCCTTCTGATGCGGTATCAGCGCTGGTTATGGTGCCTTGCTACATCTTTAAGGCTAGGGACCCACCAAGAGAGTTGCTTGTGACATGGTAGTGGCCTTCATACAGTCTAATCAAAATTATAACTAAAAACATCATGTTTAGGGATGAGCGAATGTATTCGCCACTATTCGGTATCCGACGGATAATGGGGTATTCGAGGTATTCACTATCCGACGGCTAATATAGTATTCGCTCCGATACTTTCATTTTCATTTCTGACTTCCTGGCACCTGTTTTCCAGCTAATGAACAAATCGGATGTTGCTTTCCCTCACAGTAACGCCGCAACCATCTTTGTTGTGTTACTGTGATTGGCTTGGCTGCACAACGACATAGGGGCTATATAAGCCAGCAGCCATTTTGTGAACATGCAGCCATATGGAGCTGACGGTGTAGATACATTGTATTATGTGCGGGAGAGCATTCTTAGATCCAACTAATAAATAGTCCTTGGAAGGGCTGAACACAGTGACCAGTAGCTGCTAGCAGCTCCATAAATCACTTTTTTCACAAACAGAAGGCAGGTCTTTCGGTCTCTCTCTGAAACATTCCTCATCATCTCTGCTTGCTGTCATTGAATGGAAACATTCCCCACCAAGTCTGCTTGCTGTCAGTGAATGGAAAACATTCCTCAACACGTCTGCTTGCTGTCATTAAATGGAAACATTCCCCACCATCTCTGCGTGCTGTCAGTGAGTGGAAACATTCCCCATCATCTCTGCTTGCTGTCATTGAATGGAAACATTCCCAAACACCTGCTTGCTGTCAGTGAATGGAAACATTCCCCAATATCTCTGCTTGCTGTCAGTGAGTGAAACATTCCCGATCAGCGTTTTGGATGCATTTTTGACAGTGCGGTGCCAATCCCCATACGACATGGCTGGCTGCGAGACAGAGCCGCGCGATAAGAATAAACTTGGATGAACTTCACCCGACTTCATTGCCATTGCGCGGCTCTGTCTGTGTGCCGCGGCCTGATTTGCAATCAAAGGTGAAGGACTCACCAATGACCGCAAATCCCCCTGAGTGACTGAAGGGAGCCACGTGATCAGTGGTGCCATCACTCAGGTGACCCACGGCCAGCTGGAGTCCTCCACCTGAGAGCGGTGGCCGCGGATCACCTGAGTGACGGCACCGTTGATCGCACGACTCACTTCAGTTGCTGCGTGGAGCTGACAGAGAGCAGTAGTGTTGTACGGCCACTCTTGTCATCTTCATGTAGCAAAGCTGGATGCATCATGGGACCTCGTGAGGATTACGCCAAACCTGGAGGGGTATTTGGGGATTTTAATAAAGTGGTGAAAGAGGGTGTTTTTTTTTTCGTCTTTTATTCCAACGAAATGATTTTTATCTGGTGTATGTCTTTATTTACTTTCACTTACAGGATAATCATTGGGGGTGTCTCATAGACGCCTGCCATGATTAACCTAGCACTTAGTGGCAGCTAAGGGCTGCCATTTACTCCTTATTACCCTGATTTCCACTGCACCAGAGCAATTCGGGATGAGCCGGGTAGAGTCCCAGGACTGTCGCATCTAATGGATGCGGCAATTCCGGGCAGCTGCTGGCTGATATTTTTAGGCTGGGGGGCTCCCTATAACGTGGGGCTCCCCATCCTGAGGATACCAGCCTTCAGCCTTGTGGCTTTATCTTGTCTGGTATCAAAATATGGGGAGACCACATGCAGGTTTTTTTTAATTATTTATTTATTTATTTTACTGCAGTACATAGACCCGCCCACCGGCAGCTGTGATTGGTTGCAGTGAGACAGCTGTCACTCAGCGTGGGGGCGTGTATGACTACAACCAATCATAGGTGCCGGTGGGCGGGGGAAGCAGGGAATACGAGATGGAATAATGAGCAGCCGGCATTTTCAAAAGCTGGAGAAGCCACCAGGGCAGTGTGACAGCTGTTCAGCGCCTCACCGGTGATTGGTCAGTGATCGGTGAGTATGAGAGAGAGGGGAAGAGGGAGAGACAGACAGACAGAGAGAGACCAAAAGACCTGCCTTCTGTTTGTCAAAAAAGCGATTACTTTGTTTTGAGAGCTGTTCTGGTGGCTAAGTAAACCCCACGTGCTGCTCTGAGCATGTTATTCCAAGACACCAGAAATGCAGTCATGCACCTTCTACAGGCTGTGCCCATACTGTTCCTGCCTTTTCCCATCTATTTCAGCCTTTTCCTCAGTCACCACAGCTCGCTGTTAGGTCGAACATGAAATTATTCGAATTTCCAATAGATTTACATTGCACATCGAATATTCTCGAATAGTCGAATAGTGCCGACTTATTCCTTGGATATTCATCGAAGCCGATATTTTGGTATTTGATCATCCCTAATCATGTTCAGTTTGGTAAATTTTTGCCGAACTGCAAAAGATCAATATATATAGTTATAGATTTGTAGTCCATGTCTTTTTTTCTACAGTTATAGCATATTGCGTGCTGTGCTGTCACTTCTCTTTTTTGTTTTATCAATCAAAAAAGCAGGACAAAATGCATGTAACTGTAGAGGGAGGCAATGCCACTAAATTTGCAGTTAGCTGTCATTTTGCTATTAGGTAATATCAGATTCCTAGCTTTTTTTCTATATTTGCTGCTGTTACTATATTTATTCACACAGATGTCCAATATCTTAATGGTTATCATGATTAATGTTCATCATAGTATTTATACTCCAATAATGTAGTTCAAGTATTATAATTTATCTTTATACCTATTTGGGCACTATATCACATCCTTAGTCTTTTAGGCACCTTTCCTGGAATTTTAATTTTTTTTATCATGATTGGAATTTAAAAAAGTATTTAATTTTTTAAGTGTTGCATTGTTCACGTCTTACATTTTGGATGTTACCGCTCTCAGGCTAGGTTTACCATACAGTATACTGGCTACATACCTCCCAACCGCAGACTGTGTCTGATAATTATAGGCTCTACTGCGGATTCAAAATGTCCTGTCTTGAGGGTACACAAACATCAAACAGCTCACAAAATAAGGCTATTTTTCATGGCTGCTACACTTTTAAAACAGCTAGACTGATCCAGCTACCTTAAAAAGGGATACGTTTTAAAGGTTTGATACCATCCTTTGTAACTGTTTACTGATCTTGAGAATAGTAAACCTGATAATGTTTTCCCTACTAGTTGAAAGGCATTTCTTTTTCTCTTTCAAAATTGCTGGGCACACCTGTTTTTGCTCCCTAAATAAAGGGCTCATTTGTGGCGCCTTGTGATAAAACGTTCCCTTTTTCATTTAGCAAAGAAAAACCTTTAAACTTTCCAAACAAAAATAATTTTTGCGCCCTCCCATGTGAGAAAACAGTTTCTTCCTATTGTACTGCCTATGTATAAACACCAGCAAGTCAGTCACCTGTCTCCCTAAAAAGGGGTACTTTTTGGACAATTTCAATAATTTAAGTAGCCTAAAAATTCTGACACTGCAGCGTATTGTTAAATATCCTATTATTTAACACTGTTAAATCCATCTAACATCCATTTTTACCTAGCCATATCAGATGCAGTCACTTGGAAAATAATAAAGCTGTATTTAAGGGGTTTACATTTTTTTTTTTTTTTTTTAAATTCCTAGGCCTGTTTCACGTCAGTGATTCTGGTACGTATGTACTAGTTTTTATACGTACCAGAATCATGGACATACGCAGACCTATTATAATCAATGGGTCTGCTCACACATCAGTGTTTTTTCACTGACCTTGTCTCTGTGCGACGTACACGCGTGTACGTGATTGCCGTACGGAGACATGCAGGAGTTGGATTCAGCCGGTTCTGTCCGGTTCTGGAGAACTGGTTGTTAAAATAGCAGCCGGTTTCCAGAATCGGCATTAAACAACTCCGGCGATCCGGTTCCCTGGATTCACTTCTGTTAGTGTCTTTAAGACACTAGCACAAATGGATCCCCGTACCTCCGCGCCGCACTTCCTGGTTCAGTGGAGCCTGTCTGCTTCCTGGCCCGGTGTGCAGCGACGCGCTGATGCTGCAGAGGCCACAGCAGTGAGAGGAGGGAGCTCCTCCCCCTGCCGTCTGTCAGTGTCAGCGTGCAGAGAGCCGTGGAGGAGGACGGGAGACACAGGAGAGGCCGCCGCTGCAGGTAAGCGCTCAGTCAGCCAAAGATGCAGGGAGAGGGGCCGCATAAGAGGGGAGTGCTATATGGGGAGAGGGGCCGCATAAGAGGGGAACGCTATATTGGGAGAGGAGCCACATAAGAGGGGAGCGCTATATGGGGAGAGGGGCCGCATAAGAGGTGAGTGCTATATCGAAAGAGGGGCCGCATAAGAGAGGAGCGCTATATGGGGAGAGGGGCCACATAAGAGGGGAGCGCTATATGGGGAGAGGGGCCACATAAGAGGGAGCGCTATATGGGGAGAGGGGCTGCATAAGGCTATATGGGGAGAGGGGCTGCATAAGAGGGGAGCTATATGTGGCTATATGGGGAGAGGAGGCCACATAAGAGGGGAGCTATATGTGGCTATATGGGGAGAGGAGGCCATAAAAGGATAGTATTTGCATGGAGAAAGGGGCCATAATGGGATGGGATCTGCAGGGGGAAAGGGGCCATAATGGGATGGGATCTGCAGGGGAAAGAGGCCATAATGGGATGAGATCTGCAGGGGAAAGAGGCCATAATGGCATGGGATCTGCTTGAGAAAGAGGCCATAATGGGATGGGATCTGCAAGGGAAAGAGGCCACATGGGATGGGATCTGTAGGGGGAAAGGAGCCACATGGGATGGGATCTGTATGGGGAAGGTCGTCTGTTCCAATTTTAGCAGGGCTCCTTTAGTAATAATTTTTAAAAACTGTAGAAAAACCGTTTAATACAATATGACTAATAGTGACTGGAACAAGTGGTGCTGGACAGGAGAGTGACTGTAGAGGAGGGGAAGAAGGGGAAAGAGACTTTACTTTAAATTACTTGTATTTTTTGGTTGAGGAAAGTGCACGAAAATGGGTGTGGCTAACAAAATGGGTGTGGTTACATAATGGGTGTGGTTTTAAAATGGGCGGGGTTTACAGAGAACCTTTTGTTAAAAATTTGAATTCCACCCCTGGAGACATGTCCATTTTTTTCTGGCATCACTGCACACTAGGGTGACCGCAAAAAATCGATGTCGGAATTTTGTTAATCCGGACCCCACAAAATGATTCCCCTTTCCAGATATTGAGATAGCCAAAATGTGAGCTCGATCAAACGACGCTAACCTGTGCCGCTCGTTGCTCAAAGTTTGAAAAAAATCCAAATTTTTGGCCAAAAAGCTAACATATGGAGCCATAACTCCAGAACGGTAAATAATAAAAACACGCTTAATATCTCAAAAGAAAGCCAATGTTGTTCTTCAAAATTTATATTTTATACATAATTGTTGTTATTTTAAGTCAAACTGAGTTACAACAGCTTTTAGCCCCAAAAACGTGACCTGGTACCACTAGGAGCATACTTCGTATATTTTGTTAAGTGATAAATTTTGCTTTTTTTTGGTATATTATTGAGTTTAAAGTAGAAATATAACAAAAAAACAAGTAATACTGATAAGTCTAATGGCATTTTTTATTTTAACCCCTTCACGACCTTTGACGGATCTAGCCGTCATGGTGCCTTGGTACTTAAAGACCCATGACGGATACATCCGTCATGGCGAAATCGCGGCCCCAGAGCGCCGGTGACCGCGATCGGTTTGGAGAGGACTTGTACCTGACCTCAGGAGGGGTGGTGTCTCCTTCCCGGACCTACGGAGGCTGTGATTGGCTGACGAACGCCGCTCAGCCAACCACAGCCAGTGTAATGTTTGAGCCATTGAAAATGGCTGAAGCATTGAAATCCAGCTATGTCAGTGCAGCTGCAGCACTGGCCATTGGCTGGAGCTGGTTCGAGCTTTACTGCACGCGCCCCCAGCTCTGACTGGAGAGATCGGCCTTGTGACCGATCTCTCCAAGCACCGTGCATCTGGGACCGGGTGAGCTCGCTGTAGGAGATCGCTCTCCTTAGCTTCTCCCTCCATGGATTCTGAGGAGAGCGATCCCTGTGGGTGCCCATCTGTGAGTCACAGCCCCCGATCCATTGCTGCCCTCCTCCATCTGCTTCGCCCCTGCTCTCCCGCTGCGCCCCTGTATCTGACGCCGCTACTCTCCCTCTGCGCCCCTACATGTGATGCCGCTACTCTCCTGCTGCGCCCCTGCATCTGACGCCGCTACTCTCCTGCTGCGCCCATATATGTGACGCCGCTACTCTCCCGCTGCGCCCCTGCATCTGACGTCGCTACTCTCCCGCTGCGCCCCTGCATCTGACGCTGCTACTCTCCCGCTGCACCCCTACATGTGACGCCGCTACTTTCCCGCTGCGCCCCTGCAAATGACGTCGCTGCTCTCCTCCCGCTGCGCCCCCCCTGCATCTGATGCCGCTGCTTTCTTTCTGCTGCCTCCTTGTATCCGCCGCTGCTCCACTCCCCATCAGCCACTGCACTCTCCCCATCTGCCGCTGCACTCTCCCCATCAGCTGACACACTCTCCCCATCTGCCGCCGCACTCTCCCCATCTGCTGCCGCACTCTCCCTATCTGCCGCCGCACTCTCCCCATCAGCTGCCGCACTCTCCCCATCAGCCGCCACACTCTCCCCATCAGCCGCCGCACTCTCCCCATCAGCCGCTGCACTCCTCCCCATCAGCCACCACACTCTCCCCATCTGCCGCCGCACTCTCCCCATCAGCACTCTCCCCATCTGCCGCCGCACTTTCCCCATCTGCCGTCGCACTCTCCCCATCTGCTGCCGCACTCTCCCCATCAGCCACCGCACTCTCCCCATCTGCCGCTGCACCCCTGCATCTGCCGCTGTGCCCCTGCATCTGCCACCTCACACCCCCATCAGCCTCTGCCCCCTCCCTGATCTGCTGCCTGCTCTCTCCCATCCCCTTAATCCTCTGCCCCCTCTCCTCCTCCCGGATCTGCTGCAATCCTGCTGCCTAGATCCATTCTGTAAGGTAGCTATCCCCAATCTCACCTACCTCCCACTCCCCTTCCCCTCTCCCCCCCTTCCTCCGCCGCTCCTGCATCCGTTGTGCCCTCACCTATCCTCCGCCGCTCCTCCATCCACCGCGCCCTCTCCCATCCTCTGTCGCGATAGATATATATATAATAATTTTTTTTTTTACTGACGTCTGTATTTTTTATTTTGCCAAACTAATATTTTTTTGTATGGGGGGGTCTAGTTTCCAACATGGGGTCACATGTGGGGGAGCTCCACTGTTTGGGCACATCAGGGGGATCTCCAAACGCAACATGATGCGGCTAACGATTCCAGCTAATTTTCCATTTAAAAAGTCAAATGACGCTCCTTCCCTCTGGAGCTCTGCCGTGCGCCAAAACAGTGGTTTACTGCCACATATGAGGTATCAGCGTAGTCAGAACAAACTGCCCAACAAATTTTGCAGTCCATCTTATCCTGTTACCCCTGTACAAATTAAAAAATTGAGCCTAAAATAACATTTTTGTGGAAAAAAAAGTACTTTTTTGTTTTTATGCCTCAATGTATGAAGCATGTGAGGGTTCAAAGTGCTCATTACCCATCTAGATTTATGCCATGGGGGGTCTAGTTTCCAAAATGCTGTCACTTGTGGGGGAGCTCCATTGTTTAGGCACCTCAGGGGGTCTCCAAACGCAACATCGCATCTGCTAATTATTCCAGACAATTTTGCTTTCAAAAATTCAAATGAAGCTCCTTCTCTTCCGAGCCTTGCCGTGCGCCCAAACAATTGATTTCCACCACATATGAGATATCGGTGCACTCAGGAGAAATTGCACAATTAATTTTATGGTGCAATTTTCCTGATACCCTTGTGAAAATGCTAAATTTTATGGCTAAAGTAACATTTTTGTGTAAAAAAGTAAAATTTTCATTTTTTCCTTCCACATTGCTTTGGTTGCTGTAAAGCTCCTAAAGGGTTAATAAACTTCTTGGATGTAGTTTTGAGCAGTGTGAGGTGTGCAGATTTTAGAATGGGGTTACTTTGGGGAATTTTCTGTCACTAGGCCTCTCAAAGTCACTCCAAATGTGATGCGGTACCTAAAAAATTGTTTTTGTAAATTTTGTTGGAAAAATGAAAAATTGCTGATGAACTTTGAACCCTTCTAACTTCCTAACGGAAAAAAAATTTGTTCAAAAATTGCGCTGGTATAAAGTAGACAAGTGGGAAATGTTATATAGTAACTATTTTGTGTGACATATCACAGATTTATGGGCATAAAATTTCAAATTTTGAAAATTGCAAAATTTTCAAAATGTTAACCAAATTTCCAAAATTTTCACAAATAAATGCAAAAAATATCGGCCTAAATTTACCACTGACATGAAGTACAATATGTTCTGAAAAAACAATGTTAGAATCGCCAGGATCCGTTGAAGCATTCCAGAGTTATAACCTGTCAAAGTGACACTGGTCAGAAATGTAAAAAAAGGCTCGGTCTTTAATTTAAAAAAAAACGTTAAAATATCTTCACTGGATAATTGTTCGATCTAACCAGCTCAAAGGCACTTTAGAAACTAAACTGAATAAAAAAAAGGTTGGTTGTACGCTGAAGTAAAATCACCATCCCTAAAATAGAAATTACATGCACCCTGTGTGTAACATATAAATTTTGAAGAACAACATTAGCTTTCTTTTGAGATATTAAGGGTGTTTTTATTATTTACTGTTCTGGAGTTATGGCTCCATATGTCAGCTTTTTGGCCAAAAGTTTGGATTTTTTTCAAACTTTGAGCAACGAGCGGCACGGGTTAACGTCGCTTGATCGAGCTCAAATTTTATCTATCTCAATGTCTGGAAAGGGGAATAATTTTGTGGGGTCCAGACGAACAAGATTCCGACATTTTTTCCCCCCCATATGAGATCCGGTCACCCTACTGCACACTATGGTGTGATCCATGAAAAAACGTACCAGAAAAACACGGACATTGAAAATAAAAAGCATTTTATACTCACCTTCTCCAGCGATGTTGTGTTCAGCCTCTGCTGCCTTCTGCTTCAGAGTCAGCTAACTACTGGCATGCATATTCATGTACGCAGGCACAGCCGACCCAGAAGTAGCTGCAGCAGGGGCGGAAACAGCAGAGCCATAGAGTTCAGCACCATGGACAGCAGGAGCGGTGACAGGTGAGGATACGTCCATGTGCAATCACGGATTGCACATGGACAACCCACGTGTGCCATGAATCATGGCACATGGAGGGACATATGCGTTTTTAAGACGTCAGTGAAAAACGTCTGTGTTTTTCACTGATGTGTGAAACAGACCCTAGGAAGATCTTCCAGTGTTATGCACTTATTTTCAGGGCAATTCGAGATTTTGCACCATAACGATTTGCAACTAAATTATTCAACGCATGTCAAATTTTGGTGAGAAATTCTGCATATCTTGCAAAATCCAATTTTAAACAATTTGATCATCTCTAATACGGTAGATGAAATGAAATCTAATAAAAGTTTGAATATTTGGAGTAGACAGTATATGTGGAGAAACCAGACAGGGAACATCAGAACAAAAGGTTAGAGGATCATCTGTTCATAACTTAGTACTAATAAAAAGTGGATTTCTTGTTTATTAGATATTTATAAACCCGTGAACTCCACACAAAGCTTTTCAATTTGGATTTTATTTCTGGAACTGTTTTGTTGCGCAGCCTAAATGTTTAATATTTAAAATAAAGCATTGCAAAACATAATGAATGCTAGTATTAAAACAAAGTTTTAATACTAACTGCCTGTACAATATGAGTCAGTAGAAATAAAAATGAATAAACAATTATAAATAATAAGAATAACAATAATAAAAAGATTATTATTATTATTACTATTATTATTATTATTATTATTATTATTATTATTATTATTGAGAAAGACAGGGAACACCCACAGATCTCATATTAAACATATAGGCAACAACTCCCAAGGATATAAATTAGAATCCAAAAAAAGAGAAGAAGGAGTCTTTTGATTTTGCCAGGAATAAACATAATATCCAAAAAGGCAACACTGTAATATTTAGTATTAACTTATTTGAATTTTTTTTGCTCCAGGATAGAAACAATTAATAAAGACAAAATTGAGGAAGGGATATAGTGCAAAAGGGGAAAGAACCCCACGTGTCTCCAGAATAAACCGACCAGTAAATATAATATATTAGTCCAGTGATGAGATACAGTGGAAACTGACATTAAATAATGCCTAGCAATTGTGAATGAGACCATATCAATTGATTGTAGCTCACTAACATTCCTGAAAAATCACATATAATGGCAAACAGCACCACTCACCCATAACTAGCAGCTCAATCACCGTCTGGTACTGGGGTTGCACGTGGGGACCGACGTTCCAAATAGTAATAATAATAATAATAATAATAATTAGTGATGATGATAATAATAATAATAATTAAAAAATATATAATTAGAGATTAGCAAATTAATTTTATGCAAATTTATTTATTCTTATTATACTGAGGTCTCTCAAAACTCCAGAGCATAATTAATGGGTGTGTAAAAAAATAAAAAGGGGGGACAGGCACAAATGACCAAATGATAGGTGAAAAGGGTGGTGGGGAAGGTGATTAGTGAGGTGGTTATATAATTTTTCTTTTTATCCATTTTCCTGCCCCTCTATGGTTCAGCAAAATGGCAGCTGCAGCAAAATGGATTTTGAAGAAAACTAATTTTTGTTGAATTTTCAAGGAGAATTCAATTCTACTTTACATTAATACATTTGCATATCTTAAATATATAATAATTATATTAATAATTTGGGGAAATCAAACAATAAAAATAATAAAGCAATAAAATATCTTTTTACTCTATAAAAAGAGCAATTTAAGTAGATAGAAATGTTATTATATAAAACACTTTACATATTATTTTCATGTAGCATTTTGTACTATGTAGCATGTAGCATTATGTCTAAATTTGTAAAAACTTGAAAGTTACATCTGACTGTAAGAAAATACACAAAGCAAAAATGAAGTTAGTAGCGCCATGAAAAATACTGCCAATAAAAATGTGTTTTTTTCTCTGATAAGCAGTACCGTAATTTCACCTTAAAAGAGCTACACATGTATCAAAGAATCCTTTCAAAATCAACAACTAACATTCAATAAAATATCCTCCTAATTCGAAACAACAAATGATGTGACTCATCCTAAGAGAGTTCAAATATAATCAAGAGAAAAAGGCGAGGGGAGACAAAAATAATCCAATGTCACAGCTTTATATTAAAGTGATCAGGCATGCTAGCTGGCATTTACCACGTGTCATTCAAATTTTGTCATTTGCTCTTTAGCAGCATGTTACAAACTACTATTTTGTCGTCATGTACCGAGAATAGAAAGTGTCATTTGTAGTCTGCTGTTAAGAAAAGACTGACAGCATTTTAAATGGCAGGCAGCAAATGTTTGCTAACATGAACCTTTAAGCTTCAACATTCAATTTGTTTCTGAAGTGGGCAAAAGAAATCAGTTTCAATATTTAGCAAAAAAGATTACTCCATATAATGTAATATAACATATATTAACCCCATCATGACTGAGGACTTACCAATATGTCCCAAATCAGGAAGGGGTAATCACCGCTAGCTGCTGCAGTGATCCAGCGGCGATCCCTGCACATGTCTGCTGATTTAAACAGCAGACATGTGTGCCTTGCAGGTTCAAGTGGATCCACGATCCATCCGCTTTTGTGTACCCCTTAAATTGCGCTCTCAAAACGTGACAACGCTATTTAAAGTTTCGCAGCGGGTAAAACGCACTTACCCGCCGCCATCGGAGGCACCGTGATATGATCAGGGGGAGTGGATGCCATGCTACCACAGGGTCATTTGATGACTCCTGTCACTATCATGACTCACTTCCTGTTACAGCCGGCAGAGCGCTGACTGTAACAGAAGACAAGCATTTCTGTTGATCTGAGCTGTGCAGCTCTGATCGGGAGAAATGAATGAGCGATCCTACTGGTGAACATTGTAGCCCCCTAGGGGGACTAGTAAAATAAAAGAAGTAAAAGAAGTTTGAAAAAATAAAGAAACAAAAAAACCTAAACGATCAAATCACCCCCAATTTGCCCCAGTGAAAATTACAGGGTTAAAAAAATTAAAAATATAGACAGATTTGGTATTGCTGTGTTCAGAAATGCCCAATCTATTAAAATATAAAATCAATTAATCTGATCAGTAAACAGGGTAGCGGCAAAACAATTCCAAACGCCAAAATTAAGTTTTTTGGTCGTTGCAAATTTTGAACAAAAAGCAATAACAAGTGATAAAAATGTAGAATCTGTGCAAAAATGATACCATTAAAAACATCAGCTTGAGACGCAAAAAATAAGACATCACTGAGCCATAGATCCTGAAAAATGAGAACGCTACAGGTCATGAAAAATGAGGCAAAAAGTGTGCCACTTTTTTTGGACAAACTTCTGAATTTTTTTAACCCCTTAGATAAAAGTAAACCTTTACTTGTTTGGTGTCAACAAACTTGTACTGACCGGAGTCGTCACACTCACACATCAGTTTTACCATATAGTGAACACAGTGAATAAAATATTCCAAAAACAATCATGCAATCACACTTTGATTGAAATTTTCTGCACTGTAAATTTTTTTGCTGTTTTCCAGTACACTATATGGTAAAACGTATGGTTTCATTTAAAAGTACAACTCCTCCTGCAAAAATCAAGCTCTTAAGCCTGCTACACACGCTTCAATATATCTCACAATCCGTCGTTGGGGTCAAGTTGTAAGTGACGCACATCCGGCATCGTTTGTGAGGTATCTGCGTGTGACAGCTACGTGCGATCAGGATTGAACGCAAAACCGTTGATCGCAAACACATCGTATCATTCTCTAGAATTGAGCGTTTTGTTGCACGAACCTAGTGAATTGTAACGTGTGACATCCCTCATACGATTTTGGTGTCTGATGCTATGTGCGCAGGTGTGCGCTCTGCACCGCAGCTTATAAAAGGTCCACTTCAGAGCGCAGCTGAAAAGCTGCGTTCTGAAGCGCCTCACAATGTCTGTCATTCACTAATCTCTGTCAGTCCGTCACTATCTCTGTCCCTCACTCTCTGTCCATGTCAGTCTATCCCCCTCTCTCATATACTCACCGATCCCCGATCCCCGGCGCTGCACGGCGTTCACACTGCTCCGGCGGCTTTTACTGTTTTGAAAAAGCCGGCCGCCCATTAAACAATCTCGTATTCCCTGCTTTCCACGCCCACCGGCGCCTGTGATTGGTTACAGTGAGACACGCCCCTCATGCTGAGTGACAGGTGTCACACTGCACCCAATCACAGCAGCCGGTGGGTGTGTCTATACTGTGTAGTGAAATAAATAATTAAATAATTAAAAAAAACGGCGTGCGGTCCCCCCCAATTTTAATACCAGCCAGATAAAGCCATACGGCTGCAGGCTGGTATTCTCAGGATGGGGAGCTCCACGTTATGGGGAGCCCCCCAGCCTAACAATATCAGCCAACAGCCGCCCAGAATTGCCGCATACATTATATGCGACAGTTCTGGGACTGTACTCGGCTCTTCCTGATTTACCCTGGTGCGTTGGCAAATCGGGGTAATAAGGAGTTATTGGCAGCCCATAGCTGCCAATAAGTCCTAGATTAATCATGTCAGGCGTCTATGAGACACCCTCCATGATTAATCTGTAAATTACAGTAAACACACACACGCCAGAAAAAATCCTTTATTAGAAATAAAAAACACAAACACATTCCCTCATTACCAATTTAATAAGCCCCAAAAAGCCCTCCATGTCCGGCGTAATCCAGGATGCTCCAGCGTCGCTTCCAGCGCTGCTGCATGGAGGTGACCGGAGCTGCAGAATACACCGCCGCTCCGGTCACCTCCACGCAGGTAATGAAGACAGCTGCGCGATCAGCTGCTGTCACTGAGGTTACCCGCTGTCACTGGATCCAGCGGTGGCCACGGGTAACCTCAGTGACAACTCAGCTGATCGCGCTACTCACCTCAGTTGCTGCGTGGAGGTGATAGGAGCAGCGGTGAGTAGCGCGATCAGCTGAGCTGTCACTGAGGTTACCCGCGGCCACCGCTGGATCCAGTGACAGCGGATAACCTCAGTGACAGCAGCTGATCGCTCGGCTGTGTTCATTACCTGCGTGGAGGTGACCGGAGCGGCTGTGTCTGCTGCAGCTCCGGTCACCTCCATGCAGCAGCGCTGGAAGCGACGCTGGAGCATCCTGGATTACGCCGGACAAGGAGGGCTTTTTGGGGCTGATTAAATTGGTAATGAGGGAATGTGTTTGTGTTTTTTATTTCTAATAAAGGATTTTTTCGGGTGTGTGTGTTTATTTACTGTAATTTACAGATTAATCATGGAAGGTATCTCATAGACGCCTGACATGATTAATCTAGGACTTATTGGCAGCTATGGGCTGCCAATAACTCCTTATTACCCCGATTTGCCAACGCACCAGGGCAAATCGGGAAGAGCCGGGTACAGTTCCAGAACTGTCGCATATAATGTATGCGGCAATTCTGGGCGGCTGTTGGCTGATATTGTTAGGCTGGGGGGCTCCCCATAACGTGGAGCTCCCCATCCTGAGAATACCAGCCTTCAGCCGTATGGCTTTATCTGGCTGGTATTAAAATTGGCGGGAACCGCACGCCGTTTTTTTTAATTATTTAATTATTTATTTCACTACACAGTATAGACACGCCCACCGGCTGCTGTGATTGGGTGCAGTGTGACACCTGTCACTCAGAGTGGGGGCGTGTCTCACTGTAACCAATCACAGGCGCCGGTGGGCGTGGAAAGCAGGGAATACGAGATTGTTTAATGGGCGGCCGGCTTTTTCAAAACAGTAAAAGCCGCCGGAGCAGTGTGAACGCCGTGCAGCGCCGGGGATCGGGGATGGGTGAGTATGAGAGAGGGCTGCTAACTTCAGTCACTTAGGAGATTAGCGGTCACCGGTGAGTCCTTCACAGGTGACCGCTAATCAGGGCGCGACACAGACAGAGCCGCAGCATGACAATGAAGTCGGGTGAAGTTCACCCGAGTTCATTCTGACAATGCGGCTCTGTCTGTGTCTGCTGTCATCTGCCATCCAGCTCTGCTACATAGCTGTCTGTGGCTGCTGTCATCTGCCATTCAGCTCTGCTACATAGCTGTCTGTGTCTGCTGTCATCTGCCATTCAGCTCTGCTACATGGCTGTCTGTGGCTGCTGTCAGCGGCCATGTAGCAGAGCTGAATGGCAGATGACATAGTAAAAACACATCCCTATACATTACACACGCTTGGCAAGTCAATAAATAAAAAAAAAAGGTGCCCAATGCATACGTCACAGAGCACATGATCTAAAGGATCGCACACAAAATTGACCAATTTAACATAGACTACTAACGCTCGTGTGACAGCAAATGAACGACCAACGTGCAATCGCATAAGATCCCGTATGCAACCTGGGCGTGTCACATCGCAAATGCGATTGTACAACTAATTGCAACGTGTAAAGTGGGCTTTACATAGCAATATTGATGGAAAAATCAAAAAATAAAAAAGTTACAGTTTTCAGAAGAAGGAAAGCAAAAAAGAAAAATGGAAAATCGCCCAGGGGTTAAGGGGTGGTCCAGTAAAATATTGATATATACAATAGGTGATAACTTGTTCATTAGTAGTAGTCTGAATGCCGGCACCGACGCTGATCGGCAGAATGGGGAACTTTTACCACGGTTAGAATGGAGTGGCAGTGCACTTACAGTATGCTTCTCATCTGGCAAACCTAAGAAGTAACAGTTGAAAATTCTGATGAATCAGAGAGCCATTGGCTCCACGCTCATAGGCCTCTTACATTGGAAAGCCATAGGCTGGCCTGCAGCCTACCAGAAGTTGGAAGGGCGCAGAGGATATCAGATGGCATGATAACATTAATTTATCATGCCATCTGTGCCCCTGCCACAGATTGCTGTAAGATGGACCTCATCGTTCATTGTCGGAACTGATTTAGGTGAGTTTGATTTTGACTTTTAAACACATTATTGAAAATCATCAATGGAAGAGCCCAAAAATGACATAATTTATCAATGCTCCACGGGGACATGATTATTGTATGAAGGCACAAAGGGGGAAATCATTATTGCATAGAAGAACAAATAATAATTATTGTAAGGAGTCACAAAAAGGGACATAATGACTGCCTAAAGGCATAAAGAAAGATATAATAAGTATTACTTTCATCAGAAACAAAACAAAAATTGAAGAAGTCTTCATGGTGTTCTGGGCTGGATGGAGGAGAAAATAACAAATTAATGACTGTGATGGAAAAAAGTCTGCAGTGAGTCACTTCATTTACCTGTACTGAATAAGCTGAGAGAGTCTTCAGAACGTCTTCCTACAACTGGTATCTATTGCTATATGGCCAATGTGTGTGGGGTAATATTGGTCTCAGTTCAATAGTTTTTGTAATATAAGTCTTAGCTTAGTGGTTTTTGTTAAAGGGAATCTTTGAGAATTGTTATAAAATAAATAAAACAACCTTAAATATTACATTTTTTTCTAATTTTGTTTTAGCAAACAAGGTTTGCTTTATTTAGTGCACTCTGTTAGGATTTTAAAGGTGGAAACTGCCATAAATCAGTATACACCCATCCTAGATTTCAGAGGACACCCGGTAGGATGGGCTATGTAAAGAACATCTGCTCAAGACATGTGTCAGGTCAGAGCAACATCCTGTCAGGCTTCATGAACATGTCATGACATTGAGCAGAGTTGACTAAAGGAGAAGGTAAACACCCTTCTTTAGCTGTCTAAAGGCTACTTTACACGCTGCGATATCGGTACCGATATCGCTAGCGTGGGTACCTGCCCCTATCTGTTGTGCGACACGGGCAAATTGCTGCTCGTGCCGCACAACACAGCTCAGACATGTCACACATACTTACCTGCCCGGCGACGTCGCTGTGACCGGCGAACTGCCTCCTTTCTAAGAGGGCGGTTCAATCAGCGTCACAGCGACGTCACAGCTGCATCACTGAACTGCCGCCCAATAGAAGCAGAGGGGTGGAGATGAGCGGGACGAACATCCCGCCCACCTCCTTCCTTCTGCATAGCGGCCGGGACGCATGTAAGGTGAGGTTCCTCGTTCCTGCGGTGTCACACGGAGCGATGTGTGCTGCCGCAGGAACAAGGAACAACATCGTTACTGCTGCAGTAACGATTTCTGAGAATGGATCCCCATGTCACCGATGAGCGATTTTGCATGTTTTTGCAATGATGCAAAATCGCTCATAGGTGTCACACGCAACGGCATCGCTAATGCGGCCGGATGTGCGTCACAAATTCTGTGACCCCAACGAGTTCACATTAGCGATGTCGTAGCGTGTAAAGCCCCCTTTAGATGAGCATCCATCTCAGTCAGCCTTAAAATTTTAGCTCGTCGCAGGGAGTATGTCTGTCTCACACTTCATGCAACCTGTCCTAGGACGGGTACATACTGCTAGATGAAAGTTGCCATCTTCAAAATACTGACTAGATAAACCTTATCCTTTTGCTTAATAAATTTATTTAGAAAAATATTTAATATTTAAAAGTATTTTATTACATTTCTTGGAGAACCCTTTAATATATATATATATTTTTAAGTGATATTATTAAAGGGAATCTGTCACAAGGTTTCTAACATCTAATTTCAGACAAGTATAATGTAGGGGCAGTGAACCTAATTACTGTGATGTGTCACTTACTGAGCTGCTTAGTGCAGTTTGATAAAATCACTGATCAATCAGCAGTAGATTATCTATCATTAGAGGACTACTTGGTGTGCAGCCAGGTAGTCCAGCATATTCATGAGCTCTGTATAACTGCTAGATTTGCAGCAGAGAAAACAGTGATTTTATCAAAATGACAGCATACAGCTAAGTCAGTGACACATCGCTGGAATCAGGGTCTCTGTCTCTACATTTTGCTGCTCTTAGATGGGGGAGCAAAAACTTGGTGACAAATTCCCTTTAAGTCATTATATGATGGTAATAGACATGGACTGGTGGTATTATTTACTCCTTATGCACAGGTATTATTGGTAGTATTGTTGTTAGTATATGGGTAGTTGGGTATTGTTCAGTAACAGTATGGTGAGTATGGTGGTATTTTTTTGCTAACTGTAAGGGCTCATTCTGCAGTCCAATTTTCACGTATCAGTACTAGCCATGGTTATTATGGGTATCCCTCCTATCTGTAACAGTCTATGGGGACATTCACACACCTGTAATTTTTTGGAAAATTGCTGAGTCATGTCTGACTTTGATCCGAGAGTTAGATCAAAATTGGCAAAGCAAGTCAATAGGTTAATCAAAAAAATCAGACCACACTCGGATAACATTCGAGTGTGGTCAAATTTTCACAGGCTATCTGTATGGAGAGGGTGAAGAATTATTTTTCTTTATTACTCCACATATGAGAAAAATGGATGACACTAGGATCACATCTTATCAAGCTCTGATTAAATGCTAATCAAAGTCTGATCAGACTAATCAATCAATTTTTTGTATGTGTAAAATTCCAACATGTGAATGAGCCCTGTGTTATTTAAAGGTCTCTAAGTGTATTGTCATTCTATGGCCCCTTCACACGTCAGGAATTCTGGTTCATATATTATTGTTTTTATACATACCGGAATCATGAACATATGCAGATTTATTAAAATCAATGGGTCTGCGTAGAAATCAGTGTTTCCGTGTGGTGCACACGTGTGTCTGTGTGTGCTGCATGGAGACAAGTCTATTGTCACATGGACCGCACAGTGGTGGGATCCATGTGAGACGTACCAGAGAAATCATGTATCTGTGAAATAAAATGATTTTTATACTCACCTGTCTCCAGCGCTGCTGCTGTCTCCGGCCACTGCTGTTTCCTTCAACCGGCTTATTATGTTCATGCAAATTTACTGCACCACGACCCGGAAGTAACAGCAGAGGGGAGACAGCAGCGGCTGGAGACAGCAGGGCGGGAGACTTCAGCACCACGGACAGCAGCAGCGTGGTCAGGTGAGTATAAATGTCCCTGCCCTCTGTGTGCTATCACAGGTAGCACACAGAAAAAAAACCCTCTGCCAAAATCACGGCACATAGAAGAATATATGCGTCTTTAACATGTCAGTGAAAACCGTGTATTTTTGAGTAATGTGTGAAAGCGGCTTAAGAAAATTATTTTACAGGTGCATTGTTTTCCAGACATTACTGGTACTTTGCTGTCCGAAAGCCCACATACACAAGTAGTTGGGTTTGTAAATGTGGCCCAGTATATGTTAGCCATTTTCCTGTTTGATAGATTAGAGATTTTCATATTTTTTGAACATTTCCATTTTTTTTTTAAACCGTTCTATCTGTATTACATAATAAAACAACATACGTAATAGGAGTCTCACTGGACCATTTAGATCCAGGCTGTGCTTTAAAAGGCCTTAATGAAGTTTCTATGAAAAACAGCCAATAAAATATGTAAGGGAAGACACAACAGGAGATCCCTGAAGCAAGAAGACAGACGAGGCTGATGAGGAAGGCTTGTAATTGGGCATTAGCATCATCATGGGCTGTAATTAATACCTTTGGGTTTTAATGCAGGTATTTGTCCAGCCCATTTAATGAATCTATATTGGTAAATGGCCCTTGATTATAACAAGGTTAAGAATTTACTACATAAATTCAGCTTACATAAACTGCATTCATGTGTAAAGCATGAGAAATATCTTAATTAACAAATGCAGAGGAAAATCTATTTTACTTTGAAAAGAGTTGTTACAGGTTTTGCCGAGGCAGATTACTGGCAAAACGACACTAGTGTTTTATCCCACCAGAAAAGGATTATTCTATCCAGTTGTTCTGTATCATAAGGCAATTTAATGCATCAAATACATTCATGGCATTTCTATTTAATGCCTGTCCACCCATCAGTAGAAGTTGCAGCTTAGAGCTACATTGCTTTGTATCATCCCAAGACATTTCTGACACCTGGGAAAAATTAGACGTGGAATCCAGAAATGTGCTCACCTAATTATGACAATCTCCAGAGCAGGCTGTGACAGGTTTATAGAAAAAGTTATTTTGATCTCATGCTAAGGGCTTGTTTTATGACTGTAGAGCATTGCATACGAGTTGTGTTGATGCCTTATTTAAATTTCAAAACTGAACATTCTTTCACTTAGATATTTCCCTCTTGTACAATTACCATACTTTCCTTTAAAAGAAGGCGTCTACAGAAAATCCATCAAAACAGCTATGAAGTTCAAATACAAAGTTAGAATATACCATTCTCACCGCAACCGAAAATACATGTCAAAACTGAACACCGGAGACCACATGGTGAATTCACAGAAAGGGTTACTGTGAGCATAAAATAATTACATGGTATAGTGAAAATGATAGCACAAAGCAATGGAAATAACCATCAAAATATTCCAAAAAAGTAAAAGCCAATAACAAATTAAAAAAAAAACCTTACAATTATACTCTTAAAAAGTAAAGCCTCATGTTTAGAGAGGAACAGAACAATGGAAGTTTGGGTTCTGTGACTTCAGCCGGACTTTAGATAAAGTTCAGTTCTGGACCCAGACTTGACCCAAACCCCATTTGAAGTCCCAGATTGGGCAGTTCAGCTCTCTGCCCACATTCAACCAGCCATAACAAGAGCACTTATGGGGGACGGAGGAGTTTTTTCATTTCTTCTTTTTTTGTGCACACTACACCTGATAATGCTGATTTTACTCCCTGTGCCAGTCATTCAAACAATCCAGCAGGTTACATTGGGCCAAGCACCGAGCATAGCCCTGATTGCTGTAATGGTTTGCATACGTAAAGCACCTGAACTCCAAAGTTGATCACTGATTTTTTGTAAAGTCTGTGTTTGGTACAAAAATCAAAGTTTGTAGTTCAGGTGTCACAATGACTATTGGATAGCAGGGAACAGGAGCTCCTAAGCTGACCCTCAAGCTAGGGGGTCCTATACTATCTCTAACCTCATGAATACTTCTGATGATGGAAAGGCCTTAAGCTGGTGTCACACACAGCGACAACGACAACGACGTCGCTGCTACGTCACCATTTTCTGTGACGTTGCAGCGACGTCCCGTCGCTGTCGCTGTGTGTGACATCCAGCAACGACCTGGCCCCTGCTGTGAGGTCGCCGGTCGTTGCTGAATGTCCAGCTTCATTTTTTGGTCGTCACTCTCCCGCTGTGACACACACATCGCTGTGTGTGACAGCGAGAGAGCGACGAAATGAAGCGAGCAGGGAGCAGGAGCCGGCACTGGCAGCTGCGGTAAGCTGTAACCAGCGTAAACATCGGGTAACCAAGGGAAGACCTTTCCCTGGTTACCCGATGTTTACGCTGGTTACCAGCCTCCGCCGCCCTTGCTGCCAGTGCCGGCTCCTGCACTGTGACATGTGGCTGCAGTATGCATCGGGTAATTAACCCGATGTATACTGTAGCAAGGAGAGCAAGGAGCCAGCGCTAAGCAGTGCGCGCGGCTCCCTGCTCTCTGAACTGTGACATGTAGCTGCAGCACACATCGGGTTAATTAACCCGATGTGTGCTGCAGGAGAGCAAGGAGCCAGCGCTAAGCGCGGCTCCCTGCTCTCTGAACTGTGACATGTAGCTGCAGCACACATCGGGTTAATTAACCCGATGTGTGCTGCAGGAGAGCAAGGAGCCAGCGCTAAGCGCGGCTCCCTGCTCTCTGAACATGTAGCACAGCGACCTTATGATCGCTGCTTCTGCTGTGTTTGACAGCTAAGCAGCGATCATAACAGCGACTTACAAGGTCGCTGTTACGTCACCGAAAATGGTGACGTAACAGCGACGTCGTTGTCGCTGTCGTTTAGTGTGAACCCAGCTTTAGTCTCCTTCCTATCCCTGTTCCTGACCAGTCCTGATCTGACTCTCCATCCCCCTCCCCCAGGGAGGGATGGGAAAGGGTATGTTGAAAACCACAGATAAAGACAGACAAGGGAAAACCAAAATGCTGTCATACAGCAAGCACACACAAAGGTAAAGACAATAAGATATTCATGAGGAAAAACGAGAGCAGGAAGGAATTACAAAACAACAGGGGTAAACTTCACAAATAGTGATGGGCGAACCTGAACTATAAAGTTCGGGGTCCGTACCAAACACATAGTGTTCATGCACATAGTCCCGAACATGAGTTTTTCTGGGAAGCTCATGTTACAGTTCAGGTCCAGTTCAGGTCCAGAGGCTGTAAAAAAAGCACATTAGTAAAAAAATGATTATAGTTAATGGTCCTATGACGCATCCTGCAGACCCCCTCAGTCACTGTCTCCTGGCCTCTTCTGCTTCCAGGTCCGATCATTATCTTCCGGTGGTATTCACTGCACTTCAGTGTCACTGTGCGAGTCTTATATCGGTATCACCCAGCATGATGCAAACTCTCCTTACAGGAGCGGGTGGGCTGCATGGATTTCTATGCAGCTGAGGCGCTCCTGTCAGGAGTTTGTGCGCTGTGCCGGGTGATACCGATATGAGACTCCCAGGAGTCATACGCAATCCTCAGCTACGCATTCGGGTGAAGTCTCTGACAGCTCTCAGCTGAGTCTGTGTGAGCAGACCTGTGTTTGTCTTCTCACACAGATGTAGCAGAGCTGAAGATGTTCCCCCGCCTTTGGACTACAATGGAGGGTTTTTTTGGGGTAATAAAGATGGATTCCTAAATGTCTTCTGTTTTTATTTCTAATAAAATATTTTTTCTCTGTGTTGTTGTTTTATTTTACGGTAAAATAACAGACAATCACAGATGCTGTCACAAAGTAAAAAAATCCCTGAATAACAAGAGATAATTATTATCTATTTATGACATGTCTCAATACAACACCCATGGCTGTTATTGTATTTGATTATTTTGTCATTTTCATTTATATAAATTATTCTTTAATTGTTTAATCATTATAAAGTCAATCACACCCCAATATTAATGTTATTTGGGGGTTGCTTCAGTTTTAAAAGTACCAGAAATGTATGTGTTTTGCGTTATTTTCGGATGCTTATTTATGATTTGCCCTCTTTTTTCTTACATTGTATTTAAAGTTATTATATGCAGCTTTGCTTGGTATTATCTATAGAACACTAATATTTAATGTGATATACTTATTTACCTTTGAATACGAAGGGCATATCAATATTAGTGGGTCAAAGAATCTTATGCATTTCCAATTGTAATTTAATAATTTGGTCATTAGCATTCTTGCTATCTTGGTAAATAATCATACCAAAAGAGAATTAGAAACTAAGTTTTAGAACTTGAACATAGGAAAGCTGTCTGGAGTTAGAGCTTGATTCATACACTTTAAGCCAAAATGATGCTACGCTGCCGCTGAGCTGAGTGCTGAGTGATGTGGTTTTTAAATGAAAGTGGCTAAAAGCAGATGATTGCTAATGGACACACTGAAAACTGCTATTTAGCTGCATATCTGTGTGCTCATTTATAGTCAAGCTGCTTTTACCTGCAGTCAATTTATAAATGGTTTGTGGCTACAAAGTGCAAAACCCAGCTTTAACTGCTTAACAATATATGTAATACCTTTTTGCCATAGGTCACTTAAGAAAGAATAAAGGCAGCACAGGACCTTAGGGTGGCTTTACACGCTACGATTTCGCTACAGCGATCTCGTTGGGGTCACGGAATTTGTGACGCACATCCGGCCGCTGTAGCGATCTCGTTGTTTGTGACTCCTAGGAGTGATTTTGCATCGTTGCAAAAACGTCCAAAATTGCTCCTCGTTGACATGGGGGTCCTCTCCCAATTATCGCTGCTGTCGCTTGGGCGAAGTTGATCTTCATCCCTGCGGCAGCACACATCACTACGTGTGACGCCGCAGGAACGAGGAACCTTTCCTTACCTGCCACACGCCAGCAATGAGGAAGGAAGAAGGTGGGCGGGATGTTCGTCCCGCTCATCTTCGCCCCTCCGCATTGATTGGGCGGCCGCTTAGTGACGTCGCTGTGACGCCATGCGAACTGCCCCCTTAGAAAGGAGGTGGTTCACTGGTCACAGCAACATCGACGAGCAGGTAAGTACGTGTGACGCTGCCGTAGCGATAATGTTCGCTACGGCAGCGATCTTCACATATCGGCATAACGATAGGGACGGGTGCTTTCACGCTCACCATCGCTAGCATCGGCTAGCGATGTCGTAGTGTGTAAAGCCCGCTTTAGCCTGTTTATTACTCAGCAGATGCCAGCTGTATTACAAAGATGACATCTGTCTTTAACTGCAGTGACCAGAGCTTGCGCCAGTTGCTGCAGTTTAACCATTCACATATCACTGCCAATCAGTGACAGTAGGATTAAAATGTTACCATTGAATGGGATTCATCAGTCCCTTTGACACAATTGGGAAAGCATTTGTGAGTTATCATAACTCTATCATGATCTATGCTCATGCAAACAATCTGTGAATTGATTCACGAGGATCAGCAAAAAAAAAAAAAAAGGCCAGAGCCTTTTCACATATCATGCAAATTCAGTGAGCGAGCTTATGGCCCTGCAGCAATACGATCTCATGGTATAACACAGCCAATCAGAAACAGTATAAGGGTCCGCTCACATGAGCGTATGAATTGCACAAGTGTAATGAGAGAAAATCTCGCATTGCACTCAGACCAATGATATTCAATGAGGTGGAGCAGATGATCAGCTTTTTTCTCATCCAGATTCTGGATGAGCAAAAAAATCAAAGCATGTTGCGATTGTCAGAGAGAGATGTATCACTCGCACCCAAGTCTATGGGTGCAAGTGAAACATCGGACTGCACTCGGTTGCCATCCGAGTGGAGTGCAATAATCGCATCAGCTGACAATGGAAGAGATGGGGAGATTAATCCCGCTCTCTCCTCTGCAGCACCTGCCGTCTCCTCCACAGCTGTGATCTGATCGCAGGATTGGATCACAGTGGCATGACACTCGGCTCACGCTGGCAGCACAGCGCAAGCTGATGGTAATTAGCATATCGCATCCGATACACTTGCATTGGATGCTATGCGATCATGTGAATACAGCCAAATAAATTGGTCCTAGCCAAGAAGAAACACAATTTTATGTCTGCAATGTGTTGGGATAGGAGCACTCAGAGCATACAGCATAGGGATAGAAAAAAATCCTAACGCAATTGTGATATATTACTTCAGTGCTAATCAGTGACATAAATAGAGTCCAATGGGTCCAGAGCAAAATTTAGATCACATTCCCACCCCTCCTGCATCATTCCATCAGATGTTAGGGCAATTATAACTTTTTAAATACTATAAACACATACGTTTTGCCCTCTTATGTAGTAATGTCCCAAATCTGTAATAGTGTCATTTTTCCTGGGCCCATTCCATTTATATAGCCCCAAACCTGGTATATATGCCCTCCATTGTGGTATATATACTAATAAGCATAAGGGTAATAATATTTTGAACGTTTGACTTTCAGGCTACATATCTCACCATCCACTACAGTTTTGAATGTGAAACTGCCTTCATTTGATAGACAATTGTCTTGGCTATCTCATTTATAAATTTGATTTGCAACTATTTAGAATATTATTAGTTATGCAGATTCTTGTCATGTAACTGCATTGTTACTGTTTTGTTCCTGGTGGTGGAAAAATCTTTTTCTTCCTGTGTACTACAAATAACAACCATGTTCATACTTTCCCTAATAGCTCAGTTTGTTATTTGGTTGATTCCCAAGCTAAAGGTTTCTGGTTTGAGTCGAGAGCAGCCTTGAAAAAGATTCCCGAGAATAGAGAAACAACATTATCCAGCTCATCGATAGGGTCTCTTGGCCAAGAAAATTGCCAAACTGCATCAAATGAGTGCCGTAATAGTTGACAAAATGCAAAATTAAGTCCATCATCCAATTTAAAGACAAGAGGTTGATATCCATGCAAAATAACGGAGTCAACAAGTAGGCTCATCGCAAGATCAATTAGTTCTGGCATGTCAAATACAGCAGTGGAAGTGGCTTATATGCTTTGTAACAAAGAGATCATAGATGTCCATGGAAATTAATACATCTGGGATATACTGCAGGAGCAGCCCTATCATAGCTGATTTTTGTTTTGATTTCAGACAGTGCCAGCAAGCAAGGGTAGTATTAAACCATTCTTTGCAGATTTCACACATAAATCCAAATTATGAATTCAAGGCTTGTTTCTGTTTGTAAATACAATTTTTTTTAAAGAGAAATCTCCCTAATCTTGAAACACTCTTTTTATCTGCAATTTTTTCCCATCTAATGCAAATCTATTGGAAAAATATGTACAGTGCCTACAAGTAGTATTCAACCCCCTGCAGATTTAGCAGGTTTGATAAGATGCAAATAAGTTAGAGCCTGCAAACTTCAAACAAGAGCAGGATTTATTAACAGATGCATAAATCTTACAAACCAACAAGTTATGTCGCTCAGTTAAATTTTAATAAATTTTCAACATAAAAGTGTGGGTCAATTATTATTCAACCCCTAGGTTTAATATTTTGTGGAATAACCCTTGTTTGCAATTACAGCTAATCGTCTTTTATAAGACCTGATCAGGCCGGCACAGGTCTCTGGAGTTCTCTTGGCCCACTCCTCCATGCAGATCTTCTCCAAGTTATCTAGGTTCTTTGGGTGTCTCATGTGGACTTTAATCTTGAGCTCCTTCCACAAGTTTTCAATTGGGTTAAGGTCAGGAGACTGACTAGGCCACTGCAACACCTTGATTTTTTCCCTCTTGAACCAGGCCTTGGTTTTCTTGGCTGTGTGCTTTGGGTCGTTGTCTTGTTGGAAGATGAAATGATGACCCATCTTAAGATCCTTGATGGAGGAGTGGAGGTTCTTGGCCAAAATCTCCAGGTAGGCCGTGCTATCCATCTTCCCATGGATGCGGACCAGATGGCCAGGCCCCTTGGCTGAGAAACAGCCCCACAGCATGATGCTGCCACCACCATGCTTGACTGTAGGGATGGTATTCTCGGGGTCATATGCAGTGCCATCCAGTCTCCAAACGTCACGTGTGTGGTTGGCACCAAAGATCTCGATCTTGGTCTCATCAGACCAGAGAACCTTGAACCAGTCTGTCTCAGAGTCCTCCAAGTGATCATGAGCAAACTGTAGACGAGCCTTGACATGACGCTTTGAAAGTAAAGGTACCTTACGGGCTCGTCTGGAACGGAGACCATTGCAGTGGAGTACGTTACTTATGGTATTGACTGAAACCAATGTCCCCACTGCCATGAGATCTTCCTGGAGCTCCTTCCTTGTTGTCCTTGGGTTAGCCTTGACTCTTCGGACAAGCCTGGCCTCGGCACGGGTGGAAACTTTCAAAGGCTGTCCAGGCCGTGGAAGGCTAACAGTAGTTCAATAAGCCTTCCACTTCCGGATGATGCTCCCAACAGTGGAGACAGGTAGGCCCAACTCCTTGGAAAGGGTTTTGTACCCCTTGCCAGCCTTGTGACCCTCCACGATCTTGTCTCTGATGGCCTTGGAATGCTCCTTTGTCTTTCCCATATTGACCAAGTATGAGTGCTGTTCACAAGTTTGGGGAGGGTCTTAATTAGTCAGAAAAGGCTGGAAAAAGAGATAATTAATCCAAACATGTGAAGCTCATTGTTCTTTGTGCCTGAAATACTTCTTAATACTTTAGGGGAACCAAACAGAATTCTTGTGGTTTGAGGGGTTGAATAATAAATGACCCTCTGAATAAACTTTTCACAATTTAAAAAAAAAAATAAAAAAAGAAATAACATTCTTTTTTGCTTTAGTGCATTTCACACTTCCAGGCTGATCTACAGTCCAAATGTCACAATGCCAAGTTAATTCCGAATGTGTAAACCTGCTAAATCTGCAGGGGGTTGAGTACTACTTGTAGGCACTGTACATAATACTCAGCATACCTGCAAGAGAAGTTGACATGTTGCAATTTTTAAACATTTAATGTAGGTCAGTTTACACTAAATTAAAAAAGCACAGTGGGCATGAGATTTCTAGATATTCCATCCACTTGCTGGAACTGCAAGATGCTGCATTTTTGAAGTAGGATAAGTGTTAAAAACTCACCAATAACTCATACTGGGCACAGGTTATATAAAAAGTATTTTTTTTTTATTTTTAGAATGCCTCTTTAATTGTTTTTCTAAATGCCACACACCCCATTACAATATTGCTATTGTTGCTGTATGTTTGTTTGTTATTAATTGTGAACCTGTGTTACAGCTTCTGAACGTAGCATTTTAGATTTCGTTAAATTACTTTTTATTTTGGTTGAACGTCATTATTAAAAAACAAAAAACAAACCAACAAACAGCAAAAAGAGGTTAAAGTTGACAAATGTTTGACTAGTCACATTTAACAATTGTTCATGCCATAACACTTCTAGTTGTTGCTGCAAATTACTTTCCATGCATATAATTACATAGTTAATGACCATTTCATCTTAGGGTAACCTTTTTTTGTCAATACTGTAAAATTTTAAATCAAAATTCGTAACACTTGTTACCAAATTTTATAAACAAATTAAATCTTATACTTTTGTCCAAAATGTATGCTAAATCCAAAAATGGAACAGGTGACAGAAAAAACAATATAAGTGCACCACACCTGAACCTGTGAGTTAAATACTGTTGTCCTTTTTTGCTGTGTTTGATTCTTGAATTTTGGGGGCAACATTTAAATCCTCTTTTTGTGGTTTAGCTTTTATATCAGTATAGGGACTCACAAGACATGGGGACCCATGACGTTTGGGTTGCGAGCTTGTGTATTTTGTCCAAAATATTGAAAAGTACCTCATATATATCAACTCCCAGAAAATATGTCCTCACTCAGGTCTGTCATCTGTTAATGGAAATATAGAGGGCTTCCATGTTACTGGTAGCACAAAGACCCCGGAAAAGCACTATGGCTCCCCCACTTCAAAAAATAAATCCAGCAAAACCTGCGCTCCCATATCCAAATGCCCCCCTTTCTGAGTCCCACAAGGTCGCTAAACTATAGTTAACATCCACTTGTTTGCAAATATTGTAGTGAGGAAGCCCGCTTACCTTACAGGGTGTGTGTCTCCAGGACGCACAAGCTAGGCACAAAGTACAGGCACTGCAATGTACTGAGCACAATAAGGGCTTATTTGAAATTTTTAATTCTGCCACATCCACTGCGTTTGATTACATAGGTGTTTTCCTGAGACTAATTCATCACTACACCAGTAAAAGAAATCCCCAAGGGATGTAATTTTCAAAATGTGGTCACTTGAGGGGGTTTCTGCTCTTCTGGCACTTAGGACCTCTGCAAATGGAGTACACAAACTATTCTTAGAAAATTTGTGCTACAAAATCAAATCGCGCAAGTTCCCTCCTGAGCAATGTGGTGCAGCCAAACAGCACTTATTGTCACATGAGGGGTATTGCCACATTCAGGAGAAATTGTGTAACATATTATGGGGCCTTTTTTTTTACCTATTACCTTTGTGAAAATTGGAAATCTGGGGTTAAAACAACATTTTAGAGGTAAAAATGCAATTATTTGGTTCTTCACTTCCAATAGTAAAAAATTTTGTGATACGCCTGTAGTGTTAATATGCTCAATGCACCCTTATAAATTAATTGAGTGATGCAGTTTGTAAAACGGGGTCACTTGTGAGGGATTTTTGCTTTTTTGGCACCTCAGGGGCTCTGCCAATGTGACATGGCACCCACTAACTATTGCAACTAAATCTGAATTAAATTTGGCTCTGCTGCCATTCTTCACTTTATACTTTGCCTCAAAGGTAGTTTTAGGGCTCATGCGCACGTAACTGCTGAATATTCTGCAGCGATTTGACAGCACATCTGCGCTTCAAATCGCTGCAGAAACACAGCATAATGGATGCAGTTTTTTTGTTGAAAAAAGCTGATTTCATGCGCTCTGGCTGCTGCCCCACCATGGACAGAGTGGGAGCTGCATCCATAGCGCACGGAATAATTGACATGCTGCTTTTATGAAAGCACAGATTTAGGTCAAAATTTGAGCACCCAAATTGCTGCGTTCATAAAAGCATCGTACACACGCACTATGCATAATCTTCATAGATTGTGCAGGGGACGCAGGATGCATGCATTTACGCTACAGTGCAATGAGCGTAAATGCATGCAATTACGCAACGTGCACACGAGTCCTCAAACTACGTATGGAAGGTGAAAATAGGCTCAGAGTGAAAGGGTTAATAGTCTCAATTGAACCTAGACTGGGTCCTCTTTCAGGCAGATACTCTGAGCACCAATCACACAGACTTCTGAGTCAACAAACTGGACTAATGGGAAAAACAGACCCAGTTTGCTATTGCAATACATAAAGTCATTAGAAGCTTCTTAATTATTATTTTCATGGTTCTCTATTCGTAGTGAAATAATTTTGGGGGGATATTTGGCAAAGCCGGTGTATTCAACCATTAAAATATCTGCTCATCTCCAGTTTTCATGATAACCAGTTAACTGCTAAAGGCCCCCCATAACTACCACCTTAGTGCTCCTGTGAAGCTTAATTTCCATAAGAATACAGGAGTTTTATTATTTACACTACAAAGCTGCAATATTGCGGTATTATGTAAACTATCAAGCAATCTCAGGTTACCATAGCTGAAGTAAAAACTAAAATAAAAAATATTTTTTTAATTTAATTTTTTTAATTTTTTTCATTTTTAATATTTCAAAATATAAGATAATTCAAACCACATCAAAATATCATGTCCACCTCAAAATAGTATAAAAAAAATCTTAACACAGTAAGTAAAAAGAAGCCCTCACCCAACTCCATGGATGCAAAAAAAGTTACGTCTTAGACAAAAAAATGTTTTTTATAAGTCTATTAATTTTTTGGGTTAAATACTAAAGTATGAAATAATTATTTTAAGGTTATGTGTACACAACATCTTTATTAATCAGATTCCGAGCTGGAAACTGCCTGAAAAGTCAACAAGTAAACTAAAGAATTAATATGTTTTCCATGTAAAAACTACCTTCTTTGAATACTTTGTCTAGGATTTTGAATGTCTTTTAATCAAATTAGGATTCTAAAAACATCAAGTGGTTAAAAAATGTGATAAGTCCATTCTTCTCAATTTCTCAACTAGGAAAACACTTTGCAGTTTCTTCATCATTCAATGGAGTGAGAAAAACGACCAGAAAATGACTGTAAAAAAGACAAGACAAAATCCACCTGAAAACCTTTCAAAAATATGGCTGGCGTCCAAAATGACCAAAAAACAGTCATGAAACGAATAAAAAAAAGACAAAAAAAAGTTATAAAAGAAAAAATTGGCTTAAAAACCAGTGTTTATTACCTTGGTTTAGAAGACGTGTGCACATACTATACGTTTGGTATTGCTGTAATTGTTCTGACCAGGAGATTCATATTAGTAAGGACCCGACACTCAACAAGAAAAGTTTGCAGGTAATGTAGACTTTAACCAACGTGACATTCCAATTTGACAATATACATATGACGTTTCGGTCTTGTAGACCTTCATCACACAAATGTCTGAAGACTATAGGAAAATGTATGAGTGCATGGGCTCATAGAGATGGATTCTAAGGACCTGTTGAGACTTGTGTGGATAAAACCGCGTTTCAGGAAGTTTGACAATAGCATTGTAAGAAGGCGCCCTAGTAATTAAAAAAAAAAGTTATGGCTCTTGGAATGGGAGGAATAAATTAAAGCACAAAAGCAAAACATTGGTTGTTCCTTACAGGTTTAAAATAAGTCTGCACCTTTGTTAGAACTTTACTGAACAAAAAATGGAAAAGGCAGCAATATCAAAACGTTCTATTCCTAAAAGCTCTCCTAGCTGTGTAGAATATTTGCCTCTGCAGACCAAAGCTGCACACACTATGCATTAAATTCTAGTTAAGTTTCCAGTAAAAGCATTTAATAGAGGAATTAATATTTAAACAGTCTACTAATAAAGTGAATATGTACATACTTAACTCCATTCTAAGCTACTTCAAAATTCTTTGTTGATTAATGGGGTTGTCTTATTTTCTCATGAACAGAATCTTTGTCCACATGCCCTATTAACCCCTTCCCAATGTGGCTATTTTCTGTTATTGCATTTTTATTTTTTCCTTTCCCTCTTAAAAGAACTTACTTTCTTTATTTTTCCATCCACATAGCTATACGAGGGCTTGTTGTTTTGCAGGGTGAGTTGTACTTTTGAGTGGCAGTATTCATTTTATTAAGTTATTCAATGAAAAGTGTAAAAAGAATATTCAAATGCAGCAAAATTATGAAAAACAAAAGCAATTCTAAAATTGTTTTCTTTAATTTTCAATGTTCACTATATGATAAAAATTACTCAGTAATATGATTATTCAGGTCAGTATGAATATGACAATTCCAAACATGAATAGTTTATTTATTTTTTTCGTTTTAGAGGTGACATTTGTTTTTGACATTTTTAAAAAAAAATAAGTTTTGATTATGTCCCCATTTTCTGAGACTTAAATTTGCAATTAGCGGATCACTTTTACTATACACAGCAATACTACCGCAATGCTGTGTGTATCGAAAATCTCCAGATTTTACCAGTGTACCGTCATGACATGCACGTGGGTTTTCAGCAAATTTTTGTACTTTTCATCATATTACATGTACTTCTGTTTTGCAGTGGTCTCCAGATGTCATGATATCCCATATACCATCCCACAATACTTTGGAATGAGGCTATGGGGTACCAGAACCCGCCATCTCTCTTCAGTGCTTGGATGCAGCACTCAAAATTGACCACAACATCCAAAGTTTTGCTTGATGAGATCTAGGCTCCAGTTGCAGCAATTATAAATCGGTTTCAGGGGTAGATGCATATGAAGTAGATTCAGCTGCCGAACCAGTTTCATACTTACTTTGCTCAAATAGGCCTTATAATTAACATCCATTTAAGTAATGGAATTAAAGGTTTTTTTGTGCTGTAGCCAAAAACTGAGCTCAGTGGCTCTACCCAAGTTGACGACGCATGTTTCGCACAGCCTCTGTACTCAGTGTTTGGCTGCAGCCCAGTTCACTTAATGTCGCTGCAGACAATATATCTCTACGAACAGAAACAGAATCCCAACTCAGGGGAGTTTTTGTACAGAAAACTGCAGCCAGGAAAAAGGGGATTTCCAAAACTAGAAAACTCTTTCAACTTCATTCCATTTCCTTTCCTAAATCAATATTTTATGTTGATAATGCTGAAAACAGTCTTGTTCAGTCTATGAGCTATCTCCAAGTTTCTGCAGGTGATTTGGTGTTCTGAATTAGAAAAACAAAACTTTTATTTTCTATAAAAGTTAGAAATTTACCCAACGCAAAGTTTTGCATTTGAAAATGACATGGAGTAAAAAAAACAAAAGGCTAAAAAACTGTATTTTTTCTATATCTAGATGTCATCTATATTATTTTCCCTAACACAGAAATCTCATCAAGTTACAGGTCAGTATTTATGATGTAATGGATCATTCTATAATGATCCCCAACAAAACAGTATCATGCCAAATATTGCGCTTGTGAATTGGGTGTTAGTTGATTTGATCATATGCTTCTTATTATATAAAAATATATTCCAATCTGTTTGACAGTTCCAATAATTAGCTTTGCCACTGGAAATACCTAACTCTTTCTTCAATAAACAACTTCCAGTTTCAGTTTAGTTCATGTTCAGAATGAGAAATCACTTTGAAACTGAGAAAGGATTGAGGTTGCCATGGAAACTAGAAAATCTCTTGCTAAGTGGTTTGTCAGAAAAGCCTATTATATTTTGATAAGAACAGTTCAGAACATCACTGCATAATGAATATATTTACGAACACTAGTTAAGAATATGAAATATTTACATTAAAACCCAGTAAAGAACGTAAAGGCTGCACCGACTTTACATGTGGGTATTTCTTGAGTTTTGCTTTTGAGGTCCCAAGGTGCTGTTTATACAACTATGCCCTATATGCATACAAAAATACTGTGAGGAAAGGTTAAAGATTAAGTAAGAGATAGTCATCTACATTTTAGACTTCAAATATTCACCTACATCCAAAAATAAAGTCTATAATAATTACCATTTTATCAATGAACTGCATATTACATAAGCAATATTCAGTATATTAATATTGTATTATTATTCATTTTGCTTTTTTTCTTATCATAAATGTATTTTATTTTAATTTTCTTATGCAGTTTGCAGCATATTGACCTTTTCATACTATGGTATCTGAATGTTGCAATGACCTTTTCATGAGGTTTCTCAATAGACACCATATTATATTTGTCACGATTTTTCTGTGCAGAGCGTCTTGCACACTAGGAGATGCTCTGCTGTGTTTTCCTGGGCTACTGAGTTGGCAGTCTGATTGATTGCTCAGGTGTTTCATCCTCTGGGTAATTGCTCAGGCTTCTTTACTGAGCATGCTCCCCCAGAACCTTGACAGTCATACATTCTGGTTCTGTTGTTGTGCTGTTGGCCTGTGTTTCTGCTAATGCTCAGATCTTTGGTTTTTGACCCCGGACTGTTGTTTGATTCCTCTCTGCCCCCTCTCTGTCACACCCTCCTGGCTTTAGACCTCAGACCATTGCCTGACCACATATCAGTTTACATGCCTTCCTGGAATTTTGACCCTTGTATTGTGATCTGTCTACACCTTTGTGTACTCCTTGTATCCTTACATGTCCTCCTGTTACCAGACCCCGGCTTTCCTGACTACTCTTCTGTTTGTACAACCTGTAAGTAGTGACTGCATTACAATATTCCTATGTATGTTCTACTGCCAATGGCACACATATTATGCAGGCTAATTTTACTTGATATTTTTCACACGCATATGTGTATATAAGCTACAAGTCGAAAAATTTGATGCAGGGTGGAGCTATAATTGTGCTTACTGTTGAAATTACATCAAGTTGTGCATAAATACTCATAAGCTTATTATCTGCTTTTGTAAAGTATCTAGAAGTTCCTTGATGAATTAGCAAAATACTTGTCAGGTTTGATCAATCCTGCAGGTCCCGCTGCTCACACCAGCACATATACAGGCCCCTTTAAAGTTTGCCAATGAGCATCTGAATGATCCAGATAAGGCATGTGGTCAGATGAGACCAAAATAGAACTTGTTGGTATCAACTCTGCTCGCCGTGTTTGGAGGAATAAGAAGGTTGAGTACAAGCCAAAGAATACCATCCCAACATTGAAGCATAGTTATGGAAGCATCATGCTTTTTGGGGGTGATTTTCTGCAAAGGGACAGGACGACTGCACCGTATTGAAGGGAGGTTGATTTGGGTCATGTATTGTGAGATTTTGGCCACCAACCTTCTTTCCTCAGTAAGAACATTGAACGTGGGTCGTAGCTGGGTCTTCCTGTATGACAATGTCCCAAAACACACAGCCAGGGCAACTAAAGAGTGGCTCCGTAAGAAACATTTGAAGATTCTTAAAGCAAACCAATCACCAGGATTTTCGGATATAATCTAAAGCCAGTGCTATACTGGCACTATCAGGCTGATTCTCTACAAATCTTTAGTGGTCACCTCGGATGTATAGGTTTTGAAATCTATGAAATTAAAGTTTAAAAAATTGACAGCTTCTTGAATGACAGCAGCTGAGGAGCAGATAATATCTGGGGGGAATTCATAGTTATCCCCTCTCCCTGTTAGAATTAACATAAGTATTACTTCTGGTCACATGTGTATGACCTCACCACAGGTACTGCAAGTAAAAGTAAATTGATGGTATGTTACTTATGCTAATTCTAACAGGGGAAGGGGATAACTCTGAATACCTCCCCAGATATTATCTGGTCCTCAGCTGCTGTCATTCAAGAAGCTGATGATTTTATTAAATTTACTTTCTTGGATTTCAAAATCTAAACATCTCAGCTGACAACTAGAGGTATGTATAGAATCATCCTGAAAGTGCCAGTATAGCACTGGCTTTAGGTTATATAGGAAAATCCTGGTGATTGGTTTTCTTTAAGGTCTCCAGACCTGAACCCAATAAAAAGTCTTTGGAGGGAGCTGAAACTCAATGTTGCCCAGCAACAGCCCCAAAACCTGAAATATCTGTATGGAGGAGTCGGCCAAAATCACTGCTGCAGTGTTTGCAAAACTTGGTCAAGAACTACAGGAAACCTTTGACCTCTGTAATTGCAAACAAAGATTTCTGTATGAAATATTAAGTTCTGATTTTCTATTGTATCAAATACTTATTTTATGCAATAAAATGCAAATTAATTATTTAAAATCATATATTATGATTTTCTGGATTTTTTTTATTCTGTCTGTTACAGTTTAAATGTACTTACGACAAAAATTCTAAAACTTTTCATTCTTTGTAGGTGGGAAAGCTTACAAAATCAGCAGTGTATCAAATACTTATTTTTCCCAGTGTATATACATCGTTTTTTCAATGAAAAATCATAGCTATAAAAGAGGCTGAAGATGTCTTGCATGCTGTATTCACCTGAGGAAAGAGATGGACCTTCACAAAAACATAAACTACAAATAGACTTTGATTCAACTGCTGTCTGACTGGCTATCGCCTTGCATCCCTTGGCAATCTGCCCTTTTTCTAATTGAATTTGTACTACCATAATGGGGCATGTAGACACTGTCCGATTTTTCACATACAGTACAATGTTAGAGCATTCTGAACTAAAAAGAGAGGGGACCTACATCAAATAGACAAGGTAGAAAGAATTAACAAAGAAGATATTTTCTTGTGGGTATAAACCCCGTAATGACCACCATTTAATAATGACTCTTAAAGGACCTTATACCTCAATGCCAATTTTAACAGCACTGAGGAATAATTGAACAGCATCCATCCGCGGGCATTATTCCCATGGATCACAGCTGTATATGACAGCTTACACCTGTGGGTATCAGCTCTGACTGGTTTAGGGAACCGACAGGGGCTTATTAACCCCTTAAATACCACTGTCGATCATGACTGTGGCATCTAAGTGGATAATAGGCCCCCTTTGATACCATCAGTCCCGTGATCATAATCCTAGTTGCTGATACTTGCCATGGCAATGGGAGGTCATCTGATGAGTGATGACCCCAGGGTATGGTGGTCTGTTAGATGTTGCTGTAAGCAGGATCAAACAGGCTCTGTCAGTGAGTAACTTACAAGACTCAGGCACTGCAAGATTCAAGTCTTATAGTGCATGAAACTAGTGATCAGAGTAAAAAATGTTCATGTCCCACAGTGGAACTAAGTGAAATATTTCCAAGAAAATGAAATAAAATATGATTAAAAAACACACAATAAAAGCACACACAAATCTCAAAAACCTGTTTTGCCACTAAAAATAAATTGTTTGGGTTAAAACAATAATAAACAAAAAACTTACACATAATTGGTGTAGAAACATCCGGAACTACCCAAGCTATAAAACTGCATTTTATTTATTTTATATGGTGAGAACCACACAGAAATGATGAAAACACCTAAAAAGTCTTCTTTTTTCGTTATACTGACACACAAAAAAGTGAATGAAAAGAGATTTACAAGTCATATGTAAAAGATAATAGTAGAAATAAAAACGTCAAACTGTTCTGCTCGAAATAAGCCTTACAATAGCTTGTAAAAGACACTTCTTCCAGTGTCTTTTACAGTTCTTTGACTGTTGTGGATTTCTTGGCCATAAGTTTGCTACCAAGGATTTTCCAAAGGTTTTCTATTGGGTTTAGCACAGGACTCTGGGCTGGCCATTTCATTGTTTCAATGTTTTCTGTTTAAGGAACTGCTTTTCCCATTTTGCTGTGTTACAGGGGCCATTGTGCTGCAAGAAAATTGCTGGCTGATTGAGTGATGAACGCAAATAAGGAACCACGTGTTGTTAAAGAAGGTTCTGATAGGCACTTGCATTCACTCTGCCATGGAGCTGTATGAGAGGTCCAACTCCTGCTGCAGAAAACATTCTCCAACCATGACACTTCCTCCACCACCTTTCACTGATTTGTTAACACATTTACTCAGTTTGTCGACCAACATAATGTTTCCCATCAGTCCCAAATAAATTAAACTTGTTTTCATTACTAAAATGAACTGTGGACCACTTCCCTCTGTCCACAAAACATGTTCCTCACCAAAGTAGAGTCTAGCTTTTGATTCTTTCTGCTATTGAGAGATTTGTTCACTGCAGAGTTGGCTTTCATTCCAAATGCTCTTAAACATCGTGACACTGTATGACGAGAAAAATCCTTACCCTGTTCAATGCTGTACTGGTGAGCAATTTCAGCTGAAGTGTTGAAATGAAATTCTCCACATTATCCTGTCCTCTCTTGCATTTGTCTTTTGAGGGTGACCAGCCTACTTGGGGGACTTGAAAGAGTTTGTGATGTTGTAAAGATGCAATATTCTTAAAATCATGGACTTGGAATGACCAACTTCTCTTGCTAAGGCTGATAGGGTCACCCCTTTGGCCTTTATCTGGACAACCTTCTGCTAGAGGCTTTCAGTCACTTTGAAATGGCACACCATTTTTGAAAAGTCAGTGCAAACTGGAAAGTAAAGGCCCCTTTACACACTGAAACTTTCTAGCGATCCCACCAGCGATCCCAACCTGGCCGAGATCGCTACAAAGTCTCTGGTGAGCTTTTAAACAGGCAAACCTGGCCAACGACGCAACAGCGATCCGGACCTGCAGAACGTCCTAGCTAGTCATTGGGGACATTGTAAAGCAGCTTTTTGAAAGGGAAGTCGCTAACGAAGTCGCTGTAAAGTCCCCTTTACACACTAAAACTTTGCTGCACAGCGGGAAACAAAGGACCAAAGAATGGTCCTGAACGATTTGTAGCGCTCACAACTTCACAGCAGGGGCCAGGTCGCTGATGTGTTTCACACACTGCAATGTCACTGGGGAGGTCGCTATAACGTCACAAAACCGGTGACGTTACAGCGATGTCGTTTGCGATGTTGCAGTGTGTAAAGCCACCTTTAGGCTGCCAGTTAAATAGGTTTTGTCAGACAATGAAGGAAATTATCAACAGGTGCCAGATTAACAGCAATAACTTGCAAGAATCTGAAAGTGTTCTCTAATTTTAATCAGTGTTCTTTTTCATTTATCTCATTTCCATTTATGAAATAAGGTGAAAATACTGTGAGTTTACTCATGTCAGGATATAATCACATAGAACAACACAAGCACCTTAACATTTATGTGGGCGTCACATGGTACGATATATCGGGCGATATGTCATCAGGGTTGTGACAACTAATTGCCCGTGACGCACAAACGACGGGGGCGGGTATGATCGCTTATGCGATCACACGATTTATTGTCCCGTGTGACGCCCGCTTTAGGAAATTGTGTGTTCTCTAATTTTGATCTCCAGTGTATATTTGGTATTATCACATCCAGAATGAACCAATCTTTAAAAGTGTTACATTATTTAACCCTTAGATTGAACACTGTAAAGCATAAATTCAGACAGCAAAAAAACTGTTTATTCATCAGTCCTCGACACAAAATATAGAATAAAATGTGGTAAAATACTCTAATCTTGTCACTGAAACTTTAATTTTGTCTGACAAAAAAACAAGCCTGTTGGCACAATAATAAAAAGTTCTGTTTCACAGAATATGACGATGTAAAAACAAATGTGAATGGAATTCTTCACTGTAATAAGAGAGATAGTCATCTTAGACTCAGTATTGCCTCTTTTCTGGCAGCGTCCCAGCTTATTTAGGCATGCACAAAGGCACAGTCGAACACAATTTTCTGCTTTGGATAGAGGCTGAAGTCCAAAGTAACCCCATCGGCAATTTACAGTATTTTACAGATTTAGATAGAAATCTTGATGGAAGTGCTCAGCGTTGAGCACAGGATAAAAGTGATCGGAATATTATGTATCACAAAATAGTACCAATAAAATCTTCAACTCAACCCACAAAAAACAATATCCCACTCAATTCTATGACCTGGCAATGTAAATACAGCAGCTTCCATGTTACTGACAGCACAAAGGCTCTGAAAAAAATGTCACAGCTTATCACCCCAAAAAAATTACTCTGCAAAGTCTTTAAGCCCAAATCCAACTGTCCTTTTTCCATTTTAGCTCTAAGTCTACAGTGTGCTTAAAGTGCAGTTAGCATTAAAATATATGGAAGCACTATTATAGAGAGAGCCCTCTTAACTAGAGATGAGCGAACCTCTGAAGGCTCGAGTTCAATTCGGTTCGTCGAACGGAGACCCGTTCGACGAACGTTCGATGAACCGTTCGACGAACCACTCGAACCCCATTGAAAACAATGGGAGGCAAACACAAACAAATAAAAACACATTATACATGTACACATAAAGTTAATAAACATTTCCATAACACTTACAGGTCCTGCACTCTGTCTCCCAATAATCACTGCATCCTTCCGGTAACCAGCACTGATGATAGGACCTATCGGGACGTCAAAATAGCATGTGACCAGTCACGTGTCTATTATCTCATTGGCTACAGACTGGTCACATGGCTAGACGTCATTGCTAGGTCCTGTCAGTGCATCTCTCTGGTACGCGATGAGCGCTCTTTACAGTGTCAGCCACATAAAGGGACTAGCTGTCACACCCAGTAAATAGCGGCACCGGGAATCACGTGATCGGAGCACCGTTGCTATGGTAACCCACCTGTCAGGGGTGACATCACCACTTACAGCGCGCAGCTTCTGCTCACTCACTGAGTGAATAGACTGCATGGGAAGCAGCAGCGTCTTCCTCCCATGCAGTGCTGTCTGATGTAGCAGAGCTGCATGGGTTGAAGGAGAAAGAAGACAGAAGAGCAGGATCGTGGAAGGCTGACAGGGAGTTATAAACATGGAGTCTCTAATGTGTCTGTGTATTTATTTCTATTAAAGTATTTTTTTTTCTGTGTGGTGTCTTTTTTTTTAACCCTTTATTGGAGATTCTTAATAGCCGGGTTAAACTTGCCTGACATTATGAATCTCTGGCTTAATACTAGCTAGTAAAACAAAGCTAGTATTAACTCATTATTACCCAGCAAGTTACCCGGCTTCAGGGCTGCTGGAAGAGTTGGTTACAGCGCCAGGTGATGGCGCTTCTATGAAAGCGCCGTTTTCTGGGGCGGCTGCGGACTGCAATTCACAGCAGAGGAGCCCAGAAAGCTTGGGCCAACCTTTTTTGCGGATTCCAATCCACAGCTGCCTAGTTGTACCTGGCTGGACACAAAAATGGGGCGAAGCCTATTTCGATTTTTTTTTAATTATTTCATGAAATTCATGAAATATTTAAATAAAGGCATTCCCTATTTTTTAGTTCCCAGCCAGGTACAAATAGGCAGCTGGGGGTTGGGGGCAGCCGTACCTGCCTGCTGTATCTGGCTAGCATACAAAAATATGGCGACACCCACGTCATTTTTTTGGGGGGCAAAAAACTCCTGCATTCAGTATTGGATGAGGTATGCTGAGCCTTGTAGTTCTGCAGCTGCTGTCTGCTCTCCTGCATACACTAGTGAATGGAGCATGCTGAGCCTTGTCGTTCTGCAGCTGCTGTCTGCTCCCCTGCATACACTAGTGAATGGAGCATGCTGAGCCTTGTAGTTCTGCAGCTGCTGTCTGCTCTTCTCCATACAGACAGACAGCAGAAAGCAGCTGCAGAACTACAAGGCTCAGCATACTCCATCCAGGACTGTATGCAGGAGTTTTTTGCCCCCCACAAAAAAAATACGTGGGCTTTGCCATGTTTTTGTATGCTAGCCAGGTACACCAGGCAGCTACGGGCTTCCCCCAACCTCCAGCTGCCTATTTGTACCCGGCTGGGAACCAAAAATATAGGGAAGCCCTTTTTTTTCTTAATTATTTCATGAATTTTATGAAATTATTTTTTTAAAAAAATGACGTGGGCTTCGCCCAATTTTTGTGTCCAGCCAGGTACAACTAGGCAGCTGGGGATTGGAATCCACAGTGCAGGGTGCCCAAGCTTTATGGGCACCCCTGCTGCAAATTGCAGTCTGCAGCCGCCCCAGAAAATGGCGCTTTCACAGAAGCGCCATCTTTTGGCGCTGTATCCAACTCTTCCAGCTGCCCTGGTGACGGGTGGCTCGCTGGGTAATAATGGGGTTAGGGCTAGCTGTATATTATCAACTGGCCCTAAGCCCGAAATTCATAGTGTCACGCCAATATTAGACATGGCCACCATGAATTTCTAGTACAGATATAAAAAAAAGAAGTGTGCAAGTGTGGGCGCCGGTGCTCAAGAAAGACATTACTGAACTTGAAAGGGTTCAGAGGTGGGCTACTAAAATAATAAATGGAGTGGGTGCATTACAATACACAGAAAGGTTATCAAAATTAGGTCTATTTACTCTAGAAAAGAGAAGACTTAGGGGAGACCTAATAAATATGTACAAATATATCAGAGGGCCATATAGAGTTCTCTCCCATGATCTGTTTGTACCAAGGACTATGACAAGAACAAGGGGGCATTCTCTTCGATTGGAGGAAAGAAAATTCCTACATCAGCATAGAAGAGGGTTCTTCACGGTAAGAGCAGTGAGGCTCTGGAACTCTCTTCCTGAGGAAGTGGTGATGGCCAACTCACTGAATGAATTTAAGAGAGGAATGGATGCTTTTCTTGATAGCAAAAGTATAGAAGGTTATAAATAGCATAATCTTACAGGTAGATAGAAGAGCGACCAAGATTATTAGAGGAATGGGTGGGCTGCAATACCAAGACAGGTTATTAAACTTGGGGTTATTTAGTTTGGAAAAACAAAGGCTTAGGGGGGGATTTAATCACAATGTATAAACATATGAGGGGACAGTACAGAGACCTTTCCAAAGATCTCTTTACACCTAGGCCTGCGACTGGAACACGGGAGCATCTGCTACGTCTTGAGGAAAAAAGGTTTAATCATGGTCACAGACAAGGATTCTTTACTGTACGAGCAGTGAGACTATGGAACTCTCTGCCGCATGATGTTGTAATGAGTGATTCACTACTAACATTTAAGCAGAGCCTGGATGCCTTCTTGAAAAATATAATATTACCAGTATGTATATTAGATTTTATGACAGGGTGTTGATGCAGGGAACTAGTCTGATTGCCGTATGTGGAGTCAGGAAGGAATTTTTTTCCCCATTGGAGCTGTTTGACACATTGGGGTTTTTTTTGGCTTCCTCTTGATCAACATGTTAGGCTAAGGGTTGAACTAGATGGACTTAGAGTCTCCCTTCAACCTTAAAACTAGAGTTGAGCGCGGTTCACGGTTCTCCAGTTCGCGGCTCGAGTGATTTTGGGGGCTGTTCTAGATCGAACTAGAACTCGAGCTTTTTTGCAAAAGCTCAATAGTTCTAGATACGTTCGAGAACGGTTCTAGCAGCAAAAAACCCAGCTAATTCCTAGCTGGCTTTCCGCTGTAATAGTGTAAGTCACTCTGTGACTCACACTATTATGACATTTCAGTGTATAGTGTGCGGGAACAGCGCATTCAGATCACTGCTGTTTGGATAATGGCGATCGCCATTTTTTTTTTTCCTTGTCTTCCTTCCCTAAGCGCGCGCGTGTAGTGGGGAGGGCCAGCATGTCAGCCAATCCCAGACACACACACAGCTAAGTGGACTTTTAGCCAGAGAAGCAACGGCATGTGTGATAGGATGTCCATGTCACATGTCCCTGCATTATAAAAACGGACATTTTCCTCCAGCACGCCATTATCTGCCTTCTGCGTCCTTGGTGTCAGACATCACTGGCGCAGCTCCTATCGCTGATACAGCTGTATACGCTCCATACACAGCGCTGTACAGCATAGGGATAGCACTTTCTATCAGTCCTTTTAAGGGCTCATACCGGCAGGGTCAGAGCCATAGGTGACAGGTCCTGAAAACAGAGTTTAACAGCTACACAAGATGACAGCGTCTGTGTAGCTAAGGTCAGGGATTTCCTCGCTGCATTTCCCCATTAGGAGGGATAGAAAGGCAGGCTTCCTTTCCTCTACCCAGAGACCCACAACCCTGCCACTGTACCCTCCTGCCCTTTGCACACTCATGCTCATTGTTACTAAGCCATTATACTAGCAAACACTGAGTGAACTTAGTGGCATCCTAAACGTGGCTATTGGACTTCTGTATAGTCACAGTAGTGCACAGATATTTGCAGCACGTCTGCCTGCATTGCACACTCAAACTCATTGTTACTAAGCCATGATACTAGCAAACACTGTGAGAACTTAGTGGCATCCTAAACGTGGCTATTGGACTTCTGTATATTCCCACTAGTGCAAAGATATTTGCAGCACGTCTGCCTGCATTGCACACTCAAACTCATTGTAGCTAAGCCATTATACTAGCAAACACTGAGTGAACCTAGTGGCATCCTAAACGTGGCTGTTGGACTTCATTATTGTCCCACTAGTGCAAAGATATTTGCAGCACGTCTGCCTGCATTGCACACTCAAGCTCATTGTTACTAAGCCATTATACTAGCAAACACTAAGGAAACTTAGTGGCATCCTAAAAGTGGCTGTTGGACTTCATTATTGTCCCACTAGTGCAAAGATATTTGCAGCACGTCTGCCTGCATAGCACACTCAAGCTCATTTTTACTAAGCCATTATACTAGCAAACACTGAGGAAACTTAGCTGCATCCTAAAAGTGGCTGTTGGACTTCCATTAGTGTCCCACTGGTGCAAAGCTATTTGCAGCACCTCTGCATTGTACACTCAAGCTCATTGTTACAAAGCCATTATACTAGCACACTATGCTGCCAGTTTAAGGGCCGTAGTTGCATTGTCAGGGATAATTATTGTTGTTTATTCTGCTGTTAATAAAGCTAGACCACGGCTGCAATCTACACCACCTCTCAATTTTTACTACCACATTTTAAGTGCACAATCTTGTCGCAATCAAAATGAGTGGCAAAATGACAGATGCTGGTGGAAAGGGGAAGAGGCCTGTTGGAAAAGGAAAAAAAGGGTTTGTCCTTGGGGAAGGTGGCAAAGCTCCATTAACATCTGCTGAAGATAGACCATCTACCAGCACAAGTAAGATGTCTACTACTTACCGTGGACAATCCGATGTGCTCCCTTTTTTGCGGACAAGAACAACTGGAAAAAAAAGGTAGATGATGGCCAAAAAAGGAAAATGCTTGAATGGATCTCAAGTGGTCCAACAAGTGCCCTCTCCGCCACCTCAACTACCGCATCCAAAAAACACCAGTCCTCTGAGTTGTCAGCCCAATGACACTTGCATTCTCCCAGCTCTGAAGTTTCCATCCGCCCTGCACAGTATGGTGGAACTGAGATGGCTGAGTCTGCAGAGCTGTTCAGTCACACTATAGCCTGGGAATTAGAAGTCTGCTCCCAAGCTACAGTGAGTACAGACCAGGAAATGGTCTGCAGTGATGCCCAGAACCTTTGTGACTCTGATTCAGGCCGTGAGGACCAAGTTTCTGAGCATAATGTTGACCCTTTTCACAAACTGTAACAACCGTTGTTATAGACAATGAGGAACATACTGATGACGATGAGACGCAGATACCAGATTGGGATGACAACTTAAATATTCGGTCAGGGCAAGAAGAGGCTCAGTCTGAGGGTGAGGGGATTGCAAACACAACAATTGATGAGGAAGTTCTAGATCCCACCTACTGTCAACCCACAGTCAGGCACTCAAGAAGGTCAACAGAGGCGGTGGAGGAGGATGCAACCGACGACGAAGTTACCTTGCGCCTTCGTGGACAGAGTCGGAGCACTGGTAGCACATCTACAACTGCATCCTCAGCCACCACTCTGCCTCTGAGCACTTGTCGGGGGGGCTCAGCAGGTCGCATGCCCTCTAAGCCTTGCCTAGCCTGGTCCTTTTTTGACATAGCAAAAGATCGCCCAAATTATGTGATCTGTAAAATTTGTCGTGATTCTGTTAGTAGAGGGCAAAACCTCAGCAGTTTGACAACATCTTCCATGAATCGTCACATGAATAAATATCATATGTCCCAGTGGGAAGCTCACCGTGCTGCAATGCGGCCTAGCGGAGCGAACCATCCACCGCCTGCCCCTTCCAGTGCATCCACACGCTCTTCATCTTCTAGGACTGTGGGGACAGCTGTCACACCTGGTTTTCCACGCACAACTTCCACCACTGTAACCGCAACAGGCAGTTTGCTTGGTAGGTCGTCAGTTGGTTTGGAAGGGGAAACAAGTGCGTGTGTACAGCTCTCTCAGACATCGATAGCACCAACGTTGGATGAAGGCAACATCATGTCTACGCCTGCACTTTCCTCACAAACCTGCATTTTTCCAGGGACACCCTACTCAACACCGTCTACACACAGCAGACAGATCTCTGTTCCTCAGATCCTGCGACCCATGACAAAGCTAAGAGGTTGACTTTATCGCTCTGTAAGCTCTTGGCTACCGAAATGCTGCCTTTCCGCCTGGTGGACACACAGGATTTTAGAGACCTTATGTCTGTTGCTGTGCCCCAGTACCAGATGCCCAGTCGCCACTACTTCTCTAAGAAAGGTGTGCCCGCGCTACACCAGCATGTCGCACACAACATCACCGCTTCCTTGAGAAACTATGTGTGTTAACGGGTGCATTTCACCACCGATACTTGGACCAGTAAGCATGGACAGGGACGTTACATGTCGCTGACTGGGCACTGGGTAACTATGGTGATAGATGGTGAAGAGTCTGCTGCACAAGTCTTGCCGTCCCCACGACTTGTGTGTCAATCCTCTGTCTGTCCAAGTTCCGCCACTGCTTCTGCCTCCTCCACCTCATCTGGGTCCTCCACCTCCGCCCAAAGCCTGCCTGGTCAGGCCACCAGCGTTCTCACTGCGCAGAAGGATTCACGCACCCCTCATTAATATGCTTGCAGCAGAGCGCAACGGCATCAGGCGGTCTTTAGCTTGAAATGTCTTAGAAATAGGAGTCACACAGCGGCTGAGTTGTGGTCAGCTCTGCGGTCCGAGTTTAATAAATGGTTGTCTCCACTCAACCTACAGCCTGGTAAGGCCGTGTGCGACAATGCTGCAAACCTGGGTGCGGCCCTTTGCCTGGGCAAGGTGACACACGTGCCTTGTATGGCTCACGTGTTGAACCTTGTTGTCCAGCAATTTTTAACACACTATCCCGGCCTACATGGCCTTCTGACCAGGGCACGAAAACTGTCTGCTCACTTCCGCCGTTCAACCGCCGCAGCTAAGCGACTTGCATCGCTCCAGAAGTCTTTCGGCCTGCCGGTTCATCGCCTGAAATGCGATATGGCGACACGCTGGAATTCGACTCTCCACATGTTACAGCGACTGTGGCAGCACCGCCGAGCCCTGGTGCAATACGTCATGACGTATAGCCTGGGCCAACGAGATGCAGAGGTGGGGCAGATCACCCTGATGGAGTGGTCTCAGATCAAGGACCTATGCACCCTTCTGCACAGTTTCGACATGGCGACGAATATGTTTAGCACTGACAATGCCATTATCAGCATGACAATTCCAGTCATTTACATGCTGGAGCACATGCTAAACACTATTCGGAGTCAGGGGGTGGGACAACAGGAAGGGGAGGAACTACAGGAGGATTCATATGCGCAAGGGACAACAACATCACCAAGGTCCAGACGTTCATCATCACCAACGCGGCAGACATGGGACCATGGGGAACAGGGATCAACAAGGGCGCATGGTAGCAGGCGAAATGTTGAGGAAGGTGCAGGAGAACATGAAGAAATGGAGGACGAACTGTTCATGGACATGGAAGACTCAGCGGATGAGGGAGACCTTGGTCAAATTTCAGTTGAAAGAGGTCGGGGGGAGATGTCAGAGGAAGAAAGAACGGTTAGCACCTCTATGCCACAAACACAGCATGGACTTGGTCCGCATGGCTGCGCAAGACACATGAGCGTATTCTTGCTGCACTACCTCCAACATGACCCTCGTATTGTCAAAATTAGAAGTGATGATGACTACTAGCTTGCCACACTATTAGATCCCCGGTACAAGTCCAAATTTTGTGACATAATTCCAGCCATAGAAAGGGACGCACGTATGCAGGAGTATCAGCAGAAGCTGTTACTCGATCTTAGCTCGGCTTTTCCACCAAACAACCGTGCAGGTGCAGGAAGTGAATCTCCAAGTTGTAACTTGACAAACTTGGACGGTCTCGTCATCTTCAACAGTCTACCCGTACCAGTAGCACCGTATCTGGTGCTGGTAACAGCAATTTTATTGAATCTTTTCATAATTTTTTTAGACTGTCCTTTGCAAGGCCACCAGAGACAACAAGTCTGACACATAGTTAACGGCTGGAGAGGATGATACAGGAGTATCTCCAAATGAACATCGATGCCATGACTTTGCAAATGGAGCCTTGCTCATTTTGGGCTTCAAATCTTGAAAAATGGCCAGAGCTCTCAACTTACGCCTTGGAGATTTTGTCGTGTTCAGCTGCCAGCTTTGTCTCTGAACGTGTCTTCAGTGCTGCTGGGTGTGTGCTGACAGATAAGCGCACGCGTCTGTCCAGTGACAATGTGGACCGACTAACGTTCATCAAAATGAACAAGTCATGGATCCACAATGAATTTACTACCCCTGTGTCATCCTGGGGAGAGTAAATGCTTCTGGATTTGGAATGTGCTTGATGCAAATCAAAACATCCTGTTTGCAACTAGGGCACAAGTGCTGCCACTGATGGGGTGTCTGTGGGGCCCAATTTTTAGAAAAAAGGAAGACTCCGCTTGGAGTAACCCTTGCTTACATTGTTTTTAAAAATGATCCAAGATGAACAGATCTGGGATCAGGAAAGACTTTGCTACCTACCCCGGAGTCATCCTGGAAACGGTTAAGTATGGCGTATTTTTAATTGTGCTTGATGCAAATCTAGCTGTGAAGTGTACAACTGGGGCACAAGTGCTGCCACTGAATGGGTGGGTGTGTGTGGGGCCCAATTTTTGGAAAAAAAAGGGAGACTCCGCTTGGAGTAACCCTTGCTTGCTGTGTTTTTTAAAAGGAGCCAAGATGAACAAGTCATGGTTCAGCAAAGACTTAGCTACCTACCCCGGTGTCCTCCTGGGGACGGTTAAGTATGGCGTATTTTTTAATGTGCTTGATGCAAATCTAGCTGTGAAGTGTACAACTGGGGCACAAGTGCTGCCACTGAAGGGGTGAGTGTCTGTGTGGCCCAATTTTTGGAAAAAAGGGAGACTCCGCTTGGAGTAACCCTTGCTTGCTGTGCTTTTTAAAAGGAGCCAAGATGAACAAGTCATGGTTGAGCAAAGACTTAGCTACCTACCCCGGTGTCCTCCTGGGGACGGTTAAGTATGGCGTATTTTTGAATGTGCTTGATGCAAATCTAGCTGTGAAGTGTACAACTGGGGCACAAGTGCTGCCATAGAAGGGGTGGGTGTGTGTGTGGCCCAGTTTTTGGAAAAAAGGGAGAACTCCGCTTGGAGTCACCTTGTGGTGTTTTACATGATTTTAGAAGGGCGTGCCATGCCTTTATCTGTGTCTCGTCCTCTTTTTCCTTGTTCAGCTCTTTTGTTTTCGCATGAGTATATGTCCTTGTCACTTTCCCGTGTGTTTGTGTTGTGTTGTGTTGTGAATTGTTTGTCACCTTTTGGACACCTTTGAGGGTGTTTTCTAGGTGTTTTTATGTGTTTGTGATTGCCTGCCATTTTTTCCTATGCGATTCGAGTTCGGTTCGTCGAACGTTCGCCGAACCGAACTCGAACGGGATACCCGTTCGACGAACTGAACTCGAGCCGAACCATGGCCGGTTCGCTCATCTCTAATATTGACATAATTCAGTTTAGTTATGCGATTCGGATACACAGAAATTTTGAAGTGTAGATGATGAGGACAGTGACTAAAAACATATTAATACACTTAGAAAACTTGTGAATGATATTCAAATGTTTGAAATTCTAAAGTGAATGCCACTTACAAAAACTAGTCTGATTTTATTATTCAGATAAGATACAAATTCTGTGGTAGGGTTGTCTCATGAACAAAGTACATTTTAATCAATAGATTTTGGAATAATAATATTCCACAACTGTATATGTTAAAATAAATGTTCCTGTACTGAGATAATCATATATATTTCCCTGCTGTGTACTGTGGAATGACCGTGTCTACGACAGGGATGGATACTGTTGCTTTGCACCTTAATTAGCTATATAGTCTAGGATATTTGGGATATATTTTTCATGATTCCACTGTGCAGCCTGGTTCTCTGTCTGCTTTGGTGTTTTCCAGCTGGCATCTCAAAAGCTCTTGTTCTCGCTCTAGTATTCTATTCTTGTCCTTCCCTTGGTTTTCCCTCCTTTATCTCTTTTCCATAACCCTTTACTAATATTATTCTATCCCGACCCAATCATGTTGGCTTTATTCTGTCAGTTGAGTCCACAATTTGTCCTTGTTGTAATAGCTTGAGTTACTTACTCCTGCATCGATAATCTGAGAACTTATCAAGGACTTCATAAAGATAAATTTAGTCTTACAAGGAAGTGTGCACTAGGCAGGGGTCCCAACCAGTGGCAGAGCTGTCTTGTATTTCTCCAAATTATGTAAGTGCCAATAATGGTCCAATATTATGGTAGTTATAGTGTAAAGTGATTATATTACTTCACTGTTAAAGACTTTCAGTTATGTCATATGACATTTTTGCAGAATCAGCTGTTAAATGTATTTATCACATCAGTAATAGAATTATTTTTTCCTTCTCTGGACATATCCTGCATTTATAAGAAGCAATAAATCACTTTGTTCCCCACAGTCATAGAGCTTTCTATTGATCCTTACACAATAACATTGATAATATAATAATTCTTATGTTACACCCCTTAACAAAATAATAATCCTTCCTATGTGCTCTTCATAGTTATATTCCAAATTTTCCCTCCTACAGCATTATAATACGAATTTTGAGCCCCCAAAGTAATAATACACTTTTTACGCTCCAATGTAATAGACTTCTATAACCATTTCCTTTCTGTTCCCTGTGTTGTCATATGCATGTCTATTCTCACTCCCTCTGCTTGTGTTTATGTCGCTGGGTGTTGGATATTATCTTGGACAAGTGATTTTGTCCAGATAGAAAATTTGTTGGTTAGTTCCTGAGCATGCCCATCTCATTATCACCCATCTGAGAGCTGTTTTTTTGGCTAAATACAAAGCTAAGAACCCCTTAGGCTATGTGTCCACGGTAGAATGTACCTGCGGATTTTTCTGCCTGAAAATCCGCGACTTTCGCGGCAAATCCGCACCCGCGGATTTGCCGCGGATTTTGATGCGGATTTTTTTTTTTTTTTTCCCCATTCAAAACCAAAAATCCGCACCAAATCTGCACCAAACAAATGACATGCTGCAGATTTTTCCGGATCAAAATCCGCGGCAAATCCGCAGCGGAAAAATCCGCAGCATGGACACAGCATTTCCAAAATGCCATTGAAATGGCTTGGAAGTGCCGCTGCTGCAGATTTTCGGGAAATCCGCGGCAAATCCGCGGCAAAATCCGCGCAAAATCCGCGCAAAATCCGCAGCGTGGGCACATAGCCTTAGTGCCACATGAAAGGCATCAAAGGGTGCAAAATTACAAAATGCAGGAGAGTGGGACATTATGTGTCTTTCTGCCATTATAATGACAGAAAAGACTGATATGAAGTGCACAAGCACAGGAAAATCACCAGAGCGCTCTACGCTGTGAAAACCAGTAGAAAATGGCACTGGAGGGAACATGTGACCGCCTCATGTAGGATGAAGCTATGGATCCTGGGTAAATTTATGCATTTACCCTCCTTCAGTTTTTTTGCAGTACACAAAAAAAACGGTAGGCACACGGATGACAAACAGATGACAAACGGACCGTCTACGGAATGGAAACGGATGCCACACGGATGCACCCGTGAAAAAAAACGGACTGTTTTTTGCAGACCGCAAAAATGGATTGGTCGTGTTAATGTAGCCTTATTCTGATCTGCCGTTTATAAACAGCAGGCAGAAATAAGTGAATAACGCCCCCCTGCGTCAGAAAATCTCCAGGGTTTCAGGGCTAGCTGAGACCCTGGAGATCATGATTCAGGACGGTTTTTCCGGTCCCCGCTCACGTGATCACAGGTATACACCGTACACCGATGATCACGTTACAGTAAATGACAGCGCCGGTAAAAAATTATTTATCTCCCATCTGGCATAAACAAACACTTCTCCACTTCTCCACTTCTCCACTTTTTCTCCACCTTTTCTCCACTTTTTCTCCACTTCTTCTCCACTTTTTCTCCACTTTTTCTCCACCTTTTCTCCACTTTTTCTCCACTTTTTCTCCACTTTTTTTCAACTTTTTCTCCATTTTTTCTCCACTTTTTCCCCACTTTTTCTCCACTTTTTCTCCATTTTTCTCCACTTTTTCTCCATTTTTTCTCCACTTTTTCTCCATTTTTTCTCCACTTTTTCTCCACTTTTTCTCCACTTTTTCTCTATTTTTTCTCCACTTTTTCTCCACTATTTCTCCATTTTTTCTCCACTTTTTCTCCATTTTTTTTCCACTTTTTCTCCATTTTTCTCCACTTTTCTCCACTTTTTCTCCACTTTTTCTCCATTTTTTCTCCACTTTTTCTCCACTTTTTTTCAACTTTTTCTCCATTTTTTCTCCACTTTTTCTCCACTTTTTCTCCACTTTTTTTCAACTTTTCTCCATTATTTCTCCATTTTTTTCTCCTCTTTTTCTCCACTTTTTCTCCACTTTTTCTCCATTTTCTCTCCACTTTTTCTCCATTTTTCTCCACTTTTTCTCCATTTTTTCTCCACTTTTTCTCCATTTTTTCTCCACTTTTTCTCCACTTTTTCTCCACTTTTTCTCTATTTTTTCTCCACTTTTTCTCCACTATTTCTCCATTTTTTCTCCACTTTTTCTCCATTTTTTTTCCACTTTTTCTCCATTTTTCTCCACTTTTCTCCACTTTTTCTACATTTTTTTTCTCCACTTTTTCTCCACTTTTTCTCCACTTTTTCTCCACTTTTTCTCCACTTCTTCTCCACCTTTTCTCCACTTTTTCTCCATTTTTTCTCCACTTTTTGTCTACTTTTTCTCTACTTTTTCTCCACTTTTTCTCCATTTTTCTCCACTTTTTCTACATTTTTTCTACACTTTTTCTTCATTTTTTCTCCACTTTTTCTCCACTTTTTTTCAACTTTTTCTCCATTTTTTCTCCACTTTTTCTACATTCTCCATTTTTCTCCACTTTTTCTCCACTTTTTCTCCACTTTTTCTCCACTTTTTCTCCACTTTTTCTCCATTTTTTCTCTATTTTTTCTCCACTTTTTCTCCACTTTTTCTCCACTTTTTTTCAACTTTTTCTCCATTTTTTCTCCACTTTTTCTCCACTTTTTCTCCACTTCTCCACTTCTTCTCCACTTCTTCTCCACTTTTTCTCCACTTTTTCTCCACTTTTTCTCCACTTGTTCTACATTTTTTCTCCAATTTTTATCCACTTTTTCTCCACTTTTTCTACACTTTTTCTTCATTTTTTCTACACTTTTTCTCCACTTTTTTTCAACTTTTTCTCCATTTTTCCTCCACTTTTTCTCCATTTTTCTCCACTTTTTCTCCACTTTTTCTCCACTTTTTCTCCACTTTTTCTCCATTTTTTCTCCATTTTTTCTCCACTTTTTCTCCATTTTTTCTCCACTTTTTCTCCACTTTTTCTCCACTTCTCCACTTCTTCTCCACTTCTTCTCCACTTTTTCTCCACTTTTTCTCCACTTGTTCTACATTTTTTCTCCACTTTTTCTCCACTTTTTCTCCATTTTTCTCCACTTTTTCTCCACTTTTTCTCCACTTTTTCTCCATTTTTTCTCCACTTTTTCTCCACTTTTTCTCAACTTTTTTTCAACTTTTTCTCCATTTTTTCTCCATTTTTTCTCCACTTTTTCTCCACTTTTTCTCCACTTCTCCACTTCTTCTCCACTTCTTCTCCACTTTTTCTCCACTTTTTCTCCACTTGTTCTACATTTTTTCTCCACTTTTTCTCCACTTTTTCTCCACTTTTTCTCCATTTTTTTCTCCACTTTTTCTACATTTTTTCTCCACTTTTTCTCCACTTTTTCTCCATTTCTTCTCCACTTTTTCTCCACTTTTTCTCCGTTCTTTTTCTATGGTCGGTCTACCCATTAGCTCTGCCATGCATAGTGCATGCTCTACACCTACTGCACATGTTACTTTATGATTGACATCTCTTTTGTACCAGAGCTGTCTAAGCCTACTCTGACCCCATATTTGTCATTACTATATTGTCCTTGTACTGTATTATGACATTTGTATCATGTGTTTCATTTCTTGCTGTGTTGCAATTTTTTTGCTGCATCCCAATTGTACCTCTACATTGTTCGAGTTTATGTTATTGTTCTCTCACTCTTATGTGATACTGATTATTGTCATTTTTCATGATTACATGCAGATAAGTCCAATCTGACGAAGGCTCAGGCCGAAACGTCATTTGTAACTTGTTTTGGACAAAAACATATATGCTTATGAAAAATTTTTTTTTCTTAATACGGACCAATAAAGAGTGATTTTGCATTACAATCCGTTGTGACTTACTGACTTAGTCTGGGAGATTTAGAGTGCCGAGGTTACTCACTAATTTTATCTATTATTACCTCTGAGCACCTATATACCAGTGAGCAGAGCTTCCTCTACAGTAGTTCTCCTGATTAGGCATGCCCTTACCTCATGAGCAGGGCATTGCAGCTTTGGTAGCAACCATTACGACATGGACTCTGCTGCTGTGGACCCGGGGAGAGTGAGTGCAGATTCATTGCACCCACACTCCTCACATGAAGGGTCCGCACTCCTAGAAAATGGGGGATACGTTCCCTGAGTGTCTCCCCCCCATATTCTAGATGGTCCAGAGTCGTCGTGGGACCCCTTTATTTTTTTTCTTACAATAAATTGGTGAAAGAGGAAATGTTTTGGGGACTGTTTTTTCAAATAAATTTCTTTTGTCGATTTTTTGTTTTTGTTAGTACTGACAGTTTATGATGTTGGGTATCTAATAGACGCCATGACATCTCAAACTGCTGGGCTTGATCTCAGGTGACTTTACAGCTAGTATCAACCCGATTTATTACCCCGTTTGCCACTGCACCAGGGCACGGGATGAGCTAGGGTGAAGCACCAGGATTGGCGCATCTAGTGGATGCGCCACGTCTGGGGTGCCTGCGGCCTGCTATTTTTAGGCTATGAAGGCCCATTAACTATGGACCTTCCCACCCTGAGAATACCAAACCACAGCTGTCCGCTTTACCTTGGCTGGTGATCCAATTTGGAGGGGACCCTACTTTTTTTGTGTAATTATTAATATTTATAAAATAATTATAAAAAAAGAGCCTGGGGGGACATCCACATTGGTTTCCCAACCACGGTAAAGCTGCCAGCTGTGGTTTTCAGGCTACAGACGTCTGCTTTACCCTAGCTGGCTATCAAAAATGGGGGGACCCAACGTCATTTTTTTTTTAACTATTTTTTAAATACAAAAAATTAATGGGCTTCCCTGTATTTTGATTGCCAACCAAGGTAACGACAGGCAGATGGGGGTGGCAACCCATAGCTGTCTGCTTTATCTGCGCTGAGAATCAAAAATACCGCGGAGCGCTATGTCATTTTTTTTAAAGATTTATTTTTACAGCACTGTGATGTCCAGCAATCAAAATACAGGGAAGCCCATTTTGTTTTTAGTTATTTAAATAAATAATTAAAAAAAATATATATGGGCTCCCGCTGCATTTTTTGTATTGCTAGCTAAGGGTAATCCAAGCAGCTACTGGCTGCTAACCCCCACTGCTTGGTGTTACCTTCACTGGCAATGGAAAATCCAGGGAAGCATTTTTTAATTTTTTGGCCAAAAAACTACAAAAAAAGGACGTGAGATTCGCCATATTTTTGTATGCTAGCCAGGTATAGTAGGCAGGTGCTGGAAGAGTTGGATACAGCGCCAGAAGATGGCGCTTCTATGAAAGTGCCATTTTCTGAGGCTGCTGCAGACTACAACCTGTGCTGCGTATTCCAATCCCCAGCTGCCTAGATGTACCTGGCTGGACACAAAAATGGAGCGAAGCCTACGTCATTTGTTTTCTAATTATTTCATGAAATTCATGAAATAATAAAAAAAGGGCTTCCCTTTATTTTTGGTTCCCAGCCGGATACAAATAGGCAACTGGGGGTTGGGGGCAGCCGTACCTGCCTGCTGTACCTGGCTAGCATACAAAAATATGGCGAAGCCCACATAATTTTTTCAGCAAAAAACTTCTGCATACAGTCCTGGATGGAGTATGCTGAGTATGCTGAGCCTTGTAGTTCTGCAGCTGCTGTGTGTCTGTATGGAGAAGAGCAGACAGCAGCTGCAGAACTACAAGGCTCAGCATACTCCATCCAGGACTGTATGCAGAAGTTTTTTGCCCACCAAAAAAATGACGTGGGCTTCGCCATATTTTTGTATGCTAGCCAGGTACAGCATGCAGCTACGGGCTGCCTCCAACCCCCAGTTGCCTATTTGTACCCGACTGAGAACCAAAAATATAGGGAAGCCCTTTTTTTTTTAATTATTTCACTTATTTCATGAAATAATTAAAAAACAAATGACGTGGGCTTCGCCCCATTTTTGTGTCCAGCCGGGTACAACTAGGCAGCTGGGGATTGGAATCCGCAGCTCAGGTTAGCCCGAGGTTTCTGGGCGCCTCTGCTGCGAATTTCAGTCCGCAGCCGTCCCAGAAAATGGCGCTCTCATAGAAGCGCCATCCTCTGGCGCTGTATCCAACTCTTCCAACAGCCCTGGAGCCGGGTGGCTTGTTGGGTAATCATGAGTTAATTCTGGCTTTGTTTTACTAGCCAGTATTAAGCCAGAGATTCTTAATGTCAGGCACGTTTGACCCGGCCATTAAGAATCTCCAATAAAGGGTTAAAAAAAAGACACCACACAGAGAAAAAATACTTTAATAGAAATAAATACACAGACACATTAGAGACTCCATCTTTATTACCCCCTGTCAGCCCAATAAATCCCCAATAAACCAGCGCTGATAAGAGGTTTTTAATAGAGGCTTAAATTATAAGCAGCAATTTCAGCGTTCCAAGTGCCTTTAAATGAATTTGAAGAAACTGCACTTCAGGATTGTAGTGAGGATTGTAGTTAGGATGAGGTGCCCCAGCCCATTACTTGATGGGCTGGGGCACTTCATCCTCACTACAATCCTCACTAGTGTAGTAGTAGTGACGATTGTAGTGAGGATGAGGTGCACCAGCCCATCATGGGCTGGGGCACCTCATCCTCACTACAGTCCTCACTAGTGTAGTAGTAGTGACGATTGTAGTGAGGATGAGGTGCACCAGCCCATCATGGGCTGGGGCACCTCATCCTCACTACAATCCTCACTAGTGTAGTAGTAGTGACGATTGTAGTGAGGATGAGGTGCACCAGCCCATTATGGGCTGGGGCACCTCATCCTCACTACAAGCCTCACTACAATCGGGAAGCAGCGTGCAGCCTTCACTCCGTGAGTGATCAGTGCTGCTAGCGGTAACAGCGGTAACGCTGACAGATGCGTTACCATAGCAACGGTGCTCCCGGAGCCGCGGTTAGCGGTGACGTCACCGCTAACTGCGTTGCTATGGCAACAGTGATCTCCGTTAATGACCGGCTGTGTCAGCCGGTCCCTAATGGAACGGGGAGTCGACCGTGTGCTAGAGCATATCGCCGGTACACGGCGATACACAAATGTGCACCGTGTACCGGAGAGATGCACTCGCAGGTCCTACATGACGTGTCATAGTCATGTGACCAGTCTGTAGCCAATGAGATAATAGCCACGTGACTGGTCACATGGCTATTTTGATGTCACGATAGGTCCTGCTTCTCTGCTGGCAGTGCCGGTCACCGGGAGGATTCAGCGATCATCGGATGGAATAGCGGCAGGAGACAGAGTGCAGGAGGGATCGCGGGGACCGGTAAGTGTTATGGCAATGTTTATTAACTGTTTGTGTACATTTATCATGCATTTTTATGTGTTTGTGATTGCCTCCCATTATAGCCTATTGGTTCTAGTTCGGTTCGTCGAACGTTCGACGAACCGAACTTGAACGGGACCCCCATTCGGCTAACCGACCTCGAGCCGAACCGCGACCGGTTCGCTCATCTCTAGTAGTAATGTAGTATATTACAGGTGTAGTATATGGGAGGTATAGTAATGTAGTATATTACAGGTGTAGTATGTGGGGGGTGTAGTAATGTAGTATATTACAGGTGTAGTATATAGTGGTGTAGTATATAGGGATGTAGTATATGGGGAGTGTAGTGATGTATATAGGTGTGTAGTATATGGATGTGTAGTGGTGTAGTTTGTTATAGGTGTAGTATATGGGGGGTGTAGTAACGTAGTATATTACAGGTGTAGCATATGGCGGTGCAGTGATGTAGTATATGGGGATTTAATGATATATATCTTTTTTGCCACCACAGTGGCCCCAAGCTGTCAGTGTCCACCCCTGGGCTACTCTATCAACTTGCCTTTGAACTCCAATGTACACTGCATTAAAACATTTAGAGCAGCAACCATGGACAGAGACGGGGACATAGTTTTCACAATACACTGGTTGAGTATCTTGTGTGCCAGCAATGCACTAGCGCAATGAAGACACGGGTAAACCACCATCACCTTTTGTTCATGCAAGGAAAAGCACTATGAAGTAGTAACAGCTTGTGAGCAGACTTATTTTGCTCAATATTAAGTGATAAAAATGGATTATTATTAATAATAATAATAATATTAATAATAATAATAATAATAATAATAATAATAATAATATTAATAATAATAATCATCATCAGAATTAAGCTTGACCTGTTGGTTTGGCCCTCCATAACAGTGATGGTCTTGCATGTGGCTCTTTGGGAATATTATTTACTCACCATTGCTTTTGATATTAATAAACAAAAAAAAATCTATTCCTCGCAATTATCCAAGTAACATTTTCATTTCATCCTATGAATGCTACTTCTCGAAAATTGTCAATGCTTTTATCAATATTTTGTATTCAAAGTAAAAGTTCCGTGTTCTGTACATGGGCATCTCCATGGCAACTTGACAGGCACATTCTACAGAAGACAAGCATTACCTTCACTTAAAAGGTAGAATAACATCACAAGCTAGTATAACCTACATTCTAGACTTAATATAAAAAAATTGCTCTAAATTACTGGCAGCACTTCAAAGCAATAAGTTGCAGGCCGGGTAACCCAGTGAATCTACAGATAAATGTGGACAAAACCTAGAAAATGACATCTAAGCTTGTTATCATGTCAAATCATATCCACTTCAGAACTTTAATGAAATAAGTAACTAAAAAAGAACTCTTATCAAAGTAAAAAACGGAATTGTGATGTAAAATTCATCTCCATAGTAGTTATGTCATGGGAATAACACACAGTATAATAATAAAGTGTACCGTGAATAGAATATCTTACCCAATGACAACCATTACCTGAAAAAATGCTGTCTATATGAAGCTAAATGTCCTCCATTAGACTATTTTTATACACAGATTTATGGAACTTTTAGTTACTTTTAGTGAGGTTTTTTTCCAGTAGAGTAATTAATCTTAGTACCTGAGTATTGGAAAGTATTTTTTTCAGCTGCATTTTTCATGTTATGTAATTTTAAGGTTCATTATGATTTGTAATATGAAAACTCAAGAAAAACAATATTTGTCTTTGGGACAGAATACACGACAACATGACTAAAAAACACCATATTTAGAGCATGCTGAAATTGTGGAAAACCCCCCCTAAAACTACAAATATCAAAAAACATAAAAAAAACCATAAGTAATATGCCTGCCTAATGACACTTTAGAGAGCGAAAAGACAAAGCATAGAAGGAGCACACCACCAACAATCACAATAAATTATTGAATTTTATTAATGAAAGACACACATGGGTTAAAAACAAATAACATCACTAAATGCCAAAGATGTTACACATGAGCCAACAGCAGATAACGAGAAACCCCATCAGTAGCACAATGCTATAAAGGGATACTATGTTTCAACCTCTATTGTTGTAAAAAAAATATATAATGGACACCGTGGGAAGAATGCATACTCCACAAATAGTACCATAATACAATGTATGTATGAACAGACCATTACATAATATAAAACATATAGGAACCATAGGTTACATATAATAGGTGAGACTTTTCTTACCTCTTTACTGGCAATTTTTGCACTTGCATCTGGGCAATCAGCTGCCTATCTGGGCACTTGGGCAGATCACTTTGAGATCTGGTATCCTTTCCTGGGTCACGTGGGGTTTCTTCTCCTTCATCACTCCTTATATCCTGGTTTTTCATTGTGATTATTATCTATGTTATACCCTATGAATATATCTAAAATAAAATGTTTACACATTTCAATCATGTCTGGTTCTTGGGTATCTTTTATACTTGGTAAATTTAAAGACTCTTTAATCTAAGATTTCTGCTTTATCTGAGTTGTTACCTATTATATGTAACCTACGGTTCCTATATGTTTTATATTGCAGTATTTCTGTGGTTTATCACAGGCTATTCTCAGGATCCTATGGATCTCAAATCCCACGAAAAAACATGGGAAACACAACTGGACCGGGTATTCGAAGCTGGAGGGGATGAGTTACCTAATTTGAGTTCTAGAACTGCCCTAGACCGCATGAACAGCCTAAAATCTATGCTCAATAGGAAGACGAGACTATGGTGGAACGTAGCCTTTATGAAGAGATATTTGGATAGAGGGTTGGTCCCGAGGGGACTGAGGGTCAGGGTATTCCCCTCTTTTATTGTCTCTGATGAAACAGTCAAAACTAAATGGGAGGAAGCCACGTCCAGCTGCTCCAGGACTTTCATGCAGCTCCTGATTGAGCTAAATGAGAAGTCCATTAGTGATTTAGAGACTGAAATTGCGGATGCCCAGGCCCACCTGACCTCGGAATTAACCCCTGATGAACTATCCAAGTATAATGATTCATTAGACAGGGAGTTCTCTAAATGGGAGAAAGAAATTCTCAACACAAAGACCAAAAAATATCAGCGAGATGTTATGGATTACAAGAATGTCCAGGTGTTCCGTTGGCGGGGTTCTCCTCATCCCAAGAAAAAACATCATACTTCATCTATGTCGATTTCGGCATCATCCATCTCTTCATTGGATGAGGACCCCGCACCTGACAAAACTAGAAACTTGAGACCCAATACTAGGGCCACTAATGCTCGGAATAAACAAACCAGAGCCTCTAGTAGTGGACGGGCGGCTCCTCTTCCAGTTCAGAAGAAAGGGGGAGAATCACATCTTGAGGTAATTAATTTATCCAAACATGTACATATACAGCCGCCAAGGAGCGGGGGCACCGAGTGTTAGGGTGTTTACACTCCGCTGGTAGGTAGGGGAAATTCATAGGGCTAGGATTAGCCAACCCCCTCCTATATACCCAATAACATCTTCAATATCGACATCTGGCGCACTTGTCCCTCTCACCCGCCCAACCACTTTTAAGTGGCTATTCTGTATGACTGCACTGACAGTTTTTTATAGTAAATGACTAATAAAATTTGGTAATTTTAAATAGGAACTTTTTCTTTATGGTTTCTTGATATTTGGGTTTCTCCCTTTATTTGTAACTTGTGGTACACGCAATGCAATGTAAGCAGAGACAGGCTGCAGAGGAGATGGAGAAAGTGTTCCCTCCCTGTTCTCCGCAGCTGTGATCAGATTGCAAAATCAGATCACAGTCGCATGACCCTCAGCTGATGCTTGTAGCAGAGGGTCATTAGCATATCGCTTCTGATGCTCTTGCATGGGAAGCTTTGTGTAAGTGGGACTAAAGGCTACTTTACACACTGCAATATCGGTCCCGATATCGCTAGTGTGGGTACCCGCCCCCATCTGTTGCGCGACACGGGCAAATCGCTGCCCGTGTCGCACAACAGCCGTCACACATACATACCTGTCCGGCGACGTCGCTGTAAAGGGCGAACCGCCTCCTTTCTAAGGGGGCGGTCCGTGCGGCGTCACAGCGACGTCACTGAACCACCGCCCAATAGCAGCGGAGGGGCGGAGCTGAGTGGGACGTAACATCCCGCCCACCTCCTTCCTTCCTCATAGCGGCCGGGAGGCAGGTAAGGGGAGCTTCCTCGTTCCTGCGGCGTCACACGCAGCGATGTGTGCTGCCGCAGGAACGAGGAACAACCTCGTTACTGCTGCAGTAACGAGATTTGAGAATGGACCCCCATGTCGCCTATTAGCGATTTTGCACATTTTTGCAACGATGCAAAATCGCTTATCGGTGTCACACGCAACGGCATCGCTAATGCGGCCGGATGTGCGTCACCAATTCCATGACCCCAACGACTCCGCATTAGCAATGTCGCAGCGTGTAAAGCCCGCTTAAGGCCTCAATCAGATTTACTGCAGAATTTCCACACCAATTACCTAAATTAGGCAATTTTTCATTGTGGTTTTGAGTCTGTTTTTTTATAGGCACTTTTATTGCATTTTTTTCAGCTGCAGTTTTCCACTCTTTTTTGTATGTCATGTTTTTTAAAAAAAATGGTTTGTCTTGGAAACTTTCTGTTACTTAGTTTTGATAAAACTTTATTGATAAAGTCATATGTTTTAATTGCGAATGCAGTAAAAAATGCATATACATTTTTTAATCTGTGGAGTTTCACATCTTATTCAAGTCTATTAAAAATCTACAAAAAAATGTATATTTCCTTCAAGAGGTATTGACATTTAGCAGATTTCAATTCGCATCACAAGTCATACTGTGATCGCCCATGGACTACATAAACAGAAGGTGTATACCTTCTTTGCAGGGTTGTAGAGGGGATCGTGAGAAGTTAAAGATTAGTAAAAAGCAGGGTGTTAGAAGGAAAGAAGCAGAAAGAGCAGACGTCTGCAAAAGGCACATAGCAATCAAAAAGTAAACATAGATAATCACATAACAGTACATATACATAAATATACGATTGCTGCATGATTCCTTCATAAATCCAGACGTATAGAGCTCATTTACAAGGCATGGTTGCCATGAAATTCCAGTTCATTCCTCAAAAAAGCCTGGAATGGGGGTGAAGTGGCGAAAAAGTAGCAATGGATCCATTTTAGCTAAACAAATATAAAAACACACTGTTAAAATTGAGTCATAATAGGGCTGCCACAGGTACAGCACGAACATACACAATATTATATGGAAGAAAAGCTCAATACATGTGAATGCGCCTAGTGGATTACCCACAGCACAGACACATATATCGTAAAAGTCATATCTCAAAAGGGATTCCAAAATGGGGGTCAGTCTGCACGCTAAGGACCAATTCAATCAAGGAAAGCTGAATAGTTAGAGGAACGGGGCAAAAGAGAGCCATTCGTTAAGCCCATATGGTGCCTGAGTATCAAGGGTAAAGATCCAGCGGCACTGCACCTGTGCCAGGCGTTTTTTGAGATCACCCCCCCGGATCCCTAGATGTACCCTATCGATACCCCGGACTCGCAGAGATATTGGGTCACAATTATGGACCTCTCTGAAGTGACGGGGTATCGTTTTTAGGGATTCAGGGTTGGTGGTCTCCTTGGCTGCTAAGATGTCCCGCACATGCTCCCTCGTGCGGATACGAAGCTCCCGGGAAGTCAGACCAATATATATCTTACCACAGCCACATGTGGCGTAATAAATTACGCCAGATGTACTGCATGAGATATATTCTCGGATGGAGAATTCTATCCTTCCATCTGCAGAGCAGAAGGTAGTAGCTCTGATAATATTTTGGCATCCCCGGCAGCTTCCGCATGGGTAACAACCAACTCGTTGGGGGCCACAGCCAAAGAGGGGGGTTCTCTTGACAACATAATGGCTATGTACCAGTATGTCTCTGAGACTCCTGTCCCTCTTTGCTGTCATCAATGGACGTTCAGGCAGATACCCCTCAAGAGATGGTTCAGTTTGAAGAATGGCCCAGTGTTTACTCAACACACTTCTAATTTGTTCCCACTGGCGACAGTAGGTAGAGATGAACCTAGCCACTGGACCAGGTGGTGTCACCGGCGTGTCATTCCCAGACAGTAGCAGATCCCGTCGGGAATATTTGGCACGCTGGTAGCCCTTTTTAATGGACCTCCCACTGCAGCCCCTGTTGATGAACCTCTCGCTCATATCCCCTGATTCAGATTCAAAAGTGCCATCCGAGGAGCACAGTCTGCGTAATCGCAGAAACTGGCCAGTCGGGATTGCATTCCCTGTTGACCTGGGATGCCCTGAGGTAGCGTGGAGGACGGAATTAACCGCGGTGGTCTTGCAAAAAATGGTGGTAGATACTAGGCCACTAAGCTCAATAGAAATCCGGATGTCAAGGAAATTGATGGTCCTAGGTCCGATCTGATGGGTCAAAAAGATGTTAAGGTCATTGGAGTTGAGTCGACGCACAAAGTCCTCTAGCTCAGAACCGGTTCCGCCCCAGACGACAAAAATGTCGTCAATATAGCGGAGCCAGCACTGCGCATGGGAGCTCGCCGGCATGCCATCCACAAAAACCTCCCTCTCCCAGAAGCCGAGAAAGAGGTTTGCGTAAGACGGCGCGCAAGCCGCCCCCATGGCAGTGCCACGCCGCTGGAAGAAGAACTGGTCCCGAAACACGAAGAAGTTGTGCATCAACACAAACTCCAACAACTCCATAATCAGTGGACAAGGACCCATCGATATTGCTTGCATCCAGATAGAACTGTGTGGCTGCAAGACCATCACGGTGACCAATACTAGAATAGAGGGCCTCGACGTCCATGGTTACCAACATAGCCTCCTCCTCCAAGGTAAGACCCTCTAATCTCCTAAGGACGTCGGAAGTGTCTCTGACATGGGTGGGCAACGTCTCCACCAACGGATGCAGGTAATGTTCAATAAGTTTGCATGTGACGTCATATAGCCCTCCCATGCCAGAGACAATGGGACGTCCCGGAGGTGTCTTAGGGTTTTTATGGATGTTGGGGAGGAGGTAAAACGTTGGAACCACTGGTGTTTTTACGAGGAGGCCCTCATAGATTTTTTTGGGAATAATCCCTGCCATAGAACAATTTGAGAAAATACACAATTCCTATATGGTTGGTTTGAGTTCAAAATGTGTGAACGGGAAAACCTCAAATTCCAATTAAAATGACTTATTTTATTAATATATTATTAAAAGTAATCAAAACACCCTAGTGATATTACACACATAGGGTCACATGAGGGGAGGAGCTGGAATATATGGGGTCCCTAAAGTTTCCCTAAGGGGACCTTGCTCCTACCTGCCAACGGAGGGTTTGACACCGTAACTGTTTTGGGCGCCCCCGTTCCACGTCGGCTGACCCTCACTAAACCCTAACTCACAAGTGAATTAAAAAATTAATTAATTACACTCCTGATGGCCACACAAAGGTACTCATACATACAAAAAATGGGTAACTTTCAATCCCAGTATGTGGAATTACATGCTGCTTACAAAGATGGAAGACAGCTACACAAGGCAGGATAGGGGAATCACACCCCAAATTAATATATACACTTATTGCATCAGATGGTTATTAACTTCCTTGTTCTGACATATTGTGGCCATCACACATGGAAAACTTCAACACAATTGTAATCTATCTCAATAGACACTGCATTGCCCTAGTCTGGGCAGGTGCATGCAAACCAGTGCAGTGTCCAAAGGTAATCAGATAAACACTACTGAAGCATATAAAGGTGAACAAAGTGCACCCAGAGGAAAGAAAATGTTTACTTCCCTTTAGAATATGCTTCACATCGCCTCGACGCGTTTCCCCTTCAAGATACAAGGATCATCAGGAGGCTGAAGTATCATAAACAGAAGATGTGGATAAAGATGTAATCCATGGCTGTGCGCCCAGATCACAGGATGTCCAAGGTTTAAAGACCGGCGCCAATCATGGTCACATGGACCAGGCAGCCAATCACATTCCCTGGCTACTCTGTCTCCAAAGATCTTACTACGCATGTTATTTCCAATCCGGTCGCAAGAGGTCCTGATTAGGCCACTGCGCATGCGTGCGCTCGTTCCGGCTCACATACTGATACAGCCTGCACATAGAGAGGCCGTGGCCAGCCCAATCGGCCAAACCCACCAGAGTCGCAGTCCAATAGGTAGCGCGTCCGGGTTGCCCGGGAGGCGGTGATTATGCTAATCGGCCACACCTTCCATACAAACCACCCCGGGCGCGCTGTCCAATGAGTCACGCACCTGAGTCTCCCTACTGCGCATGCGTCCGCCCACTCCAGCCTAGATCATGACAGCCTGCACATCAAAGAACAGAAGCCAGGCCCATCAGTCACTCCACCGCAGAGACGCCGTCCAATAAGACGTCCCCAGGAGCAGGAATACAAACGCCGGACTTCAAGAGATGCACTAGGCATGCGCATGAGGATATCGCAGACAAGTGTGTCATATCACTAACACCCATGTCACACTACCATTATCATGGTGAGACCACCATCTGCAATAATGTTGTACCCATCATCAGACAAGCCCACATTAATCAGAACCAACATTCTATTTTGAGGGGGGAGGGCACACACAAGTGCCGATCACTCCACCAGAGCTGTTTAACCCTCTATTGACCAGATCAGAAATCCCTCCCAAGGAGAGTTTCAGACCTATGAGTGGATCTAGAAGACAGACTATAATAACCAAAGAAAAAGAAAACCTAATGATAAAGGTCTTAATAACCGTAAATCCCCTTTCATAGGGCAATGACGGAAGGGCTCCCTAAAGGATCATATCAACGATAAACTCTCTTTAAAGACTATGCGACATCAAAACCGACCAAACCCAATTAGAATTGTAAATACAAGAGGAACCTGTTTAGAGAAATGAGGAATATGTTAATCTATCATTTAGCCCCAACGGAGCTTGCGTTTTGAGATAATAAATCCAACAACATTCCCTTTGTAAAATCTTTTTGTCCAGATCACCCCCCCTAGGGCCAGGCTTAATGACTTCCACTACAACAAACGAAATTGATTTACTATCTCCCTGATGAACCTCCCAGACGTGTCGGGCCAGGGGTGTATCCCTCTTATGTTTTATGCCCCCCAAATGTTCACCGACACGTCTGCGTAGTTCTCTTGTGGTCTTACCCACATAGTTTAATGGGCATTTACATGTGGCCATATAGACCACACCACTGGTCTTACAATTGGAGAAGTCTTTAATAGGGTATTTTCTACCTGTATTTGCACTAAGAAAACTTTTCGAAGGCACAATCCAGTTGCAATATTTGCAATCTCCACATTTAAAACAGCCCAGTGGTCTTCTATCCAACCAGGTCCCAGGAGGGGTGGGTCTCTGGTAGTGGCTGTGTACCAGTTGGTCACTCAGTGAAACACCCCGTCTGTATGTTATAGATGGGTGGGGGGTAATATCTTCACAGATATCAGGGTCTGCCTGGAGAATCCCCCAGTGTTTCCGGAGTATCCCGTGGATCCTTTCTGATTGGCAATCAAAAGTGCCGATAACCCTAATGATATCCTCATTCTTTTCTTTTTTTGCCCTTGGCTGGAGGAGAGATTCTCCATCAGGAGTGTAATTAATTAATTTTTTAATTCACTTGTGAGTTAGGGTTTAGTGAGGGTCAGCCGACGTGGAACGGGGGCGCCCAAAACAGTTACGGTGTCAAACCCTCCGTTGGCAGGTAGGAGCAAGGTCCCCTTAGGGAAACTTTAGGGACCCCATATATTCCAGCTCCTCCCCTCATGTGACCCTATGTGTGTAATATCACTAGGGTGTTTTGATTACTTTTAATAATATATTAATAAAATAAGTCATTTTAATTGGAATTTGAGGTTTTCCCGTTCACACATTTTGAACTCAAACCAACCATATAGGAATTGTGTATTTTCTCAAATTGTTCTATGGCGGGTTTCCTGTCTGGATCTGTTGGGGCAGATAATTGGCTGGAGGACGCAGTGCAGGCTTTCTCTACTGAGGACATCAGTTCGGGACTAAATTCACCATCTTTAAGGAACACATTTAGAGACTTACAGGATCTCTATTTAGAGAACTTGAGGGCCTGGTGGGAGGTAAAAGCCCTAGAAAATTATATTAAACAAAATATCGTTCCGAGGGGGTTAAGAATAAACATCAATCCCGCCCCTAGATTACATGACCCCGAGTTCCTGTCCAATTGGGAGAGGGAATCAATAGCGTCCTCGCTTAAATTTATGCAGCTGCTCCTTGATAAGGAAAAACTTAACTATAGCGAATCATTGACCAAATTAGATATCTTGAGGAAAAAGGCCCTTGAATTAAAAGGGGATCCTGATTTTGGGAGGAAAGAGGCCGTCCTACAGACTAGCATTGAAAAATATCAAGCTACTTTGAAGAAACGCAAGCATAAGCAATTTCTGCGTGACTTCAATGACTTTAAAGATAAGAGAGCTTACAATTTTACAGTAACCACTGAGCCAAAACCATATACGGACATCTCTTCCTCAGATCAAGAATATTCTGATACAGAGAGAACAGGATCCTCTTTTATTGGAGAACGTAGTAGAGGGAGGGGGTTCTCGAATAGACCACCACGGAGACAGAGATGGCGGAATCAGAGAGGAAATTATCCCTCCTATGGCTCAAATATGGATTCAAGAACCTTCCAGGGTCCACCACAGTCCTCTATAGGCTCTACCTCATCTCATGTGCCCTCGTCGTCAGTTGCTCCCTCCTCTTCTTTTTTAGAGAAAGGGGTTCCCAATTCCTACAACCTCAGGAGTCGGGAACAGTCCAATCAAAGAACCTGAATGATACCCAGGTGATAAACCTTTCCTCATGCACACTTACGGGTGAAATGGTCTCAGTACTCAGAAGGGGGTTATCTTTTGTGCCCACACAATCCTTTGATAGGTTCACTTGGACGAAAGATATAAACCTCTTCTGTAGTAAATTAAAATGGAAAAAGTTTTTTAAAAATAATGACCAAGAGAAGTGTAGGCAATTGGGGATTGAGGTTTCAGACTTGGAAGGGGTAAATATCCTGACGGACCTCTTGGAAGAGGGTGAACGTCATAGGGGATGGGGACCTTTTACTGATTTAAAAAATAAGAGCCAGAGGCTACCACCGTCCAGTGAGTTATCAAGCATTGACATTTTTTTGAAGGTGGTGGAGGAGGATATCTCTAGAATTCATGGCAATGCTGAAATGTACAATCTTAATGAGGGGGAGAGGGAGGCCCTGCGACTACTCAAAAGCAATCAGACCATCGTTGTAAAGCCTTCGGACAAAGGCGGGAATCTTATAGTCATGGATCATGAGCCTTATCGCAGTATGTGTCGATCCCTTTTGGATGATCAAACCACGTATGGGATACTCAAAAATGATCCAACTAGCGTTTTTTTGATTGAACTTACGGCTATCTTGGATCAGGCTTTGGAGACACATCTGATCTCGAAAAATGAACATGAATTCATGCTACCGATTAAGCCCGCTGTAGCAACTTTTTACGCACTCCCCAAAATTCACAAGGGATATCCCCCACTGAGGGGGCGCCCCATAGTCTCTGGGGTGGGGTCAATTACCCAAAATGTGGGGATTTATATTGATAAAATCCTCAAACCCTTCGTCCTCACTTTGCCATCGTATATCCGTGACACCTCGGACCTCCTCTCAAAAATCGACGGCGTTATTATGGAGCCTGGGATGTTTTTGGCATCCATTGATGTGGAAGCCCTTTATAGTTCAATACCACACACAAAGGGAATAGCAGCAGTACAACATTACCTGCGGTCGAGGGCAGTGTATTTGCAGGCCCATAACATCTTGGTGTTGGAACTCCTGACCTACATTTTGACACATAATTATTTTGTTTTTGACGGCAAGTACTTCCACCAGTCCAGTGGCACCGCGATGGGGAGTTCTTGTGCCCCATCGTATGCAAATTTGCTCCTGGGCTGGTGGGAGGAAAGCGTCATTTTTTCCGATGACTCCCCCTGGTGGATCCCATTGATCCACTTTTGGGGGAGATTCATTGATGATATTTTTATTATTTGGTCGGGAAGTAAGAAGGACTTCCACCGGTTCATGAATGAGATCAACAGTAATGAATTTGGCCTAACATTCAAAAGTGAAATTGACGAATCCTCACTTGCCTTTCTAGACATCTCCTTTTCCGTGGGTAGCGGTGGACACCTTTCCTCTAGGACACATAGGAAACCCACCTCGACGAATAGTCTTTTGAGGTGGGATAGTTTCCATCCGACTCCCCTGAAACGTGGTATTCCAAAAGGGCAGTATCTCCGCATGAGGAGAAATTGCTCGAATAAAAATGATTTTTTTGACCAAGCAAGAGACTTACAAAACCGGTTTCGGAAAAGAGGTTACCCTGATGAGGTCTTACGGGGGGCATTTAATTATGCCCGTTGTAGTGATAGAGAATCTCTCCTCCAGCCAAGGGCAAAAAAAGAAAAGAATGAGGATATCATTAGGGTTATCGGCACTTTTGATTGCCAATCAGCAAGGATCCACGGGATACTCCGGAAACACTGGGGGATTCTCCAGGCAGACCCTGATATCTGTGAAGATATTACCCCCCACCCATCTATAACATACAGACGGGGTGTTTCACTGAGGGACCAACTGGTACACAGCCACTACCAGAGACCCACCCCTCCTGGGACCTGGTTGGATAGAAGACCACTGGGCTGTTTTAAATGTGGAGATTGCAAATATTGCAACTGGATTGTGCCTTCGAAAAGTTTTCTTAGTGCAAATACAGGTAGAAAATACCCTATTAAAGACTTCTCCAATTGTAAGACCAGTGGTGTGGTCTATATGGCCACATGTAAATGCCCATTAAACTATGTGGGTAAGACCACAAGAGAACTACGCAGACGTGTCGGTGAACATTTGGGGGACATAAAACATAAGAGGGATACACCCCTGGCCCGACACGTCTGGGAGGTTCATCAGGGAGATAGTAAATCAATTTCGTTTGTTGTAGTGGAAGTCATTAAGCCTGGCCCTAGGGGGGGTGATCTGGACAAAAAGATTTTACAAAGGGAATGTCGTTGGATTTATTATCTCAAAACGCAAGCTCCGTTGGGGCTAAATGATAGATTAACATATTCCTCATTTCTCTAAACAGGTTCCTCTTGTATTTACAATTCTAATTGGGTTTGGTCGGTTTTGATGTCGCATAGTCTTTAAAGAGAGTTTATCGTTGATATGATCCTTTAGGGAGCCCTTCCGTCATTGCCCTATGAAAGGGGATTTACGGTTATTAAGACCTTTATCATTAGGTTTTCTTTTTCTTTGGTTATTATAGTCTGTCTTCTAGATCCACTCATAGGTCTGAAACTCTCCTTGGGAGGGATTTCTGATCTGGTCAATAGAGGGTTAAACAGCTCTGGTGGAGTGATCGGCACTTGTGTGTGCCCTCCCCCCTCAAAATAGAATGTTGGTTCTGATTAATGTGGGCTTGTCTGATGATGGGTACAACATTATTGCAGATGGTGGTCTCACCATGTTAATGGTAGTGTGACATGGGTGTTAGTGATATGACACACTTGTCTGCGATATCCTCATGCGCATGCCTAGTGCATCTCTTGAAGTCCGGCGTTTGTATTCCTGCTCCTGGGGACGTCTTATTGGACGGCGTCTCTGCGGTGGAGTGACTGATGGGCCTGGCTTCTGTTCTTTGATGTGCAGGCTGTCATGATCTAGGCTGGAGTGGGCGGACGCATGCGCAGTAGGGAGACTCAGGTGCGTGACTCATTGGACAGCGCGCCCGGGGTGGTTTGTATGGAAGGTGTGGCCGATTAGCATAATCACCGCCTCCCGGGCAACCCGGACGCGCTACCTATTGGACTGCGACTCTGGTGGGTTTGGCCGATTGGGCTGGCCACGGCCTCTCTATGTGCAGGCTGTATCAGTATGTGAGCCAGAACGAGCGCACGCATGCGCAGTGGCCTAATCAGGACCTCTTGCGACCGGATTGGAAATAACATGCGTAGTAAGATCTTTGGAGACAGAGTAGCCAGGGAATGTGATTGGCTGCCTGGTCCATGTGACCATGATTGGCGCCGGTTTTTAAACCTTGGACATCCTGTGATCTGGGCGCACAGCCATGGATTACATCTTTATCCACATCTTCTGTTTATGATACTTCAGCCTCCTGATGATCCTTGTATCTTGAAGGGGAAACGCGTCGAGGCGATGTGAAGCATATTCTAAAGGGAAGTAAACATTTTCTTTCCTCTGGGTGCACTTTGTTCACCTTTATATGCTTCAGTAGTGTTTATCTGATTATCTTTGGACACTGCACTGGTTTGCATGCACCTGCCCAGACTAGGGCAATGCAGTGTCTATTGAGATAGATTACAATTGTGTTGAAGTTTTCCATGTGTGATGGCCACAATATGTCAGAACAAGGAAGTTAATAACCATCTGATGCAATAAGTGTATATATTAATTTGGGGTGTGATTCCCCTATCCTGCCTTGTGTAGCTGTCTTCCATCTTTGTAAGCAGCATGTAATTCCACATACTGGGATTGAAAGTTACCCATTTTTTGTATGTATGAGTACCTTTGTGTGGCCATCAGGAGTATAATTAATTAATTTTTTAATTCACTTGTGAGTTAGGGTTTAGGGAGGGTCAGCCGACGTGGAACGGGGGCGCCCAAAACAGTTACGGTGTCAAACCCTCCGTTGGCAGGTAGGAGCAAGGTCCCCTTAGGGAAACTTTAGGGACCCCATATATTCCAGCTCCTCCCCTCATGTGACCCTATGTGTGTAATATCACTAGGGTGTTTTGATTACTTTTAAAAATATATTAATAAAATAAGTCATTTTAATTGGAATTTGAGGTTTTCCCGTTCACACGAATAATCCCTGCCTCAAAAGCCCTCAACAATATCATCTCCAGGTCATTGGTGTATCCACACACTGGATTATGATGGAGAGGCTCATAGACCTCTCGGTCTCTCAGTTGGCGCCATGCCTCCCTTTCATACAATTCCACCGGCCATACCACCACGTTCCCACCCTTGTCGGCGGGTTTGATCATGACCCCCTCAAGAGACTGAACCTCCCTCAATGCCACCTGTTGCTGCCTGGTGAGATTATTTTTCCCACCCCTCTGAGGGAGTTGCTGAATGTCTCTTGTCACCAGTTCTCCAAAAATTTGAATCGGGGGACATAGTGACAGAGGTGGAAACGTGGTGGACTTTGGCATCGTATGGCGTGGAAAGTTACCTGGTAAGTGGTGCGCAGACTCCTCTTCCAGTTCCTCGAGTGTAGCTATAGCTTCCTGTTCACGGATGGAAATACTGGATTCTCCTGTAGCTTGCTTAGAATGCAACTTGTGTAGTACTAGCTTCCGCAGAAACAGGTGGAGGTCCTTAATTACTGAAAAAAGATTAAAGTAAGTCTGGGGCACAAAGGACAATCCCAGCTTAAGGACCTCAATCTGCATATTCTGTATGACTGCACTGACAGTTTTTTATAGTAAATGACTAATAAAATTTGACTCTTTACATTGCATTGCGGTCAGATTACATGCAAGTGCAGTACAACACGCACCCAGAGTCTTGTATGGGTGCGTGTGAGCCAAGACTCGCTGCCAAACGCAGCATGCTGCGACTCATTCCGCATGTCAATATGGCAAAAGAAATCAATCACAGAAGGACACTGTCCCATAGTTTTGCACTAGAGTGAGAGCAGTCCAATGTTTTATCGCATTGCACTTATCCGTGCAAAACGCAAGTGGAACCGAACTGTAATATGTGTGCTTTCTCCTGCACGGAGAGGGTTCACTCACACTGGCATGTTCATCAGATGTGTGCTATCAGATGTTTTAGCCAATAGCACACCCTCCAATGTTACACTATGGAACAGTACTTTTTTCTCATGCCGAGGTGACATGAGATAAATATTTTTCTATGCTGGGATTGGCAGCATATATCAGACAACGTGCACCTATTCAAGTCAATGGGAGTGTGCAAAAAATTGGACTGCACTCAGATGCCATGTGAATGTAGTCCGATATACGCAGAGGCCAGCAATGGAGAAGATGGAGAGATCAATCTCTCCTCGTCACATGCTCCGATTCTCGTATGACAATTGTTACAATGGCTGTCCCACACGTGTTTTTAACAAAGTAAAATGAGGGGTGATTTGAATTTTTATATTTTGTATTTTTTAAATGTTTTTAAACACTTTTTAACTTTACTTTTTATTTTCTCATTTGTATACTGCAATACTACAGCATGGTATTACATAAGAAAAATCATGGTCTTCTATGAAGCTTAGCCTTTTGCTGAACTTGACAGGACTACAAAGATGGTAGTGACATAAGACCCTCAGCAGGCCCCTGGCTGCCATAGTAAGCATATCACAAAGGGCAGGTAGGAGCTATTGCAATTCTTTAAATGACACTGTATGAGATTGAAATCAGCATCTAATTGGTTAACAGCAGCAGTATAGCCACTGATGTTAGAGATAGATGGCAACTATGTAGCATAGTCATCATTTATCTCATTTGGAGGAAGCTCAGCTCTTGAGCTTTCTCTTCACATAGGGTCCCCAATACTGACACATCTATATGTGCTAATGGTTAAATCAAAATTAGTAATGCAACATCTATGCAATATTAGATAGCTCTCCAAAAGGTAAAAGAGAAATGTAAAGAGGTCACATAAAGGAATTCCACATAGCTATCCATTTGAGATGGTAGCAGAAAATCCAAGTCAGAGGAAGCAATATAACCGGAGGGAGAGATATTTTCTTCATGTTTGACTAAGGTATGGATGAAGGTTGAAAAAAGTCTTATGGTAACTTGTGACGTTGGAGGGCTTCTGTCTTTAGAGTGGGAGAATTTTCTTGATTATCATCTAAAAATCTATGCCTTAAAGTACCAACTAAGTAATTTGCTCCGAAATTTGTTTGTCCATATAAGGTAATTAAAATTAATAATTCCTTCCATTTCTCTCTCCTTAGAAGGTTTTAGAGGATGTCTTGTCATTGGGACATACTTAAGGTGAATTTGGAGGAGGATTGAGAGTATGAGGTGGAGAAAGTACTCGGTCTCAGACGCCGGTCGCAGTATCTTTTCAAGTGGAAGGGTTATGGTCCAGAGGATATCTCCTAGGTTAATGCAGAAGATCTGCATGCTGATCGTCTGGTAAAAGAGTTTTCTCAACGATATCGGAGGACGGATATTTCAGAGAACCAATGGCCCTTTGTGGAGGGGGTTACAATCATGCCACAGATTTGATCCAGCAGTTTCCTGTGCTATTATACTGACAATGCCATAGCTTTTGGATTACCTTATTTTACTCTGCACATTCCCCGGGATTCTGTAGAAGATACGGAAAAACAATCAATGGCTGCTTAGTAAGCAAAGGCCCTAGTGGTCATCTTAGTCATCTAGTTAGGCTTGTTTCAGTTTGTGCAAGGACCTTTAGGAAATGCGCAACTGGGACCTGTAGTTTGTACAAGAACTGGGTTGGTCAGATGTAGTAGTTTTAAGGAAACCATATTTTTTGTGATTTACCAAGTGTGCACTTTAATGCGCATCACACTGACTAAAGAAACTGAGGGTAAAGGTGCTTGGCTGGCCAAGCTTTTCTCCAAACCTAAAACCTATAGAGCATACTCAAACTAAAAGTGAAGGAGCACAAGGTCTGTAAAAGACCTGAGACTGGGACGGAAATTTGTCTTCCAACAGGACAATGATCCCAAACATAAAGCAAAATCTACAATGGAATGGTTCACAAATAAACGTATCCAGGTGTTAGAATGGCCAAGTCAAAGTCCAGACCTGAATCCAATCGAGAATCTGTGGAAAGAGCTGAAAACTGCTGTTCACAAACGCTCTCCATTCAACCTCACTCAGTTCCAGCTGTTTGTAAAGGAAGAATGGGCAAGAATTTCAGTCTCTCGATGTGCAAAACTGATAGAGACATACCCCAAGTGACTTGCAGCTGTAATCACAGCAAAAGGTGGCGCTACAAAGTATTAATTTACAGGGGCCGAATAATATTGCACGCCCTAATTTTCAGTTATTTATTTTTTAAAAAAGTTTAAAATAAGCAATAAATTTTGTTGTACTTCACTATTGTGTCCCACTTGTTGATTCTTCATCATAACATTAAAATATTTATCTTTATGTTTGAAGCCTGAAATGTGGCCGAACACTTTTGCAAGGCACTGTACATAAATATATATTGGATGAAATAAGTATTGAACACGTAACCATTTTTCTAAGTAAATATATTTCTAATGATACTATTGAATTGATTTTCTCTCCAAATGTTGGTAACAACTCCTTCAATCCATACAGGCAAAGAAATCAAACTGTAGATGTCCACAATTTCAGTTATTTGTAATATATAGAATTGACACATGGAAAAACACAGATATGGCACAATGTATGCATGCTTACCATGCAAGACTCCATTGGAGGATGCTGGAGGGGCACAGAGCACTGGTGGATGCTGGAAGGGCACAGGACACTGGGCACATAGCCAGACCTTGGGGATGCTGGGGGCACAGAGAGCACTGGGGGACACTGGAGAATGCTGGGGGCATAGCCAGACTTGGGGGATGCTGGGGGCACAGAAAGCACTGGAGGAATAGCCAGATCTGGGGGACGCTGGGTGCATAAAGAGCACTGGGGGCATAGATAGCACTGGGAGATGCAGAAATATGGGGGCACAGTAATATGGGGTGCAGGAATATGAAGCACAGTACATGTTGCACAGTAATATAATGGCACAGTATTATGGGTCACAGTAATATGGTGGCAGAATATATGGGGCGCTGTATAGAGGGGGGCACATTATACAGTGGAGCACTATGCCAGCTGTCTTCTGTGACACTTTCCACAGTTCAGGATCATCTGCAGTCACCAAGAAAATGGCTCCGTACTGTGATCCTAAACTTTATCCTGCCTTATCCTGTTACAAACACCGAGAAAGGGAAGGGCAGGTGACATCACACACATGAGAGCAGATTCCACTCTCTTTTATTGCTGTTGTAATACTAATGGGATCTAGTTGTACACTAGGTTTTCAGCATCTGCTCCTCCTAGTGTTTAAGAGTGGAAAATATCAAACTTTTTAAATTATTTTTTATATTTTGCTTAATTAAAAATAAATGATAATATTTAAACAAAACATTAAAACATGAATACTTTACATTTTTTCAGTTATTGAAAACCATTTTTTATGGCATCTTCCCATTAAGTTCCCACAATGAGTTTTTCATACATTTCTTCCCTGCCAATTTTCACGCACAAAAACAATGCAGCGTACTACTGTTTCAGCGAAGTGTATGAGATTTCTAGGAATCTCATGCCCACTGAACTATTTTATTTTACGGAAACTGACTTGTGATGCGAATTGAAATCTGCTAAATGTCAATACCTCTTGAAGGAAATATACGCTTTTTTGTAGATTTTTAAAATACTTGAATAAGTACAAATTAAAAAATGTATGTATATATATATATATATATATATATATATTGTTAGTGTGCTCACAATTAAAACACATGTAGTCCGCACATGACTTTATCAATAAAGTTTCATCAAAACCAAGAAACAGAAAGTTTTCAAAACAAACCAGTTTTATTAAATATATGACATACAAAAAAGAGAGAAAAACTGCAGCTGAAAAAAATGCAATAAAAGTGCCTATAAAAAAACAGACTCAAAACCACAATGAAAAATTGCCTAATTTAGGTAATTGGTGCGGAAATTCTGCAGTAAATCTGATTGAGGCCTCAGTCCCACTTACAGAAAGCTTCCCATGCAAGAGCATCGGAAGCGATATGCTAAACTGCCTCGGCTGCGAGCGTCAGCCGAGGGTCATGCAACTGTGATCTGATTTTGTGATCTGATCACAGCTGCGGAGAACAGGGAGGGAACACTTTCTCCATCTCCTCTGCAGCCTGTCTCTGCGTACATTGCATTGCGGTCAGATTACATGCAAGTGCAGTACAATGTTTCACACGCACCCATAGACTTGTATGGGTGCGTGTGAGCCGAGACTCGCTGCCAAACGCAGCATGCTGCAACTCATTCTGCATGCCAATATGGCAAGAGAAATCAATTACAGATAGACACTGTCCCATAGTTTTGCACTAGAGTGAGAGCAGTCCAATGTTTTATCGCATTGCACTCGTCCGTGCAAAACGCAAGTGGAACCGAACTGTAATATGTGTGCTTTCACCTGCACGGTGAGGGTTCACTCACACTGGAATGTTCATCAGACATGTGCTATCAGATGTTTTATCCAATAGCACACCCTCCAATGTTACACTATGGAACAGTACTTTTTTCTCATGACGAGGTGACATGAGATAAAAATTGTTCCATGCTGGGATTGGCAGCATATATCAGACAACGTGCACCTATTCGAGTCAATGGGAATGTGCAAAAAATTGGACTACACTCGGATGCCATCTGAATGCAGTCCGATGTACGCAGAGACCAGCAATGGAGAAGATGGAGAGATCAATCTCTCCTCTTCATGTGCTCCGCTTCTCGTAAATGACACTTGTTACAATGGCTGTCCCACGCGTGTTTTTAACAAAGTAAAATGAGGGTTGATTTGAATTTTTATGTTTTGTATTTTTTATTTTTTTAATGTTTTTAAACACTTTTTAACTTTCCTTTTTATTTGATCTTTTGTATACTGCAATACTACAGCATGGTATTACATAAGAAAAATCATGGTCTTCTATGAAGCTTAGCCTTTTGCTGAACTTGACAGGACTACAAAGATGGTAGTGACATAAGACCCTCAGCAGGCCCCTGGCTGCCATAGTAAGCATATCACAAAGGGCAGGTAGGAGCTATTGCATTCTTTAAATGACACTGTCTGAGATTTAAATCAGCATCTAATTGGTTAACAGCAGCAATACGGCCAGTGATGTTAGAGATAGATGGCAACTATGTAGCATAGTCATCATTTATCTCATTTGGAGGAAGCTCAGCTCTTGAGCTTTCTCTTCACATACGGACCCCAATACTGACACTTCCATATGTGCTAATGGTTAAATCAAAAATAGTAATGCAACATCTATGCAATATTAGATAGGTCTCTAAAAGGGAAAAGAGAAATGTAAAGAGGTCACATAAAGGTTTTTCACATAGCTATCCATTTAAGATGGTAGCAGAAAATCCATGTCAGAGGAAGCAATATAACCGGAGGGAGAGATATTTTCTTCATGTTTGACTAAGGTATGGATGAAGGTTGAAAAAGTCTTATGGTAACTTGTGACGTTGGAGGGCTTCTGTCTTTAGAGTGGGAGAATTTTCTTGATTATCCTCTAAAATCTATGCCTTAAAGTACCATCTAAGTAATTTGCTCCTAAATTTGTTTGTCAATATAAGGTAATTAAAATTAATAATTCCTTCCATTTCTCTCTCCTTAGAAGGTTTTAGAGGATGTCTTGTCCTTGGGACATACTTGAGCTGAATTTGGAGGAGGATTGAGAGTATGAGGTGGAGAAAGTACTGGGTGCCAGACACTGGCCGTAGTATCTTTTTAAATGGAAGGGTTATGGTCCAGAGGATATCTTCTAGATCAATGCAGAAGATCTGCATGCTGATCGTCTGGTAAAAGAGTTTTCTCAACAATATCGGAGGACGGATATTTCGGAGTGTCCAATGGCCCCTTGTGGAGGGGGGTACAATCATGCCACAGATTTGATCCAGCAGTTTCCTGTGCTATTATACTGAGAATGTCATAGCTTTTGGTTTACCTTATTTTACTCTGCACATTCCCCGGGATTCTGTAGAAGATACAGTAAAACAATCAATGGCTGCTTAGTAAGCAAAGGCCCTAGTTGTCATCTTAGTCATCTAGTTAGGCTTGTTTCAGTTTGTGCAAGGACCTTTAGGAAATGCGCAACTGGGACCTCTAGTCTGTACAAGAACTGGGTGGGTCAGATGTAGTAGTTTTAAGGAAACCATATTTTTTGTGATTTACCAAGTGTGCACTTTAATGCGCATCACACTGACTAAAGAAACTGAGGGTAAAGGTGCTTGGCTGGCCAAGAATTTCTCCAAACCTAAAACCTATAGAGCATACTCAAACTAAAAGTGAAGGAGCACAAGGTCTCTAACATCCACCAGCTCCGTTAATGTAGTACTTGAAAATAATGGTGGTCAAACAAAATATTGACATTTTGAGCACAATTTGGCCATTTTTACTTAGGGGTGCACTCACTTTTGCTGCCAGTGGCTTTGACCTTAATGACTATGTGTTCAGTTATTTAGCGGTCACACCAAACTTACACTGTTATACCAGCTGTACAATGACTATTTTACATTGTATCTAAGTGTCATGTCTTCAGGGCTGTCCCATTAAAAGATATAATAAAATGTGTGAATTTTTTTCACTTTTGTGATATACTGTATATAGTGACTCATATTATATACAGGATCAGGGTCTCATACTGTATATAGAGAGGCTCTGTAAGGGCTCATGCAGTCTATAGGGGGAATGTGAGGGGCTCATAATGTTTAATGCAACAGAGTTTGATCAGGGTGTCAGCATAATGGGATTTGATTCTCTTCGATGAGGAGAAGCTGGAGAAAACAAAATTATCTCTTTTCTCCATTGTGTCAGTTCACGGTAATCGAACTGCACTCAGATGTCATCCGAGTGCAGTCCAATGTTTTAAACAGGCCCATTGACTTGCATGGTCGAGTGCGATCTGATAATCAGACATGCAATAATTTTTTCCTTGGACAGACTGAAACAAAATGTGGGCATTTTCATAAAACCTCACAAAACAATATTGGTCCGAATGCGATCCACTGTTTTTTCGGATCACAGTCCGTCTGAAAATATGCTCATCTGCAACTGCCCTAAGCCCGTCTTGTGCTAAATAATTATTGGGAAATTTTGATCAATAAAGTATATATCTTTTGAAACAAACCATGAGTATCCAATTAGTAGAGTGATAGAATAGTATTTTACACCTCTAAATAAGATGCAGCACCCATTGATGCCTTTGTACACTTTTCAACAATGATACCTACTGTACTTGGTGGAGGTGAAACATTCTAATTCCAACGTATAATATATCGACTTGCGCCGGAATAATGTGTAAGGTGTCAACTAAAGTTATACTTCTAAAGTGACCTTTCTGGTTAAAGCACAAGTACAGCAGACAGGTCCAGCACAGCAGACTTCATTAAATAACAGATTTAATAAAAATGTAATCATGAACCACCTACAAGCTGTTTAATGACATAATGAAGCATATTACAAACAAAGAGCTGTGGTTGCAAAAAAAACACATTGAACTGTCCCTGAAATCACAAAATCAGCACAGTAAAGATAATTACTGCAAACCTCTGTGTATTCTTTTGAGTCACTGAGCTAATATTACTCAATGCACAATTGTGCAGGGTGTATAGTGGGGAAATAAGTATTTGATACACTGCCAATTTTTCAAGTTTTCCCACCAACAAAGAATGGAGAGGTCTGTAATTTTTATCGTAGGTACGTTCACCTGGGACAGAATCACCCCAAAAAACAGAAAATCACAGTGTATGATTTTTAAATAATTTATTTACATTTTATTGCATAAAATAAGTATTTGATACAATAGAAAAAAACTGAACTTAATATGTGGTACAGAAACCTTTGTTTGCAATTTAGAGAGTTCAGACGTTTCTTGTAGTTCTCCAAGTTTGCACACACTGCAGCAGGGATTTTGGCCTACTTACCCATACAGATCTTCTTCAGATCCTTCAAGTTACGGAGCTGTCACTGGGCAATATTGAGTTTCAGGTCCCTCCATAGATTTTCTATTGGGTTAACGTCCAGAGACTGGCTAGGCCATTTAAGGACCTTGAAATGCTTGTTACGGAGCTACTCCTTAGTTGCCCAGGCTGTGTGTTTCAAGTCATTGTCATGCTGGAAGATCCAGCCATGACCTATCTTTTATGCTCTTACTGAAGGAAGGCAGTCGTTGGCCAAAATCTCAAGGTACATGACCGCATCAATCTTCCCTTCAATATAGTGCAGTCATCCAGTCCCCTTTGCAGAAAAGCCACCCCCAAAAGTAAGATGTTTCCATTAACAAGCTTCACAGTTGGGACCATGTTCTTGGGGTTGTACTCATCCAACTTCTTCTTCCAAACACAGCGAGTGAAGTTGATAACAAAGAGTTCAATTTGGGTCTCATCTGACCACATGCCTCCTCTGGATCATACAGATAATCATTGGAGAACATCAAATGGGCCTGGACATGTACTGTCTTGAGCATGGGGACCTTGCGTGCCCTGCAGGATTTTAATCCATGACAGCATTGTGTGTTAGTAGCAATAATCTTTTGAGTCTGTGGTCCCAGCTCTATTTAAGTAATTGCCCAGATCCTCACATGTAGTTCTGGGCTGATTCTTGACCTTGCTCTGAATCATCCTTACATCACGAGGCAAGATCTTGCTTGGAATCCCAGACTGAGTAAGATTAACAGTCCTATCGTGTTTCTGCCAATTTCCAATAATTGATCCAACAATTTTTGCCTTCTTACCAAGCTGCTTGCCTATTGTCCTGTAGCTTATTCCAGCTTATAAAGGTTTTTAATTTTGTCCTTAGTGTCCTTAAACAGCTGTTTGGTCTTGGCCATGGTGGAGAGGCTGGAGTGTGATTGATGGTGTGTGTGGACAGGTGTCTTTTATACAGGTAACAGGTTCAATCATGTGCAAATTATACAGTTAATGAGTGCAGAGTAGGAGTGCTTCTTAAAGAATAAAATAACAGGTCTGTGAGAGCCAGAATTCTTGCTGGTTAATATCTGATCAAATACATCTTTTCTGCAATAAAATGCAAATTAATTATTTATAAATCATATAATGTGATTTTAGGGATTTTTTGGGGGGATTGTAACTGTCACAGTTGAAGTGTACCTATAATATAAATTACAGACCTTTCCATTCTTTGTAGGTGGTAAGACTTACAAAATCGGCAGTGTACCAAATACTTATTTTAATCACTGTATATATACCAGAAGCTTACATACACTATCTAAAAATATACATCTGTAGGTTTTTCTCACTATCTGACACGAAATCAGAATAAACTTTTCCTGTTTTAGGTCAAATAGGAACCAAAATTATTTATGTTTGCCAAATGCCAGAATAATGAGAGAGAGAGAGAAAGACTTAAGGAATTTTATTACTTTGTGCAAAGTTAAAAGTTTACATACATTTCATTAGTATTTGGTACTATTGCCCCTAATTGTGTGACTTGGGTCAAACATTTTGGATCTCCTTCCACAAGCTTCTTACAATAGTTGGTAAGAATTTGGGCCCATTTCTCCTGATTGAACTGGTGTACCTGAGCCATGTTTCTAGGTTGCCTTGCTCGCACCGGCCTTTTCTGCTTTGCCCATAAATTTTCTATAGGATTAAGATCAAGGCGTTGTGATGGCCGCTCCCAAACATGGACTTTGTTATCCTTAAGCCACTTTGTATCCAGTTTGGCAGTATGCTTTTTGTCGTTGTCCATTTGGAAGATCCATTTCTGCCTAAGCTTTAAGTTCCTGGCTGATGTCTTGAGATATCGCTTCAGTATTGCCACATAATCTTCTTTCCTCATGATGCCCTCCAGGCCCGGACTGACAGGCGGGAGGGGCGGGACTTCTCCCGGTGGGCTGGCCGGTGGAGGGGTGGGGGGGGCGCCCCCCGCCTCTCCCGCACTGCCTGCTGTTTAAAATTATTTTGTGGCTGCCGCCACCCGCCGGCCGCCACTATAGCGGCGGTAAATAAACCCACAGTCAGGGCCGGATTGGCCATAGATGGGCCAGTCCCTGTAGTGGGCCGCTCGATCTGCGGCCACTCTCTCCTTTGCAGCATGAACGGCAGGCAGCATTTGCCTTGAGCTGCACGATTATGCTGCACTCGCTGCACAGTTAAAATCCGCAGGAGCAGGAGGAGGGGGTGGTGTGCTCTGTGCCGGCCCCTGCTCCTGCTGATTAGACAGTGACAGTAGATCGAGCCTCCATCCGGCCCGCGAGATGTGGGCGCCAATGCTGCTCCCTGGTTCCCTGGTCAATGCAGCGCGGTGACCGGGCCCTGAAGTGCGGCAGCGTCATGATGATACTGCACTGCTGACGTCATCATATGGCGCGCAGACACACGTCGGGTACCGGTAAGCGCTTCACGGAGCCGAAGATGAAAAGTTTTATCAACGTGGATGAGAGAGGAGGGGAGAGGATTAGGGCACAAGATGAGTGAAAGAGGGCACAGCTTTGCAAAAAAAAGTGGAGGGAGCACTTTATACAGATGGACAATGTGTGTCTGTAAGGTGGGAGGGGGGGATTTTGTACTGAAGCAGTGTGGGGAGGAATGTTTTGGAGAGGAACTGTGTGTGTGTGTGTCTGTGTATGAGGCCTGGCTGTGTGTGTGTGTGTGTGTATGTGTATGTGTATGAGGCCTGGCTGTGTGTGTGTATGAGGCCTGGTTGTGTGTGTGTGTGTGTATGAGGCCTGGCTGTGTGTGTGTGTGTGTGTGTGTGTGTGTATGAGGCCTGGCTGTGTGTGTGTGTGTATGTGTATGAGGCCTGGCTGTTTTTGTGTGTGTGTGTATGAGGCCTGGCTGTGTGTGTGTCTATGTGTGTGTATGAGGCCTTGCTGTGTGTATGTGTATGAGGCCTGGCTGTGTGTGTATATGAGGCCTGGCTGTGTGTGTGTATGAGGCCTGGCTGTGTGTGTGTGTGTGTGTGTATGAGGCTTGGGTGTGTGTGTGTGTGTGTGTATGAGGCTTGGGTGTGTGTGTGTGTGTGTGTGTGTGTATGAGGCTTGGGTGTGTGTGTCTGTGTATGAGGCCTGGTGTTTGTGTGTGTGTGTGTTTGTGTGTGTGTGTCTGTGTGTGAGGCCTGGCTGTGTGTGTGTGTGTATGAGGCATAGGTGTGTGTGTGTGTGTGTGTGTGTGTATTAGGCCTGGCTGTGTGTGTGTGTGTGTATGTGTGTGTATGAGGCCTGGTGTTTGTGTGTGTGTGTTTGTGTGTGTGTGTGAGGCCTGGCTGTGTGTGTGTGTGTGTGTGTGTGTGTGTGTATGAGGCCTAGGTGTGTGTGTGTGTTTGTATGAGGCCTGGCTGTGTGTGTGTATGAGGCCTGGTTGTGTGCGTGTTTGTGAGGCCTGGCTGTGTGTGTGTGTGTGTGTATGAGGCCTGGCTGTGTGTGTATATGTGTATGAGGCCTGGCTGGGTGTGTGTGTGTGAGTGTGTGTGTGTGTGAAGCCTGGCTCTGGGTGTGTGTGTGTGAGAGAGAAGCAGGGATATTATGGAGAGGGGCAGCCTGGGGGGAATATGATGTAGAAGGTCAGCCTGGGTGGAATATGATGGAGAGGGGAAGCCTATGGGGGAATATGATGGATAGGGGCAGCCTGTGGGGGAATATGATGGAGAGGGACAGTCTGGGGGGAATATAATGGAGAGGGACAGCCTGGTGGGAATATAATGGAGAGGGGCAGCCTGGGGATAATATAATGGAGAGGGGCAGCAGGGGGGAAATATGATGGAGAGGGGCAGCCTGTGGGGGAATATGATGGAGAGGTTCAGTTTGTGGAGGGGATATTTTGTGAAGGAAGCACTGCAATTTTTTTTTCAGGAGTGCAGAATAGGAGACATTTATGGGGCAGTATAATGATACTTTTATTTTTAAGAGCGCCATGTTGGGAAGTGTTGCGGAAGGTGGAGAAGAGGGAAATCTGGACACTTGACCACTGTGCGCGACATCTCATCATGGTGTCTTTATTTCATGGAGACACAAGGCACGGGAACAACTCTGATTTGAGATTACATCACCTATAAGGTACCTGCATGTAAATCATTTTGATACTGCCTGAATCTCATCAGTACTGTGGTTCCTCTATGCTCCGCAATCTGATGATGCCTGATAACAACTCTCAACTCACAGCATCTCCTTATCATTTTTCAGGACAACCTGGGAGTTGGTTTGTACAATGCAATTGTACATGGGGCTAAGGTTGACTATTTATTCATGTACTGATGGTAATTTTGACTCTGCATTCATGTGCTGATGGTGGTTCTGGTGCTACATTTATGTGCTGACGGTGGTTTTGGTTTTGCATTCATGTGCTAACGGTGGTTACGGCGTTGCATTCACGTGCTGACCTTGGTTCTAGCTTTGTATTCATGTGCTGAAGGTGGTTCTGGCTGTGCATTCATGTGCTGAGCTTGGTTCTGATGCTGCATTCATGTGCTAATGGTTCTTGCACTGCATTTATGTACTGATGGTGATTATTGAGATGCATTCATGTACTGACGCTGATTTTGGTGTTGCATTTATGTACAGATGGTGGTTCTGGTGCTGCACTTCTGTAATGACAGTGGATCTGATCTTGTACACATTTAACAATCCAAAACAAGCTTCATGGCTTCAAGTTAAAATCTAAAAAAAATCTTCAAAACTGTTTTGAGATTGAGGAGAATTTGGCGAGATTCTTATCCAAAAACAGTGTAAATTAGCTTATGTTCATATTGATTTTTTGAGCTGAAACTGAGAATAATCTCACCAAATCCTCATTAAATCCTTACAAACTTTATTCCAGGGATGCATTAATGTACTCATGGTGGTTCTAGTGATATATTCATGCAAGTGTCCCTAACATGATACTAACTGCTCACATCCTCTTGATGTCTGATGCTTCCTTTTTGTTATAAAAATTATAAACTGCTGTTGTGTCTGCTTTCTATAATTGATTGGTTTCAGCGCCATCATTGTGATGTGACATCAGCGTTGCAGACAATAGCAGGCCTGGGAGAGACAATAAAGCAGTTTGTTTTTAAACAAACAATCCAGGGAATGGGTTTCCAAAACCGGAAAACCACTTTCAGGGCATTTTTTCTGCTTTTTGACCATCATTTTTTTTTTCCGTGTTTTCTCATTGTTTTTGTCACATTTTTTACTGCGCTTCTAAGAAAAAGCAATGGTAAAACGCAACAAAAAAGACGTCCGGGCATCTTCCGAGCCTTCCTATTGACCTGCATAGTAAAGTACAGAGCATCTTCCGAGTGGTAAACACCAGAAGAATGGAGCAGTCACTGCTTTTAATCACTGGGTGGTTTTAGAAACCTGAACTGGTTAAAAGATGCTGAAAATCCTGAACCTGTGCACAGCGAGTAGATGCATATGGTCATTCCAGTATTTTTCATAGTGGTGTCCATGGTGGGATCTGCCCCCAAAAAATGGCATTGCACCTTCCCTAAGTGATATGTGTCCAAAATTATCACCAGTGAAAACTACAGCTTCCTTCCATTCCCCCTTTCCAAAAAAAGCAAAGTTATGGGTCTCAGAAATTGGTGGAAAAAAAATCTGATTTTGTATCCCTGCCCATCAGCAATATGAACTAGCCACAGCACTAGGGAGCAGATCGAAGCCAAGCACCAAGGCAGGGTACTCAGACCCCGACTAGGCTCGGAGCCGCCGTAAAGGTCAGGTTATCTGATTGCGGTCTGGACCTCAGGGGTTCATTCCCACCCAGGTTCTGTCAGAAGGCAGCAGCCCAACCCGTCCGGATAAGTGCCACCGCTGGGGGCAGGAGATCCAGGGGCCAGCGCCTGCGGGCAAAACGGGCTCTCCCAGCACGTACACGCCGGGGAGTGGACTACCCGTGGGAAACCATAGGAGTCAAACACACATACACAGGTGCAAGAAAATGACAGCCACCATCCAACCGTCCGGGGAGAGCGAGAACACCGCAGCCGGCTGTGGGCCCCGTCCATCCAGCCATTTGGTTTACCAGAGACTCTGTCCTTCTGTGTCTGAGTGAGTACAACAGTGCCATCCGGCACCGCGCTGCACCGCAATGCTGCCTCCATGCATCGGCACCTGCACCTGTACCCTCCTCCCTACCTCCTCAACCGGGGCCCCGGGACCCACAGCCCCTACCCACGGAGAGGTCAACACCTTAGCTGCTCTCCACCATCGCTCCCGGGATCCTCCGTCACCAGCAGCGGTGGTGCCCACCATCACCACAACCCGTGGGTGACGTCATGACCGTTATCCCACCACAAACCTCCCCTTTTTCACTCGTGGGCAAGGAGGCGCTGCTCGAGGGCCGGGTCCGGCCCCGTGTTCGAGCCACCGAGGAGCAGAAGCACCGGACCCGAGCACCAGCGATCCCAGACGAGCAGCGTTCCCATCCCCTCCACCCGCGACGCATGCAGACATCGCAGGATGCCGCGGAGGAGGATGCGACCAATTCTGGAGACAGAAGAAGATACTCAGAACACTCACCGGAGCCGGGAGGGGAGCGGTTGACATTAGAGCAGGTGAGCAGATCTGAAGATTCATAGGGAGCATGGGGGCGTCGCCAATATTACAGACTGGGAATGAGAGTGGGAGGGGAGCTAATACTTTATACTGGAGAGGAGGCTAATACTAGAGGCTAGGGAGGGGGCTAATACTGTATACTAGAGAAGAGGCTAATACTAGAGGCTGGGGAGGGGTGCTAATACTGTATACTGGACAGGAGGCTAATACTACTGTAAAGACTGGGGAGAGAGGTTAATACTGTATGCTGGAGAGGAGGCTAATATTAGAGGCTGGGGAGGGGGGCTAATACTGTATACTGGAGAGGAGGCTGATACTAGAAACTGGGGATGAGGGGGGAGAGAGGCTAATGTTATAGACTGGGGTTGAAGGGGGGCTAATACCAAAGACTGAGGATTGTGGGGGAGAGGGAGGCTAATACTATAGACTGGGGATTAGAGGGCCTATGACTAAAGACTGAGGATTAAAATGCCTATTATTGTAGTTTGAGGGTTAGACAGGGGTTGGGGGGGTGCTATCATTTTGGACTAGTGTTTAGGGTCGCTATTAGTGTAGTCTTAGAGTTAGGGTCCTATTAAAGAAGATGGGCATTTAGGGGGCCTATTACTGTAGACAGGGGTTTAGGGGGGCTTACAGAGTGAGTGATAGTGCAAGGGACAAAATTGATGTAGGAAAAGTGTAAGAAATCAGTTTGAGAGGGGGGGCATCATTGGGAGCTCATTATGGAAAAGGAGCAGTAGGGGGGTTGAGTATGGAGAGAAGTCAGCATGAGTGGGCTCAGTATGGAGTGGAGCAATGTAGGGCACTTAGTATGAAGAGTGGGGTAGTGTGGGGGTGGTCTCAGCATAAGCAGTAGCATGGTTATCTCATTATGATGATTGGGGCAGCATGGAGGTTTCACTATGGAAAAGAGGAAGGCAGCATGCATAGGACATTGTGAGAAGGGGGCAGCAAGATGTGAGGACAGTGTGCTGATCATCTATATATATAATTGCCTTATTCTGTCTGTCTGTCTGTCTGTCTGTCTGTCATGCTCCAAAATTGTGTCCTTACGGTGAAACAAAGCTGATTGGCCGCTGGGCTCGCCATGGCCCCGCCCCCCCCGCACGGATTGGCCGCTCGCCTCGGCTCCTCCCCCCGCATGGATTGGCCGCTCGCCTCGGATCCGCCCCCCCCGCACGGATAGGCCACCACTCACACTCAGATGCACACTCACACTCACACTCACACTCAGACGCACACTCAGACGCACACTCAGACTCAGATGCACACTCAGACGCAGACTCAGACTCACACACTCAGACTCACACTCAGACTCACACGCACACTCAGACTCACACTCACACTCACACTCAGACTCAGACTCACACTCAGATTCACACTCAGACTCACACTCACACGCACACCCAGACTCAGACGCACACTCAGACTCACACTCAGACTCACACGCACACTCAGACTCAGACTCAGACTCAGACTCACACTCAGACTCACACTCAGACTCAGACTCAGACTCACACGCACACTGAGACTCAGACTCACACGCACACTCAGACTCACACTCAGACTCACACTCAGACGCAGACTCAGACTCACACTCAGACTCACACTCACACGCACACTCAGACTCAGACGCACACTCAGACGCAGACTCAGACTCACACACTCACACTCAGACTCACACTCAGACTCACACGCACACTCAGACTCACACTCACACTCAGACTCACACTCACACTCAGACTCACACTCAGACTCACACTCAGACTCACACTCACACGCACACTCAGACTCAGACGCACACTCAGACTCACACTCAGACTCACACGCACACTCAGACTCAGACTGAGACTCACACTCACACTCAGACTCACACTCACACTCACACTCAGACTCACACTCAGACTCACACTCAGACTCACACTCACACGCACACACAGACTCACACAGACTCACATTCAGACTCACACTCAGACTCAAACTCAGACTCACACTCAGAATCACACTCAGACTCACACTCAGACTCACATGCACACTCACACTCAGACTCACACTCAGACTCACACTCAGACTCACACGCACACTCAGACTCACACTCAGACTCACACTCAGACTCACACTCAGACTCACACTCACACTCACACGCACACTCACACTCAGACGCACACTCACACGCACACTCACACTCACACGCACACTCAGACTCACACGCACACTCAGACTCACACTCACTCACACTCACACTTACACGCACACTCACACGCACACTCACACTCACACTCACACTCACACTCAGACTCACACGCACACTCAGACTCAGACGCACACTCACATGCACACTCACACTCAGACTCACACGCACACTCAGACTCACACGCACTCACATGCAGACTCACACTCACACGCACACTCACACGCAGACTCACACTCAGACTCACACTCAGATTCACACTCAGACTCACACGCACACTCAGACGCACACTCAGATGCACACTCACACTCACACTCACACGCACACTCAGACTCACACGCACACTCAGACTCACACGCACACTCAGACTCACACGCACACTCAGACTCACACACACACTCACACGCACACTCACACTCAGACTCACACTCAGATTCTCACTCACACTCAGACTCACACTCAGACTCACACTCAGACTCACACTCAGATTCTCACTCACACTCAGACTCACACTCACACTCAGACTCACACTCAGACTCACACTCAGACTCACACTCAGACTCACACGCACACTCAGACTCACACTAAGACTCACACTCAGACTCACACTCAGACTCGCACTCAGACTCACACGCACACTCACACGCACACTCACACGCACACTCAGACTGACACTCAAACTCACACTCACACTCACACGCACACTCACACGCACACTCCCACTCAGACTCACACTCACACTCAGACTCACACTCAGACTCACACGCACACTCAGACTCACACGCACACTCACACTCAGACTCACACGCACACTCACACTCAGACGCACACTCAGACTCAGACTCACACGCACACTCAGACTCACACGCACTCACATGCAGACTCACACTCACACGCACACTCACACGCACACTCACACTCAGACTCACACGCAGACTCACACTCAGACTCACACTCAGATTCACACTCAGACGCACACTAAGACGCACACTCAGACTCACACGCACACTCAGACTCACACTCAGACTCACACTCACACTCAGACTCACACTCAGACTCACACTCAGACTCACATGCACACTCACTCAGACTCTCACTCAGACTCTCACTCACACTCAGACTCACACGCACACTCACACGCACACTCACACGCACACTCACACTCAGACTCACACGCACACTCACACGCACACTCACACTCACACTCAGACTCACACTCAGACTCACACGCACACTCACACGCACACTCACACGCACACTCAGACTCACACGCACACTCACACGCACACTCACACGCACACTCAGACTCACACTCAGACTCACACTCAGACTCACACTCAGACTCTCACTCAGACTCACACTCAGACTCACACTCACACTCAGACTCACACTCAGACTCACACTCAGACTCACACTCAGACTCTCACTCACACGCACACTCACACGCACACTCAGACTCACACTCACACTCAGACTCACACTCAGACTCACACGCACACTCACACGCACACTCACACGCACACTCAGACTCACACGCACACTCACACGCACACTCACACGCACACTCAGACTCACACTCAGACTCACACTCAGACTCTCACTCAGACTCACACTCAGACTCACACTCACACTCAGACTCACACTCAGACTCACACTCAGACTCACACTCAGACTCTCACTCACACGCACACTCACACGCACACTCAGACTCACACGCACACTCACACTCACATGCACACTCACACTCAGACTCACATGCACACTCACACTCAGACTCACACGCACACTCACACTCACACTCAGACTCAGACTCACACGCACACTCAACGCCGCAGACACACAACACCCAACACACAAACACCGCGGCACACACAAATTTACGCACATACCGCACAACACACACATTGCACAAAACATACCTCCCACCAAAACACACACACACACCCACACAAACCGCGCAACACACATACACAACGATACAGACACACAGCGCTCCACAAATAACGACACACAACGCAACACACAAACAACACCGCTCTCACCCCCCGCCACACCCAGACAACACCCAGAACATGTACAGCCCCTACACAAACACTTGGTAACTACACACAACAACATCTATATATATATATCTATATATATATATAACAAAAATCATACATTAACCACACAATACGTAAATTCTAGAATACCCGATGCGTAGAATCGGGCCACCTTCTAGTAGTTAATAATTGAGGAAGGTGTGGTGTGCATAATTTATAAGGGAGGACAGGGTTTATAGTGTTCATTAGGGGGAAGTGTGACGGTCATAGTACACAAGGGCGGACAGTGTGGCAGTAATATGGTAGTATATATGTGGGGATGACGTGGTGGGAATATTTTATAGGAAAGGATAGTCTGGAGGACATGTACCATAAGAGGGATGGTGTGAAGTAATATGTTTTTGTAGGAAGCACAGTGAGGAGCAATTTTTTTTTTTTTTTTTTTTTTTAGTGGCACAGCATAGGGCTTATTGATGGCACAGCATTGGTGGTTATTTTTATGCAGGGACATTATAATGACAATGTTATTTTTCAGGGCACTATGTCAGGCCTGCGACACACATCCGTGCTGCCGGCACGTGTTTGTCATTTTTTACACGTATCGGCGGCACGGAGACACGTTAACCAATGCTACCCTATTGTAGCAGGCACACACACGTAAAACCACACGGAACGTGTGTCCGTGTGCGTTTGTACGTGTGTGCGTTTTTCAAAGCGCTGACATGTCAGTGATTTCTCCCGCAGCACGGGTGTCACATGGCCCGCACCCGTACCACACGGGTGTAGTGTGGATGCGGTCCCGTGTGACACGCGCCGGAGAAAACACACATGTCAGTGAAAAAAAAAAAAACATTAACTCACCTTCTCCAGCCCTCCTGTCTCTGCCGCTGCTGCCTCTTGCTGCCGACCGCCGCTCATTATTCTCATTGAATATTCACTTCACTGCCTGGCAGCAGCAGCAGCGGGGAGACGGGAGGGCTGGAGACTGAGGATCAGCACCACGGACAGCAGCGCGGACAGCAGGAAGGACCAGGTGAGTATAATAATTACCGGTTCTACGTGTGCTATCGCGGATAGCACACGTAGAACACACGTGTCCCGCACGTACCAGAGACACGTACTTACCTGCACGCAACACGCAGGGAAAATACGTGTCTCTCGGCACGTGCGTGAATTTCACGTGAGTGTGGCAGAGGCCTCAGGATGTGCTGTATTAGACCAGAGAAGAGGGAAGTCTGCAAAGACAAGCGGTGGATGTGAAGTCATTATGGAGTTGGGGACATGAGAAAACAGTGATCCTTGAGTGAATTATCACAGACATTTCCCTACACCAGGGTTCCCCAACTCCAGTCCTCGAGGGCCGCCAACAGTGCATGTTTTCAGGATTTCCTTAGCATTGCATGGGTGTTGAAATCATCAACTGTGCTGGTGATTAAATTATCACATGTGCAATACTAAGGAAATCCTGAAAACATGCACTGTTGGCAGCCCTTGAGGACTGGAATTGGGGACCCATGCCCTACACTAACATTTACAGAGGTTTAGGGGAGAAAATTAACAGAGTGCTTCTTTAATATTTGCTTCTTCAATATATGCAAATGAGAGTTCTTGAGTGCACCGTTGGTGTGGTCTTTGCTTTTGTGCACCGTTAAATCCTCGTATTTGTATTTTAAAGTCTTTTATTTTAATTGACAGTGCTCCATTAGTAAAAATGAGTGCTGTCTAAAATCAGCTTGCATATCTGATTTTACCGCTCTTACTAAGTGAGCGCTGTCAATCAAGATACGGGACTTGCTTTCATATGCAAATATAAGAGTGCACCAAAGCCCTCTCATTTGCATATTAAAATTTAGATTTTTAAGCAAATATTAGAGTTGTCCGGTCTGGAATGACAAGTCTGCAGCCATTCTGTGTAACTACATTTTTGTGAGGCTTCTCCGGTGTCTGTGCCAGTAATGGCGGTCAAGTATGCGATATGCAGACTCCCCACTAGAACTCATCTAGGGGGCATGGCCTCACTCTATACAAGTGCATTAAGTGAGGCTATACCCACTAGATGAGTTCTGACTGGGAGTCTGCATATCGCATACTTGACTGCAGACTTGCATTCTAGATCAGACAACCCCTTTAAGCTAAACTGTGTGTAAACTGTGTTTGATTTTTATAAGGGAACCATCCTCTATACAAATGTTTATTTAGGCAAGCAGAAAAATAATGTTCACCGGACAAACGTTTGCTCATGCATTGCGTAATATGACAGCCTGTTTAGTTTCCCATTATTGGCAGCATTGTAAATGCACCTCAAAGAGTAACTGAACTTTTGGGAGATTTTTTTCATGTTTTATGCCCAAAATTTCTGAGCAGATTGGTGGGGAATCTGGTCTGGAGACCCCGAACCACAGCTGAAAGGTTATTTTAGAAGAGCGCACACCGCGCAGAGCGGATACTATAGAAAATCATAGTCCTGTCTCTTAAGTAGAGATGAGCGAACCAGACGTGGTTCGGCTCGAGTTCGGTTCGTCGAACGGAGGTCTCGTTCGAGTTCAGTTCGGCGAATGTTCGACGAACCGAACTCGAACCAATAGGAAATAATGGGAGGCAATCACAAACACATAAAAACGCATTATAAATGTACACATACAGTTAATAAACATTGCCATAACACTTACCGGTCCCGCGATCCCTCCTGCACTCTGTCTCCTGCCGCTATTCCATCCGATGATCGCTGAATCCTCCCAGTAACCAACACTGCCAGCAGTGATGCAGGACCTATTGTGACGTCAAAATAGCCATGTGACCAGTCACGTGGCTATTATCTCATTAGCTACAGACTGGTCACATGACTATGACGCGTCATGTATGACCTGTCATTGCACTCTCCGGTACACGGTGCACATTTGTGTATCGCCGTGTACCGGCGACATGCTCTAGCACACGGTCGACTCCCCATTCCGTTAGGGACCGGCTGACACAGCCGGTCATTAACGGAGATCACCATTGCCGTAGCAACGCAGTTAGCAGTGACGTCACCGCTAACCGCGGCTCCGGGAATCACATGATCGGAGCCCTGTTGCTATGGTAACGCGTCTGTCAGCTTTACCGCTGTTACCGCTAGCAGCCAGCAGCACTGATCTCTCACGGAGTGAAGGCTGCACGCTGCTTCCCGTGCAGCCTTCATGGAGTGAAGGCTGCACGGGAAGCAGCGTCTTCCCCCATGCAGCAGTGATGGAGCCGAGCTGCATTTGTTGAACGAGAAAGACAGAAGACCATGGATCGTGGAGGGCCGACAGGGAGTAATAAAGATGGAGTCTCTAATGTGTCTGTGTATTTATTTTTATTAAAGTATTTTTTCTCTGTGTGGTGTTTTTTTTTAACCCTTTATTGGAGATTCTTAATGGCAGGCTCAAACGTGCCTGACATTAAGAATCTCTGGCTTAATACTGGCTAGTAAAACAAAGCCAGTATTAACTCATAATTACCCAACAAGCCACCTGGCTCCAGGGCTGTTGGAAGAGTTGAATACAGCGCCAGATGATGGCGCTTCTATGAGAGCGCCATTTTCTAGGGCGGCTGCGGACTACAATTCACAGCAGAGGCGCCCAGAAACCTCGGGCTAACCTGTGCTGCGGATTCCAATCTCCAGCTGCCTAGTTGTACCTGGCTGGACACAAAAATGGGGCAAAGCCCACGTCATTTGTTTTTTAATTATTTCATGAAATAAGTGAAATAATTAAAAAAAGCGGGCTTCCCTTAATTTTTGGTTCCCAGCCGGGTACAAATAGGCAAATGGGGGTTGGAGGCAGCCTGTGGCTGCCTGCTGTACCTGGCTAGCATACAAAAATATGGCGAAGCCCACGTCATTTTTTTGGTGGGAAAAAAACTTCTGCATACAGTCCTGGATGGAGTATGCTGAGCCTTGTAGTTCTGCAGCTGCTGTCTGCTCTTCTCCATACAGACAGACAGCAGCTGCAGAACTACAAGCCTCAGCATAATCCATCCAAGACTGTATGCAGAAGTTTTTTGCCCCCTGAAAAAATTATGTGGGCTTCGCCATATTTTTGTATGCTAGCCAGGTACAGCAGGCAGGTACGGCTGCCCCCAACCCCCAGTTGCCTATTTGTACCCGGCTGGGAGCCAAAAATAAAGGGAAGCCCTTTTTTTATTATTTCATGAATTTCATGAAATAATTAGAAAACAAATGACGTAGGCTTCGCCCCATTTTTGTGTCCAGCCAGGTACAACTAGTCAGCTAGGGATTGGAATCCGCAGCACAGGTTGGCCTGAGCTTTCTGGGCCCCACTGCTGCGAATTGCAGTCTGCAGCCGCCTCAGAAAATGGCACTTTCATAGAAGCGCCATCTTCTGGCGCTGTATCCAACTCTTCCAGCACCTGCCTGCTATACCTGGCTAGCATACAAAAATATGGCGAAGCTCACGTCCTTTTTTTGTAGTTTTTTGGCAAAAAAAATAAAAAATGCTTCCCTGGATTTTCCATTGCCAGTGAAGGTAACACCAAGCAGTGGGGGTTAGCAGCCAGTAGCTGCTTGGATTACCCTTAGCTAGCAATACAAAAAATGCAGCGGGAGCCCATATATATTTTTTTTAATTATTTATTTAAATAACTAAAAACAAAATGGGCTTCCCTGTATTTTGATTGCTGGCCATCACAGTGCTGTAAAAATAAAGCTTTAAAAAAAATGACGTAGCGCTCCGCGGTATTTTTGATTCTCAGCGCAGATAAAGCAGACAGCTATGGGTTGCCACCCCCATCTGCCTGGCGTTACCTTGGTTGGCAATCAAAATACAGGGAAGCCCATTAATTTTTTTTTTATTTAAAAAATAGTTAAAAAAAATGACGTTGGGTCCCCCCATTTTTGATAGCCAGCTAGGGTAAAGCAGACGGCTGTAGCCTGAAACCCACAGCTGGCAGCTTTTCCGTGGTTGGGGATCCAATGTGGAGGTCCCCCCAGGCTCTTTTTTTATAATTATTTTATAAATATTAATAATTACACAAAAAAAGTAGGGTCCCCCCAAATTGGATCACCAGCCAAGGTAAAGCGGACAGCTGTGGTCTGGTATTCTGGTATAGGGTGGGAAGGTCCATAGTTATTGGGCCTTCAGAGCCTAAAAATAGCAGGCCGCAGGCACCCCAGACGTGGCGCATCCACTAGATGCGCCAATCCTGGCGCTTCACCCCAGCTCATCCCGTGCCCTGGTGCAATGGCAAACAGGGTAATAAATCGGGTTGATACTATCTGTAAAGTCACCTGAGATCAAGCCCAGCAGTTTGTGATGTCATGGCGTCTATTAGATACCCAACATCATAAACTGTCAGTACTAACAAAAAAAAAATCGACAAAAGAAATTAATTTGAAAAAACAGTCCCCAAAACATTTCCTCTTTCACCAATTTATTGTAAGAAAAAAAGTAAAGGGGTCCCACGACAACTCTGGACCGTCTAGAATATAGATGGGAGACACTCAGGGAACGTATCCCCCATTTTCTAGGAGTGCAGACCCTTCATGTGAGGAGTGTGTGCAATGAATCTGCACTCACTCTCCCCGGGTCCACAGCAGCAGAGTCCATGTCGTAATGGTTGCTACCAAAGCTGCAATGCCCTGCTCATGAGGTAAGGGCATGCCTAATCAGGAGAACTATTCTACATTTCCAAATATTGGTATTTGCTGATATTATTGCTATTCCACCTACTACAGTTAGGTCCAGAAATATTTGGACAGTGACACAATTTTCGCGAGTTGGGCTCTGCATGCCACCACATTGGATTTGAAATGAAATCTCTACAACAGAATTCAAGTGCAGATTGTAACGTTTAATTTGAAGGTTTGAACAAAAATATCTGATAGAAATTGTAGGAATTGTACACATTTCTTTACAAACACTCCACATTTTAGGAGGTCAAAAGTAATTGGACAAATAAACCAAACCCAAACAAAATATTTTTATTTTCAATATTTTGTTGCGAATCCTTTGGAGGCAATCACTGCCTTAAGTCTGGAACCCATGAACATCACCAAACACTGGGTTTCCTCCTTCTTAATGCTTTGCCAGGCCTTTAAAGCCACAGCCTTCAGGTCTTGCTTGTTTGTGGGTCTTTCCGTCTTAAGTCTGGATTTGAGCAAGTGAAATGCATGCTCAATTGGGTTAAGATCTGGTGATTGACTTGGCCATTGCAAAATGTTACACTTTTTTGCACTCATGAACTCCTGGGTAGCTTTGGCTGTATGCTTGGGGTCATTGTCCATCTGTATTATGAAGCGTCGTCCGATCAACTTTGCGGCATTTGGCTGAATCTGGGCTGAAAGTATATCCCGGTACATTTCAGAATTCATCCGGCTACTCTTGTCTGCTCTTATGTCATCAATAAACACAAGTGACCCAGTGCCATTGAAAGCCATGCATGCCCATGCCATCACGTTGCCTCCACCATGTTTTACAGAGGATGTGGTGTGCCTTGGATCATGTGCCGTTCCCTTTCTTCTCCAAACTTTTTTCTTCCCATCATTCTGGTACAGGTTGATCTTTGTCTCATCTGTCCATAGAATACTTTTCCAGAACTGAGCTGGCTTCATGAGGTGTTTTTCAGCAAATTTAACTCTGGCCTGTCTATTTTTGGAATTGATGAATGGTTTGCATCTAGATGTGAACCCTTTGTATTTACTTTCATGGAGTCTTCTCTTTACTGTTGACTTAGAGACAGATACACCTACTTCACTGAGAGTGTTCTGGACTTCAGTGGATGTTGTGATCGGGTTCTTCTTCACCAAAGAAAGTATGCGGCGATCATCCACCACTGTTGTCATCCGTGGACGCCCAGGCCTTTTTGAGTTCCCAAGCTCACCAGTCAATTCCTTTTTTCTCAGAATGTACCCGACTGTTAATTTTGCTACTCCAAGCATATCTGCTATCTCTCTGATGGATTTTTTCTTTTTTTTCAGCCTCAGGATGTTCTGCTTCACCTCAATTGAGAGTTCCTTAGACCGCATGTTGTCTGGTCACAGCAACAACTTCCAAATGCAAAACCACACACCTGTAATCAACCCCAGACCTTTTAACTACTTCATTGATTACAGGTTAACGAGGGAGACGCCTTCAGAGATAATTGCAGCCCTTAGAGTCCCTTGTCCAATTACTTTTGGTCCCTTGAAAAAGAGGTGGCTATGCATTCCAGAGCTATGATTCCTAAACCCTTTCTCCGATTTGGATGTGAAAACTCTTATATTGCAGCTGGGAGTGTGCACTTTCAGCCCATATTATATATATAATTGTATTTCTGAACATGTTTTTGTAAACAGCTAAAATAACAAAACTTGTGTCACTGTCCAAATATTTCTGGACCTAACTGTATATATTGGGGATAGGATCTTGGAGATGGAATACCCCTTTAAGTCCAGTTATCCAGCTGAATGAATACTTAACAACAGAGCTCGCTATTTAGGTGTGTTTTCTTGTGGCGTATAACAGACTCTCATGTTTGGTAGTCGTTCAGCAGGGAAACTATAAAAGCAAATCCCTCCATTTGGAAATGTAGTATATAGCTCTCCTGATCAATTATGTTCCTTACCTCATGAGCAGGGCATTGCAGTAATAATAATAATTTATTCATTTATATAGCGTTATTAATTCCATAGCGCTGTATGTCTTTGGAGTGTGGGAGGAAACCGGAGTACCCGGAGAAAACCCACGCAAACGCGGGGAGAACATACAAACTCTTTGCAGATGGTGCCCTTGGTGAGAATTGAACCCAGGACCTCAGCACTGCAAGACTGCAGTGCTAACCACTGAGCAATTGTGCCGCCCATTTAGCTTACAGATGCATAACCACCACTCACTGTGTTTGAACACAGGAAGCTGAGCTGACAGCCGCTCTGTGCATGCGGCAGCGTCTATTGTGAAGGAGAAGGCCGTGGGGGGATCAACGCTGCACAGGTACCGTGGGACACCGGGGAACACCGGTGGGGTTATAGGGGGTGACCTGGCAGGGCCTGGGGAGGAGTTTTCTGTCGCATGTGTCATGGCACATACGACAGAAATCAGAGGAGTAGGGTGAATGCGGCCGGCGCGATGCTGTGTGCGCGGCCATCTTGGATTTCTGGGAGGGCATCAGGGGGGGGCACTTTGGCGACATCGGGGGACCGGAGGGGACCGGGGAGGAGATTTATCATGTTTGTTCATGCCAGATGGGAGATAAATAATTTTTTACCGGCGTTGTTATTTACTGTAACGTGATCATTGGTATACGCTGTAAACCTGTGATCACGTGAGCGGGGACCGGAAAAACCATCCTGAATCATGATCTCCAGGGTCTCAGCTAGCTCTGAAACCCCGGAGATTTTCTGACGCTGGGGGGCGTTATTCACTTATTTCTGCCTGCTGTTTATAAACGGCAGATCAGAATAAGGCTACATTCACACGACCGATCCATTTTTGTGGTCTGCAAAAAACAGTCCGTTTTTTTTCCACGGATGCATCCGTGTGGCATCCGTTTCCGTTCCGTAGACGGTCCGTATGTCATCTGTTTGTCATCCGTGTGCCTTCCGTTTTTTTTGTGTACTGCAAAAAAACTGAAGGAGGGAAAATACATAAATTTACCCAGGATCCATAGCTTCAACCTACATGAGGCGGTCACATGTTCACTCCAGTGCCATTTTCTACTGCTTTTCACAGCGTAGAGCGCTCTGGTGATTTTCCTGTGCTTGTACACTTCATATCAGTCTTTTCTGTCATTATAATGGCAGAAAGACACATAATGTCCCACTCTCCTGCATTTTGTAATTTTGCACCCTTTGGTGCCTTTCATGTGGCACTAAGGGGTGCTTAGCTTTGTATTTAGCCAAAAAAATGAAAAAAAAAAATGACGTAGGGTTCCCCCTATTTTTGTAGCCAGCTAGGGTAAAGCAGACGGCTGCAGCCTGCAGACCACATCTGGCAGCCTCACCTTGGCTGGTAATCCAAAACTGAGGGCACCCCACGCTGTTATTTTAAATTAAATAAATAATTAAAAAAAAAAACACGTAGGGGTCCCCCCCAAAATTGGATCACCAGCCAAGGTAAAGCAGACAGCTGTGGTCTGATATTCTCAGACTAGGGAGGTCCATGGTTATTGGACTCTCCCCAGCCTAAAAATAGCAGGCCGCAGCCGCCCCAGAAGTGGCACATGCATTAGATGTGCCAATCCTGGTGCTTCGCCCCAGCTCATCCCGTGCCCTGGTGCGGTGGCAAACGGGGTAATATATGGGGTTAATACCAGATGTGTAATGTCACCTGGCATCAAACCCTGGGGTTGGTGAGGTCAGGCGTCTATCAGATACCCGACATCACCAACCCAGTCAGTAATGAAAAAAAATAGACGACAAACACATTTTTATTTGAAAAAACACTCCCCAATACATTCCCTTTTTAACCAATTTATTAGAAAGAAAAACAAATCCAGGTCTGGTGTAATCCAAGGGGTTGCCATGACAATCCACACTGTCCTAGTCAATGAAGAGCAGGATGTTCCCCATTGGCTGGGAGAGCAGTGCAGTGACCTGAGCTAACATCAATGGGTCAGCCCAGGTCACTGGAGGGGATGACAAGTGCTGCTGTCAGCGAGGTACATTACCTGCGCTGATCTCCTGCACTGCTGACAGCACCTGTCACTGAGTTCAATGACCGCCGCCTTCACAGCCAAGTATCGCGAGAGGCCCGTGATGTCACCGCTAGTCAGTCTCGGGTCGGAAGCGAGAGAAGGTGATGTGACAAGCGACGGCCATGGAGGACAGTGACAGCGCTGAGGTCGGGACTTCATCACCGCAGGTAAGCCGAGCGGGACCATGTGTGCAGAGTGCCAGGAGGACGTCAGTGTCGTGGACTGCATGGCTGGGGACGTGTGTGTGTGTGTGTGTGTGTGTGAGTGTGTGTGTGTGTACACATGCCACGTGCAGAAGGGGGCGGAGTGAGCTGAGCGGGGAAGTGTGGGCTTCCTGCACGTAACTAGGATAAACATCGGGTTACTAACCAAAGCGCTTTGCTTGGATACCCGATGTTTATCTTGGTTACCAGCTTCTGGCAGGCTTCCAGCGATGGCTCCTGCACACTGTAGCTGTAAAAAGCCCTGCTTTTTGCTGCTAGAACTGTTCTCGAACGTATCTAGAACTATCGAGCTTTAGCAAAAAGCTCGAGTTCTAGTTCGATCTAGAACAGCCCCCAAAATCACTCGAGCCGCGAACTGGAGAACCTCGAACCGCGAACCGCGCTCAACTCTACTCTTAAGCCATACACTTCTAAGGGGTCTTTTGCAAAATCTATGGGGGTCTCAGGACCAAGACCTACACTAATGTGCTCAGAATTAATGGAAATAAAACATAGAAGATATCTCCCAAAAGTTAAGGTTTTGTCATGATTGATTCCTGGCTCAGCTGGAGCTGAGCCTTTTTTTAGTTTCACTTCTGATGCAGGTCACGTTAGGGGTTAATCCTTCCTGCCTCGTTCTGGAGGTCAGGCTGCTTTATTAGGGCACTGTTTCTCTTGGACTTCGCCAGTGATATTTCTGGCTCTGCTGTGTTCTGCTCTTGAGTGACCTGTTGTCTGCCCTGCCCCCTCCTGACCTCCGTTTTCACCTGACCTGTTAACCTCCTCTGTTGTCTGTTTCCATCAGTGTCTCTCCCGCTGTCTCCCTGTTCGTTCCTTATCTGTTTACCTTAATTCTGTCTTGTCTTCCCACTCCCCCTCGCTTCTAGGCTCTGATTTCCCGGCTACTGACTATTTGCTTCCCTCTGACTACATTTAGACTTTGCCCTTGTGTACTTACAAGACCTCATGGTGGGACACGGCTTTCTGACAATTCTACTGCCATCTGGTGGGCTTGACTAATATTACCTCTGCTAGGGAATTCCCTGCTCATTCGTTTCCTCCACTTTTACGCCCCCTAGTGTTTTACCAGCTAACTACCTTCTCAGATAGTTTCAGGAATCCTCTCTGTCCCACATTACTGCGCTGTACTGCTATTGTACATCTTAGAGTACAGCGTGACAGGTTTTTTTTAAATGTTTAATAGTGCTACTGCCTACATCGCATTAGTACTGTGGTTCCTGTATGGTCCGTAGTCTGATCATGGCTGGTAGCAACACTGCTTACCATTATTAAAGACATAGTAGGAGCTGCAGTGTCATGCATTACAATTATATGTTGGGCTGGCTTTGGTTCGATGATTTAATCTTACAGTAAATTCAGGTTGGTTCTTGGTTCTGGTGATATAATCATGTACCAATAGTGGTTCTGGTTATGTAATAGTGATTTGAGGTTGTTCTGGTGATGTTATTGTGTACAGATGGTGGTTCTGATGATGTAACCTTGTACAGATGGTGGTTGTGGTGATGTAGTCGTGATTTGACCTTGTTTCTGGTGATGTAGTCATGATTTGAGATTGGTTCTGGTAATATTATCGTGATTTGAGGTTGGTTCTGGTAATGTTATCGTGATTTGAGGTTGGTTATGGTAACGTTATCGTGATTTGAGGCTGGTTATGGGGATGTAGCTGTGTGCAGATGGTGGTTCTGGTTATGTAGTTATGATGAGGTTGGATCTGGTGATGTAGTCATGTAGATGTAGCAATATTTAATGTATTAGACTTGACAGTAGATCATTTTTGAGTCAGTGTGCCAGGCTAACAATATATCTGTCTGTGTCCATACGTCAGCCAAATAAGTATTTGACTAAAGCTCCCATACACTATGGACAGGTGTCCCATCATTCGGCTGGCAGCTATCTCCCTGACTCTCCCATACACTATAGACAGGTGTCCCATCATTCGGCTAGCAGCTATCTCCCTGACTCCCCCATACACTATAGACAGGTGTTCCATCACTTGTCTGGCAGCTATCTCCCTGACTCTCCCATAGACTATAGACAGGTGTCCCATCATTTGGCTGGCAGCTATCTCCCAAACTCCTCCATACACTATAGACAGTTGTCCCATCATTCGGCTGGCAGCTATATCCCTGACTCCCCCATACACTATAGACAGCTGTCCCATCATTTGGCTGGCAGCTACCTCCCTGGCAGCTACCTCCCTGATGACGCCATACACTATAGACAGGTTTCCCATCATTCAGCTGGCACCTTTCTCCCTAGCTCTCCCATGTACTATAGACAGGTGGCTCATCTCTTAGAGGAAAAAAAGATCCACAGTCCGAAATTGGACACACTTGTTCCTCATCTCCCTGAAATTCAGACTGTCAGCCGATCCTGTCTATCTCCGAGTTAGTCTGTGTGCAACCACCATAACTACTATATGAAGGGTATAAATATACAATACCAAAAGACACGGACAATCCCATGCCATATTCACAATATGGATAAAGCCATATACAGATTAGTAGTAGCAACAAAGAGAAAAATTCTGTACAACGACTAGATTGTAAAAAAGTTTTTTATTAATGAAATAGCTAAAAAGCAGACAAACAATATAGGATTAAAATTGCAGAGACAGATGGTGAGTACCAATAGATGGCGCCCTCACCCCACAATAGGTACATGGTAGCACATGTTAAAGACAAACACACAGCACATAAAGGGCTAAAGAACCCGATTGTATACAAATGAAATGTGCTGATAATCATATAGTGCTTGTTACAATTGCATCAAAAATACACAGTGTAAAGGCCATGTAACAACGCACTGAAGAAATATATAAAGTGCAACCTAACGTACCTATATGGTGGATGAGAGCCCAGATCCCCGACCCATAGGTTTCGGTGTGACTCCTTCTTCCGGGGGTCATATGAAGGGTATGTACACACCATGGCTTTTACACATCTGCTCATCTTTTGAGTTTCTCAGGTGGAGGACAGGTTAAGAAACACTGCCATCTTGTCAGCAACTTCCAAGCGGTAGCAGCAGAAAAACCTCTATGTCTTTTAAAACCTCAAGCTGTTAAAAGAACCTAAAAAAGTGAATGTATGCACAGCAAATGCAGATCTTTATTATTTTGGTGTTTAGCACTTTTTCAACTGTTTTACAGAGTAGATCCACCTGAAATAAATGTTGTGTTGACATACTCATACACATACAGTTAGGTTCAGAAATATTTGGACAGTGACACAATTTTGGCGAGTTGGGCTCTGCATGCCACCACATTGGATTTGAAATGAAACCTCTACAACAGAATTCAAGTGCAGATTGTAACATTTAATTTGAAGGTTTGAACAAAAATATCTGATAGAAATTGTAGGAATTGTACACATTTCTTTACAAACACTCCACATTTTAGGAGGTCAAAAGTAATTGGACAAATAAACCAAACCCAAACAAAATATTTTTATTTTCAATATTTTGTTGCGAATCCTTTGGAGGCAATCACTGCCTTAAGTCTGGAACCCATGGACATCACCAAACGCTGGGTTTCCTCCTTCTTAATGCTTTGCCAGGCCTTTACAGCCGCAGCCTTCAGGTCTTGCTTGTTTGTGGGTCTTTCCGTCTTAAGTCTGGATTTGAGCAAGTGAAATGCATGCTCAATTGGGTTAAGATCTGGTGATTGACTTGGCCATTGCAGAATGTTCCACTTTTTTGCACTCATGAACTCCTGGGTAGCTTTGGCTGTATGCTTGGGGTCATTGTCCATCTGTATTATGAAGCGTCGTCCGATCAACTTTGCGGCATTTGGCTGAATCTGGGCTGAAAGTAAATCCCGGTACATTTCAGAATTCATCCGGCTACTCTTGTCTGCTCTTATGTCATCAATAAACACAAGTGACCCAGTGCCATTGAAAGCCATGCATGCCCATGCCATCACGTTGCCTCCACCATGTTTTACAGAGGATGTGGTGTGCCTTGGATCATGTGCCGTTCCCTTTCTTCTCCAAACTTTTTTCTCCCCATCATTCTGGTACAGGTTGATCTTGGTCTCATCTGTCCATAGAATACTTTTCCAGAACTGAGCTGGCTTCATGAGGTGTTTTTCAGCAAATTTAACTCTGGCCTGTCTATTTTTGGAATTGATGAATGGTTTGCATCTAGATGTGAACCCTTTGTATTTACTTTCATGGAGTCTTCTCTTTACTGTTGACTTAGAGACAGATACACCTACTTCACTGAGAGTGTTCTGGACTTCAGTGGATGTTGTGATCGGGTTCTTCTTCACCAAAGAAAGTATGCGGCGATCATCCACCACTGTTGTCATCCGTGGCCGCCTAGGCCTTTTTGAGTTCCCAAGCTCACCAGTCAATTTCTTTTTTCTCAGAATGTACCCGACTGTTGATTTTGCTACTCCAAGCATGTCTGCTATCTCTCTGGTGGATTTTTTCTTTTTTTTCAGCCTCAGGATGTTCTGCTTCAACTCAATTGAGAGTTCCTTAGACCACATGTTGTCTGGTCACAGCAACAGCTTCCAAATGCAAAACCACACACCTGTAATCAACCCCAGACCTTTTAACTACTTCATTGATTACAGGTTAACGAGGGAGACGCCTTCAGATTTAATTGCAGCCCTTAGAGTCTCTTGTCCAATTACTTTTGGTCCCTTGAAAAAGAGGAGGCTATGCATTACAGAGCTATGATTCCTAAACCCTTTCTCCGATTTGGATGTGAAAACTCTCATATTGCAGCTGGGAGTGTGCACTTTCAGCCCATATTATATATATAATTGTATTTCTGAACATGTTTTTGTAAACAGCTAAAATAACAAAACTTGTGTCACTGTCCAAATATTTCTGAACCTAACTGTACATAATTTTACGCTGTCAGTAAGGAGCACGACCACTTAAAGTGCCTAGGGCAGCATGAAAACCAAATACAGTGCTGGCGGTATGATATCTGCACATTCCCATTTTGTTTGTACTTGCATATAATCATTTGTACAGATCAACAAGGCACCTTCAGGTATCTGGAAATTGCACCCACGGATGAAGCAGACTTGTGTAAGTCCACAATTCTCTTCCTGAGATCTTAGCTGAATTCTTTTGACTTTCTCATGATGCAGCGTGTTTCAAGTGTCCATTAAAATACATCCACAGGTGTTTCTCTAAGTAACTCAGATGTTGCCATTCAACCTATGAGAAGCTCCCAAAGACATGACATCATCATATGGGCCGTCCCATATTGTTTAAAGGCATAGTACTCTTAAGGGCACTTTACACCCAGCGATATCGCTATCGATATTGCTAGCGAGCGTACCCGCCCTCGTCGGTTGTGCATCACGGGCAAATCACTGCCCGTGGCACACAACATTGCTCACACCCGTCACACATACTTATCTGCCTAGCAACGTCGCTGTGGCCGGTGAACCCATTCCTTTCTAAGGGGGCGGTTCGTGCAGCGTCACAGCGGCATCACTAAGCGGCTGCCCAATAGAAGCGGAGGGGCGGAGATGAGCGGGACGAACATCCCGCCCACATCCTTCCTTCCTCATTGCAGGCAAACGCAGGTACGGTGATGTTCCTCATTCCTGCGGTGTCACACGTAGCGATGTGTGCTGCCGCAGGAACGGCGAACAACCTGCGTCCTGCAACAGCAACGATAATCGGGAAAGGAGCGACATGTTAACGATCAAAGATTAGGTAAGTAATTTTGATCGTTAACGGTCGTTCATGCGTTTCACACGCAACAACGTTGCTAATGAGGCCGGATGTGCATCACGAATTTCGTGACCCCCAACGACATCTCGTTAGCGATGTTATTGCGTGTAAAGCGGCCGTTAGTGTATAAACATTTTTGAATTTGCAGAAAGCATTAAATATGTCATAAAAAATTCTCTATCTCTCTAATTCTTCTTACAAATATAAATAATTTTATTAATACTAATTGACCTAAAACGGGGAAGGTTTATTCATATTTCATGTCAAATAATGAGAAAAACATGCAAATTTGTCTTTGTAGGTAGTGTGAATTTTTCACTGAATGACAATAAGGACCTATCAAATTCACAAACACAAAGAAATCAAACCATAATGTCCATAAATTTAGTGATGTGAAATAATGACAAATAACATAGGTTAAAACTATTGACATTTTAATGATTTTAAAAGGACCTACAAATTTAGGTGCAAACTTTCTAGACATAACTTTTAAGCTTAGATTCTTTGATTTCAGCCACACAAAATCCACAACTTTAAAGACATGAGCCTTCCTTCATCTGTAGTTTGCACGTTTTGGCCCATTTATCAGCTACCAAAAGACCTCCTTCGATCTTATTCCAAACCCTAATTAATAAGGAAGAAAATCTTTCCTGTGGCACGGGGGAATGTAATCAGGAAAAGTGTTATGATTCTCTTGTGCAGAATACTATTGTTCAGTATTGTTCTGCCATGCTCTCCTGCAGAGCCGGTATATGTTGCCTATAGTGCTGCGCAATTTGCAGGATGAATGATCTGCACTTTGTTTCACAGCGCTGGGATTCACACTGTCCTGGGAGGTGCTCTCGCAGATGCTTCTTGTTCCTGGTGATTGCTCTGCTTCTTTAGGGAGCGTGTTAGCTCAGGATGCCACCAGTCGAGCTTCCTATTTACAGTTATGCTGTTGGCTCCCGTGGTGCTCAGTGTTTAGATCTTGGTCTCTCGACTCTGGATTGCTGTTTATCCATCTCTACCTGTCCTCCCCTGTTTCTGTTGTGGCTTCCCAGCTTCTGACCTCGGACTTCTGCCTGACCACATCCTTGCCTGTTCCCTGTATCTTGTATGTACTCTCCTGGAATGCTGACCTTCAGCTTGTATCTCAACCTTGTCTCTGTCTGCCCTCCATGTACTGTCGTGCCCTCCTAGTTTATGATCTCGGCCTGTCTGACTACCTCTCCATTTACTGCATACTAGTAATGTCTAGCGCCACTTTATGACAGTCATCACAAAAAGTTCCAAAGACCTGGACCTAAGCCTCCACTGCAAAAAAAAAAGGGTCCTAATAGCCGTAAAGGTATGGGTATTTAGAGCAATCTGGGTAAGGGGCATAAACTCAATCTAGTTTTCCCAATTAGAAGAAATAAAAAAACCCTCAAATGCTGCTCTACTTTTTGGTTCATCCTTTCTGTTTGCACATTAGTGTCAGGATGGTAACATGAGGAAGAAGACAGCTTAATTTCCAATCTGGAGCAAAAACTATGACAAAAGCTGGCAAGAAATTGAACCCTTCTATCAGAAATGTTTTCGGGAACACCAAGCAATTTAACAATATGAAAAATGAACAAAGTTGCTAAGCTCTTAGCAGTTTGCAGTTTTTGAAGTCATACCAAAGGAAACATTTTGCTTACACGGTCTACCACCATCCACATGACTGTATCACTACCAGAGTGGGCAAGTCGGTAACAAAGTCCATAGACAAGTGGGTCCAAGGCTGCAACAGAACATTGTTAAGGAAGAGATAGCCTGCTGGAGCTTGATGAGTGGCTTTAGCCTTGGCACAGACTCTGCATCTATGGACATATTCCTCAATTTGCGTCCAAGCATTTTGCCATCAAATCTAGCAAAAGATCTCATAGTGGCAGAATGTCCAGCTAACACAGAATAATGCACTTTATTAAGAAGATCAACTCTTAAAGTGGGCAGTGCATAAAGTTTGCTTATACGAAAACCTTCTGGAGCACTATCCTGAGCATCCTGAATGCACTGCCTGAGATCTACCTCTAGAGCACCAACCACCACCCCCTCACTTGACTGGATTTTCATCCCTCAACTTTGGGACAAGGCAATGGGACAACATTTCAGTATTGGCATTCTAAGATTCAAGGAGATAAGTAACAACATAATCAAACTGAACCAAAAAGTCTCCACTGAGACTGTTTGGTGATTAATCACTTAGCAGCATTAATATAAAAGAGGTTCTTATGATCAGTAAATAGAGTCACCCTATGTTTTGCCCCCTTCAACCAATGTCTCCATTCCTCAAAGGCTCTTTTAACAGCCATAAGTTCTTAGTCACTTACAGTATATCATAATTGGATTCTTCTTTAGTGAACTTCAGAGGGTTAAAAGCACATGGAGGTAAACACCCACTTTTTTCTGGAAAGAACAGCTCTCATTGCAATAGAGGAAGCATCTACCTCAACAAAAAAAGGCAAATCTACATCATTTTGACTGAGAAGGTCCTTAGAGAAAGCTGTTTTGAGAGCCAAAAAGCATCTACTGCCTCAGCTAAAGAAGGAGAAAAATCTATTCCTTTCCTAGTCATGTCAATTAAAGGCTTGACTATGACTGAAAGTTCTTAATGAACTGCAGATCAAAATTTGCAAGGCCAACTAATCTAGCTTCAAGATTACTTGGTTGAATCTAAACAAGGACATCTGGCACCTTAACTGGGTCCAACCAAAAGTTTGATGCAGAAACCAAATGTCCTAACAACTGGACATGCTGCAGTTCAAATTGACATTTCCCTAGTTTAGCAAATAAATGGTTATCATGTGGAACCTGGAGAACCTATCTGACATGCTCACAATGGTCCTCAAGAGTGTGCGATTAAATCAATATGCCATCTATGTAAATTACCACAAATATACCCACCAGAGAATGAAAAATATAATTCATTATATTTTGATAGACTGCCAGAGCATTCGTTATACCAAATGGCATCATTAAATTTTCAAAATGACCTTCGGGTTTATTGAATGAAGTCTTCCATTCATCCCCCTGACAAACACATAAAGTCAAGTTTGGAAAGCCATTTTGCTCCATATAATTGGTTAAAAAGTTCACGTTTCAACTGTATATGCCCTTCCGCCTCTCCAGATGCCCTGTTCTGTTTTTTTTGTTAAAAAAAATATGGAGGGTTGAGTTCATGCTTGGATTTTAGAGAGATTGATAAAATCACAGTTCACAATCTGTACCCTTTACCCTTATGCTTTATTCCCATTAACCAGGTTCTTTTGAATACACTGATGTCAAGACCTTTCTCTCCGGTAGAGAAAGAAAGGTTAAACAAATGATCTTTAGGCATTTTTTTTCTGCTATGAAGTCAATAGCACAATCCTGTGACCTATGCAGCGGAAGAACACTACACCAAGTCTACACCAAAAAGATCACAGAAGTCCTCAATGAATTCTGGATCATGAGTCTTCACATCAGCCAAAGATATAGATAGATATACGGGAAATCAAAAATCAACCCAAAACATAACTCTTGAGTTTCCCAATTGATTTCAGGAATGTGCTTAATTAACCATGACGAGCTTACCACTAACTTTGCAGGTAGGGAAGGAAAACCCATGAATGTAATGGACTCACTATGTAACCCTCCGAACTTCATACATTCAGCATATTCTCAACTTTCCAAGTAATGTGACTTTGAGAAAGACTGGAGTTTTCAATTGGCAAAAATGTAATGGGAAAGCTGAGAGAAGAGACATTATAACTGCAGTTTACAGCAAAATAATGATCAATTAGATTCAAGGCAGAACCTGAGTTCACAAATGGAGACATAATTTTAAAACCACATTTAATCTCTAAAACATTTGCCTGTACAGTAAACAATCTGAGTCTCATGGAATCAGAAATTAGAAATTCATTATTATATTTGAAACACTGAACCACGATGTGACACAAATGACTACAATGTAAATAAAATGAGCTAAAGCTCATTTTGTACCCTCTATAGCAGGGGTCTCAAACTCGGCCGAGTATAAGGGCCGCACATAGCAAAAAAATGTATTCAGGGGGACGCATTCTTTGCTTGACCCAGTAACATTTTTAGTGATCACACATTTTTTCTATACACCTTTGGATCATGTTTTTTTTAACATTTTTCACTTGTTTATTATAACAAATATGTAATTTTTTTATTTCAGTTAATATATAAAAATATTTTGAATGTGAAAAAAATCATTCTTTAGTTTGTTTTTTACATTTTATCCTTTTCTTGTAAGTAATATCGCTTTACAATTACCACCATATAGTAACATTTTGTAGTAATATTTCCATCCTGGTCCTCATCTTTTAGTAATCTCCCCATCCTGTAGTAAGGTTCCCATGTTGTCCCCTGTAGTAATGTGCCCATGTTGTCCCCTGTATTAATGTTCCCATATTGTCCTCTGTGGTAATGTGCCCATATTGTCCATTGTGGTAATGTGCCCATATTGTAGTAATGTGCCCATATTGTCCCCTGTGTTAATGTGCTCATATTGTAGTAAAATATCCATGTTACCCCTTTGTAGTAATGTGCCCACATTGTCCCCTGTAGTAATATGCCCACGTTGTCTGCTGTTGTAATGTGCCCAAATTGTCTCCAGTGATAATGTGCCCTTTTTGTGCCCTGTGATAATGTGCCCATATTGTAGTAAAATACCAATATTGTCCCATTGTGGTAATGTGCCCACATTGTCCCCTGTGGTAATGTGCCCATATTGTCCTCTGTGGTAATGTGCCCATATTTTCCATTTTGGTATTGTTCCCATATTGCAGTAATGTGCCCATATTTTCCCCTGTGTTAATGTGCCCATATTGTAGTAATGTGACCATATTGTCCCCTTGTGGTAAAGGGCCCATATTGTCCTCTTGTGGTAATGTGCCCACATTGTCCCCTGTGGTAATGTGCCCACATTGTCACCTAAAGTAATGTGCCCACATTGTCCCCTGGGGTAATGTGTCCATATTGTGCCCTGATGTAATATGCCCATATTGTGTCCTGTTGTAATGTGTCCATATTGTAGTAATATGCCCATACTGTCTTCTGCGGTAATGTGCCCATATTGTAGTAATGTGCCCATACTGTCTCCTGTGGTAATTTGCCCATATTGCGGTAATGTGCCGACATTGACCCCTCTGGTAATGTGCCCATAATGTGGTAATGTGCCCATATTGTAATGTGCCCATATTGTCCTCTGTGGTAATGTGCCCATATTGTCCTCTGTGGCATTCTGGCCATATTGTAGTAATGTACCCATATTGTTCCTTGTGGTAAAGTGCCCACATTGTCCCCTGTGGTAATGTGACCATATTGTCTCCTGTGGTAATGTGCCCACATTGTGCCCTGTTGCAATGTGTCCATATTGTGCCCTCTTGTAATATGCCCATATTGTGCCCTGTTGTAATGTGTCCATATTGTAGCAATGTGCCCATGCTGTTTCCTGTGGTAATGTGCCCATATTGTGATAATGTGTCCACATTGTCCCCTGTGGTAATGTGGCCCCATTGTCTCCTGTGGTAATGTGCCCACATTGTATCCTGTTATAATGTGTCCATATTGTGCCCTGTTGTAATGTGCCCATATTGTGCCCATATTGTGGTAATGAGTCTATATTGTGGTAATGTGCCCATATTGTCCCCTGTGGTAATGTGCCCATATTGTGGTAATGTGCCCATATTGTCCCCTGTGGTAATGTGCCCATAATGTGGTAATGTGCCCATATTGTCCTCTGTGGTAATGTGCCCATATTGTCCTCTGTGGCATTCTGCCCATATTGTGGTAATGTGCCCATATTGTGGTAATGTGCCCATATTGTCCCCTGTGGTAATGTGCCCATATTTTGGTAATGTGCCCATATTGTCCTCTGTGGTAATGTGCCCATATTGTCCTCTGTGGCATTCTGCCCATATTGTGGTAATGTACCCATATTGTTCCTTGTGGTAAAGTGCCCACATTGTCCCCTGTGGCAATGTGTCCATATTGTCTCCTGTGGTAATGTGCCCACATTGTGCCCTGTTGCAATGTGTCCATATTGTGCCCTGTTGTAATATGCCCATATTGTGTCCTGTTGTAATGTGTCCATATTGTAGTAATGTGCCCATGCTGTTTCCTGTGGTAATGTGCCCATATTGTGATAATGTGTCCATATTGTCTTCTGTGGTAATGTTCCCACATTGTCCCCTGTGGTAATGTGGCCACATTGTCTCCTGTGGTAATGTGGCCACATTGTCTCCTGTGGTAATGTGCCCACATTGTTCCTTATGGTAATGTGCCCACATTGTCTCCCGTGGTAATGTACCCATATTGTTCCCTATGGTAATGTGTCCACATTGTCTCCTGTGGTAATGTTCCCACATTGTACCCTGTTGTAATGTGTCCATATTGTGCCCTGTTGTAATGTGCCCATATTGTGCCCATATTGTGGTAATGAGTCCATATTGTGGTAATGTGCCCATATTGTGCTCTGTGGCAATGTGCTCATATTGTGGTAATGTGTCCATATTGTCCTGTGTGGTAATGTGCCCATATTGTGGTAATGTGCCCATATTGTCCCCTGTGGTAATGTGCCCATATTGTAGTAAAATACCCATGTTACCCCTTTGTGGTAATGTGCCCACATTATCCCCTGTAGTAATATGCCCACATTGTCCCCTGTGGTAATGTGCCCACATTGTCTCCTTTGATAATGTGCCCTTTTTGTGCCCTGTGGTAATGTGCCCATATTGTAGTAAAATACCCATATTGTCCCTTTGTGGTAATGTGCCCACATTGTCCTCTGTGGTAATGTGCCCATATTGTCCCTTGTGGTCATGTGCCCATGTTGTCCCCTGTAGTAGTATGCACATATTGTCCTCTGTGGTAATGTGCCCATATTTTCCATTTTGGTATTGTTCCCATATTGTCCCCTGTGGTAATGTGCCCATATTGTAGTAATGTGCCCGTATTGTCCCCTGTGGTAATGTGCCCACATTGTCCCCCATAGTAATGTGCCCACATTGTGCCCTCTTGTAATGTGTCCATATTGTGCCCTGTTGTAATGTGCCCATATTGTTCCTTTTTGTAATGTGTCCATATTGCATTAATGTGCCCATATTTTCCCCTGTGGTAATGTGCCCATATAGTAGTAATGTGACCATATTGTCCCCTTGTGGTAAGGGGCCCATATTGTCCTCTTGTGGTAATGTGCCCACATTGTCCCCTGTGGTAATGTGCCCACATTGTCCCCTAAAGTATTGTGCCCACATTGACCCCTGTGGTAATGTGTCCATATTGTGCCCTGATGTAATATGCCCATATTGTGTCCTGTTGTAATGTGTCCATATTGTAGTAATATGCCCATACTGTCTTCTGCGGTAATGTGCTCATATTGTATTAATGTGCCCATACTGTCTCCTGTGGTAATTTGCCCATATTGTGGTAATGTGCCTATATTGTCCCCTGTGGTAATGTGCCCATAATGTGGTAATGTGCCTATATTGTAATGTGCACATATTGTGGTAATGTGCCCATATTGTCCTCTGTGGTAATGTGCCCATATTGTCCTCTGTGGCATTCTGCCCATATTGTAGTAATGTACCCATATTGTTCCTTGTGGTAAAGTGCCCACATTGTCCCCTGTAGTAATGTGACCATATTGTCTCCTGTGGTAATGTGCCCACATTGTGCCCTGTAGCAATGTGTCCATATTGTGCCCTCTTGTAATGTGTCCGTATTGTAGCAGTGTGCCCATGCTGTTTCCTGTGGTAATGTGCCCATATTGTGATAATGTGTCGATATTGTCCTCTGTGGTAATGTTCCCACATTGTCCCCTTTGGTAATGTGGCCACATTGTCTCCTGTGGTAATGTGCCCACATTGTTCCCTATGGTAATGTGCCCACATTGTCTCCTGTGGTAATGTGCCCACATTGTACCCTGTTGTATTGTGTCCATATTGTGCCCTGTTGTAATGTGCCCATATTGTGCCCATGTTGTGGTAATGAGTCCATATTGTGGTAATGTGCCCATATTGTCCCCTGTGGTAATGTGCCCATAATGTGGCAATGTGCCCATATTGTAATGTGCCCATATTGTGGTAATGAGCCCATATTGTTCTCTGTGGCATTCTGCCCATATTATGGTAATGTACCCATATTGTTCCTTGTGGTAAAGGGCCCACATTGTTCCCTGTGGTAATGTGTCCATATTGTCTCCTGTGGTAATGTGCCCACATTTGGCCCTGTTGCAATGTGTCCATATTGTGCCCTCTTGTAATATGCCCATATTGTGCCCTGTTGTAATGTGTCCATATTGTAGTAATGTGCCCATGCTGTTTCCTGTGGTAATGTGCCCATATTGTGATAATTAGTGATGAGCGAGTACTAAAAAGCTCGGGTGCTCGAGGCTCGGGCCGAGCCTCCCAAGATACTCGTGTACTCGGCCCGAGCACCGAGCCCAATGTTATCCTATGGGAGACCCGAGTATTTTTGTGAAATGACCACCGGCAGCATGTAGACACCCTAAAAATGGCACAAAAGTCTCAGAAGAGTGCTCAAATGACATGGCAACAGCATGGGGAAGACCCCTTGAACCATTTATCACTCAAAAGTCACAGCTGTGAACAATTTTGTCCGCGTTTTACGCCATTTTTACGGACTCACCAGAAAACCTTCCAAAATGACACCAAAATGAATTTTCATGGCGGAAATGTTAAGGGCACATACCCAATAGTGAGATAGAGCTAATGTATGTTACTTTTTGAGATCAATACATGAAAGATTTTACGTAAAACATTGTGTGGCACTCCGATGTCCCTGAGAAGAGACGTACATAAAGGCCTCTGAGTCTAATGTGCCCATTTTGAGGAACTGAGTCTTTGTAGTATTTTCCTTTGCCAGGGCAGTCCAAAATTGTGAGGTTCACCAATGACCCTGCATACAGACGTGCATGAGGGCCTGTAAACCTGAAGTGCCTATTGGAAGGAAGTGGGTCTATTGTAGTATAGCCCTTTGGCAGGGCAGCCAAAAATTGGGAGGCTCCACGTTGTCCCTGGATAGAGACGTGCATGAGGGCCTGTAAACCTGAAGTGCCCATTGGAAGGAAGTGGGTCTATTGTAGTATAGCCCTTAGGCAGGGCAGCCAAAAATTGGGAGGCTCCACGTTGTCCCTGGATAGAGACGTGCATGAGGGCCTGTAAACCTGAAGTGCCCATTGGAAGGAAGTGGGTCTATTGTAGTATAGCCCTTAGGCAGGGCAGCCAAAAATTGGGAGGCTCCACGTTGTCCCTGGATAGAGACGTGCATGAGGGCCTGTAAACCTGAAGTGCCCATTGGAAGGAAGTGGGTCTATTGTAGTATAGCCCTTAGGCAGGGCAGCCAAAAATTGGGAGGCTCCACGTTGTCCCTGGATAGAGACGTGCATGAGGGCCTGTAAACCTGAAGTGCCCATTGGAAGGAAGTGGGTCTATTGTAGTATAGCCCTTAGGCAGGGCAGCCAAAAATTGGGAGGTTCCACGTTGTCCCTGGATAGAGACGTGCATGAGGGCCTGTAAACCTGAAGTGCCCATTGGAAGGAAGTGGGTCTATTGTAGTATAGCCCTTAGGCAGGGCAGCCAAAAATTGGGAGGCTCCACGTTGTCCCTGGATAGAGACGTGCATGAGGGCCTGTAAACCTGAAGTGCCCATTGGAAGGAAGTGGGTCTATTGTAGTATAGCCCTTAGGCAGGGCAGCCAAAAATTGGGAGGCTCCACGTTGTCCCTGGATAGAGACGTGCATGAGGGCCTGCAAACCTGAAGTGCCCATTGGAAGGAAGTGGGTCTATTGTAGTATAGCCCTTAGGCAGGGCAGCCAAAAATTGGGAGGCTCCACGTTGTCCCTGGATAGAGACGTGCATGAGGGCCTGTAAACCTGAAGTGCCCATTGGAAGGAAGTGGGTCTATTGTAGTATAGCCCTTAGGCAGGGCAGCCAAAAATTGGGAGGCTCCACGTTGTCCCTGGATAGAGACGTGCATGAGGGCCTGTAAACCTGAAGTGCCCATTGGAAGGAAGTGGGTCTATTGCAGTATAGCCCTTAGGCAGGGCAGCCAAAAATTGGGAGGCTCCACGTTGTCCCTGGATAGAGACGTGCATGAGGGCCTGTAAACGTGAAGTGCCCATTGGAAGGAAGTGGGTCTATTGTAGTATAGCCCTTAGGCAGGGCAGCCAAAAATTGGGAGGCTCCACGTTGTCCCTGGATAGAGACCTGTTAGGTTCTTAGTGCCTCCGTGCTTGCATTTAAAAACCGCACGTGTGTGCCTGTTGGTGGCAGCTTTCCGCTGCACTTGTGTGCGTTTTGCAAAAACTTGGATATAACGCACAAGTCTAGTGAATACACATCAGCACAGCATTGCAAAATGCGCAAGGGCGTTGGCAACGAACAAGGAAGTGGACGTGATGGTGGTGCAGGCAGAGACCGAGGTCGTGTGCAAGCTCTAATTTCGCCACAACAAAGGGCCACATCTACTCGCTCGCACGTCCTGTCCCAAATTCTTGGGGACCGCAGCAGTACACCGCTCTTAAACCAAGACCAGTGTCAACAGGTTGTTAGTTGGATAGCGGATAATGCTTCCAGTCAGATTGGCACCACCACAAACACTCTGTCTTCCACACGGTCATGTGTCAGTAGCCGTGATACTGCACCGCACATTTCAGAACCTGATCCTCCTTCCTACCACCAGGCCGAGTACACGTCCACGGACATTACTGATCCCACACTTGGACACTCGGAAGAGCTGTTCGTTCACGTTTCCATTCACACATTCTGGCCTCTCGCCAGCTCCTGTTGAAGTGGGCCATGACGAGATTGTATGTACAGATGCCCAAATATTTGAGCAGCCACGTTCTCACGAAGTTGGCAACGTGTCTCAACAAGGGGTGGACGATGATGAGACACAATTGTCAGGAAGTCAGGAGGAGGAGCAGGGTGCGGAAGAGGAAGACGACGTGGTGGATGATCCAGTAACTGACCCAACCTGGCAGGAGGATATGCAGAGCGAGGACAGCAGTGCACAGGGGGAGGGAGGCGTAGCATCCCAACAGGCAGTAAGAAGCAGAGTGGTGGCCCCAGGCAGACGTCAGGCAACTGTTCCCCGGAACAACACGACACAAGGTGCCTGTACAAATGTTAGCTCTTCCCGAGTCTGGCAGTTTTTTAAGTTGGCTCCAGATGATTCTAAAAAGGCCATTTGCAACACCTGCCATGCCAGCATCAGCAGGGGTACCAAAACTAGCAGCCTGACCACCACCAGCATGATCAGGCACATGTCAGCCAAGCACCCGACTTTGTGGGAAGTACAACAGAGTCGAGGAGCAGTGCTTGCTGATGTCACTGCTACGTCTTCGCTGGTTGTGCATGCGAGCCAATCCCCTGTCCATGCTGCCTGCGAACAAGCCTCCTCCGGCCCTGCACCTGCAGTTACCCACGCAGAAATAACACCATCATCAAGCACGTCCTTGTCCCAGCGCAGCGTTCAGTTATCCAGTCAGCAAACCTTTGAACGCAGGTGCAAATACACTGCCAACGCCCCACATGCCACACTTCTAAATGCTAACTTTTCGCGACTGCTTGCGCTGGAAATGTTGCCTTTTAGGCTGGTTGAGACAGAAGCATTCCGCGACCTGATGGTGGCAGCTGTCCCACGTTACTCGGTCCCCAGCCGCCACTATTTCTCCCGGTGTGCCGTCCCCGCATTGCATAACCACGTGTCACAAAACATCACACGTGCCCTGAACAACGCTGTTTCAGCCAAAGTCCACCTAACCACAGACACGTGGACAAGTGCATGTGGGCAAGGCCGCTACATCTCGTTGACGTCACACTGGGTTAATATTGTGGAAGCTGGGACCCAGTCTGAGCGAGGGACGGAACACGTCCTTCACACACCAAGTTTTGCAGGCCCTACCTCAGTCAGGGTTTCACCCACACTCTACAGCTCCGGAATGTCATGCTCCTCAGCCTCCTCCTCCTCCTGCGCATCCTCATCCACTTTACCCTCCACACCAGTCCCAAGCTGGAAGTGTCGCGGGCGGAGGAGGGGACGCTGCGCTCTCCCACTGCTCGGGTCCGGCTGCCGCTGCTCTACGGCTGCTGCTGCTCGTTGGCTCGAGCGATGGCCGGATCCCGGGGACTCGAGCGGCGCTACTCGCCCGTGAGTGAAAAGGGGTGGTTTGGGTTTTGGGGATATTGTCCGTGACGCCACCCACGGTTGTGGTGATTGTGTGGACACCACCGCTGCTCTGGACGGGGATCCCGGGAGCCTGTGACAGGGAGCAGCTTTGTTGTTATTTCTCCCCTCCGTGGGTAGGGGGGTTGGTTGTCCCGGGGCCCGGTGATGGGGTAGAGATGGATGACAGGCGGGTTGCGGGGCCTGATGAGGTGCAGGGACGCAGGGGCAGCGCTGTGCCGCACGGCACGGAGGTACTCACTCAGCCCAATGATGATGACACAGTTCACGGTAAAACAAGTGGCTGGATGGACGGGTCCCTCGGACGGCTGCGGTTGTTCCTCCCTGCAGGTTAGTGATGACTCTTTCTCCCTGCACCTAAGTTAAGTGTTGGTAGTGATGGTTTACCACCGGTAACCCGCTCCCCGACCTGGATATGGGCCGGAGGAGCCCCTTTTGCCCACAGGCGCTGGCCCTGGGAGACGGTTGGCCTTGGCGGTGTCTCCCCTTCACGGTTGGACGGTTGCCTTCTATCGGGACTTGGCTGTTTGGAAACCCTGAGGTCCCCTTCACTAACGGATTTGGCAAATTCACGGCGACACCAAGCCTTGCCGGGATCCGAAAGTCCTCTGCCAATGGTGCTGGCTTCTCTTTGTATACCGGTCCGGTACGGCCGGGTCACCACCCGTCCACGGTCCTTACGGCAGACTCCAATCAGCCTCCACTGCAGATGGTCACCACATCCTGCCAACCTTGCTGTCCTGTCCGGGCCACACACCCGGACCAACTTCAGGCTCTTTGCTGTCACTTTTCTCCTCTCTACTACTTTCCTCCTTCCACTTCCTTAGCTTAACTCTCACTGCCTGTGTTTTCCCTCCTCCTTGGTGGGTGGAGACCAACCGCCTGGCTCCACACCCTGGTGTGGACAACAGCCCCTGGGGAAGGCAACAAGGATTTTGTGTTTTGACTATGATATGCCTGCAGGGAGTGTGGGGTGTTTAAGTGTTGTGCTCTGTGGCCCCTGGCTTGTCCAGGGCGACACAGAAGCACTGCAGCACTGCCTCGGCGAAGCGGCAACATGCAGTGCTGAAGCTAATCTGCATAGGTGACAAACCCCACAATGCAGAAGAGGTGTGGACAGCTCTGAAACAGCAGGCAGATCACTGGCTCACAACTCTGAACCTAAAGCCAGGAAAGGTCGTGTGTGACAATGGCCGGAACCTGGTGGCGGCTTTGAGGCGAGGCCAGCTGACACATGTTCCATGCGTGGCCCATGTGCTCAACCTCGTGGTTCAGCGGTTTCTAAAGTCATACCCAGAGCTGTCTGATCTGCTGGTAAAAGTTCGCCGCCTGTCTGCACATTTTCGAAAGTCACCTACTGCTTCAGCCGGCCTTGCCGGCTTTCAGCGCCGTTTGCATCTTCCGGCTCACAGACTGGTGTGTGATGTCCCCACGCGTTGGAATTCAACTCTGCACATGTTGGTCAGGATATGTGAGCAGAAGAGGGCAGTTGTTGAGTACCTGCATCACCTAAGCCGTCGGGAAATGGGTCAAACTCCACACATAACACCTGAGGAGTGGAGATGGATGTCCGACCTATGTACCATCCGCCAAAACTTTGAGGACTCCACCAAGATGGTGAGCGGCGATGATGACATTATTAGCGTCACCATACCGCTTCTCTGCCTTCTAAAATGGTCTCTGCTCAAAAAACAACCATGATGCATTGCAGGCGGAGCGCGATGAGTTTGAGCAAGAAACAGTAGAGGGTGTGGGTGATAACACACAGCCCAGCCTCGTCTCATCACAACGTGCAGTGGAGGACTATGACGAGGAGGAGGATGAAGACATGGAGCAACTCTCTGGCCAAATTGAGGATATGACATGCAGTCATATCCTCGGTTCAGCGTGGCTGGCCAGAGGACAGGGTAGATGATGAGGAGGAGGAGGAGGAGGAGGACAGCATGTTCAGTCATCGTGTTGGTCAGGATACTGAAGTGATGGCTGTTAAGAGTCTGGCACACATGGCTGACTTTATGGTAAGCTGCCTGTCTCGTGACCCTCGCGTTAAGAACATCTTGGCCGACAATCATTACTGGTTGGTAACACTGTTAGACCCACGCTAAAAGGAGAACTTTATGTCTCTTATTCCCGAGGCGGAGAGGTCAGGCAAAATGCAGCAGTTCCAGAAGGCCATAGTCACGGAAGTAGGCAAAGCATTCCCCTCACAAAACGCTAGCGGCATAGCTCAGGAATCAGTGGACAACCAAGGCGTACAGCCGAGAGGGGCACAAGTCCAATCCGCCAGAGGTAGGGGAACAGTCTTTAAGATGTGGGACAGTTTTCTCAGCCCCTCACATACCACAGCCCCTGAGGTGAGGGGTAGTGCCACAAGAAATCCTAAGTTTGCCCATATGCTCAAGGAGTACCTTGCAGATCAAACAACTGTACTCCGACATTCCTCTGTGCCTTACAAATAATGGGTATCCAAGCTGGACAGACACGTGGCATGAATTGGCTCTCTACGCCTTGGAGGTCCTGGCCTGCCCTGCCGCTAGCGTTTTGTCAGAGCGTGTTTTTAGTGCCGCAGGTGGAATCATTACAGATAAACGCACCCGCCTGTCAACTGTAAATGCTGACAGGCTGACTCTGATCAAGATGAACAAGGGTTGGATTGGGCCAGACTTCACCACACCACCAGCAAATGACAGCGGAATTTAAAGTTTGTAACGGGAATTTGCCATGTACCTCCACTCAACCATGGTAACACACTTCTGGACTTTGGCTAATCGCTGGACTGCTCCTCCTTCTCCTCATGCGCCATCATGATGACCGTTACAATAGTTAGGCCGTTGTTTCAGGTATACCCCCAGTGGTAAATTTTTTCGCCCATTCTTTCAGAATGGGCATTACAACGACAGGAGACCCGCTCCTTTGCAATGGTAACAATGTTTTCAGGCCCTCATGCACATCTCTATCCAGGGACAATGTGGAGCCTCCAAATTTTTGGCTGCCCTGACTAAGGGCTATACTACAATAGACCCACTGCCTTACAATGGGCACTTCAGGTTTACAGGCCATCATGCACGTCTCTATCCAGGGGAAATATGGAGCCTGACGCTGCCACCGACAGGCACACACGTGCGGTTTTTAAATGCAAGCACGGACGCACTAAGAACCTAACAGGTTTTAGGAGCAAAAATTAATGAGAACTCTGACACTATCAGCCACTGCTGACTGACGTGTATTATACACTACACTTGTGTGTTATATAATAGTTTGGTAAAAACGCACACAAGTGCACCTGTACGCTGCCACCGACAGGCACACACGTGCGGTTTTTAAATGCAAGCACGGACGCACTAAGAACCTAACAGGTTTTAGGAGCAAAAATTAATGAGAACTCTGACACTATCAGCCACTGCTGACTGACGTGTATTATACACTACACTTGTGTGTTATATAATAGTTTGGTAAAAACGCACACAAGTGCACCTGTACGCTGCCACCGACAGGCACACACGTGCGGTTTTTAAATGCAAGCACGGACGCACTAAGAACCTAACAGGTTTTAGGAGCAAAAATTAATGAGAACTCTGACACTATCAGCCACTGCTGACTGACGTGTATTATACACTACACTTGTGCGTTATATAATAGTTTGGTAAAAACGCACACAAGTGCACCTGTATGCTGCCACCGACAGGCACACACGTGCGTTTTTTAAATGCAAGCACGGACGCACTAAGAACCTAACAGGTTTTAGGAGGAAAAATTAATGAGAACTCTGACACTATCTGGACTGTTTTAGACTGTGTACACCAGCCCCAGATATGATGAAGGCTGGTATACGGTCACCACTAGGAATGGCTATATACCCTGCCTGCCTGCCTGCCTGTATACTGCTACAATAGTCCTGACAACGACTCTTCTGGTCACTAGCCTGTATTCCGACCTGGCTATACCCTTCCTGTATACAGCAACAATAGTCCTGAGAAGGACTCTGCTACTGTACTCCGACCTGGCTATACCCTGCCTGCCTGTATACAACTAGAATAGTCCTGAGAAGGACTTTTGGTCACACTGTTTGCAGCCCTGCTACGGAAATAGCTATAAAGGGCCGCAAACCTTTCCCTGAAGCAGCGACACTCTCCCTGCACTGACTGTCTGGATAGCTGTGAGCAGAGCACAGCGCGCCCGCCGGTATAAAGGCTCGGTCACGCTGTGCAGGCCGGCCAATCACTGCAATTCCACAACTAACAGGGCTGTGGCATTGCAGTGGTCTGCCAGCCAATCCCTGCATGAGGGCTGGCTCTCAAAAGAGCGCCAACATGCAGAAATGAAGACCACGAGTACAGCACGAGTATCGCGAGATTACTCGGTCCCCGCCGAGTAGACCGAGTACAGCGATACTCGTGCGAGTACCGAGTAGTAACAAGCATGCTCGCTCATCACTAGTGATAATGTGTCCATATTGTCCTCTGTGGTAATGTTCCCACATTGTCCCCTGTGGTAATGTGGCCACATTGTCTCCTGTGGTAATGTGGCCACATTGTCTCCTGTGGTAATGTGACCACATTGTTCCCTATGGTAATGTGCCCACATTGTCTCCTGTGGTAATGTACCCATATTGTTCCCTATGGTAATGTGGCCACATTGTCCTCTGTGGTAATGTGGCCACATTGTCTCCTGTGGTTATGTGCCCACATTGTACCCTGTTGTAATGTGTCAATATTGTGCCCTCTTGTAATGTGCCCATATTGTGCCCATATTGGGGTAATGAATCCATATTGTGGTAATGTGCCCATATTGTGCTCTGTGGTAATGTGCTCATATTGTGGTAATGTGTCCATATTGTCCTCTGTGGTAATGTGCCCATATTGTGGTAATGTGCCCATGTTGTCCCCTGTGGTAATGTGCCCATATTGTCCTCTGTGGTAATGTGTCCATATTGTCCCCTATGGTATTGTGCCCATATCGTGGTAATGTGCACATATTGTCCTCTTGTACTAATGTACCATCCTGTAGTAATATTCCCTGCTATGACGTTGCTCACATACAGTACAGACCAAAAGTTTGGACACACCTTCTCATCTCTAGAACAACTATTAAGAGGAGACTTTGTGCAGCAAGCCTTAATGGTAAAATACAGTAGCTGCTAGGAAGCCATTGCTAAGGACAGGAAACAAGCAGAAGAGACTTGTTAGGGCTAAAGAACACAAGGAATGGACATTAGACCAGTGGAAATCTGTGCTTTGGTCTGATGAGTCCAAATTTGAGATCTTTGGATCCAACCACCGTGTCTTTGTAGAAAAGCTTAACCGATGGACTCTACATGCCTGGTTCCCACCATGAAGCATGGAGGAGGAGGTGTGATGGTGTGGGGGTGCTTTGCTGGTGACACTGTTGGGGATTTATTCACAATTGAAGGCATACTGAACCAACATGGCTCCCACAGCATCTTGCAGTGGCGTACTATTCCATCCGGTTTGCATTTAGTTGAACCATCATTTATTTTTCAACAGGACAATGACCCTAAACACACCTCCAGGCTATGTAAGGGCTTTATGACTAAGAAGTAGAGTGATGGGGTGCTACGCTAGATGACCTGGTCTCCACAGTCACCAGACCTGAACCCAATCGAGATGGTTTGGGGTGAGCTGGACCACAGAGTGAAGGCAAAAGGACCAACAAGTGCTAAGCATCTCTGGGAACTCCTTCAAGACTGTTGGAAAACCATTTCTGGTGATTACCTCTTGAAGCTTATCAAGAGAATGCCAAGAGTGTGCAAAGTAGTAATGAAAGCAAAAGGTGGCTACTTTGAAGTTGCTTCACACTTTTTTAAGTATTTTATTCCACATATTTTAATTCATAGTTTTGATGCCTTCAATGTGAATCTACAATTTTTAGAGTCATGAAAATAAAGAAAACTCTTTGAATGAGAAGGTGTGTCCAAACTTTTAGTCTGTACTGTACAAAAAAAAAATCTTCTCACCTCTCCTCTGTTCCTTCGGTGTCCTCACCTCTTACCTCCTGCATCCTTTTGCATCATCAGGAAATGATGGGAGGAAGTTACATATCACAAGTCCAGTAAGCATTGCATCCACAGTCGCAGGTCCTTATGTTCCATCGCACTGTCTCAGGATTCTGCCAGCCAGAAGAAATTAGTATCGCTGGATGTACTGAGTGTGTGTGTGTCTCATGTGTGATTGTGTGTGTGATCTGAAGTGTGATTGTGTGTGTGATCTGATGTGTGATTGTGTTTGCGATCTGATGGGTGATTGTGTGTGTGATCTGATGTGTGATTGTGTTTGCGATCTGATGGGCGATTGTGTGTGTGATCTGATGGGCGATTGTGTGTGTGATCTGATGGGCGATTGTGTGTGTGATCTGATGGGCGATTGTGTGTGTGATCTGATGTGTGTGGGTGTGAGATCTGATCTGTGTGGGTGTGCAATCTGATGTGTGTGGGTGTGAGATCTGATGTGTGTGGGTGTGAGATCTGATGTGTGTGGGTGCGCAATCTGATCTGTGTGGGTGTGCGATCTGATGTGTGTGGGTGTGAGATCTGATGTGTGTGGGTGCGCGATCTAATCTGTGTGGGTGCGCGATCTGATGTGTGTGGGTGTGCGATCACTGCAGGTCCTCGCGCTTGGCGTCTGGTGAGTATGATTGCAGGGTGTCCGCTGTCTATAATGAAGAAATCTGCAGTATCTTTAACTTTTGTAGCTGCATGGACACTTAATTGTTGTACCACGACTAGGGCTTTTTTTCGGGGAAGGGCTTATATTTAAGCCTTGCTCTGAAAATGATGAAAATCCCTGCTAGGGCTTTTTTGGATGAGATCTTAGTTTTGGAAAAACGCGATATAACGCTATAACACACTGTCCCTTCCCAACAGATACTCTCTCTATATTTTTTTAAGCTACAGTGCGCCGAGCATGGCATCATCAGGTCTTATATAAACCTGATGACATTCTGCAGCTGGCCAATAACAGTAATGCCAGTAGCCATTACCCTGATTGGCAGATAATCCAAGCATGTTTAGTGTGAAAATCAGATGAGAAACATGGGGGCGGCCAATCAAACATAGCGTCCAAGGACAAGGATACTCAATCGAGTACCGAGCATCTCAAACACCAGGATGTTTGATCGAGTCGAAAGCAGTGCCGAGCATGCTCACCCATCGCTACTTTTTACATGTTATAGTCATTACAAATTAATTTTCATTATCAGTTTTATTCTCCAATCTTGGTTACGCATGGCTTTTATCATCACTTTTATCTCATATCTATTGACCACATCTTTTATACAATTTAGATGCATTTTTATTTATATCAGAACTTTGTGAGCATTTTACATATTGTTTTAATTATACGTAAAGCTAGGTTTTTCATGATCATTCTTGTTATATACATGTTTCTACAATAGAAATTGACATATACTGTAGATGGGCTTCATTCAATGGTCTTCATAGATGAACTTTCCAAAAATCTTTGTTCTTCAGATGCATTTTACATCAGTCCCTGAGTGGCATCTGCCTTTCCTTCATTCCAACATACACAATGACTCACTTGTTGAAATCGACCTTTAACTAATTATTGTTTTTTTATTTTATTTTTTCATTACATTTTTGCTTATTTTATACATTTCTGTTCACAATCATTGCAATATGCATAATTATCAAACTCTATTTGATTGCTTTTACATTGTATAGTCTTTTATTATATTTATTTTTACCGTTGCACCTGCTGACTGCTTGCTGAAATTCACACACCTTTTTTTTCAAATTTGTTTCCTATCTATATATATAATTGCCTTATTCTGTCTGTCTGTCTGTCTTGCTCCAAAATTGTGTCCTTACAGTGACAACTGTCGGATTGGCCGCTGGACTCGGCCTGGCCAAGCCCTCCCACACGGATTGGCCGCTCGGCCTGGCACCGCATGGATTAACCGTTTGGCCAGGCCCGCCCCCCGCACGTGATGCCCGCTAGGCCATGCCCCCCACACGTGATTCCCGCTAGGCCACGTCCCCCGCACGCGATGCACGCTAGGCCACGCCCCCCACGTGATGCCCGCTAGGCCACGCCCGCCGCATGCGATGCCCGCTAGGAAACGCGCCCTGCACGCGATGCCCGCTAGGCCACGCCCCCGCACGCGATGCATGCTAGGCCACGCCCCCACACGTGATGCCCGCTAGGCCACGCCCCCGCACGCGATGCCCGCTAGGCCACACACCCCACACGCGACGCCCGCTAGCCCACACCCCCCACACGTGATGCCCGTTAGCCCACGCCCCCCGCACGCGATGCTCGCTAGGCCACGACCCCCACATGCGATGCCCGCTAGGCCACGCCCCGCATGCAATGCCCACTAGGCCACGCACACGATGCACATTCAGCCACGCCCCCTCACACTATGCCCACTTGGCCACGCCCCTCGCACACGTTGGGCACCTGTACACCACCCCCCAGGACTACTCCTCCCATTATACTCCTCTTTCCCCAGGAATACTCCTCCCATTATATTCCTCCCATTATACTCCTCCTATTATACTCCTCTCTGAGGGGTTCGCAGCATGGGGAATGTAGCACGATGGGGAGTGCAGCATGGGGGATGGAGCACGATGGGGGGTGCAGCATGGGGGGGTGTACCACGATGGGGGGTGCAGCATGGGGGGTGGACCACGATGGGGGGTGCCCAGAATGGGGGGGATGAAACATGATGGGGGGTGTGCAGCATGGGGGATGGAGCACGATGGGGGGTGCAGCATGGGGGTTGGACCACGATGGGGGGTGCCCAGAATGGGGGGATGAAACACGATGGGGGGTGCACAGCATGGGGGATGGAGCACGATGGGGGGTGCAGCATTGGGGATAGAGCACGATAGGGGGTGCGCAGCATGGGGGATGGAACACGATGGGAGGTGCGTAGCATGGGGGATGGAGCACGATGGGGGTGCAGCATGGGGGATGGAGCACGATGGGGGGTTGCAGCGTGGGTGATAGAGCACGATGGGGGGTGCAGCGTGGGTGATGGAGCACGAGGGGGGGTGCCCAGAATGGGGGGATGAAACACGATGGGGGGGTGCCCAGAATGGGGGGATGAAACACGATGGAGGGTGTGCAGCATGGGGGATGGAGCACGATGGGGGGTGTGCAGCATGGGGGATGGAGCACGATGGGGGTTGCGCAGCATGGGGGACGGAGCACGATGGGGGGTGCGCAGCATGGGGGATGGAGCACGATGGGGGGTGCGCAGCATGGGGGATGGAGCACGAGGGGGGGTGCACGCCTCCTCCCAAAACACACACACACACCGCCACACATGCACCGCACAACACACCACACACACACTGGGAACCACAAACACCGCCCTACACAGACACCCACACACACAGACAACGCCGCACACACACAACACCCAACACACTAACACCGCGGCACACACAAATATATGCACATACCGCACAACCACACACACATTGCACAAAACATACCTCCCCCAAAACACACACACGCACCCCACACCCACACAACCCACGCAACATACACAGCACCACACACACACAACGCTACAGACACACAGCGCTCCACAAACAACGCAACACCGCTCTCACCCCCCGCCACACCCAGACAACACCCAGAACATGTACAGCGCCCTACACAAACACTTGGCAACTACACACAACAACATCTATATATATATATATATATAAAACAAAAATCATACATTAACTACACAATACGTAAATTCTAGAATACCCGATGCGACCACCTTCTAGTATATAAATAACAAAGTTGTTCTTCTTGTTGTATCAATTGGGATTTGTCTTGATGAAGGAGTGCTACTAACTCTGAAACGCGTTGACAAAAAAATCACTCATCTAGGATTCTGGTTTCATCTTTTTTTTTATTATACGGCAGCAAAACTTAACCCCTTCCTTTCTGCTCACAATCGTTAAAATGCTGACAGAGAGCACTAGATAAAGAATATGTTTTTGCTATATAAATGTCTAATATTTAAATGTGCATTATTTATTTTATTACATTTCTTGGAGAATCCCATTAACTCTATTGACTCTGCCATCTGTGTGCCCAACCAAACCTCAAGTAAACAGGGAAGAAATAGTATTTAGCTTTGCTTTACTATAATATGTCTGGCAAAGATGGGTCAAAAATAGTTCCTGGCTGTGTCCTAAGTGCACAGTGCAGAAAAATATGACAAGGCATTCCTATCATATTAAACTATTACTGTACTGTTATACAAGCAAATAATGGGGTCATTAATGGGGTCATTTTGTAATTCTTAATTGTAATTCTTTTTGTAATTCTTGGATGGCTTATACAATTTTTAGCTTTATACCTCACATTTTAGCATGCGATGCAAGAATATATGTCATTGTAAAGTTTCTCTATTACATAGTGCTTGGATATGTACTAGACAAATATATATCCTACTGTTACTCTTCATAGCTTGTCTGTCACAAGGAAGTTTTTACAAACATCACCAATTGTCATGGTGGCATCAGGATCTGTGGAAACTACAGATTCTGGCATTCTACCTGCTAAGTTCTTTGATGTCTGTGATCAGCGCATGCAGAAGTGAGTTTTGACCCACAGACTTGTAATTCATAAGCAGGCTAGAAAAAGTTAACCTCTGCTGGGCTACTTGTTAGTCTCCTTTGATCACATGCTAAGAGTGAGCCAGTCATATTCACTCTACTCCTATATATGCTGGCGGGACACATTCTTTAACCCCTTCAGCCCCCGGGCACTTTCCGTTTTTGCGTTTTTGTTTTTTGCTCCCCTTCTTCCGAGAGGCGTAACTTTTTTATTTTTCCATCAATCTTGCCATATGAGCGCTTGTTTTTTGCGGGACAAGTTGTACTTTTAAATGAAACCATAAGTTTTACCATATAGTGTACTGGAAAACGGCAAAAAAATTCCAAGTGCGGAAAAATTGCAAAAAAAATGTGATCGTACAATAGTTTTTGGGATATTTTATTCACTGTGTTCACTATATGGTAAAACTGAGGTATCTATGTGATGCCTCAGGTCGGTGCGAGTTTGCAGACACCAAACATGTATAGGTTTACTTGTATCTAAGGGGTTAAAAAAAATTCACAAGCTTGTCCAAAAAACGTGGCGCACGTTTTGCGCCATTTTCCAAAACCCGTAGTGTTCTCATTTTTCAGGATCTGAGGCTCAGTGATGGCTTATTTTTTGCGTCTTGACCTGACATTTTTAACGGTACCATTTTTGCGCAGATGCTACGTTTTGATCGCAAAAATAATTTTGCGCAAAATTTGCGGCGACCAATAAACGTAATTTTGGCGTTTGGAATTTTTTTGCCGCTACGCCGTTTACTGATCAAAGTCATTGATTTTACATTTTGATAGATCGGGCATTTCTGAACGTGGCGATACCAAATATGTGTGTATTTTTTATTTTTTTAACCCTTTAAATTTCAATGGGGTGAAAGGGGGGTGATTTGAACTTTTAGGTTTTTGTATTTTTTTTTTATTTTTTAAAACTTTTTTTTTACTTTTTTTTTTTATTTTACTAGTCCCCCTAGGGGGCTATAGCGATCAGCGTCCGATCGCTTTGCACTATCTGCAGATCTCAGCTACAGAGCTGAGAACTGCAGATTTGCTGCTTCACTTTCAATGCCGGCTGTATTCCGGCATTGAGAGGAAGTGAGTCATGTTAGCTACAGGCGTCATCACATGACCCTGTGCTACCATGGCAACTGCCGAAAATCACGTGATCATGTCACGTGACTTCCGGTGGGGACGGGGTAAGTGACTGTCATGGCGGCGCCCATAAACATATCGCTGCCAAGATTTTGGCAGCGAAATGTAAGGAGTTAATGGCCGCGGGTGGAAGCGATTCCACCCGCGGCTAGCAGGCACACATGTCAGCTGTTGATAACAGCTGATATGTGCGCGGATCGCCGCCGCCTGCCGGCGGCAGGGGGCGGAGCTTACCGGCACACGATCCATGACGTACCCAGTACGTCATGGGTCGTTAAGGGGTTAATGCCAACTATAGCTTCTCTATTCTGGTCTGATAAGGTGTTGTGATACAGACTTACTGATGTTTGTAGTGAGCAGTTGTGGTGTTAATATTTGTTGCTCTTTACTTGCTGCCTTCCTTCTCTTGCTTTTCTCCTAAGGCTCTTAATATTTGTTCCTCTGTGTTTGCATGTGTCTGAGTTTTGTTTTTACCCTGTCTTTCTTTATCTGTGCTACCATCACACTATTGCCCCTTCCCATCCCTGAAGAGTGAAACAGATTGTTCTAGTCAGAAAAATAGCGCAGCACGGGACTCCATCGTATCCGCCATCAGGGGATAGTGTAGGGTCCCCTAGCATGAGCAACAGTAGAGGGGCCCCCTGCCCCTCGCTATCTTGCAGCCACATCGTGACATTGTCTAGGTTCGATGAATAGTTTCAATTGGAGACAAAATGAAGTGTTTCTCTCTTTGGTAAAAAATGTGCTTAAAAATAAAAATTGTTTTGATCAATATTACTATCAATAATGCTTTTTGTGAATAAGCATATAGTCCAGTATAGTATTTAATTTGTAGCTGTCTTCTCATATTGTACTTGATAAAAACATATTCTACAATAATCAATTTTAGGACACAAATGTTCACATTGCTAATAAAACAACATGTGCTTATCATACTGATTACTATTTTCATTTCTTGTTAGGATGGTTACCTTGGAAACCTGCATTTTTGCCTAATACATGTGCAATATAGACAGGCCCAGCTGGATTTATCTGATATCGAGTGATATCTCTTATAATTAGTTCAATTAAAAGTATTTCAAATAATTATATTTACATATAGGAATGTATTACAAAAAAATTGAGGAAATTAAACACAGATAAGTTTTTGCCTTTCATCATGTTGTTATAATATTGAAATGTGTTAACATCATATACATACAGTATATAAACTATAAATTAAAAAAAGGCTTTCATTAATACTTTACAAGAATAGAAGTGTGGGAAGAAGCAAAGAATTGTGACATTAAAATGTGTTACTGTTTTCTTCTTGCTCCGGTGCCAGTCTCACTGTCTCCCTCATACAATGGTCATCTCGCTATGTTTTTTGTACATCTGGTAACCAAAATGACATCACGTTCCCAGGGCTTATAGGCTGGCATAAAAGACTGGACACTTACGGAGTATTGGCACTCTGTTATAATTGACATAACTCATTCCTTGGAGCTCAGAAGATAGGTAGAGGAAGGAGTTTTCATTTTTAAATGATATTTTATGTGAAACTGATATGTGTAATAGGGATTTTTGAACTTGGCTATATATATTATTTGTGAGAGAGGGGGGACTTGGCTATATATGGGGGAGGCAGGACAAGGTTATATATGCTATCTATGGGGGAAGGGGGAATAAGCTATATAGACTACATATGGGAGAGGAGCCACTTGGCAATATATGCCATATGTGGGAGAGGGGGACTAAGCTATATATGTATGTCTGGGAGAGTGGAGCTAAGCTATATAGGCTATATGGTTGGGAGGAGGTATTAGGCAATATAGACTATATAGACTATATAATCAAAAAAAGCATCAACAAGGTGTACTCCAGTTGGGATGGTCCTAACCTCTGGAATTAAACCTCATGTTATGTCAACCAATGTCAATGTAGATGAGGCAGAGAAGGGTTGGGACCTGACTACATTAGATCCCTGCCCATAGGACGCTATATAAAAGAAATGCCCAAAACGATTACATTGTGGCCATATTAACACTTTTTGATCAATAACAGTATTACTAAGTTGCCTATGCTATTTATTTGTACTATTACTGTATACTTACTTACTGAAGGGTATGTGCTTGTTTTGTTTTTATCTTTGGTTTTGTCTATTAAATGAACACCGTGTGAACATGCCCTATATGCTGCATGTATACCAACTTATGCTCCAGCTCATTTCTTTGGTGTTGCTGTAATTCCTTTTATTTTGTACAAACAGGAGTGTGTGTTCCCCTCTTTCACCTGGACATTTCATTTACATAGCTTACCATGGGCACGTTTCTGCACCAGTCGGGCCCGGTTCTGCTCTGTCCTAACAACATTGAGGTTGGTTGACACAACGTGAAGTTTTAATACTACAGGTTAGGATCATACCTAATGGGGTATATATTGTCATGGGAGGATGGTTTTTAAGCTTTTTTTTTAATGAAAAACAGTGCTGCTAAGCTGAAGTTATGACTAAGAATCATGTTGCCTCGAAACGCGTAAACCGGATCTATGATGATCAAATTTATCCATCTTTGTGCATTCCATTTTTGCAGTGTTTTTTTAAGGAATGAAATATAAACTAAGCTTTTACTCTGTTACAGTTGAAACTAGAAGTTTACATACACCATCTGAAAAGACTAGAGTTGAGCGATGATCGATTCAAACGGTTCGCCAATTTCAAATTCAAGTGATTTTCGGTGGTGTTCGAGTCGTTCGATGAACTCGAACGATTTGCTTCAAGTTCGGCTGTTCGAATTATGTTCGATAACGGTTTGATCACCAAAAAGCGTAGCTAGTTACTAGCTGGCTTTTCACTGTAATACTGTGAGTCACTATGAATCATTATATTATCAAAATTCAGCGTATAGTGTGGACAGGGTTTAGATCAGTGCTGCTGAGTGCTGAAAGAATGGCGATCGCCATTTTTTTCATCTAACCGTGCGTACAGTGGGGCGGGCCAGGCTGTCAGCCAATCACAGACACACACACAGCAAAGTGTAATTTTGCCAAACAAGCAAGGGCATGTGTCATTGGCTGTGTATGTCACATGTCTTTGCCCTATAAGACCCGGCCATTTTCCCCGTCACCGCCATTATTTCTCTGCTGCGGGTGGGTGACAGTCACCGCTTCTCTCCCGCTGCTGCTGCTGTGTGCGCTATAGACATACAGTGCAATCTACACATCGCTTTAGGGATTGGGGACTACTTGCAATTTCAGCCCTTTTCAGGGCTACATTACAGCCGTTCACAGCCTTTCTTGCTAGGCAGGTCTGTGCCAGCGCTGTCCAGGGGCTTATATCACAGCGTCTGTCTAAATCAGCTCAGGCAATTCCTTGGGGCATTGTTTCATTGGCAGGGATAGAAAGTGAGGCTTCCTCTGCTGACAAGCTAGCTACAGCACCTGTGCATTCTACACACCTCTCCATTTTTCCTTTGCAATTTTAATTGCAAAAAGTGCTGCCACTTTTCGTGGCATACTAAAATTGTCTGGGATACTAACTTAGGGTTGCTCTGCTGTCAAGCAAGGTACACCAACTGTGCATTCTACACACTTGTCCATTTTTGATACACAATTTTAATTGCAAAAAGTGCTGACACTTTTAGGGGCATACTAAAATTGCTGGGATATTCAGTGTTGGTTCTTCAGCTGTCAATAAAGCTAGACCAACTCTGCATTGTACACCACCTCTCCATTTCTGCTACGCAATTTTTAACTGCAGGTAGTCCAGCCAATCTGTGACGAAGGTGCAGGCGTGGATATAATGTTGCCTGGGGGACCCCTTCTGAGGAAGAGACAAAACGATCGTTAAGGGGGATCTTGGGTTTCTTATGTAAGGCTTATATTTATGCTTTGGTTCATCACCGCTCTGTATGACCTGTTTAACACTATGTTGATTTGATCCTTGTACCTGCTTGATAAGTATTGCTGTGACCACACCAGTGTCTATGGCTTAATGTTATGTGACTTGTCTAGTAACACACTGGTGTAATCTAACTCCTGCAACAGGATTAAATCTTGCTCTGTTAACCCTTAATATACCTGTTTGAGAAGCATTGCTCTAAACACATCAGTGTTCATGATGTTATGTGGCCTGCCTGGTAATATGCTGATGTGATATTATTCCTGTCAATCATATGGCAGATTGCACTTTGCTCTGTTAACTCTTAACATATAGTTGATACATAGGTATAATGGGCATTTGTTTACAGCAATTCATGTGACAACGTGTTCACAGAGTTTTTTTCTGATGCAGTTTATGGCTTGCCTTAGACATTAACTCTGCATAGATTCATTGGAGTAAGCAGATTATTCCCATCCCTAAACTAAACTGTTCAACCCCTCATTCATCTCATGTATCTTTGGTCTCTCAAATTGTTTACACTTTTTTTTTTTTTTTTTTTTTGTTGTATGCTAATGCACTAGCACTTTCCTATAGATCACAAATTATATATTATAGTCGACCTTGATGCGGGCGGATTAGGGGTTGAATACTTTTGCAAGAGACCAACTTCACAAAAACATATGTACAAAAAATTTGTTCAAAAAAATTGTGTGATGAACCTGTGAATTTATTATGTATAATATTTAAAAAAAAGAAAAATTAACACTTGTTAAACCCAGGATATTTTTATATCATTATCCATCTTTTTAATATTTTTCTTGTGTGTTTGTCTAAATAAAATAATAAAGAATTTAATGTTTTATGAGAATTCGGGTCATTTGAATTATTTGGAATTTCTGATATTTGATGACCCTGAAAATAGTTTGATAAGTTGGAAATTTGCTGCTCACAGGTGTTACGGTCCTCCTCACCAAACTCCAACACGAGTCTCCTCACAATCCACAGAAGTGTTTCCGTGGTGGCTCCTTGCTGTAACGCACACCTTTAGCTTTTCCTTCAGTTCACAAACAACACCTAGTCCGGTCTCCAAGTCCACAGCCGAAGACCATTTTGCTATTGCTATAGTGACCAAAGGCAGATGCAAAAAAACAGCCGCCGCTTGTGGGTAGTCTGCAACAATGCATAGATTGAATGGCAAATAAGCATGTTGCATTCACAGTGGATAAAGCTCACGAATACACCCTCACGCTATCACTTCATATCCATGTGACAGTTCATGGACGAAGTACTCAAAGTAGTGAGTTGTTGGCCTCTACTTAGAGATTGGTGACAAATCTTACAGATGACATGACTTGGGTGATCTTTTGCGATGTAAACAAAGACCCATTCTAGGCAAGGCTTACAGCCCATGTGACCTGCAGAGCTACCACGACTTCTGCTCAGAGGCAGAGTTGTGTCTGAGGATTCAGTTGTTGACATGCTTCCAGTACTTTGTCTCTGTCCAGGAAGACACAACCTAACCTCGTCGTCAGTTGCATCCTCCTCCACCTCCTCTGTTGACCTCATCGACTGGCTGACTGTAGTTTGACAGTAAGTGGGGTCTCCAACCTCATCATCACCCTGTGTGTGTTTTCACTCCCCTCATTCTGACTCCTCTGAGCCAACCTCTTCCTGCCCTGACCGAATAGTAAAGTTGTCGTTCCAATCAGGTATCCGAGTCTCATCAGCATGTTCCCCATTGTCTCCACCAGGAGGATTTTGTAGTTTGGGAATGAGGGTGTACATTATGCTCAGAACCTTCTTCATCGGGGCCTGGATCTGACTCACAAAGCTTCTGGGCATCAGTGCAGATCATTTCCTTGTCTGGACTCACTGCAGCTTTGGAGCAGACCTCTGATTCCCAGGCTATAGTGTGACTGAACAGCTCTGCAGACTCAACCATCTCTGTTACCCCATACTCAGCAGGGCTGGTGGAAAATTGAGAGCTGTTAGGAAGCAAGTGTGATTGGGTTGACACCCCAGAGGAATGGAGTATTTTGAATATTGAAGTTGAGGTGGAGGAGAGGCCACTTGATGGAGCACTTGAGATCCATTGAAGCACCTGCTCTTTTGGTGCCTCATCTACATTTGGTATCGATGGTCGTGTCCGTGAAAAAAGGTATCATAGATTATCCAAGTTAAGAAGTACACCTCCTATTTTGGCTAGTAGTTAGTGTTACGAATCGGTGTCGCCATAGATGCAAGCAGCCTGCTGTGGTTCCAGTTGCACCCAGACGTCAGCTGCCATTTTTGGCTGTGCCTCGGGTCGTCTAGCTGGTTGCTTCCTCCTACATGTCTAAGTGTGGAGAGATGGCTAGTGCACATGCGTTTGCCGATTTATACCAGACACAGCCTAAGTCCAGTGTTTCGCCTAGTGAGCATGCTCAGCTTGACTGTGCCATTCCTGAGGCGAAGTCCTCAGTTAGTGCTACTGAGCATGCTCCCACACTTAGTGAGAAAAGCCTCTTTGCACAGGTACTTGGACTCCGTGCCATGTCTAAGTCCTGTGTTGTGCCTACAGAGCATGCAGAAACTGATAGTCTGTTTTGTGAGACTGCTGTTCAGGCTACTGAGCATGCTCAGGCACTTAGTGCATCAGAGGCTGATGATGTGGCCACTCCGGACTGGCTCGCAAAGGCTCGCCCTATGATTTGGCACCTCATCATTGTTCGTCAGATGATGACGGGTGAGGTGTTTTGTTTTGGGTGTGGCTACCATAAGGTCATCTTTGAAGTGGCAGTTCCGGATAGGCCGCTGGTTATGTCTGATGACGTGGCACTCTGCTATTTGCTCCTGGAGTTGCAGTGGGGCAGACCCAGGTTATAAAAGGGGCTGTAGACAACAAGGAGGAGCACTAGAGGTAGGCAGGGATAGGGCGTCGGTACGGGACACCACCACACTTGGTAATGCAGAATGGTTACGACCAGCTCCTGTCCTACCAGTCCTGCTAATGCAGCACAGTGGCATTAACTGGGCTGCTGCTGCGCCTGCTGTCCATAGGTGTTCCCCCTATGCACACGGCAGCATACCCAATGGCCCCTGTGTTGTTAACAGGGAGTTCCTTGGCTGGGTTTGTGGACCCTGTGATGCTAACAGGGTTCACAGTCTCCAGATTCGAGTGTCGTCTAACTCGGCTCAGGCTACTATTAGTTTCAGAGCCACCCAGCTCTGTATCCTCCGACTAACCTTCGGGTTGCCAGCATCTTCTTTTCCATCTGGGAGCACGGTGGACCCCGACTGGCGATTAAGATATATACCACCTTATACAAATCTGCCAGTCCCCCGTAACAGATGGTGTTTCTTCAGCAAATGTTACTGTTGCTTAACCACCAAACCCACGGACACAAACTTTTTCCCCTTTCCAACACACCTGTTCCCCTTTCCACCAGCATCTGTCCTTTTTCCACTCATTTTGTATATGACCAAATTTTCAACTCTGCAGGGACACCCTATTCAACGCCGTCTCAACACAGCAGCCAGCCCTCGGTCCCTCAGATGTGGACAAGTAAAAGACCATTTCCGCCATGATAAAGCATTGAGATTCACTCTGTGCAGCACTGGTGTTTAGTGGAAAAACAAATCTAAGATTGCGTACCAGCTTCTGCTGATACTCCTGCATATGTGCATCCCTTTCTATGGCAGGACTTATTTCACCAGATTTTGTCTTGTACTGGGGATCTAACAGTGTGGCAACCCAGTAGTCAGCATTACTTCTAATTCTGACAATCCGAGGGTCATGGTGTAGGTAGTGCAGCAAGAAGGCGCTCATGTGTCTTGCGCAGAATCGTGCCTCCTTCCTCTGCCCTCTCCCCCCAACCTCGCACAGCCGAAATGTAACCAAGCTCTCACTCCTCTGCTGAGTCTTCCATGCCCGTCACCAGTTCGTCCTCCATTTCTTCCTGGGCTCCTGCACCTTCCTCAACAGTTTTGCTGATACTATGCGCCTTTATTAATCCCTCTCCCCCCCACCGTCCCATGCCTGCCGCCTTGGTGCTGCTTACCGTCTGGACCTTGTAGATCTTGTTATCCCTCCCGCATATGACTTATCCTGTACTTCCTCCCCTTCCTCTTGTCCTACCACCTGACTCTGAATACTGTTTACAGTGTGCTCCAGCATGTAGATGACTGGAATTGTCATGCTGATAATAGCATCGTCAGCGCTAAACATCTTCGTCGCCATTTGTAAACTGTGAAGAAGGGTGAATAGTTCCTTGATCTGAGACCACTCCAGCAGTGTGATCTGCCCCACCTCTGGATCTCGTAAGCACAGGCTATATGTCATAACGTATTTCAGCAGGGCTCGCCATTGCTCCCACAGACGCTGCAACATGTGCAGACTCAAATTCCTGCATGTCGGCACATCACATTTCAGGCAGTGAACCGGCAGACTGAAAGACTTCTGGAGCGATGCAAGTTGTTCAGCTGCGGGGTGTGAATGGTGGAAGTGAGCACATAGCGAGTGTGCACTCTGCAGAGGGCCATGTAGGCCGGGATAGTGGTTTAATAATTGCTGGATAACCAGGTTGAACACGTGAGCCATTCAAGGCATGGGTGTAACATTGTCACGGCTAAGGGCCGCACCCAGGTTTGCATCATTGTCGCACGCGGCCTTCCCTGGCTGCTGGTTGAGTGGAGACAACCATTGATGAAACTCGGTCTCCAGCGCTAACCGTCCACAACTCCTCAGCGGTGTGACTCACATTTCCCATACATTTCAAAGTAAAGATTTGAACACCTGATGGCGTTGAGCTCTGCTGCCAGCATAGTAAGGAGGTGTGCAGGATTCCTTGTACACAGTTACAATGCGGGTGGCCTTACCAGACAGGTTTTGAGCGGAGGTTGAGGACCTAGACGAGATTGAGGAGGCAGAAGCAGTGGAGGAACTTCTACATACAGAGGAAGGATTGACACACAACTCGTGGGGATTGAAAGACTTGTACAGCAGACCCTTCTTTATCTCTCACCATAGATACTCAGTGCCCAGTCAGCGACATGTAACGCCACTGTCTATGCTTACTGGTCCAAGTATCTGTGGTGAAATGCACCCTGTCACACACAGAGTTTCTCAAGGAAGCGGTGATGTTGTGTGCGACATGCTGGTGTAGCGCAGGCACGCCTTTCTTGGAGAAGGAGTGGCGACTGGGCATCTGCTCTTGGCACACTGTGATGGGCATAAGGTGTCAAAAATCCTCTGTGTCCACTGGGTGGTAAGGCAGCATTTCTGTAGCCAACAGCTTGCAGATGCTAAAAGTCAACCTCTTAGGTGTTACGAGGGGGACCCGGGGAAGCGTGTCAAGATGGGAAATGGACAGCTTCCGCCGGTCAAGGTCCACTGTGCGGTGTAAGGGACCGCTGCTATGGTGGGTGAAGAGTGAGCGGGTTGCTGCTAGCAATCGCCTGGAATGTCACAGACGATCTATGTACACCGGTCTGCCCTAACCCGTAAGGGTTGTATGGCACAGATCTCACGGCTCGGTGTACCTGTTGCACGGGGAAGCACAGAGGTGCCCACGCACGTGTGTCAGTGGAAGTCACGAGAATATGGCACTAGGGTAGCACAGAGGTGCCCACGCACGTGTGCTTTCAATAACCAGGTGAGTCCGGTGGAGACTCGAGGAGCTCACCTGGGACAGGAACACGGCCTGTTGAAGGAGATACTGCCGGAGCAGCAAGGCTCCTGCAGTCGGGGTCACGTCGTTAGTGACGCACATCCGGCGCCGGTAGCGACATCGCAGCGTGTAACACTAATGAACGATGATCAACGATCGCAAAATCGTTCCAAAAAGGTGATCGTTGACACGGCCTGCAAACCAGGTGCTGCCTAAGCAGCAAGGGCCAAGCCCACAAAAGACAATAATGCCTGAGCAGTGGCGTGGCCGCACGCTGCCAGATATCCAAACATAGAAGGACGGTCGCGCACCGCCATGGAGGCAGGGGGAGCTTTTAAGGAGGCGTAGCTCCACCCAAGGGCGGGCGCGAGACGGACGTGACGCAATCAGGATTCGTGACGTCCTGACCCGGCCAGTCAGGATTCAGCACATCACCAGCCTCGTCATCAGGCCGTGTGATATCAGTGAGCGAATCAGAAGACGTCACGTGGGGCACATGCTCAACTTCCTGCCTCTGGGTCATAAAGGCGGGATCCTCGGTTTCACAATGTGCAGAGATAAGGGAAGTCCTGCTGCTTCACTGAGAATCCATCCTTTGCACACTGCACAACCTCTCAGACCCTCTGTGATGCTGAGCAGGAGGACATGTGGCAGGCAAGGGATGGGAGACTGCTTCATTCCTTGCAAAGGGAGAACCACTAGGTGTCACCCTTCTGCTGTGTCTGTGAGCAGGCATCTCCTGCAGACTGTGGTACCGTAGGAGTCTCCTAGACCTTTGGCGCTGCTGAACAGAAGGGCTCGTGGCAGACAAGTAACGGGAGACTACTTCATTCCTTGCACCTGGAGAGCCACGAGGTGTAGCACTTAGGCATGTCATGCCCTTCTAAAATCATCTAAAACACAGCAAGGGGACTTCAACCACAGTCTCCCTCTTTTCCAAAAATTGGGCCACACACACCACTTCACTGGCATCAGTTGTCCCACAGTTGCAAAGTTAAAATTGCTATTTGCATGAAGCATATTCAAAAATCCACCAGCCTTTAGTCTCCGCAGGATGACACAGGGGTAGAAAAGTCCTCTCTGATCCATGACTTCTTCATCTTGGTTTATTTTTCAAAAAAGGGAACTCCAACCACAGTCTCCCTCTTTTCCAAAAATTGGGCCACACACCACTTCACTGGCATCAGTTGTCCTACAGTCTCCCCAAGATGACACAGGGGTAGAAAAGTCCTCTCTGATCCATGACTTCTTCTTCTTGCATCATTTAAAATATGGCAAGGGGACTCCAACTAGAGTCTCCCTTTTTTCCAAAAATTGGGCCCCAGACAACACTTAAGTGGCACAAGTTGTCCCACAGATGCAAACTTAAAATGTTGATTTGCATGAAGCACTATCAAAAATCCACACGCCTTTTGTCTCCCCAGAATGACTCAGGGGTAGAAACGTCCTTGCAGATCCATGATTTGTTCATCTTGATGAACGTTAGGGCTACTTTACATGCTGTGACATCGCTACCGATATATCGTCAGGGTCACGTCGTTAGTGACGCACATCCGGCGCCGGTAGCGACATCGCAGCGTGTAACACTAATGAACGACGATCAACGATCGCAAAATCGTTCCAAAAAGGTGATCGTTGACACGTCGTTCATTTCCTTAATATCGCTGCTGCCACAGGTACGATGTTGTTCGTCATTCTTGCGGCATCATACATTGCTATGTGTGACACCGCGGGAGCGACGAACATCTCCTTACCTGCGTCCACCGGCAATACAGAAGGAAAGAGGTGGGCGGAATTTTACGTTCCGTTCATCTCCGCCCCTCCGCTTCTATTGGCCGGCCATTCAGTGACGTCGCAGTGACGTCGCTATGACGTCGAACGCACCTCCCCCTTGAAGGAGGGATTGTTCGGCTGTCACAGCGACGTCGCTGACCAGGTATTTGCATATGACGCTGCCGTAGCGATAATGTTCGCTCCGGCAGCGAGCACCAAATGTCGCACGAGCGTCGGGGGTGGGAGCTATCGCGCACAGCATCGCTAGTAATTGCTAGCGATGTCGCAGGGTGTAAAGTACCCCTAAGTCTGTACACATTGTCACTGGACAGATACGTGCGCTTATCTGTCAGCACACAACCAGCAGCACTGAAGACAAGTTCCGAGAGAACGATGACTGCGGGACACGACAAGATCCCCAAGGCGTAAGTGGCGAGCTCTGGCCATTTTTCCAGATTGGAAGCCCAAAATGAGCAAGGCTCAAGTTGCACAGTAATGGCATCGATGTTCACGTGCAGATACTCCTATATCTGTGTCTCCTCCTCCTTTTACTCATCTAGCTCTTCTGTTTTCGCATGAGTATATGTACTTTTCTCTTTTCCATGTGTTTGTGGTGTCTTGTGAGTTGTTTGTCGCCTTTTGGACACCTTAGAAGGTGTTTTCTATGTGTTTGTGTTTGCCTCCCATTGTTTTCAATTGGGGTTCAAATGTGTTCAAATGTTCGCCGAACTGAGCCGCCGTTCGACGAACCGAACTCAAACACTAGGGGGGTGGCTCAACACTAGAAAATACACATCTGCCTGTTTTCCTGACTATCAGACATGAAATCAGAATAAACCTTTCCCGATTTAGGTCAATTCAGAACCAAAATTATTTATATTTGCCAAATACCAGAATAATGTGAGAGAGAGAAAATGTTTTAAGGAATTTTTATGTATTGTTTGCAAAGTCAAAAGTTTTTATACGCTAGGAGTACTATGCCACTATGCCTATAAACAATATGGGACAGCCCATATGATGATGTCATGTCTTTGGAAGCTTCTGAAAGGTTTATTGGCAACATCTGAGTTAATTAAGGAATTAAGGACACACCTATGGATGTATTTTAATGAACACCTGAAACACACTGCTTCTTTGTGTAGCATCATGGGAAAGTCAAAAGAAATCAGCTAAGATCTCAGGAAGACAATTGTGGACTTGCACAAGTCTGGTTCATCCTTGGGTGCAATTTCCATATACCTGAAGATGCCTCGTTCCTCTGTACAAACAATTATATGCAAACACAAACAAGATGGGACCTTGTGAAGATGCTGGCGGAAGCTGGTAAGATTATGTCATTATCCACAGTGAAATGAGTACTGTATCAACAAGGGTTGAAAGGCCATTCTGCCAGGAAGAAAAATAAAAAAACAGATTAATGTTTGCATATGCACATAGTTACAAAAACCTTAATTTTGGAGACACGTCCTGTGGTCTGACGAAACTAAAATTGAACTTTTTGGCCTTAATAACCATCATGCCATTTGAAGGAAAAAGGGAGAAGCTTGAAGCCTAAGAACACCATCCCAACTGTGAAACACAGGGGGTGGCAGCATAATGTTATGGGGTTGTTTTGCTGCAGGAGGGACTGGTGCACTTCACAAAATAGATGGCATCATGAGGAAAGAAGATTACATGGCAATACTGAAGCAACATCTCAAAACATCAGCCAGGAACTTAAAGCTTGGCCAGAAATTGGTCTTTTAAATGGATAATGACTCAAAGCACAGTGCCAAACTGGGTACCAAGGGACTTAAGGATAAAGTCAATGTTTTGGAGTGGCCATCAGAAAGCCCTGATCTCAATCCTATTGAAAATGTATGGGTAAAGCTGAAAAGACTGGTGCAAGCAAGGCGACCTACAAACATGGCTCAGTTACAACAGTTCTGTTAGGAGGAATAGGCCCAAATTCCTACCAACTATTGTGAGAAGCTTGTGGAAGAATATCCAAAATGTGTTGCCCAAATCATACAGTCTAAGTGCAATGATACCGAATACTAATGAAATATATACAAACTTTTAACTTTGCAGAAAGTAATACAAATGCCTTAAAACATTCTCTCTTTCATTATTCTGGCATTTGGGAAATATAAATAATTTTGGTACATAATTGACCTATAATGGGAAAATGTACTTTGATTTCATGTCAGATAGTGAGAAAAAGATTCAAATGTGTCTTCTGGTTTCAACTGTATATCCTTATTTGTACTTTTTTTTTTGAGTGCTACTAAGTATCCTATGTTATTTATATGTAATATTACTACTGACTTACTGCAGGGTATATGCTCATTTTTATTTCTATTTTAGGTTTTGTCAGTTAAATGGCCACAGTGTGAACATGCTCCTATACAGTGCATGAACACCAAGTTAAGCTCCTGCTCATTTCTTTGGTTTTGCTGTCATTTCTTGTACTTTGTTGCTCTCTTTTAGCTGAGCATTTCATTTATGTAGCTTTTCATAGACAGGTGTTTGGCTCAGTCCTTATCTTCCCCTTCTACATTGAGGTTTGTTGACCCAAGGTGAGGTTTTACTACTGAAGGTTAGAACTATCCTGATTGAGGTACACCTAGTCATGGTTGAATGACTTTTATGCCTTTTTTTAATCAAAAACAGTGTTATTAAGTACCCTATGTGATTTATATTTACTATTACTATTTACCGTACTTACTGTTTCCTCAAATTTACCACTGGCAATAAGCAATGCACGAATACTATATTTTCACAAACATTATTAAATTTCAAAACCTTTTTGGGATGAGCATAAAGATGGATATTAACATAAGTAAAGTCTACTGAACCTAACAATTTTTGTAAGACCAGTTTAATATCTTAAGAATATGTGGTCTACTTGTCACGCAGTGACTACCTAGATACCACTGGGTATAAGGGAACCCCTGGAGAGTGCTGCAACACACAGGTTACACTGGGAACATGATACAATGATGGGCCCTGGAGGGGGAGGGAAGTGGGATAATCTCTTATACTCACCTTAGGCTGATCCTTGCACTCCCTAATGTCCATATGCGGGTTCTTCCCCCATCGCTGATCACATGCCTAGGCCCTTGCTTGCCATAAACCCCCCTGGCTAGTGAGAAGGATGGTGAGAGCACTAGTCTCACCACTTGAATAATACAACACAAGGGGAGGGAAACAGATAGGGGGAAAATAAAAACATAAAAGAAATCACTCCAAGCTCCTCCAATGCAGCTAAATATCACAGCTGCAATTGTCCCAACTCTTCAGATTATTCTAGAGAGTGGCTCCTTCCAAAGTCTTCAACATAAGAATAATGAGATTCTAATACCCGCATCAGATTGTAAGACACATGACTATTTCTAGTGAAGAGGAGTGAAAACAAAGAGCTGCATCTGAGGTTAAGGCTCCAAAGAATAGCCAGATAGGAAAGAGTCCCTAACCCCTACAGCACCAAAAGAAAGCAGATACATTTAAACATAAGTTACAGACCTGCTATTACAAGGTATTGTGACCTCTGGTCTCAGACTCGTCACACGTATCCCCAGAGTGGGGAACACCCATGACACTACCTAACTCTCCCTGCCAGATAATTTTTTAGGAATGAAAAATCAAGCAATTTGTTTTGCAAAATTAAATACTTGTCCTAGGATTTCTTTTTCTTGAAGGACATTTAGGTGGGTGCAAACATTGCATTTTTACCACTTAAGGCCCCTTTCACACGTCAGTGATTCTGGTACGTTTGTGCTTTTTTTAAAAAATGTACCAGAATCACTGACATACGCAGACACATTATAATCAATGGGTCTGCTCACACATCAGTGATTTTTCACTGAACGTGTCTCCGTGCAGCGTGCACGCGTGGCCGTGATTCTGCATGGAGACAAGTCAGTTTTTTCCTGGCATCACTGATGACCCACGGACCGCACTATGGTGTGATCCGTGTGATCAGTGAAACATGTACCAGAAAATCACGGGCATATTAAATATTAGATATTTTCAACTTACCTTGCCTGCGATTTGCTCTGGAGCCTCCGCTCTTGGCAGTTTCTGCCTGACTCATGAATATTCATGAGAGCAGGAAAACCCGACCAGGAAGTAGGTGCTGAGAGCGGTGGGCGGACGCTGGAGACCCGAGGAGATCAGCACCATGGAGAGCAGGAGCGAAGGCAGGTGAGTAATGTCCATATGCAATCACGGATTGCACATGGACAACCCACGTGTGCCGTGAATCACGGAACACGGAGGGACATATGCGTGTTTTACACGTCAGTGAAGAACGTCTGTGTTTTTCACTGACGTGTGAAACGGGCCTTAGGGAAACATTTTTTAATGTAAATTTATCACAACACCGGATGAGAATACTGATACCAGGAAAGTCAATATGAATCCTGAAGTGCACACATTGCTTATTTGTGACCTGTAGACTTGGTGCAGAAAATAATCTGCAGCATGTCAATTCTTTAAGTGTTTTTGAAGCATTTTTTTCCACCCATTGTACTTAATTTAGTCAGTGAAAAATGCTATAAAAGTAATTGCAGATTTGGTGTGCTTTTATAACATTTTTGTAGCATTTTTTCAAGCTTTATAGACAGCAAAGAATGCTACAGAGGTAGATAATAAAAACCTATTTGGGCTCAGTGTCAATATGAGTGACATATAACCCCTGGGCATCCCTGAGGCACATTCATATGACAACTATGTTCCTGCCTGGTCATAGATGTATTAACATAATGTAATGGTTATTAACAATAGGCGAGTGTGCTCAGCGCTGCTTGGTACTCGATCAAGCATCCTGGTACTCAAGACGCTTGGTACTCGATTGAGTATCCTGATAGACGCCATGCTCAATTCCCCACCTGCATGTTTTGTTGCTGATTTTATGCTACTAAATATGCGAGGATTGCCTGACAATCATGGTAATGCCATGTTAGCTACTGGTATTACCCTTATTGGCTAGCCGCATAGTGTCATTGGGTATATATAAGACCCAGTGACACCATGTTTCACTCACTTTACTCGGAAATAGTCTAGGGAATATTTTTGCTGGAGTAGGGATAGTGTGTTATAGCGTTACAGTGCCTACTATTGCAACAATAGACAAACAGTCCTTTTCAAGGCTAATTCAAATAGATTCTATTCTACTGTATAATATTACTACTCTTAGCTGCAATTAGTGTAGGGTTAGCTATTAGAGTAGGGATAGTGTATCAGAGGCATTTAGGCAGGGTTTATTGCATTGCAATCCTTGGTGCTTCCATTCATAACCAACAATCCTTTTTAAGGCTAATTCAAATAGATTCTATTCTATAAAAATACCACTCTTAGTTGCAAACAGTATATGGTTTGCTGCTGTAGTAGGGATAGCGTATTAGAGGCATCCAGTCTAGGATTCTAACCTTATTATCTTTGGTGCTGCTGCTAAGTACAATCAAAAGTCCTTTCGGGGCCAATTTAAATAGATTGCATTCTTTAATAATTTCGCTCTTGGCTGTGTACATAATTTTAACCCCTTTTCGACCTTGGACATACAAAGTATTTTCTGTTTGTCGGCATTTCCCAACCTTGGAAGAACTCAGTATTCGAAAAAGTGTAATAGAAAGAGATAAAAGAAGACTATGTGGCCCAAAATGGCACCAATAGAAACTCCAACTCATCCTTCAAAAAACAAGCCCTCACATAAATTTTTCGGCAGAAAAATAAAAAAAAGTATCACCTTCAAAATTTGGTGATGCAAAAAACCTTTCTTTTAGTGTTTTTTAGTATGATAGTAGTCAAGCCTAAAAACCATATAAATCTGGTTTTGCTGTAAAAAAAATTAATAAACAAAACCAATTCTTCAACTGCTGTTGACTTCATTCTGCCTCCCAAAGTTTGCAGTAAGGCGCTGCTCACATTTATCCTTCACTTATACTTCGCGGATTACATGTAAATATCTGGAAAACTTGATCCAGACAACATTTCCAATGGAAAATTTACTGCAATGAGGTAGATTGGGTCACTTTGAACTCCTGTATAACCTGTGATCTGGCGGTGTCCATCTTTTTTATGCATCTTTTTAGATATGCATTAAAGTACGGTCATCAACAATTTTGCTCACCTTTGAAAAGACGGAAACAGCTGAATAGAGGCCAAATGAAATTGGGAGTAACTCTGATGCCGCATTAGTAAATGGATCTGGTCCTGGGGTTTTACCTGAATCATGTATTTTGGAGATGTAGATTGAAAACCTAATGTAAATGCTCATCATAGAGCACAGGATTTTAATGTGAATTGATAAAAAAATGTTCTATACCCAAATTGCCACCAAATAGCATTCAACTTAACCCAGAAAAAGCACATCCCCACTTTTGTCCTTCATCTGTTAAAAGAAAAATAGGAGTCTTCCACATTACTGGTAGCACAAAGTCTCTGGAAAAGTGCTAAACCTCCCCCCAGAAAGAAATCCAGCAAAATCTGCACTCCCAAATCCAAATGCCCCCTCTATTCTGAGCACACAATGTGCTTAAACTACAGTTAATGTCCACATGTTTGGCATTATTGTAGTGAGCATGCCTACTTAATTTACAGGTTGCTTGTCTCCAGATGCACAAGCTGGGAACAATTTTTTTTGGCATGCCAAGGTACTCTGCACAAGGGCTTATTTTCAATTTTTCGTTACGCAAAATTCACTGCATGCATTTGACTTCATGAGTATTTTCCAGAGACTAGATAATCAATACACCTGAATATGAACACCCAGAGAGATGTTTTTCCAAAATTTGGTAACTTGAGGGGGTTTCTCCTGTTCTGGTAATTAGGGGCTCTGCAAATGGAATCTGCAAACTATTCTAGGAAAATGTGTGCTCCAAAAGTCAAATTGCACTCCTTTCTGAGCTCTTTAATATGGCCAGTCACATGTAGGGTATTGGGTATTGCCACATTCAGGAGAAACTGTGTATCATATATTTTATGAACAAAAATTTAGCCATACTAAATATCAACCCTATGGAACCACTTAGTAGTGTCCCATAAGGAGATGCCTACTCCGAGGAACATATAAAACCGGAGGAAAAGGAGAAATAAGGCAACAATCATGTGCAAAAAATATCATTTTATTCATTAAAATACATATAAATTGATATAAAAATACATGGGTGGAAGAAATCGACCTAGCAGTGAGACATAAAAGTGGGGGGAAGGGGGAAGGGGAAGAAGTTGTGGGGCAACCCCGCCAACCAGGACCAACCAAGCAATGATTGAAAATTATAGTGCCACCGGTCACATGAGATATCATATGGTGAATTATGGCTAGGAGAGCAGCCCGGGCGATATAATGAATGTCAAAAATTGTCTGCAGGATGCATATACCTATATTAATGTCTCCCCCAGGGACACGCCGCAGTCTTGTGGAAATCAACTGGATCGCCGCACGGAACCACAGGCAAGGATAACCAAAATGGAATTGTATCAGCATCAATGTGTATATAGTAAATCCAGGCCTGGTGCACCGTGCAACCGACACAGTGTAGTGGAAACAGATGGTTCCTGTAATGAGACTGCGGCAGTGTAACACAGGGAAGGCTGCAGAGCCGTGCACCTATATATGTGCAATGTCAATATGCAGAGTGGTAAAAAAATATATGATAATGCCCGCTGGGACTGATCAGCCACAGTGTGGTATATGTTCTGACAGCGCACTGAGCTGCAGAGCAAGCAGAAAAGGACAGTGCATAAGTAATAGTGAGCAATCACTGTGCAGCAACCCGGAGCAGCACGCAGTCAGACAGAGCCATTCATGTGGTGGAACACAGGAAGTAAAAATACCTGATGGTTGGTACTGGGGGCAGGGAAACAGCCTCCTGACAGCTGTTTCGCAGCGTTGCTTTTTCGGAAGAAGGTATGCATGTGAGGTGCATGCAAAACTTTATAGGAAATAGGTAAGGTGTATGGGATTAAACACTAATCGCGATCATGCATCTGCGCATGCGCCGCTATCCGAGTACGGAAAGCGAGGGAGAGCAAAACACCGCTGTGTACGGCGCACGCGCGGGACCACGGGACGCGTCGCCATGGTACCCGCGCGTGCGCCCAACGGGCTCGCTCCCCGTCGCCACCCGCAGTCAGCACACCGGAGGACGCGCGTGACCGCTCAGGGGTGAGTGACGAGAAATAGATAATAATACAATAAGTTGACAATATACATAAAGATCCATTTGAGAACCACACAGGAAGTTGCAATACAAAAACCGCACATTCAACGAAGAGGTTCATAAAAACTTGTATTCTCAATTGTCAATGTGTACAAGACCTATAGGAATAGAAAAAGGGGGGAGGATAAAAAACAAATATTAAAATGATGTATAGCATACACAAAATGAGAGCCCCACAAAAACACCCCATATAACAATTAATATATACAATTATATATCAGTGGCAAGACATTATTGCCATAGCAACCCAAAAAGGGGGGCATTGAGGGAGCACAGAAGGATAGGACGAAAAGATGGATAAATCAAAATCCATATAATTATGAATTTAGCATAAGGAGGCAATAACAAGGTATCCTGACCAAACATAGGAGAAGATGCGGGCCAATGTGATTACAGGAAAGGGGCGTAACTGACTACCTCGTTTAAACCGAGGGGCACGAGGGTGTTCAGGGAGACGATCCGCTTGGACTCCCGCTGAGCGAGACTCTTCCGTAGATCGCCCCCCCGGACACCCCCGTGAATCACATCAATGCCCCTAACCTGCAATGATTTAGGGCTACAATTGTGAAAAGCCCTAAAATGACGGGGCAATGTTTTCAAGAGGGTGACGTCTTCCACAGTGGCGGCAGCAATAATATCTCTCACGTGCTCCCTGACTCTAATGCGGAGCTCACGGGACGTGAGCCCCACATAAATCAGGGAGCACGAACATGTTGCATAATAGACTACATGTGTAGTACTGCAAGTGATATAATCGTTAATAAAAAACTTTTTTTGCCATCGGAAGAAGTGAAAGAGGACACCCTAATGATGTTAGCACATGCGGCACAGTGGCCGCATGGAAAACAGCCCCGAAGTGGGCCCCTGGAACCGAAGGGGTTCTGTCTGGGAGGGACGTAGTGGCTCTTGACAAGAAGATCCCCCAGGTTTTTTGCTCGCCTAGCCGTCATGAGAGGTCTCCTAGGAAGCACTGCAGCCAGTGTGGGCTTGGTAAAAAGTACCGACCAGTGCTTCTCCAGGATTCCCCTCATCGTGTCCCACTCGTGATTAAAAATCCCAATAAATTTCTCTGTTGGCCAGACTACTATGTTCCCCCCCTTGTCCGCCGCCTTGATCACAACATCATCATAACCTTGTAGCATAGTGACCGCCGACCTCTGACGGTGAGTTAAGTTATCATATTTCCGTCTAGATGGTACTTTCTTGAGGTCGTCGGTCACTAGTCTAAGGTGACGGTGGTGCTGTGGGGAGCTCCCATGTGCAGTGCTGGCTCCGCTACATTGATGACATTTTTGTCATTTGGCAGGGCACAGTCGGGCAGCTCGATCAATTTATGGATGACCTTAACACCAATTCCTTTAATATCAAGTTGACTTATAGATCTAGTAACACCAGCTTGGACTTCCTTGATATTAATATCTATACGGATGCGGCGGGGGACATTCAGACCGATGTTTTCTGCAAGGATACATCGGTCAATGCCCTCTTACACGAATCCTCGGGTCATACCATTTCAACCATACGCGCCATCCCGACCGGACAGTTTCTGAGGATGAAGCGGATCTGCTCTTCTTCTTCCACCTTTGAAACCCAGTCGTCTGATCTCCGATGCAGGTTTAGAGAGAGGGGGTATAGCAATAGATGCATTAAGAAAGGCTATCTACATGCAAAAAATACCCCCAGGGAACACCTTCTCCAATATAAACAACGTCGGCCAACCATGGACAATCAGATCCACTTTATTGGGACTTTTAATCACGAGTGGAACACGATGAGGGGAATCCTGGAGAAGCACTGGTCGGTACTTTTTACCGAACCCACACTGGCTGCAGTGCTTCCTAGGAGACCTCTCATGACGGCTAGGCGAGCAAAAAACCTGGGGGATCTTCTCGTCAAGAGCCACTACGTCCCTCCCAGACAGAACCCCTTCGGTTCCAGGGGCCCACTTCGGGGCTGTTTTCCATGCGGCCATTGTGCCGCATGTGCTAACATCATTAGGGTGTCCTCTTTCACTTCTTCCGATGGCAAAAAAACATTTTCTATTAACGATTATATCACTTGCAGTACTACACATGTAGTCTATTATGCAACATGTTCGTGCTCCCTGATTTATGTGGGGCTCACGTCCCGTGAGCTCCGCATTAGAGTCAGGGAGCACGTGAGAGATATTATTGCTGCCGCCACTGTGGAAGACGTCACCCTCTTGAAAACATTGCCCCGTCATTTTAGGGCTTTTCACAATTGTAGCCCTAAATCATTGCAGGTTAGGGGCATTGATGTGATTCACGGGGGTGTCCGGGGGGGCGATCTACGGAAGAGTCTCGCTAAGCGGGAGTCCAAGTGGATCGTCTCCCTGAACACCCTCGTGCCCCTCGGTTTAAACGAGGTAGTCAGTTACGCCCCTTTCCTGTAATCACATTGGCCCGCATCTTCTCCTATGTTTGGTCAGGATACCTTGTTATTGCCTGCTTATGCTAAATTCCTAATTATATGGATTTTGATTTATCCATCTTTTCGTCCTATCCTTCTGTGCTCCCTCAATGCCCCCCTTTTTGGGTTGCTATGGCAATAATGTCTTGCCACTGATATATAATTGTATATATTAATTGTTATATGGGGTGTTTTTGTGGGGCTCTCATTTTGTGTATGCTATACATCATTTTAATATTTGTTTTTTATCCTCCCCCCTTTTTCTATTCCTATAGGTCTTGTATACATTGACAATTGAGAATACAAGTTTTTATGAACCTCTTCGTTGAATGTGCGGTTTTTGTATTGCAACTTCCTGTGTGGTTCTCAAATGGATCTTTATGTATATTGTCAACTTATTGTATTATTATCTATTTCTCGTCACTCACCCCTGAGCGGTCACGCGCGTCCTCCGGTGTGCTAACTGCGGGTGGCGACGGGGAGCGAGCCCGTTGGTGCGCACGCGCGGGTACCATGGTGACGCGTCCCGTGGTCCCGCGCGTGCGCCGTACACAGCGGTGTTTTGCTCTCCCTCGCTTTCCGTACTTGGATAGCGGCGCATGCGCAGATGCATGATCGCGATTAGTGTTTAATCCCATACACCTTACCTATTTCCTATAAAATTTTGCATGCACCTCACATGCATACCTCCTTCCGAAAAAGCAACGCTGCGAAACAGCTGTCAGGAGGCTGTTTCCCTGCCCCCAGTACCAACCATCAGGTATTTTTACTTCCTGTGTTCCACCACATGAATGGCTCTGTCTGACTGCGTGCTGCTCCGGGTTGCTGCACAGTGATTGCTCACTATTACTTATGCACTGTCTTTTTTTGCTTGCTCTGCAGCTCCCTGCAGCCTAGTGCGCTGTCAGAACATATACCACACTGTGCCTGATCAGTCCCAGCGGGCATTATCATATATTTTTTTACCACTCTGCATATTGACTTTGCACATATATAGGTGCACGGCTCTGCAGCCTTCCCTGTGTTACACTGCCGCAGTCTCATTACAGGAACCATCTGTTTCCACTACACTGCGTCGGTTGCACGGTGCACCAGGCCTGGATTTACTATATACACATTGATGCTGATACAATTCCATTTTGGTTATCCTTGCTTGTGGTTCCGTGCGGCGATCCAGTTGATTTCCACAAGACTGCGGCGTGTCCCTGGGGGAGACATTAACATAGGTATATGCATCCTGCAGACAATTTTTGACATTCATTATATCGCCCGGGCTGCTCTCCTAGCCATAATTCACCATATGATATCTCATGTGACCGGTGGCACTATAATTTTCAATCATTGCTTGGTTGGTCCTGGTTGGCGGGGTTGCCCCACAACTTCTTCCCCTTCCCCCTTCCCCCACTTTTATGTCTCACTGCTAGGTCGATTTCTTCCACCCATGTATTTTTATATCAATTTATATGTATTTTAATGAATAAAATGATATTTTTTGCACATGATTGTTGCCTTATTTCTCCTTTTCCTCCGGTTTTATATGTATCATATATTTTGTTGCTTTTTTTAACCTATTACCTATTTGGGGGCGTTTCTGCTGTTTTGGCACCTTAGAGGCTCTGTCAATTTGGTATGGCACCAGCAAACCATTCCAACTCAAACGCAAAATTAATTTTCTACCACATATGAGTTATTGGTGAACCAAGGAGAAATGTCACAGTATTTTTTTGGCCTATTATTTCCTATTACCCTATTAAAAATGAAAAATTTGGGATTAAAGCAACATTTTTTGATAAAAATCTTTTTTTTTAATTTTCATGGGTCAATTCTGTGAAGCACCTTCTGGTTGAAGGTGCTCATCAAATATCTAGGTAAATTCGTTGAGGGGTCTGGTTTCCAAAATGGAGTCAATTTTGTGCTGTACCACTGTTTAGGCACATCAGGGGCACATCAGGGGCTCTCCAAAGTGACATAGTGTACACTATTGATTCCAGACAATTTTGGATTTAAAAAGTAAAACGTACGCTCCTTCCCTTCTGAGCCCTGCCGTGCACCCAAAAAGTAGTTTTCCACCACATATGGTGTAATGTACAACTCAAGAGAAATTTCATGACAAATTGTATGGTGAATTCTTTCTTGTTTAGTGTGTGAAAAAGAAAGATTTCAGCAGTTGAAATAACATTTTTGTTGTAAAAATGTATTTTTTTTTAATTTTCATGGCTCAGTGTTATAAAATTGTGTGAAGCACCTTGGGGTTCAAGGTGCTCACCATACATCTAGATAAATTCCTTCAGGTGCCTAGCTTCCAAACTGGGGTTTCTAGTGTGGGGTTTCCACTATTTAGGCACATCAGATGCTCTGCAAACACAACATGGCAAATTTTGTGTTCATAATGGCAGTACTTCTTCCCTTCTGAGCCCTGGCATGCGCCCAAGCAGTAGATTTCCACCACATATGGGATATCATTTTATTCAGGAGAAATTGAACAACAAATTGTATGGTGCATTTTCTCATTACCATTATGAAGATATAAATTTTCGGCTAAAATAAAATATATGTCTGTCTATGTACAGTATCTGTCTTGATCTATTTATCTATATCTAATAACTATATATCTATAACATTCATTGATGTCCAAAAATGCTACAAAAAACGTAGGTGAAAACTTGGCAAAAATGTGGTAAAATGTGCGGTTTTGCAGCTGCATATTTCCTGCCAAGAAAAAGTGATGACATTTCTGCATCCAAATACTCAATATGTGTAGATACCAATAAAATTTCATTGATCGATGGCATATTTATTTTGTGAGCTTTTCTATAAGGGCGTGTGCCTACATTGAGTATTTGGTGAGTTTTAAACCTCAGTATTTGTAAGCCAAAACCAGGAGAGGAACAATCAGAGGAAAAGTATAATAGAGACGGGTTTTGGATTCCAAGTATTGAGGTAAAAACTCAAATACTCAATTTGTGCACGTGCCCTAATGAACTAATTGTACTCTGCAATTATATAGATTGCACACAAATAGAATAAAAATATACACAAAAATAAATTAATTCTCTTGAACAGCAGCGTAGGAAAAAATAAGACATCTGTTTGCTGAAAAAGGAGTCATGGATACCTTCCAATTTATCTGAAGAACTGCTGAATACAAGACCTAAAACTGCAGCAGAGCTAAAGTCCAGCCAAGACTTTACAGTTGATTAATAATGTTGCATTTTCAAAACTGCTTTTTTGTCAGGCTTAATATGTTTAAAGCTTGTTTATTTGCCGAGTGTCTTCTTAAATTATAAATTTATTGTAGCCAAGCATATTTTCTGCATTATATATTCATACATTGCATAGCCTAGGTTTGTTTAGATGCAGTAAACTAATTTAGATGATATTCTTTTTAGTTTGTTAGAAGACAACAAATATCAGCTCATATAAATAATAGTAATAAAACAATTCAATTTCAAGATGCCTTATACAGTTTTTTTTTAGCGTTATTCATAGTTGGGTTTTTGCAACTGATGTAAAACTAGCAGATATTTATTGTTCTTCACATGGTAAAACATTGATATATTTTTCTTTGTACTTTGAGTCTTATACTGATATAAGAAGGCATGCTGCACACATAAAAGGAAAATAAAATTGTGCAGTGTACTAAATATATTGGCATCAATTTTATGCTGCATTTATTGGGCACGTTATGGCTTTACAGAATGTAACAGTTCTATTTTTTTCCTAATAGAAACTACATATTTTGTTTCCTGCTCCATTTATATTTCCTTATGGTAGACTTTTTTCTGCACATAGTTATGAGAAAATCCATTTTGCCAGTACTACTGTGAAAGTCTGTCCTCAGGTTTTTGCTACCTCATCTGAGAGCATCATAATGTATCAAAAGAGACCCTGATTACAAATAAATTCCACTTAGTTTACTGGGGCAGCAGCTTTGATACAATCTGTGATGACTGTCACAAAGTGGCGCTAGACACTACTAGCATGCAGTAAATGGAGAAGTAGTCTGACAGAACAAGATCATAAACCAGGAGGTCACGAGAGTACACGGGGGGGCAGACAGAGATGAAATCGAGATACAAGACAAAGGTCTGGGCTCCACGAGAGTACATACAAGATACAGGGAGCAGGTGAGGACTAGAGTTGCATGTGGGCTGACTCTGTAAAAAGCGCCGACATGCAAGAACAGGGAGCCAAGCATGTGCCCAAGCATCTCGCTGGTACATGGAGATGCTGGAACGAGCACCGCGTACCGGAGAGATGCACTGACAGGACCTAGCATGACGTCTAGCCATGTGACCAGTCTGTAGCCAATGAGATAATAGACACGTGACTGGTCACATGCTATTTTGACATAACGGAAGGTCCTATCATCAGTGGTGATTACTAGAGTTGAGCGCCTTTCGAGGTTCGCGGTTCGAGTGATTTTGGGGGCTGTTCTAGATCGAACTAGAACTCGAGCTTTTTGCTAAAGTTCGATAGTTCTAGTTACGTTCAAGAACGGTTCTAGCAGCAAAAAGCAGGGCTTTTTACAGCTACAGTGTGCAGGAGCCATCGCTGGCAGCCTGCCAGAAGCTGTTAACCAAGATAAACATCGGGTATCCAAGCAAAGCGCTTTGGTTAGTAACCCGATATTTATCCTAGTTACGTGTGCAGGAAGCCGACACTTCCCCGCTCAGCTCGCTCCGCCCCCTCCTGCACGCGGCATGTACACATACATACACGCACACACACACGCTCACACTCACCTGTCCCCAGCCATGCAGTCCACGACACTGACGTCCTCAGCGCCACATGACCCTGCTAGGCTCCACCCACTTCGCACTCCGCCGCCAGCACACATGGCTCCGCCCACCTGGCACTCTGCACACATGGTCCCGCTAGGCTCCGCCCACCTGACACAGCACACATGGTCCAGCTAGGCTCCGCCCTCCTGGCACCCTGCACACATGGCGCTGTTAGGCTCCGCCCACCTGGCACTCTGCACACATTACCCCGTAAGGCTCCGCCCACCTGGCACTCTGCACACATGGCACTGCTAGGCTCCGCCCACCTGGCACTCTGCACACATTACCCCACTAGGCTCCGCCCACCTGGCACTCTGCACACATTACCCCGCTAGGCTCTGCCCACCTGGCACTCTGCACACATGGTCCCACTAGGCTCCGCCCACCTGACACTCAGCACACATGGTCCCGCTAGGCTACGCCCACCTGCCACTCTGCACACATGGTCCCGCTAGGCTCCGCCCACCTGACACTCTGCACACATGGTCCCGCTAGGCTCCGCCCACCTGACACTCTGCACACATGGTCCCGCTAGGCTCCGCCCACCTGGCACTCTGCACACATTACCCCGCTAGGCTCTGCCCACCTGGCACTCTGCACACATGGCACTGCTAGGCTCCGCCCACCTGGCACTCTGCACACATTACCCCGCTAGGCTCCGCCCACCTGGCACTCTGCACACATGGCACTGCTAGGCTCTGCCCACCTGGCACTCTGCACACATTACCCCGCTAGGCTCCGCCCACCTGGCACTCTGCACACATTACCCCGCTAGGCTCCGCCCACCTGGCACTCTGCATACATGGTCCCGCTCGGCTTACCTGCGGTGATGAAGTCCCGACCTCAGCGCTGTCACTGTCCTCCATGGCCGCCGCTTGTCACATCACCTTCTCTCGCTTCCGATCGGAGACTGACTAGCGGTTACGTCACGGGCCGCTCGCGATACTTGGCTGTGAAGATGATTGAAGTCAGTGTGCAGGAGATCAGCGCAGGTAATGTACCTCGCTGACAGCAGCACTTGTCATCCCCTGCAGTGACCTGGGCTGACCCATTGATGTTAGCTCAGGTCACTGCACTGCTCTCCCAGCCAATGGGGAACATCCTGCTCTTCATTGACTGGGACAGTGTGGATCGTCATGGCAACCCCTTGGATTACACCAGACCTGGATTTGTTCTTCTTTCTAATAAATTGGTTAAAGAGGGAATGTATTGGGGAGTGTTTTTTCAAATAAAAATGTGTTTGTCGTCTATTTTTTTTTATTACTGACTGGGTTGGTGATGTCGGGTATCTAATAGACACCTGACCTCACCAACCCCAGGGCTTGGTGCCAGGTGACATTACACATCTGGTATTAACCCCATATATTACCCCGTTTGCCACCGCACCAGGGCACGGGATGAGCTGGGGCGAAGCACCAGGATTGGCGCATCTAATGGATGCGCCACTTCTGGGGCGGCTGCAGCCTGCTATTTTTAGGCTGGGGAGAGTCCAATAACCATGGACCTCCCTAGTCTGAGAATATCAGACCCCAGCTGTCTTCTTTACCTTGGCTGGTGATCCAATTTTGGGGGGACCCCTACGTCTTTTCTTTTTTTTTAATTATTTATTTAATTTAAAATAACAGCGTGGGGTGCCTCAGTTTTGGATTACCAGCCAAGGTGAAGCTGCCAGCTGTGGTCTGCTGGCTGCAGCCGTCTGCTTTACACTAGCTGGCTACAAAAATAGGGGGAACCCTACGTCATTTTTTTTTTCATTTTATTGGCTAAATACAAAGCTAAGCACTAGTGATGAGCGAGCATGCTTGTCACTACTCGGTACTCGCACGAGTATCGCTGTACTCGGGCTGCTCGGCGGGGACCGAGTAATCTCGCGATACTCGTGCTTTACTCGTGGTCTTCATTTCTGCATGTTGGCGCTCTTTTGAGAGCCAGCCCTCATGCAGGGATTGGCTGGCAGACCACTGCAATGCCACAGCCCTGTTAGTTGTGGAATTGCAGTGATTGGCCGGCCTGCACAGCGTGACCGAGCCTTTATATCGGCCGGCGCGCTGTGCTCTGCTCACAGCTATTCAGACAGTCAGTGTAGGGAGAGTGTCGCTGATTCAGGGAAAGCTTTGCGGCCCTTTATAGCTTTTTCAGTTGCAGGGCTGCAAACAGTGTGACCAAAAGTCCTTCTCAGGACTATTCTAGTTGTATACAGGCAGGCAGGGTATAGCCAGGTCGGAGTACAGTAGCAGAGTCCTTCTCAGGACTATTGTTGCTATATACAGGCAGGGTATAGCCAGGTCTGAATACAGGCTAGTGACCAAAAGAGTCCTTGTCAGGACTATTGTACCAGTATACAGGCAGGCAGGCAGGCAGGGTAGTGGTGACCGTATACCAGCCTTCATCATATCTGGGGCTGGTGTACACAGTGTAAAACAGTCCAGATAGTGTCTGACTTGTCTGTAATTGTCGCTCCCCAAAAAAACCTGTTAGGTTATTATTGCGTCCGTGCTTGGTTTTTAAAACCGCACGTGTGTGCCTGTTGGTGGCAGCGTACAGGTGCACTTGTGTGCAATTTCCACACACTTTGATATAACGCACAAGTAGTGAATATACACGTCAGCAGTGCACAGCATTGCAAAATGCGCAAGGGCATTGGCAAGGAACAAGGAAGTGGACGTGATGGTGGTGCAGGCAGAGGCCGAGGTCGTGGGCAAGCTCTAATTTCGCCACAAGAAAGGGCCACATCTAGTCGCTCGCACGTCCTGTCCCAAATTCTTGGGGACCGCAGCAGTACACCGCTCTTGAACCAAGACCAGTGTCAACAGGTTGTTAGTTGGATAGCGGATAATGCTTCCAGTCAGATTGGCACCACCACAAACACTCTGTCTTCCACACGGTCAAGTGTCAGTAGCCGTGATACTGCACCGCACATTTCTGAACCTGATCCTCCTTCCTACCACCAGGCTGAGTACACGTCCTCCTCGGACATTAATGATCCCACACTTGGACACTCGGAAGAGCTGTTCACGTTTCCATTCACACATTCTGGCCTCTCGCCAGCTCATATTGAAGTGGGTCATGAGGAGATCGTCTGTACAGATGGCCAAATATTTGAGCAGCCACGTTCTCACGAAGTTGGCAACGTGTCTCAACAAGTGGTGGACGATGATGAGACACAATTGTCAGCAAGTCAGGAGGAGGAGCAGGGTGCGGAAGAGGAAGACGACGTGGTGGATGATCCAGTAACTGACCCAACCTGGCAGGAGGATATGCAGAGCGAGGACAGCAGTGCACAGGGGGAGGGAGGCGTAGCATCACAACAGGCAGTAAGAAGCAGGGTGGTGGCCCCAGGCAGAAGTCAGGCAACCGTTCCCCGGAACAACACGACGACACAAGGTGCCTGTACAAATGTTAGGTCTTCCCGAGTCTGGCAGTTTTTTAAGTTGGATCCAGATGATTCAAAAAAGGCCATTTGCAACACCTGCCGTGCCAGCATCAGCAGGGGTACCAAAACTAGCAGCCTGACCACCACCAGCATGATCAGGCACATGTCAGCCAAGCACCCGACTTTGTGGGAAGTACAACAGAGTCGAGGAGCAGTGCTTGCTGATGTCACTGCTACGTCTTCGCTGGTTGTGCATGCGAGCCAATCCTCTGTCCATGCTGCCTGCGAACGAGCCTCCTCCACTCCTGCACCTGCAGTTGCCTACGCAGAAAGAACACCATCATCAAGCACGTCCTTGTCCCAGCGCAGCGTTCAGTTATCCATTCAGCAAACCTTTGAACGCAGGCGCAAATACACTGCCAACACCCCACATGCCACAGTTCTAAATGCTAACATTTCGCGACTGCTTGCGCTGGAATTGTTGCCTTTTAGGCTGGTGGAGACAGAAGCATTCCGTGACCTGATGGCGGCAGCTGTCCCACGTTACTCGGTCCCCAGCCGCCACTATTTCTCCCGGTGTGCCGTCCCCGCGTTGCATAACCACGTGTCACAAAACATCACACGTGCCCTGAACAACGCTGTTTCACCCAAGGTCCACCTAACCACAGACACGTGGACAAGTGCTTGTGGGCAAGGCCGCTACATCTCGTTGACGGCACACTGGGTTAATATTGTGGAAGCTGGGACCCAGTCTGAGCGAGGGACGGAACACGTCCTTCCCACACCAAGGTTTGCAGGCCCTACCTCAGTCAGTGTTTCACCCACACTCTACAGCTCCGGAATGTCATGCTCTTCAGCCTCCTCCTCCTCCTGCGCATCCTCATCCACTGTGCCCTCCACACCAGTCACAAGCTGGAAGCACTGCAGCACTGCCTCGGCGAAGCGGCAACAGGCTGTGCTGAAGCTAATCTGCATAGGTGACAAACCCCACAATGCAGAAGAGCTGTGGACAGCTCTGAAACAGCAGGCAGATCACTGGCTCACACCTCTGAACCTAAAGCCAGGAAAGGTCGTGTGTGACAATGGCCGGAACCTGGTGGCGGCTTTGAGGCGAGGCCAGCTGACACATGTTCCATGCGTGGCCCATGTGCTCAACCTCGTGGTTCAGCGGTTTATAAAGTCATACCCAGAGCTGTCTGATCTGCTGGTAAAAGTTCGCCGCCTGTCTGCACATTTTCGAAAGTCACCTACTGCTTCAGCCGGCCTTGCCGGCTTTCAGCGCCGTTTGCATCTTCCGGCTCACAGACTGGTGTGTGATGTCCCCACGCGTTGGAATTCAACTCTGCACATGTTGGTCAGGATATGTGAGCAGAAGAGGGCAGTTGTTGAGTACCTGCATCACCTAAGCCGTCGGGAAATGGGTCAAACTCCACACATAACACCTGAGGAGTGGAGATGGATGTCAGACCTATGTACCATCCTCCAAAACTTTGAGGACTCCACCAAGATGGTGAGTGGTGATGACGCCATTATTAGCGTCACCATACCGCTACTCTGCCTTCTAAAACGGTCTCTGCTGAAAAACAAACATGATGCATTGCAGGCGGAGCGCGATGAGTTGCAGCAAGAAACAGTAGTGGGTGTGGGTGATAACACACAGCCCAGCCTCGTCTCATCACAACGTGCAGTGGAGGACTATGACGAGGAGGAGGATGAAGACATGGAGCAACTCTCCGGCCAAATTGAGGATATGACATGCACACCAGTCATATCCTCGGTTCAGCGTGGCTGGCCAGAGGACAGGGTAGATGAGGAGGAGGAGGAGGAGGAGGAGGAGGAGGAGGAGGAGGACAGCATGTTCAGTCATCTTGTTGGTCAGGCTACTGAAGTCCTGGCTGTTAAGAGTCTGGCGCACATGGCTGACTTTATGGTAAGCTGCCTGTCTCGTGACCCTCGCGTTAAGAACATCTTGGCCGACAATCATTACTGGTTGGTAACACTGTTAGACCCACGCTACAAGGAGAACTTTTTGTCTCTTATTCCCGTGGAGGAGAGGTCAACCAAAATGCAGCAGTTTCGGAAGGCCATACTCACGGAAGTAGGCAAAGCATTCCCCTCACAAAACGCTAGCGGCATAGGTCAGGAATCAGTGGACAACCGAGGCGTACAGCCGAGAGAGGCACAAGTCCAATCCGCCAGAGGTAGGGGAACAGTCTTTAAGATGTGGGACAGTTTTCTCAGCCCCTCACGTACCACAGCCCCTGAGGTGCGGGGTAGTGCCACAAGAAATCCTAAGTTTGCCCAGATGCTGAAGGAGTACCTTGCAGATCGAACAACTGTACTCCGACATTCCTCTGTGCCTTACAATTATTGGGTATCCAAGCTGGACACGTGGCATGAATTGGCTCTCTACGCCTTGGAAGTCCTTGCCTGCCCTGCTGCTAGCGTTTTGTCAGAGCGTGTTTTTAGTGCCGCAGGTGGAATCATTACAGATAAACGCACCCGCCTGTCAACTGAAAATGCTGACAGGCTGACTCTGATAAAGATGAACAAGGGTTGGATTGGGCCAGACTTCACCACACCACCAGCAAATGAGAGCGGAATTTAAAGTTTGCCATGTACCTCCACTCACCCATGGGTACACACTTCTCGACTTTGGATAATCGCTGGACTGCTCCTCCTTCTCCTCATGCGCCACCATGATGATGACCGTTACAAATTGCAATACTTAGGCCTTTGTTTCAGGTATACCCCCAGTGGTAAATTTTTTCGCCCATTCTTTGCAGAATGGACATTACAACGACAGGAGACCCGCTCCTTTGCAATGGGAACAATGTTTTGAGGCCCTCATGCACGTCTCTACCCAGGGACAACGTGGAGCCTCCCAATTTTTGGCTGCCCTGGCAAAGGGCTATACTGAAATACACCCACTTCCTTAAAATGGACACTTAATGTTTTGAGGCCCTCATGCACGTCTCTACCCAGGGACAACGTGGAGCCTCCCAATTTTTGGCTGCCCTGGCAAAGGGCTATACTGAAATACACCCACTTCCTTAAAATGGACACTTAATGTTTTGAGGCCCTCATGCACGTCTCTACCCAGGGACAACGTGGAGCCTCCCAATTTTTGGCTGCCCTGGCAAAGGGCTATACTGAAATACACCCACTTCCTTAAAATGGACACTTAATGTTTTGAGGCCCTCATGCACGTCTCTACCCAGGGACAACGTGGAGCCTCACAATTTTTGGCTGCCCTGCCTAAGGGCTATTCTGAAATAGACCCACTTCCTTACAATGGGCACTTCAGGTTTACAGGCCCTCATGCACGTCTCTATCCAGGGACAACGTGGAGCCTCCCAATTTTTGGCTGCCCTGGCAAAGGAAAATACTACAAAGACTCACTTCCTCAAAATGGGCACATTAGACTCAAGAGGCCTTCATGTACGTCTCTTCTCAGGGACATCGGAGTGCCACACAATGTTTTCACGTAAAATCTTTCATGTATTAATCTCAAAAAGTAACATACACCAGCTCTATCTCACTATTGGGTATGTGCCCTTAACATTTCCGCCATGAAAAATCATTTTGGGGTCATTTTGGAAGATTTTCTGGTGAGTCCGTAAAAATGGCGTAAAACGCGGACAAAATTGTTCACAGCTGTGACTTTTCAGTGATAAATGCTTCAAGGGGTCTTCCCCATGCTGTTGCCATGTCATTTGAGCACTCTTCTGAGACTTTTGTGCCATTTTTAGGGTTTCTCCATACTGCCGGGGGGTCATTTCACAAAAATACTCGGGTCTCCCATAGGATAACATTGGGCTCGTTGCTCGGGCCGAGTACACGAGTATCTTGGGAGGCTCGGCCCGAGCTTCGAGCACCCGAGCTTTTTAGTACTCGCTCATCACTACTAAGCACCCCTTAGTGCCACATGAAAGGCACCAAAGGGTGCAAAATTACAAAATGCAGGAGAGTGGGACATTATTTGTCTTTCTGCCATTATAATGACAGAAAAGACTGATATGAAGGGTACAAGCACAAGAAAATCACCAGAGCGCTCTACGCTGTGAAAAGCAGTAGAAAATGGCACTGGAGTGAACATGTGACCGTCTCATGTAGGATGAAGCTATGGATCCTGGGTAAATTTATGTATTTCCCCTCCTTCAGTTTTTTTGCAGTAAGTAAAAAAAACGGAAGGCACACGGATGACAAACAGATGACATACGGACCGTCTACGGAACGGAAACGGATGCCACACAGATGCACCCGTGAAAAAAAACGGACTGTTTTTTGCAGACTGCAAAAATGGATCGGTCGTGTTAATGTAGCCTTATTCTGATCTGCCGTTTATAAACAGCAGACAGAAATAAGTGAATAGCGCCCCCCAGCGTCAGAAACTCTTCGGGGTTTCAAGGGTAGCTGAGACCCTGGAGATCATGATTCAGGACGGTTTTTCCGGTCCCCGCTCACCGTACACCGATGATCACGTTACAGTAAATGACAGTGTCGGTAAAAAATTATTTATCTCCCATCTGGCATGAACAAACATGATAAATCTCCTCCCCGGTCCCCTCCGGTCCCCCGGTGTCGCCAAAGTGCCCCCCCGATGCCCTCCCAGAAATCCAAGATGGCCGCGCGCACAGCAGCGCGCCGGCCGCATTCACCCTACTTCTCTGATTTCTGTCGCATGTGCCATGACACATGCGACAGAAAACTCCTCCCCAGGCCCTGCCAGGTCACCCCCTATAACCCCACCGGTGTTCCCCGGTGTCCCACGGTACCTGTGCAGCGTTGATTCCTCACGGCCCTCTCCTTCACAATAGACGCTGCCGCATGCACAGAGCGGTTTGCAGCTCAGCTTCCTGACACAGTGAGTGGTGGTTATGCATCTGTAAGCTAAATGGGCGGCATGGTGGCTCAGTGGTTAGCACAGAAGTCTTGCAGCGCTGAAGTCCTGGGTTCAATTCCCACCAAGAACACCATCTGCAAGGAGTTTGTATGTTCTCCCCATGTTTGCGTGGGTTTCCTCCGGGTACTCTGGTTTCCTCCCACACTCCAAAGACATATAGATAGGGAATTTAGATTGTGAGCCCCAATGGGGACAGTGTTCGCAATGTATGCAAAGCACAATGGAATTAATAGCGCTGAATAAATTATTATTATTACTGCAATGCCCTGCTCATGAGGTAAGGAACATAGTTGATCAGGAGAGCTATATACTACATTTCCAAATGGAGGCATTTGATTTTATAGTTGCCCTGCTGAACGACTACCAAACATGAGAATCCGTTATACGCCACAAGAAAACACATCTAAATAGCGAGCTCTGTTGTTTAGTATTCATTCATCTGGGTAACTGACCTTAAAGGGGTATTCCATCTCCAAGATCCTATCCCCAATATATAGTAGGTGGAATAGCAATAATATCAGCAAATACCAATATTTGGAAATGTAGAATAGTTCTCCTGATTAGGCATGCCCTTACCTCATGAGCAGGGCATTGCAGCTTTGGTAGCAACCGTTACGACATGGACTCTGCTGCTGTGGACCCGGGGAGAGTGGGTGCAGATTCATTGCACCCCCACTCCTCACATGGAGGGTCTGCACTCCTTGAAAATGGGGGATACGTTCCCGTTTTTTCCTTACAATAAATTTGTGAAAGAGGGAATGTTTTGGGGAGTTTTCTTTCAAATACATTTTTTTTGTCGATTTTTTTTGTTAGTACTGACAGTTTATGATGTCGGGTATCTGATAGACGCCTTGACATCACAAACTGCTGGGCTTGATGTCAGGTGACTTTACAACTAGTATCAACCCCATTTATTACCCCGTTTGCCACTGCACCAGAGCACGGGATGAGCTGGGGTGAAGCGCTTCTGGGGCGCCTGTGGCCTGCTATTTTTAGGCTGTGAAGGCCCAATATCTATGGACCTTCTCACCTTGAGAATACCAGACCACAGCTGTCCGCTTTACCTTGGCTGGTGATCCAATTTGGGGAGGACCCTACTTTTTTTTTGTAATTATTATTATTTATAAAATAATTATAAAAAAAGAGCCTGGGGTGACCTCCACATTGGATCCCCAACCACGGTAAAGCTGCCAGCTGTGATTTTCAGGCTACAGCCGTCTGCTTTACTTTAGCTGGCTATCAAAAATGGGGGGACCCAACATCATTTTTTTTAAACTATTTTTTAAATAAAAAAAATTAATAGGCTTCCCTGTATTTTGATTGCCAGCCAAGGTAACGCCAGGCAGATGGGGGTGGCAACCCGTAGCTGTCTGCTTTATCTGCACTGAGAATCAAAAATACCGCGGAGCGCTACGTCATTTTTATTAAAGATTTATTTTTACAGCACTGTCATGTCAGGCAATCAAAATACAGGGAAGCCCTTTTTGTTTTTAGTTATTTAAATAAATAATTAAAAAACTATATATGGGCTCCCGCTACATTTTTTGTATTGCTAGCTAAGGGTAATCCAAGCAGCTACTGGCTGCTAACCCCCACTGCTTGTTGTTACCTTCACTGGCAATTGAAAATCCATGGAAGCATTTTTTATTTTTTTTGCCAAAAAACTCCAAAAAAAATTACGTGCGCTTTGCCATATTTTTGTATGCTAGCCAGGTACAGCAGGCAGGTACGGGCTGCCCCCAACCCCCAGCTGCCTATTTGTACCCGGCTGGGAACTAAAAATATAGGGAAGCCCTTTTTTTAATTAATTCATGAATTTTTTTGAAATAATTAAAAAAAAAAAAACGACGTAGGCTTCGCCCCATTTTTGTGTCCAGCCGGGTACAACTAGGCAGCTGGGGATTGGAATCCACAGCACAGGTTAGCCCGAGGTTTCTGGGCCCCTCTGCTGCAAATTGCAGTCTGCAGCCGCCCCAGAAAATGGCGCTCTCATAGAAGCGCCATCATCTGGCGCTGTATCCAACTCTTCCAACAGCCCTGGAGCCAGGTGGCTTATTGGGTAATCATGAGTTAATACTGGCTTTGTTTTACCAGCCAGTATTAAGCCAGAGATTCTTAATGTCAGGCACGTTTGACCCGGCCATTAAGAATCTCCAATAAAGTGTTAAAATACACCAGACAGAGAAAAAATACTTTAATAGAAATAAATACACAGACACATTAGAGACTCCATCTTTATTACCCCCTGTCACCCCTCCACGATCCTGCTCTTCTGTCTTCTTTCCCCTTCAACACATGCAGCTCTGCTCCATCAGACAGCACAGCTGCATGGGGGAAGACGCTGTGCTCCGTGCAGAAATCACTCTGTGAGAGTGATCACAGGCTCCCGGCTGTAAGCGGTGGCACGGGTTGCCATAGCAACGCTGCTCCGATCACGTGATTCCGGTGCCGCTGCGTGCTGGTAGCGGGACGTCCCCGTCATCGCTACCAAGCACGTTGCTATGGCAACGGTGATCTCCGTGATTGACCGGCTGTGTCAGCCGGTCAGAAGCCGGCTTCTGCGGACACTGGTAACTACGGTAAACATCGGGTAACCAAGAAGCCCTTTCCTTGGTTACCCGATGTTTACCGTAGTTACCAGCGTCCGCCACTCTCACGCTGCCAGTGCCAGCCCCCTGCACACATAGCCAGACTACACATCGGGTTAAATTAACCCGCTGTGTACTGTAACTAGGAGTGCAGGGAGCCAGCTCTAAGCGGTGTTCGCTGGTAACCAAGGTAAATATCAGGTTGGTTACCCGATATTTACCTTAGTTACCAAGTGCAGCATCGCTTCCACGCGTGCTGCTGGCTGGGGGCTGTGGTCACTGGTTGCTGGTGAGATCTGCCTGTGTGACAGCTCACCAGCAACCCGTGTAGCGACGCTCCAGCGATCCCTGCCAGGTCAGGTTGCTGGTGGGATCGCTGGATCGTCGCTTAGTGTGACGGTACCTTAAGGGAACGGGGAAGCAGAGCCGGGAGTCGAGCTAGAGCATGTCGCCGGTACACGGCGATACACAAACGTGCACCGTGTAACAGAGAGATGCAATGACAGGTCCTACATGACGCGTTATAGTCATGTGACCAGTCTGTAGCCAATGAGATAACAGGCACGTGACTGGTCACATGGCTATTTTTCACATCACGATAGGTCCTGCATCACTGCTGGCAGTGCTGGTTACCGGGAGGATTCAGCGATCATCGGACGGAATAGCGGCAGGAGACAGAGTGCAGGAGGGATCGCGGGGACCGGTAAGCGTTATGGCAATGTTTATTAACTGTATGTGTACATTTATAATGTGTTTTTATGTGTTTGTGATTACCTCCTATTGTTTCCTATGCGGTTCGAGTTCGGTTCGTCGAACGTTCGCCGAACCGAACTCGAACGAGACGCCCATTCGGCAAACCGAACTCGAGCCGAACCGCGACTCATCTCTAGTGATTACCGGGAGGACGCAGCGATGACCGGAAGGAAAAGCGGCGGGAGACAGAGTGCAGGACACGTCGCGGGGACCTGTCAGTGTAATGGCAATGTTTATCAACTGTATGTGTATATGTATAATGTGTTTTTATGTGTTTGTGTTTGCCTTCCATTGTTTTCAATGGGGTTTGAAGGAGTTCGACAAACCGAACTGAACTCGAACGCTAGGGGGGTGGCTCAACACTAGTGAGGACGCTATCAGGAGGAAATCCGAGGTCAGAAGCCGGGAAGTTACAACAGAAAAAGGGGTGGACTTGCAGAGACGGATAAACATCAGAGAGACCAAGGTCTGAACACTGAGCACCACGGGAGCCAACAGCACAACTGTAAAAAGGAAGTACGACTAGCAGTGTCCTGAGCTAACATGCTCCCTAAAGAAGCAGAGCAATCAGAGGGAACGAGAAGCATCTGCAAGAGCACCTCCCAGGACAGGATGAAACCCAGTGCCTCTGTGGGCATGATAACATGATTTCCAAAGCGTCGGCACCACCAGCTCCTGGAAATCTCACAAATGCGCACTTCTCGTTCTGGCGCATCAGTGCACCTCAGAAGCTGGGTGTACTTGTCCCCGCTTCAGAGGTCGCACTGCACATGATCTGAAGTCTTCTGCCCTTCCAATCATGGGCATTATGCCTCTGAAGCTGAGAATGTACATCCGGCTATAGAGGCACACTGAGCACCCCTCCTTTTCCTCCCAAATTTTTGGGAGGAAAAGTGCGTCTTATAATCCGAAAAAGACGGTACAGCAATCAGCCCAGTAAGCGACACATCATTAGAATCGGCGTCTTTTTCCCCTACATTATTCTGTTCTCAGATGGAAAAGAAAAAGCCTGGTGGCAGATTAGCTTTAACCTGTATATTAACCCCATATCTATAGGTTAATAGTGCTATCCAATGTGACAGGTTGAATTTATATTGTAGCTAGCCAAACATTTGTCATGGTTTATTATGCCTTCCTGTTACTTCCAACAGTGCATATAACTCATCTTACTTAATTACTTTAAATATATGTTTGCTAAACATAGAAATCGATTTCTGTATTTGTCAGCCTGCAGCTGCAATCAATGCGGCTCATTATCTGTTTGTCATATGGTGTTCTTATGATATTAATACTTTCAAAGTCATTTTTTCTTTTACTATTAAACTGATGATAGACAATATATATAGACTATATGCAATAAAACTATAATAGTTTAAGCAACCCATTGTTTGTACATTATGCTCAGGATCAAAAGCTTATATTAGGAGTTATTTATAAAGATCTTACTGAATATAGAGATCAGATTGACATTTGTCTTATTTGGCGGCCTAATGCATAGATGTTGACGCTCATGAACAAAAGCAAATATATATATATATATATATATATATATATATATAAAATAGAGAAATTTCTTAATACAAACGATCATGCAGACAAACCTATATTCTATATATCTATAGTCACCATGTGTGTCCAATCTACTGCTCATGGACAGCATATTGACCAACGCAAATACATCGGATTGTTCAGATGACCGGTTTTATTCTGTGATGCACGGTGCAGATACACGTTTATGGATCCCTACATGTTTTGACTCCGTACACACTTCCAACAACCAACCTGGTTTCTATAGGTAGCTCTGTTCTGTCGGGCAATGGTTGTTTTATTCATCTCTGCTTCTAGCACTTTAGGAGTTAATGCCTCCTGGAGCAGTGGCTGGCTTCTCAGTGAACCAGTTTTGATAATCACGATTTCCAGCTGGTTTCCTCCTACTTAAGTCTGGGGAGTTTTCTGTACCATCGCCAAATATAGTTTCTTCTTGCAGTTGCGAAATCCCGGCGTCCGAGGCATTCCTCTATTTGATGACCAGCTATTCGTTGTTTGCTCTGTTTGAGAATTCCCTGGTGTGAATTACTCCTGCCCCTTTTGTTATATGCCCTCCGGTGTCGGTTTTTCTCTCCTCTGTGGTTGTTTGTGGTGTCAGTTTGTATCAGTTTTATTCCCTCATCTGTGTCTTTGGGAGATTGTTACTTTGTGTCCTGCCCATCACAGGGATGGTGATCCGGGGAGAGGTATTAGGACAGGGGCGGACAGGAGACAGGGTCAGGGTGGTGACCTGGACCTTCCTACCATCAAGGGTACCTCCGGGGTCAGGGTGAGCACAGGGCCCACAGTCTTAGAGCCCTATGCTTAGCACCCTCTGACATATACATGGACCATTAGACAATATGAAAAACTTTCAGCTCACCCATTCCATGTGCTCAGATTTCCCTCTGCTGCTCGGGCTGCAGGTGCTGTTACCTGAGTATAATGAAGAGGAAAGAGTTCTGCCCAGCGCAAGGAGGAGAAATACGTCAGTAAATTTCCAGGTGCTTTATTTTACTTGGTTTCCAATAAAATGATCATATAAACATATGAACAGTTAAGACATAGTCCTCCGTGGATATTGACACAACAGCGACGCGTTTCGGCTACTGGAGTGTAACCTTTGTCAATATCCACGGAGGACTATGTCTTAACTGTTCATATGTTTATATGATCGTTTTATTGGAAACCAAGTAAAATAAAGCACCTGGAAATTTACTGACGTATTTCAGCTCCTTGCGCTGGGCAGAACTCTTTCCTATACATGGACCATTGGTCCAAATATAAAAAAAACAAAGCATACACTACTCTGATCCATTTATAAAGGGGTAATCCGGGCCTTTTTTTTTGCTGTGTGCTTGACAACAAGCAGGTTATTCCTAATCACCTACCTGTTGTGCCTGGCACCAATCTTTACTAGCACAGAACAATCAAAAACTGCTCCTGCCAGTAATTCAGCAGCTTCTGCTGACATCACATCATCACCTAGACAGAGTAGCGGCTTGTCTTCTGCACCATTATGTTGATGGTGTCATGTTTATTGACAGCCGGCTCTCCGTTGCCTAACTGTGTGCAGCTGGCTGTCAATCAAAATTACGCTGGCTCTCATGACCATTGACAGAGCAACATAGAAGAGCCGCTCTGTCAATGTGGAACAGCTGAATTGCTGGCAGAAGTACTGGGCACAGCAGGCAACTAACAGTTGCCTATTAGTTTTTGTAGGCCTATAGCTTAAAAAAATAAACCTGGATATCTTCTTTAAGGTTCAGACATATTCATATAAAACTGAGGGCATAAAAAATGGATGCCGTAGAGATCATCCATAGGCATCTGTTTTTAGGTTTTTCCATTGCAATTATTAACAAAGGAAATTGTATTTTGTCTTGTATAATTTTACAGTTGTTTATTCATAAAAAATGGACTTAAAGTATTGTAACATGGCAGCCAATATGCTTCACAGAAGTCTGGATGTCCATTCTGATACTTGTGGTCCACAAAAATTTGCTACATGGAGCTGTTGCCGGTGGACCAGCGGGTCCACAAAGACTTCAGGAGCAGAGTAGTGGACATGTTTGGACCAGCTTGTTTGGAGGAAATGGCGGAGCTAATAAAGTACCTGATGTAGGTCGGTGTGTAGCAGCAGCAGGGGACTGGCGGCCAGATGTGCTAGGAGGTCCAGTGACAGCACCAGGAACAGCAGCTGTCCGAGCAGTGGTGGCAGCAGTCCCGGAGGTGCCAGGAGGTATGGCAACAAAAGTGGGAGCTGCGTTAGCAACAGCGGGAACTGTTAAAGGTCTCGATGAGGCAGCAATGGACCAATTTGTTCAGTCCCTTGTAGCTTCAGTGCAGCTATGGAGATGTCTGGAGCACTGAGGAACTGTGAGAACTGGTGCCTAAGAAGTTCCCAAGAAATCCCCAGGGGAACCCAACAATGGTTGATTGCCCAAAAGGGGTGGATACCCCAAAGGGGTGATTGCACAAAATTAGGCAAAGCATCCCATGTCCAAAGGGGCTGCAGCAATGACACTGATGGGTCACTTGGGGACATAATCTGTGGGTAATTTCAGTGTTAGGGGACATTTAGCAGACCAATGTCCTCTGATTAGTGACCAGATGGATTATAGCCAGGAACAACGGTGTTTATTCTATGCAAGTCTAGGCTGCAGTGTAAACTACCATTCTAACAAAGGGCCATAAGTGTGTTCTGTGGAGGTGAATGGAGAACATGTCACTGGATTTTTAGACTTGGGGAGCTTGCTGACCCTGGTAAGAGTCACGCTCGGTCTACCTGATTACCGTAAAGACGATTAAAGTCCACAGCAGTCATGGGGATGTTAAAGAATATCCGATGGCCAGAGTGTTCATTAAGATGAACAAGGGTATGTTGTACCATGATATGGTTGTAGTCCCAGACTTACCACATCACATTATAATAGGCTGAGTGTTACGAATTGGCGCCGCCATAGCCACAAGAAGCCTGCTGTTTCCAGTTGCGCCCAGGCACTGGCTGCCATTTTTGTCCGTGCCTTGGGTTGTCCAGCTGGCTTCCTCCTCCTCCACGTCTAAGTGTGGAGAGGTGTCTAGTGCGCAAGCGCGCGCCGATTTACCCCAGCCAGAGCCTAGGACCAGTGTTTCGCCTAGTGAGAATGCTCAGCCTGATTGTGTCATTTCTGAGTCTAAGGCGGGCTCTGCACATTGCGACATCACAAGCCGATGCTGCGATATCGCACGCGATAGTCCCCGCCCCCGTCGCAGCAGCAATATCTTGTGATTCCTGGTGTAGCGAACATTATCGCTACGCCAGCTTCACATGCACTCACCTGTCCTGCAACGTCGCTCTGGCCGGCATCCCGCCTCCTTCCTAAGGGGGCGGGTTGTACAACGTCAGAGCAACGTCACACGGCAGGCAGCCAATCAAAGTGGAGGGGCAGAGATGAGCAGGATGTAAACATCCCGCCACCTTCTTCCTTCCGTATAGCCGCCGGCGGCAGGTAAGGTGATATTCCTCGCTCCTGTGGCTTCACACACAGCGATGTGTGCTGCCGCAGGAACGAGGAACAACATCGTACCTGTCGCAGCAGCGTAATTTTGAAAAAGTCGGGGCCTACACCGATGATACGATAACGACGCTTTTGCGCTCATTAATTGTATCATCTAGGATTTACACACTACGATGTCGAAAGTGACGCCGGATGTGCGTCACTTTCGATTTGACCCCACCGACATCGCACGTGCGATGTTGCAGCGTGCAAAGCTGCCTTAAGTCCTCAGTGCGGGCTTCTGAGCATGCTCCCACACTTAATGGGAAAAGCCTCTTTGCACAGATACTTTGACTTCGTGCCGTGTCTAAAGGGGGCTTTACACGCTGCGACATCGCTAATGCGGAGTCGTTGGGGTCACGGAATTTGTGACGCACATCCGGCCGCATTAGCGATGTTGCTGCGTGTGACACCGATGAGCGATTTTGCATCGTTACAAAAATGTGCAAAATCGCTCATCGGTGACATGGGGGTCCATTCTCGATTATCGTTACTGCAGCAGTAACGATGTAGTTCGTCGCTCCTGCGACAGCACACATCGCTATGTGTGACGCCGCAGGAACGAGGAAGCTCTCCTTACCTGCCTCCCGGCCGCTATGAGGAAGGAAGGAGGTGGGCGGGATGTTACGTCCCGCTCATCTCCGCCCCTCCGATGCTATTGGGCGGCCGCTCAGTGACGTCGCTGTGATGCCGCACGGACCGCCCCCTTAGAAAGGAGGCGGTTCGCCGGTCACAGCGACGTCACCGGGCAGGTAAGTATGTGTAACGGGTCTGGGCGATGTTGTGCGGCACGGGCAGCGATTTGCCCGTGTCGCGCAACAGATGGGACGGGTACCCACACTAGCGATATCGGGACCAATATCGCAGTGTGTAAAGTAGCCTTTAGTCCTGTGTTATGCCTACTGAGCTTTGGAGGCTAAATCCAGGAAGGACTTCACTGGGCATGTCCGTGAGGTGGCAGGACCTGATAGGCCAGAGGGCATCAGGTGTCCTGATGATGTGGCCACTCCGGACTGGCTCGCGGAAGCCCACCCCTATGACCTGGCACCCCACCATTATTCGTCAGACGATGACTGGTGGGGTGTTTGGGGCGTGGCTGCCATGAGGTCATCAGTGACATGGCGGTGCCGGATAGGCCGCTGGTGTTGTCACTGATGACGTGGCACTCTGCTATTGGTCCCTGGAGGTGCCATTGTGGTCCACCCTGGGTTTGGGGTGGACCCAGGTTATAAAAGGGGCTGGAGACAACATGGAGGTGCGAATTCTTCACCTATGCTCAGACAGAGCACACCTCCATGTTAGAGCCTCCAGGCTTCCACCTCCTACCATAAATCCAGTCCTGCTAGTACAGCCCAGTAGAGTCAACTGGGCTGCGGCTGCTGCGCCACCTGTCCTCCTTATATCGGCTTCCCAGTTAATGTTACCGGTGTGACCACCTGGCCAGACGTGTCCTGTACACACGTGGCCAGTTGAGAGCCCTGGTTTCCAGAAATGCTACTCCGGGGACTGCTCGGTCTGATGTGTCATACACACGTCGCCGACAGGGCACTTTCTCGGCGGTCTTCCGGTCAACGCTACCTGGTCACCACCTGGCCTGATATGTTCCCTGCACACGTGGTTGGTGTAGCGCCACAGGTACTCCAAAACTCTAACTGGGTTGTCGTCTCGTCTGACGTGTCCCTACATACTTGACCAGTTCCCAAGACCCCTGTGGCGTGAACAGGGAATTCCTGGGATGGGTAGTGGACCCTGTGATGCTAACAGGGTTCACAGTCTCCTGATAGAAGTACTATTTAACTTGGATCAGGTCCCTATTATTTCAGAGCCACCCAGCTCTGTATTCTCCGCCTAACCTTCAGGTTGCCAGCACTTCCTTTGTCACCTGGAGCATGGTGGGCCCCGACTGGTGATTGGGATATATACTACCTTATCCTAATGCCAGTCCCCCGTAACACTGAGACTTTTAATTATTTTAGGACTTGTGGGAGCAGGGGGAAGTGTCCGGTTGCTCTGATAAGTGCCAGAATAGCCTTAAGGACCCCCACAGCAGAAGGCTGGAGGGGTTCCTTTTGCTATGTTGGTGTGTACTAAGGAGGAGATAACACCTCCAAAGATTAACTGTTTTGAGTTAGAGGTGACCAAAGAGAATGCTGGGTCTCCCCAAGTTAGGTATAGTACTATGAAAAAGTAAAACAGTATTGTGACCATTGGTAACGGGGTGCTCCAGGCATTAGGTTCATTATTTGTGACAAATCGGTTTATTCTTTGGGATTCATTACGAATACTCCAAACCCAAATAGCAATTATTTGCTCATCACTAATCCACTCTTCGCTCATCACTAACTAATCCACTTTCAAGGGCAGGCTCAAATTCCAGCAATACTTGCCCAGTAGGAGGGCCAGGTATGGAATTAAACTCTACAAGCTATGCAAGAGTGCCTCAAGGTACACCTGGGGTTTATGAAGGGAAAGACACCTTGATTCAACCCCTTGAATCCCCCTGTCCTTGGAGTAAGGGGGAAAAATGTGTGGCACCAGGTGCACCCACTGCTGGATAAGGGTTTTCACTTGCATATAGATAACTTTTACATTTCTAGTTAACCAGGCGGTATTAGGTCTCATGCGCACGTAACTGCTGAATATTCTGAAGCGATTTGACAGCACATGTGCGCGTCAAATCGTTGCAGAAACACTGCGTAATGGATGCAGTCTTTCTGTACAGAAAAAGCCGATTTCATGTGCTATGGCTGCTGCCCCCACCATAGACAGAGTGGGAGCTGCATCCATAGCGCATGGAATAATTTACATGCTGCTTTTATGAGCGCATGGATTTGGGTCAAAATTTTAGCATCCAAATCGCTGCGTTCATAAAAGCAACGTGCGCATGTATTATGCACAATCTACATAGACTGTGCAGGGGACGCAGGACGCATGCATTTATGCTGCAGTGCTATACGCAGCGTAAATGCATGCAATTACGCAACATGCGCATGAGCCCTAAAAGTAGTAGTATACCAGGGAATGTTCATGTTTTTTGCACCAGGCAGTATTAGAACTGATTAAAGCAGCCATTATTACAGCTGTTTGCACCAGGTGGTATTAGAGCAGCATTGCACCAAGCTGTACTAGAGCAGTGTCACACCAGGCAGTATTAGAGCACTAGTGCAACAGGCTATATTCGAGCTGTTTGTACCAGGCGGTATTAGGCTATGTTCGCACGTTGCGTTTTTTCCCGCGTTTCCGCGTTTTTAGCTGCAGCGTTTTTGCGCTAAAACGCATGCGTTTTTGTTTTCCAGCAAAGTCTATGGAAAAAGATGAAATCCTGTCTGCACTTTGCTTTTTTTTCTGCAGCGTTTAATTTGCATATTTGTGGTCAAAAACCATGCTGAAAAAGAAGCAGCATGTCAGTTGTTTTTGCCATTTCTGCAGCGTTTCCTTAACATTGGAGTCAATGAGAAATGGCAAAACGCAACCAAAATCAACTTTCCTGCGTTCTTCATGCTTTTTACCTGCTTTTCCACTGCGTTTTTGGCTTCAAAAACGCATGCTTTTCTGGCATAAAATTAAAGGGTTATAATGTTCCTTTACACACACACAATAACCGAAAATTTCAATGCTAAAAAATAATACACTTTACCTATTTTCCAGTTAAAATGTGCATAACCACTATTATTTCATTAAAAGTGATAATTTTTCATATAGTTTGATTAAAAGTTAATTTTATATTTTTTTTCTCTTTTTTCATTCTTTTTGACTATTCCAACTTTATTTCTCAGTGTCTTGATCTACAAAACGCATCTGCAGAAACGCAGGTGAAAACGCAGGTAAAAAGCGCTGAAAATGCACTAAAAACGCGGTAAATACGCATGCGTTTTTATCGCTGAAAAATGGTCAAAAGCCATTTGGTCAAAAACCAAGGGAAGGAAAACGTGCAGAATAAACTGCAGGTACTCCGACGCAACGTGCGCACATAGCCTTAGAGGTGATTAAAGCAGCCGGCATTACAGCGGTTTGCACCAGGCAGTATTAGGGTATGTGCGCACGTTGCTTTTTACCTGCTTTTTACCTGCTTTTTTGCTGCTTTTTCTTCTGCGCTGTTTAATGCCAAAATGGATGTGTTCTTCTATTCAAGCAAAGTCTATGGGAATTTGGGTTTCTTGTTCACACTATGTTGTTCAAAATGCTGCCTTTTTGTGGCAGAACTTTGGTCAAAAACTCAGCTTTGCAGTGCAAAACCCAAATGGCAAAAACAATTGACATGTTGCTTCTTTGAAAAGCTGAGTTTTTGACCAAAGTTCTGCCTCAAAAAGGCAGCATTTAGAACAACATAGTGTGAACAAGAAACCCAAATTCCCATAGACTTTGCTTGAATAGAAGAACACATCCATTTTGGCATTAAACAGCGCAGAAGAAAAAGCAGCAAAAAAGCAGGTAAAAAGCAGGTAAAAAGCAACGTGCGCACATACCCTTAGAGTTCGAAGTCCGTAAGTCCTGTAAAATATTTAGGGTAGGTGCACACATTTTTTCTTGCTTTTTTGTCTCCTTTTTACTGTGCAGTTTTGCCAGAAAATCTGAAATCTCATGCACATGTTGCTTTTTTTTTCCTTGCAGATTTGAAGCAGTTTCAAATCTATGGAATAGCTATTCTTTTTTTTATAAAATATGTGCAGCATTTTTCCCCTATTCTAAGGCAATGTTCACATGCATTTTGTCCTACAGTAAAATGCTGCTCTGGTGGCAGTAAAAATGTTTTGCTCAAACACTCATTTGCATCATTTTCACAGCGTTTTTGTCACTTTTTTGGGTGTGTATTACATGTGTGCTTCATTTACAGTATATGTTTTATTGGCTAAAAAAACATTTAAAAATGCTGTGAAAATGCTATTGCATTTTTTCCAGCATTTTTTCCACTTTATAATTTCTTTCTATGGGTGAAAAAAACACTGCAAAAACAGTGAATGAATTGACATGTTGCAGATATCAAAAACCCTGAAGTTCTCATATGCAGTCAGAAAAAAAAACAAAACAAATGTGTGCATTAGATTGCTGAAAATTTCTGAATAACTTTTACTGTTACCATAAAAAAAATCAGCTTTTAATGTGCCAAAAAATGTATATAAAAAAGCTGCCAAAATTCTGCATGTGAATACAGCTTATTGAATGGGAAAAAATGCATAAAAAACACGTGCAGAAAATCCATCAAAAGAGCAGTAATTCCCATATCTCCACAGACTGTGGACATCTGCGTGCCTGAAACGGTGCCTTCCCCTCCTCCACACCAGTCCCCAAATGAAAACACGCCAGGCCTAGATGGGGTGGATGGGGGATTACGAGCTCGCCACCGCAACCTTGTCTGCGACCAGCAGGTGAACAGTCAACAAGCGGTTACGACCTTTACCCCTCTCCACCTTTTCCGCTGTGATGTAATTTCAATAACAAGGGTTTCATCTCTATTCATTTAACATATAAATATTCTGGTTAGACAAACAATACGAACAAAATAAGAAGATGCTGAGTATATAAGGGAGGGAGGGTGGGACAAAAGCTTCTAGGGGTCAGCAAGAGGGAAAGAGGAAATCCCTGACCCCGGGCACTGAATTTAACCCCTGTAGGTGTGGCTGGACTCCCCTTCCCCTGTGATCCCATTGGTCAGCTGGGCATCCCAATTAGTGCCTCACCTGGGGAGTGATACAGGGGAAATGGGCATGACCATTGTTTTCTTTAGCATTGGCCAGGTGGGCTCCACAGTCAGAGGCACCTTCCTTAATCAGTACCGTGCCTGCCAGACTGTGGAGACTCGCGTGTCTGAAACAGTGCCTTCCCTTCCTCCCACCAGTCTCCAAATAAAAACACGGCCAGGTGTAGATGGGATGAAAACAGGTCAGTCACAGTTTATTAATTTCATAGGTAAAGAAGAGCCTTTCAATGTCATTACGAGCTTGCCGCCGCAACCTTGCCTGCGACCGACAGGCAAACAGCCAACGAGCGGTTATGACCTTTGCTCCTTTCCACCTTTTCCGCCATGGAGAATCATGTATACCACCTACACAGGACTCCGACCCCCACCCATCCCCTTGAGGGTCTGATCCACTCTGTCCTGTATCCCGGACAACAAAATGTCTTGACCAATGTCCGTAAGGTGCACTCCGTCTGATCTTAACAGTGCAGAGTTATCGCCTTCCAACTGGTGGTGACGAACCACGATAAAGCATCTTCCTCTCACAAATTTTACCATCCTCGCATTAATCTTTCTCCTTGAACGCTCTTTGGCTTTTGCATTTCTTGCTCCGTACCATACAGCTCGTGGTACTATCTCTGACCACACCAATACTGTGTCCGGGAAAAGGTAGGTAAAACGTTCGATGTCCGTCTTCATCACTGGCTGTAGTTTGACGATTCTGCGTTTCACCAAATCATTGCCACCAGCATGCATCACCAATACTAACGGCCCTGTGGCCGTCCTGGAGAGGTCAACTATCTCCAGGAATACCTGTTGCCATCGTAACCCTCTGATGACTCTCCAGTTCACCTCTATGTTTGTGAAGCCCAGGTTCTTTTCTCCTGGCCAATTCACAGCCCTTTTAGCTGTCCAGTAAATATAAGAATGTCCAACTACCCAGACTGCCGGTCTGAGTTGCCTGTAATAGATAAACGTGTTATTTCAGCAAATCCGGTCTTATATATCTGGCAAAGCAAGCGGACTTCTAGCGACCTATTCTCTGCACTTCAGTCTCCATTACTCCTGCCCTAACAGCATCAGTGGCTGCCCCGATTTGGAAAGAATGCGTCCCGTATTCCTTCAGATTTTCCCCGGCTTTCGCTAAGCACTGCTTAAACATTGCTTGAAATTGATACTTGGTCAGAGGAGACACATCCGTATGGGAAAGAAAAAATCTGCTTGCGTGTCTTATCAGTGCGTAGTGTTTGACTATTTTTAGCGGGCATACTAGGCCATCTGTTGAATTAACCAGGACCCACATGCCCCTCCCGGTGGTGTTACATTTGGATTCACGCACGCGAATGCGCAGGTTGTTGCTGTATATGACTAAATCCTCGTTGAGTAACCCGCCGTCAGAGGTTGTTTTTGAGCATGGTAACGATTCGCTAATGCGCAGCGCACTGAAAAAAATTATAGCGAAGGCTGCTGATATGAGGGTTGCCTCATATTGCGACCTGGATACTGAGGGGGATATTGCAATAATGTCATGTAGTAATTTCAATGACATGGGGCGACAACATTCCTGACTCGGTTGAAGCCTTTTCAAGCCTTTAATGGCTTGTTTAATGAAAAAGAGCTTAGTCATGTCTAGCCACCCTGCTAGTTGAAAAAAGAAGGCTATCCCCGATAAATGCCGTTGTGCTGACGTGCCCGACGCCCCTCTTTCTTTGAGCCGAACTAAAAATTTCGTCATCACTTCACTTCTTGCGCGGTCGCACTTATGAACGGACCTAACCTGGATTAGTGAACACTAGAGATGAGCGAACCGGTCCCGGTTCGGCTCGAGGTCGGTTCGCCGAACGGAGGTCCCGTTCGAGTTCGGCTCATCAAACGTTCGACGAACCGAATTCGAACTGCATAGGAAACAATGGCAGGCAATCACAAACACAGAAAAACACCTAGAAAACACCCTCAAAGGTGTCCAAAAGGTGACAAACAACTCACAACACAACACAAACACATGGGAAAGTGACAAGGACATATACTCATGCGAAAACAAAACAGCTGGACAAGGAAAAAGAGGAGGACACACAGATATATGAGTATATGCAAGGAAACATCGATTCCATTATTGTGCAACTTGAGCCCTGCTCATTTTAGGCTTCCAACCTGGATAAATTGCCTGAGCTCGCCACGTACGCCTTGGGGATCTTGTCATGTCCTGCAGCCAGCGTTCTCTCGGAACCTGTCTTCAGTGCTGCTAGGGGTCTGCTGGCAGATAAGCACACGCGTCTGTCCACTGACAATGTGGACATGGCTCTCAGAGGACTTTTCTTCCCCTGGGTCAGCCAGGGGAGGCGAAAGGCACGCGTATTTTTGAGAGTGCTTCATGCAAAGCATCTTTTTCATCTTGAAAATGAGGGTCAACTGATGCCAGTCAAGTGGGGTGTGTGTGGCCCAATTAGTGGAAACGAGGGAGACTGTGGTTGGAGTCCCCTCGCTGTGTTTCTAAAAGAACCAAGATGAACAAGTCATGGCTCTCAGAGGACTTTTCTTCCCCTGGGTCAGCCAGGGGACGGGAAAGGCACGCGTATTTTTGAGAGTGCTTCATGCAAAGCATCTTTTTCTTTTTCAAAAGGGGGGTCAACCGATGCCAGTCAAGTGGGGTGTGTGTGGCCCAGTTAGTGGAAACGAGGGAGACTGTGGTTGGAGTCCCCTCGCTGTGTTTCTAAAAGAACCAAGATGAACAAGTCATGGCTCTCAGAGGACTTTTCTTCCCCTGGGTCAGCAAGGAGACGGGAAAGGCACGCGTATTTTTGAGAGTGCTTCATGCAAAGCATCTTTTTCATCTTGAAAATGGGGGTCAACTGATGCCAGTCAAGTGGGGTGTGTGTGGCCCAATTAGTGGAAACGAGGGAGACTGTGGTTGGAGTCCCCTCGCTGTGTTTCTAAAAGAACCAAGATGAACAAGTCATGGCTCTCAGAGGACTTTTCTTCCCCTGGGTCAGCCAGGGGACGGGAAAGGCACGCGTATTTTTGAGAGTGCTTCATGCAAAGCATCTTTTTCTTTTTCAAAAGGGGGGTCAACCGATGCCAGTCAAGTGGGGTGTGTGTGGCCCAGTTAGTGGAAACGAGGGAGACTGTGGTTGGAGTCCCCTCGCTGTGTTTCTAAAAGAACCAAGATGAACAAGTCATGGCTCTCAGAGGACTTTTCTTCCCCTGGGTCAGCAAGGAGACGGGAAAGGCACGCGTATTTTTGAGAGTGCTTCATGCAAAGCATCTTTTTAATCTTGAAAGAGGGGGTCAACTGATGCCAGTCAAGTGGGGTGTGTGTGGCCCAATTAGTGGAAACGAGGGAGACTGTGGTTGGAGTCCCCTCACTGTGTTTCTAAAAGAACCAAGATGAACAAGTCTTGGCTCTCAGAGGACTTTTCTTCCCCTGGGTCAGCCAGGGGACGGCAAAGGCACGCATATTTTTGAGAGTGCTTCATGCAAAGCATCTTTTTCTTTTACAAAAGGGGGGTCAACCGATGCCAGTCAAGTGGGGTGTGTGTGACCCAGTTAGTGGAAACGAGGGAGACTGTGGTTGGAGTCCCCTCGCTGTGTTTCTAAAAGAACCAAGATGAACAAGTCATGGCTCTCAGAGGACTTTTCTTCCCCTGGGTCAGCAAGGAGACGGGAAAGGCACGCGTATTTTTGAGAGTGCTTCATGCAAAGCATCTTTTTCTTTTTCAAAAGGGGGGTCAACCGATGCCAGTCAAGTGGGGTGTGTGTGACCCAGTTAGTGGAAACGAGGGAGACTATGGTTGGAGTCCCCTCGCTGTGTTTCTAAAAGAACCAAGATGAACAAGTCATGGCTCTCAGAGGACTTTTCTTCCCCTGGGTCAGCCAGGGGACAGGAAAGGCACGCGCATTTTTGAGAGTGCTTCATGCAAAGCATCTTTTTCTTTTTCAAAAGGGGGGTCAACCGATGCCAGTCAAGTGGGGTGTGTGTGGCCCAGTTAGTGGAAACGAGGGAGACTGTGGTTGGAGTCCCCTCGCTGTGTTTTACATGCTTTTAGAAGGGCATGACATGGCTTGGAGGTTGACTTTCAGCATCTGCAAACTGTTGGCTACCAAAATGCTGCCTTTCCAACACCTGTGGTTATAGACAATGAGGAACATACTGATGAAGATGAGACGCAGATACCCGATTGGGATGACAACTTAAATATTCGGTCAGGGCAAGAAGAGGCTCGGTCTGAGGGGGAGGGGAGTGCAAACACAACAATTGATGATGAAGTTCTAGATCCCACCTACTGTCAACCCACAGTCAGACACTCGAGGAGGTCAACAGAGGCGGTGGAGGAGGATGCAACCGACGACGAAGTTACCTTGTGCCTTCCTGGACAGAGTCGGAGCACTGGTAGCACGTCTACAACTGCATCCTCAGCCACCACTCTGCCTCTGAGCATTATTCAGGGTGGATCAACAGGTCGCATGGCCTCTAAGCCTTGCCTAGCCTGGTCCTTTTTTGACATAGAAAAAGATCGCCCAAATTATGTGATCTGTAAAATTTGTCATGGTTCTCTTAGTAGAGGTCAAAACCTCAGCAGTTTGACAACTTCTTCCATGAATCGTCACATGAATAAATATCATATGGCCCGGTGGGAAGCTCACCGTGCTGCAATGCGGCCTAGCGGAGCGAACCATCCACCGCCTGCCCCTTCCAGTGCATCCGCGCACTCGTCGTCTTCTAGGACTGTGGGGACAGCTGTCACACCTGTTTTTCCACCCACAACTTCCACCACTGTAACCGCAACAGGCAGTTTGCTTGGTAGGTCGTCAGTTGGTTTGGAAGGGGAAACAAGTGAGTGTGTACAGCTCTCTCAGACATCGATAGCACCAACGTTGGATGAAGGCAACATCATGTCTCCGCCTGCACTTTCCTCACAAACCTGCATTTTTCCAGGGACACCCTACTCAACACCGTCTACACACAGCAGCCAGATCTCTGTCCCTCAGATGTGGTCAAATAAAAGGCCACTTCCTGCGACCCATGACAAAGCTAAGAGGTTGACTCTATCCCTCTGTAAGCTGTTGGCTACCGAAATGCTGCCTTTCCACCTAGTGGACACACAGGATTTTAGAGACCTTATGTCTGTCGCTGTGATCCAGTACAAGATGCCCAATCACCACTGCTTCTCCAAGAAAAGCATGCCCGCGCTACACCAGCATGTCGCACACAACATCACCACTTCCTTGATAAACTCTGTGTGCGACAGGGTGCATTTCAACACAGATACTTGGACCAGTAAGCATAGACAGGGTCATTACATGTCACTGACTGGGCACTGGCAAACTATGGTGAGAGATGGAGAAGGGTCTGCTGTACTAGTCTTGCCGTCCCCACGAGTTGTTTCAATCCTTCTTTTGTATGTAGAAGTTAATACACTGCTTCTGCCTCTTCAACCTCGTGTGGGTCCTCCACCTTGGCGCAAACCCTGTGTGGTCAGGCCACCCTTCCTTGTAACTGCGCACAAGGACTACCACACACCTCCTTACTATGCTGGCAGCAGAGCTCAATGCCATCAGGCGGTCAAAGTTTTACTTTGAAATGTATGAGAAATGTGAGTCACACCGCTGAGAAGTTGTGGACGGTTAGCTCTGGATACCGAGTTTCATCAATGGTTGTCTCCACTCAACCAGCAGCCAGGGAAGGCCGGGTGCGACAATGATGCAAACATGGGTGGGGCCCTTCCCTGTGACAATGTGACACACATGGCTTGTGTGGTTCATGTGTTGAACCTGGTTGTCCAGCAATTTTTAAAGCACTATCCTGGCCCACATAGCCTTCTGCAGAGAGCACGGTGTAATGCCTTCCTTGATCCACACACTCAGATGGGCTGTTAATGATAGGCTAGAGGGAAGCCACTCACCAAGCAGGACCCCTAGAACCCTGAAACCCTTTAACCCCTATACAGGGATTAGGAATTGCACAGGGCCCAAGGTGATTAATACCTGTGGAAGGCTGCAGTTCCAGAGAATAGTAGTCAGGCAGGGTCAAAACATTAATTGAGGAACAGGAACAGAATGGGACGGCCAGGACTTAATCAGAAAACAAGCAGAGGTGAAATGCGGATCGGCCAACAAGGTACATAAACAGCAAGCAGGAAAAGTAGTCAGGTAACAAGCACACAAAATCATAAAACTGAACTGGGGGTAAAAGTAACCAGAGGTCATAGCTATGTCTGGCAGTGGTCTGCAGACAGGATGGGCATAAAAAAGGGTGTGGTGTCTTCCCATTGGTTGTAGCTGAATGATGGTATTTCATCTGTGAGATACCCACCAGCTACATTCAGCCAGAGATTCTGCATCTGTCAAGGTAATGCAGCCCAGTGGGTGAGCATAACCTGCGTCCACCTGCGCCGCTGGCATCGACTCCTCTCCCATCATCAGCACTATTCATGAAAGGAACACGTTGTCACCTGTCGACCGGAGTACAAATTGACGGAGCGGACTCCGTTGGTGACTTAACAGCCGTGTGCGGCAATGATGCAAACCTGGCTGCGGGCCATCGTCAGGGCAATGTGACACACGTGCCTTGTATGGCTCACGTGTTGAACCTAATTCTCCAGCAATTTTTAAAACACCATCACGGCCTACATGGCCTTGTGCAGCATGCACGCTCGCTATGTGCTCACTTCCATCGTGCGTACACAGCAGCTCAACAACTTTCGTCGCTACAGAAGTCTTTAGGTCTGGTGGTTAAACGCCTGAAATGCGATGTGCCCACACGCAGGAATTTGAATCTGCACATGTTGCAGCGTTTGTGGCAGCACCGCCGAACCCTGCTGCAATACGTTATGACATATAGCCTGGGATAACTTGATCCAGAGGTGGTGCAGATCACGCTGCTGGAGTGGTGTCAGATCAAGGACCTATGCACCCTGCTACACAGTTTACAAATGTCGACGAAGATGTTTAGCACTGGCAATGTCATTCTCAGCGTGACAATTCTGGTCATCTACATGATGGAGCGCACTGTAATTATTATTCGGAGTCAGGTGTTGGGACAAGAGGAAGGGGAGGAAGTACAGGAGGAGTCATATCCGGAAGGGATAACAAGATCTACGAGGTCCAGATGGTCAGCGGCACCTATGCGGCAGTCATGGTGAGGGAGAGGGATTAACAAGGGCGCATAGTATCAGCAAAAAGTGTTGAGGAAGGTGCAGGAGCCCATGAAGAAATGGAGGACGAACTGGCGATGGGCATGGAAGACTCAGCAGATGAGTGAGAGCTTGCTCACATTTCGGTTGTGCGAGGTTGTGGGGAGAGGGCAGAGGAAGGAGGCACGATTCTCACCTCTCTGCCACCAACACACCAAGGACTTGGTCCTCCTGGATGCACAAGACACATGAGCGGCTTCTTGCTGCACTACCTACAATATGACCCTCGGATTGTACGAATTCAAAGTAATCCAGAATACTGGGTTGCCACACTGTTACATCCCCGGTACAAGACAAAATTTGGCAAAATAATTCCTGCCATAGAAATGGACGCACGTATACAGGAGTATCAGCAGAATGTGGTACGCAATCTTAGATCTACTTTTCCACTAAACACCAGTGCTGCACAGAGTGAATCTCAACGCTTTGTCATGGATAGGAGGAAATGGTCTTTTACTTGTCCACATCGGAGGGACCGAGGGATGGCTGCTGTGCTGAGATGGCGTTGAGTACGGTGTCCCTGCAGAGTTGCACTTGTGGTCATATACCAAAATGAGTTGAAAAAGGACAGATGCTGGTGGAAAGGGGAACAGGTGTGTTGGAAAGGGGAAAAAAGTTTTGGTCCGTGGATTTGGTGGTTAAGCAACAGTAACATTTGCTGAAGAAACACCATCTGTTACAGTGGGACTGGCAGATTTGGATAAAGTGGTATATACTATGTTACCGCTATATAGCGAAAATTAATAAGAAAAGAAAGAGAAAGGTATATATCCCCATCAGCAGTCAGTGTCCACCGTGCTCCCAGTTGGAAAAGGAGAGGTTGGCAACTGGAAGGTTAGGTGCAGGATACAGAGCTGTGTGGCTATGAAACTAATAGTAGCCTGAACCGAGTTAGACGCCATTCGGATCTGGAGACTGTGAGCCCTGTTAGCGTCACAGGGTCCACATGCCCACCCAGCCCAGGAACTCCCTGTTAACAACACAGGGGCCATTGAGTACGCTGACCGTGTGCGTAGGGGCACACCTGTGGACAGCAGGCGCATCAGCAGCAGCAGGCCTGTTAATGCCACTGGGCTGCACAAGCAGGACTGGTAGGACAGGAGCTGGTCTTAACCGTTCTGCGTTACCAACTGTGGTGGTGGCCTGCATCAACACCCTATCCCTGCCTACCTCTGGCCTAAAGCCGCAATGGGTTCAACACATGGAGGTGTGCTCTTTCGGAGCATAATAGAAGACTGCACACCTCCTTGTTGGCTCCAGCCCCTTTTATAACCTGGGTCCGCCCCAAACCAGGGTGAACAACAATGCACCTCCTGGAGACAAAAGTAGAGTGACACGTCATGAGTGGCATAACTAGCGTCCTATTTGGAACCGCAACTTCAATGATGACCTCATGGCTGCCATGACCCAAACACCTCACCAGTCATCGTCTGACCATCAATAATGCGGTGACAAGTCATAGGTGTGGGCCTCTGCAAGCCATTTGGGAGGACACCTGATGCCCTGTGGTCTATATGGGACCCCCACATCAGGGCCAGGGCCAAAGAGTTCATTACCGGACCTAGTCTCTGATGCAGGAAGTGCCTGAGCATGCTCAGTAGCATGAAATACAGTCTCTGAAAAAAGACTATCAGCTTTAGCATGGTGTCTAGGCAAAAAACAGGACTTAGACCCGGCACGGAATGCAAGCACCTGTGCAAAGAGGGTTTTCACACTTAGTGTGGGAGCATGCGCTGTATCCCGAAAAGAAGACTTAGCGTCAGGAATAACACATTCAGGCTGAGCATACTCACTAGGCGAAACACTGTAATTATGCTGCAGCTGGGGTACATCGGCACACGCATGCGCACTAGCTGCCTCTCCACACTTAGACGTGGAGGGGAAATTGCTCTTGGAGATGCTGTCTATGAACAGAAGGAAAAGCTAAAGGAAGCCTGACTTTCTATCCCTCCGAATTATGAAATGCAGCAATGAATTCCATGAGTTTGCTATAACATTAGCGTAGCAAAATGTGCATGAGGGTGTCATGTAGAGGTGCTAGAAATAGCTTGTCACCAGTGGGGCACTAATGGAATACAACAGCCAGTTCTATGATGCCACTAAATGGCAGTATTTTTTGCTATCATTATAGCTTATTAAAAACAGAGCAGGAGGGTGTCATGCAGAGGTGCTGCACATAGATTTGCAGTAGTGTGAGTAGACAAAAGTACAATAGCCACGTTTAGGATGCCACTAGGTACACTGACTGTTTGCTAGTATAATGGCTTAGTTTAAAAAAGTTGGAGTGTGCAATGCAGGCAGACGTGCTCTGCAAATGTCTTTGCACTAGTGGGACTATAGCAAAGTCCAATAGCCACGTTTAGGATGCCACTAGGTACACTGAGTGTTTGCTAGTATAATGGCTGAGTTAAAAAAAGGTGGAGTGTGCAATGCAGGCAGACGTGCTGCAAATATCTTTACAATAGTGTGAATAGACAAAAGTACAATAGCCACGTTTAGGATGCCACTAGGTACACTGACTGTTTGCTAGTATAATGGCTTAGTTTAAAAAAGTTTGAGTGTGCAATGCAGGCAGACGTGCTGCAAATATGTTTACAATAGTGTAAATAGACAAAAGTACAATAGCCACGTTTAGGATGCCACTAGGTACACTGAGTGTTTGCTAGTATAATGGCTTAGTTTAAAAAAGTCTGAGTGTGCAATGCAGGCAGACGTGCTGCAAATATGTTTACAATAGTGTGAATAGACAAAAGTCCAATAGCCACGTTTAGGATGCCACTAGGTACACTGACTGTTTGCTAGTATAATGGCTTAGTTATAATGAGTTGTAGTGTGCAATGCAGGCAGACGTGCTGCAAATATCTTTACAATAGTGTGAATAGACAAAAGTACAATAGCCACGTTTAGGATGCCACTAGGTACACTGACTGTTTGCTAGTATAATGGCTTAGTTTAAAAAAGTTTGAGTGTGCAATGCAGGCAGACGTGCTGCAAATATGTTTACAATAGTGTGAATAGACAAAAGTACAATAGCCACGTTTAGGATGCCACTAGGTACACTGACTGTTTGCTAGTATAATGGCTTAGTTTAAAAAAGTTTGAGTGTGCAATGCAGGCAGACGTGCTCTGCAAATGTCTTTGCACTAGTGGGACTATAGCAAAGTCCAATAGCCACGTTTAGGATGCCACTAGGTACACTGAGTGTTTGCTAGTATAATGGCTGAGTTAAAAAAAGGTGGAGTGTGCAATGCAGGCAGACGTGCTGCAAATATCTTTACAATAGTGTGAATAGACAAAAGTCCAATAGCCACGTTTAGGATGCCACTAGGTACACTGACTGTTTGCTAGTATAATGGCTTAGTTATAATGAGTTGGAGTGTGCAATGCAGGCAGACGTGCTGCAAATATCTTTACAATAGTGTGAATAGACAAAAGTACAATAGCCACGTTTAGGATGCCACTAGGTACACTGACTGTTTGCTAGTATAATGGCTTAGTTTAAAAAAGTTTGAGTGTGCAATGCAGGCAGACGTGCTCTGCAAATGTCTTTGCACTAGTGGGACTATAGCAAAGTCCAATAGCCACGTTTAGGATGCCACTAGGTACACTGAGTGTTTGCTAGTAAAATGGCTTAGTTTAAAAAAGTTGGAGTGTGCAATGCAGGCAGACGTGCTCTGCAAATGTCTTTGCACTAGTGGGACTATAGCAAAGTCCAATAGCCACGTTTAGGATGCCACTAGGTACACTGACTGTTTGCTAGTATAATGGCTTAGTTATAATGAGTTGGAGTGTGCAGAGGACAGGAGGGTACAGTGGCAGGATTGTGGGGCTCTGGGTAGAGGAATGGAAGCCTGCCTTTCTATTCCCTCCTAATGGTGAAATGCAGGGAGGAAATCCCTGACCTTGGCTACACAGACGCTGTTGCTGTTTTCAGGACCTGTCACCTATGGCTCTCTGACCCTGCCGGTTTGAGCCCTTAAAAGGACTGCTAGAATGTGCTCTCCCTAAGCTGTCTAACGCTGTGTATGCAGCGCATACAGCTGTATCGGCGATAGGACTCAGGAGGACGGAGCTGCGACAGTGATGTCTGACACCAAAGACGCAGAAGGCAGATAATGGCGTCCTGGAGGAAAATGTCCGTTTTTATAATGCAGGGACATGTGACATGGACATCCTATCACACATGCCGTTGCTTCTCTGGCTAAAAGTCCACTTAGCTGTGTGTGTGTCTGGGATTGGCTGACATGCTGGCCCGCCCCACAAGACGCGCGTGCTTAGGGAAGGAAGACAAGAAAAAAAAAAAAAAAAATGAAACAGCAGTGATCTGAAGGCGCTGTTCACGCACACTATACACTGAAATGTCATAATAGTGTGATTCACAGAGTGACTTACACTATTACAGCAGAACCCAAGCTAGGATTTAGCTGGTTTTTTGCTGCTAGAACCGTTCTCGAACGTTTCTAGAACTATCGAGCTTTTGCAAAAAAGCTCGAGTTCTAGTTCGATCTAGAACATGCCCCAAAATCACTCGAGCCTAGAACTGGAGAACCACGAACCACGAACCGCGCTCAACTCTAGTGAACACCACTCCTCCCAAGCCTTACCATAGACCTGCCAGGTAACCGGCGTAACGGAAGAACGGATTAAAGGCATCAGTGATTGGCTACTTTGTCTCATAGGGATGGAGGACACAGGGCACCCAATGGTTGCGCCTTTGGGAGATGGTCTGTGAAGGCCCACCAATCGGAACATAACAGAGAGTTAACAAGTTTATCGTCTATGTCGGCCATTAGTCTGGCTCAGCACCAGATGTTGTGTCTCAAGCATAGTAGTGCAAGCCTATGTAACAAAGCCAGTAAGGGCAGGGACACGGACGACATGTGATTTAAGCTCTTTCCGTTCTCGGATTTTTTGTTGGAAATCGAATGTTTGAGTTTTCCAGCTGATGACCCCATAATTCCACGGACAATACTATTGTGAAAATTTCTAACAGGGCTGGATTACTCCCCCAGCTTGATGTGGTCCACAGATCCAGCCAGCTGCCTGTACACCACTGGTTCTTGTAGATTGCCGCAAAACTCTTTTTATTACATGCTTGTACAGTGAGACCTAGGTCTGTGCTTGACATCTCTTTAGCTATGACGCAGGTATGGCCATTGAAGGATTGAAGGAATGTTTTCTAGACTAGTAAGTCTGCCTTCAGTGAGCGAGTGAACCTGATTCTATGACCTGATTGGGAAATACCCTTTGTTGCTAATGATAATCGCCAAGAGAAGGCCCTGCCGACTGGCATTACGCGGCTAGCAAATGTCAGCTGACCCAGCAAAGACTGCATCTGTTGGAGGGTAACCTTTTCACCTCACAGAAACTCTCCAACATATGCAGTGCTCTCTGAAATTTTTCTGCTGGCAGGCGAAAAACCATTACATTAGTGTCTATCTCGATGCCGAGGAAAGGCAAAACATTACAGGGGGCCGACTGTTTTTTTCGGGTGATAGCAGTACGCCGAAGCACTGCGCTATAAATTTAAATTTTGTGAGGAGAAGAGAGCAGAGTTTAAAATTTTAGGGGCCGATGAACAAAAAATCGTCGAGGTAATGGATCAGAGAATTGCTGCCTGTTTCGTAACGAACTACCCAGAACAAGAACAAACTGAACAGCTCAAAGTAGTGACATGAAATGGAACATCCCATTGGCAGACACATATCATAATAATAGTGTTCGTTCACCTTGCAACCTAGAAGGTGGAAGCAGTCGGAATGCACGGGTAAAAGGCGGAATGCCGACTCTATATCAGATTTAGCTAGCAGGGCACTGGGCCCCGCTGTGCGGACTAATTCCACTGCTTTGTCAAAGCACACATATGTTACTGATGCTTGTTCTGGGGGGATTCCGTCGTTAATCGATGAGCCTTTTGGGTGGGACAGATGATGTATTAGCCGATACTTCCCTGGTTCCTTTTTTGGAGTAATGCCTAACGGGGAGATCCTGAAATTTTGAAAAGAACTTGATTGAAAGGGGCCCGCCATTCAGCCTAGGTTAACCTCGTTTTGGATTTTTTTGGTGCAATATTTCGGGGAATTTACAAGTGGATTTTTGGTTATTTGCCAGGGCTTGTGTTCTAAAAAATTTGAAGGGGATAATGAAACCATGTGTAAAGCCGAAGTGCAGTTGCCTTGCAGCTTCTTTATTAGGGTAGAGGTTTAGCCAAGGGGCCATTGCGCTTACGCTCACTGGGGTTATGCCTTGTAGGCACCCTGTTTGCTGGATGGGTACACCTTGCTGCTGGGATTCCTCCTCCGTAAGCAGAGCAGTCGTGTCTGTACCTGCACAACGCGTGGAAACGGCAATTTCCCTCGTTAAATAGCCAGCAGGCCCCGTTTTTCGTACGACCACTGAATGTTGGCCTGCAGCTGTGGGGTTGTTAGTGGTCGCAGATGAAAAGGGGGGCTGCTTATGTGACAGCATGAGACACAACCACACGCCTGTCACTTTAACTCCCCAGCCTAGGTTGGGTTGCAGGGCCAGCCGCCTGTGGAACTCCTCGTCATACCGCCGCCAGGCCGATCCGCCATGAACCTTGTATGAGTTATATATCCGATCCTGATATATATATATAGCTTAGAGCAGTGTTCCAGATGCTTCTGGCCCATAATACAGCCTAAAGGCTGCTTTACACCAGACAATCTATCGTGCGATAGATCGTCGGGGTCACGGTTTTTGTGACGCACATCCGGCATCGCTGGCGATGCCGGCCTGTGTGACACCTCCTAGCGACGCAGTATCGCTCACAAATCGTGAGTCGGGTACTGCTCGTTAGGTTCCATAATATCGTTTGATTTAGTTGACCATCGTTTCCGTGGTAGCACACGCCGCTCCGTGTGACACCACGGGAACGATGAGCAGCTCACCTGCCTCCCGCGGCCGCCGCCGGCTCTATGTGGAAGGAAGGAGGTGGGCGGGATGTTTACATCCCGCTCATCTCCGCCCCTCCGCTTCCATTGGCCGGCGGCCGTGTGACGTCGCTGTGACGCCGAACGTCCCTCCCACTCCAGGAAGTGGACGTTCGCCGCCCACAGCGAGGTCGCACGAGAGGTAAGTATGTGTGACGGGGGTTACTAACTTTGTGCGACACGGGCAGCGATTTGCCCGTGACGCAAAAAGGCCAGGGGCGGGTACGATCGATTGTGAAATTGCACAATCGGTCGTACCGTGTAAAGCAGCCTTAAGACTGCAAATGCCTGCAGCCAATTATTCATCGTCTGCAGCTATTTTCGGTCTATTTCTATCGTACGAATGGTTGTTTGTCCTCCTTTCTTTATCTATCGTCAGTTGGTCGGCAGATAATAAAGACCATATATCAATATAGTCATTGTTCCAAATTTTGTGTCTTGTCTCCTGATCTATGTGTGCATTTAGGGAGCTAATACCGCAGAAGAACACATTCTTGTGAAGGCTCGCTAGCTGAGGTGTCGCTTTTTTCTTCTGGTGAAGCCCTTTGGCACGTCAGCTGTTAAATTAATGCCTTAATGGTTGAGGCTAGCTCGTTCCCCACAGTGTTATGCCCAATATTATGTGCAGTGTCATGTTCATTGGACTTGGAGAACTCACCACTGTCTGACGCAGGAGGAGCGACTCCGTGTGATGGAGGGACTCCGGATCCCGCTTGGGTGATGGCAGCAGGAACGACTTCGTGTGATGGAGGGACTCCGGCTCCCGCTTGGGTGATGGCAGAAGGAGCAACTCCGTGTGATGGAGGGACCCCGGCTCCCGCTTGGGTGATGGCAGCAGGAGCGACTCCGTGTGATGGAGGGACTCCAGCTCCCACATGGGTGATGGCAGAAGGAGCAACTCCGTGTGATGGAGGAACCCCGGCTCCTGCTTGGATGATCATCTGGTAATTTTTGCCGGACACCCTGGGAGATGACGGGTCTCTCCGGCTGACAGTCAAAGATGTAGCTTGTGACAGCTGTCGTCTGTCGTGAGCCCGGGCTTGTTTATTGGGACTCTCGGATGCATCGGACCATTGTGATGATGATGGGGAACACCATCTAGAGGACCGAGCTCTGTGGGGGCTCCTATGTGAGTTGCATCTCTGGTGGTAATGTGAGGATCGCCTTTTAGAGGGACATGGGGAATGGTGGCGGGACTCGTTGGAGAAGGATGGGGAGGACCTGCAGCGCCTATGCCCACATCTGCTGTGGCTATGGGGTGCGTCGAGGGCATCTCAGGGGACGTTTGAATGTGTAATAATCGGTTCGCAGGATGGGTTATGGGCCGTAACAATGTGTTTTTTGTTACTTAACATTGGGATGTTTAGTGATTGGGGAGAGTTAGTGGGGATTATAATCTGATTAGCGGTGTGCTGAGCATTGTTGGGGGTCATGAATGGGAGTATAGGGGGCATTATATAATGTTTATTATGGGCTGTGTGAGAGGGGACTGTTAGTGGGGATGTTGTGTGTGCCTCAGTGGTGATTGGTGTACTTTCACTCTTTGTAAAGTTGCAGCCCTGCTGCTGCTGCAGGAAGCTCTCATCGGTCAGGAGAGAATGATCAGGGCGATCTGCAGCTGCATTTGTGGCCATGACACTTGTAATCTCCTCCTCCCATGTAGGCATCACAACGGAGCCTGCAGGAGGGGAGGTACTGGCCTAGTGGAAGTGATGCAGGGAGTGGGCGGTAACCGGAAGCGATGCGGTGTTGTGGGCGGAGCCAGTATGTGTGGCCGGGAAAAGGGGGCGGTGACTTGTTTCCTGGCCCCGTGCTTTGAGTTATGTGTTCGGGTGCTACGGAGAGGGCGGGGTGCTTCCACGTGGGGCACCATGGTATGACCCAAAGCCTGGCGCCGATGATGCTGGGGCTCACCGGTGACCCGGAGCCGCTCTGGAGGGCAAGAGCAGCGCTTGGAGCTCCTACCTCTGTGGACCAGCAGGTCAGTGGTGATAGTGCAGGTGGAGGATGACACTGCAGGCCGTGGTGGTGTGGGGTGAGTGACCGGCTGGGAGGAAGGAGGATCCATGGATGGGATCCCGGGGGAGGTGGTGCTGGAATGGGGGACTACGAGGGAGACTAGTGAGGAAAAGGCAGATTGATCTATGGAGAGGTCAGAAGGGGCAGCAGTGGACGAAGCACCAGGGGTGAATAATATGGCCTGAGGAGAGGGAGCCGGAGAGGTCACAGGGAGGGGAGCGCTGAGGCCAGTAATAAGAGCTTGAAGCCAGTGCTCACCTTCCTGTGCTGCTCTCTGCCGTAGGGCCTCCATCAGGGGATCAAACATGATAATAGCTTCCAGGGATCCTCAGGAACAAAAGCTTCTAGGGGTCAGCCAGAGGGAAAGAGGAAATCACTGACCCTGGGCACTGAACTTAACCCCTGTAGGTGTAGCTGGACCCCCCTTCCCCTGTGATCCCGTTGGTCAGCTGGTCATCCCAATTAGTGCCTCACCTTGGGAGTGGTGGAAGGAGGGGAAATGGGCACGACCATTGTTTCCTTTAGCATTGGCCACGTGGGCTCCACAGTCAGAGGCACGTTCCTTAATCAGTACCGTGCCTGCCATTTTAGGAGGCACTAATATACAGTGCGGTGCATAGGAGGTGTAGGCATACCAAAATTAGACCACAACATACCATTCAATTGGCTTAAATAAATACATGCCACAAAAAATAACACAAAAGAAATTCCTAGTAACTCCTGATTTAGAAGAGTTAATAGTTTTCTATATTTCTATATTTTTAATACTGTATTAGTACATTAGTACATTTTATTTAGTATATACCAGTTTCATAGTTTGATATTCAAGGTTTCATTTTTGTTTTAATATTTTCTTATCTCATTTGCAAGTCTCTGCAGGGAAAAAAAAAAGAAACAATGCACGGTTTCGCTGCGCTGCTCAGAAAGGTAGTGATGAGGTTATTTGGGATGTAGATTTATTAATTATTTACATGCCACTACGCGTTTCGGGGGTACAACCTCCCCCTTCCTCAGGTAGCCAACCTGAGGAAGGGGGGAGGTTGTACCCCCGAAACGCGTAGTGGCATGTAAATAATTAATAAATCTACATCCCAAATAACCTCATCACTACCTTTCTGAGCAGCGCAGCGAAACGGTGCATTTTTTCTTTTTTTTTTCCCTGCATCATTATCTCCCTATGGGAGCTCACGGGGCTGCTGCAGCCAGAACCAGGATCGTACTATCCGTTTGAATCTAACACCAGGGGCTGGGGAATCACCGCATCTGTGATCACGGGACCGTCCGACCCGGAGGAGGAGCTGCTATCAGACGCCGGTCCGGCGGCTGCACACTGCACGTGGAAACCCCGATCGTGTGAGCAGAGTCCTGCGGAGTCAGGAGGACTGGATCCCTGCTGACAAGGAGCGGTGAACTTGCGATCCCCCTTCAATACCACTAACAGTGTTGTACCTGACGTACAACACTATCAGGTGAGTGTGCACCTCACATTGTACATACCTCGGTACATTAAGATCCCACACAGGAGCGCCCTCTCTCTCTTTATTCATATGCAAGTCTCTGAGGTTCTGAGTAGACTAGGTCATAATTCCAGTTCTGAGAAAATATAGGTTATCTTGACATATTTCTGTGAGGGGGAGCGACTGGTGAACTTCCAATGGAAACATTGCATGCAGAGTTACATTTGTTTGTAAATGGTATAAATTATGCATGCACAGGTCAATAAACAGAACTGATTTTGCTCACAAGTGTACATTTTTCTTTTCTCTGAGTGCTTATTATCTAAAAGGCCTAATTCAATTTGGACATCACTGGTTATCCTGTAATCTGATCATTGGGTCAGAGCAGAACAGCTACAACACTCCAATGTAGGAGATACAGATCTAAAGTGTTGTGCATAATAAAGATAGCTTAGCAATACAGCATAAAGTGCTAGGAAGAGGCTTTGGGACACCCCAACATAGGTTTCGCTTTTGCTTTTTCAAGGGGACAGTTATAGTGATAATATTGGCAGGTATTTATAGCAGTAAATGTGTATGCTAATATAGGATACTTGCAATAAATGCAGCCAATTGAATGTTGTTGTGCTCTATTTTTGGTAAACCTAAATAAATAAATTAATACCTACACCTCCCATGCACTACACTTTATATATTTTATTTAAATATATAAAATATATAAAGAAATCAATTATTTTTGATTACTTTGAGTGCTCCTTCACTGTACACATATTAGTGTTTGTTCTTTATGTATAAATAGAACATTCAAAGGAGATTATGAATGTAGCAATACAGATTTTCTCTAAACGTCATCATGGCAGCCTCTAGTCAGTACAGAGAAATATCTTATTTTACCTTTAGAATTTTTCTTTCATGTTATTTAGATATACAGTATTCTTAACCTGTAGATAAGTGAGATAGCTGTGTCTTCTCCACAATGTTGGCTCAATCCTTTCAAGCTTGTTTACAGTATATAACTATGCATTGTATCTATCATCTAGCTGACTCTCTCAATCGTCTATGGATTTAAGTAGTCACGCTGTTATCATCCACATGGGCAGTTATTCAATATTCAGTCATCCATACTGTTTGCCTATTATCCAGCATGTCCCAGCAAGCCATAGCATAATAAGACCAGGTTTCCCATGGATTTCTGTCATATGCATGATTGAATGCAAGTCCCATGGTAAAAATCACCCTGCAGTCATTCCATTAAATCTGATACGGACTTAAAGCAAATTCTTTACAATAAAGGCTTCAAATATAACATATTGTTTTTCTGTATTAATGTGCAAAAATAGATTAACGCTGTAGTGAAACATCATTTAATATTATTCATTATGTCCTTTATTTTTCAACAGTCCATTGATTATAACCATATAAACAAAAGTTATATCTCATGCTAACTATTCAATAAATACAATGTAAAGAATTTTAAATATGGCAAATTTGTATTGACAATTACAAAAACTTTAAATTAGATGCTCTGATTCATCAAGACTAGAGATGAGAGAACCTGAGGTTTGGTTTTCGAACCGAACACCAATATTTAAAAATTAAAGATGGGGTTCAGAGTTTGGATGCTTTACGTGCAACCAAAATTTGCGCAAACAAAACTGTGCTTATGTACGCTCGGTGCTCATGCCTATGTGAGTCACTTGCAGTGTTTGATCGGCGCACACTGGGTGTAACAACAACGTGGTCACATGTAGCGTGCAACAAAAACAAAAGTTTGAAAAATATCTGCTTATGGCTAGCTGTATGTGGGCGGAGACTCAAACTGCCAATCAGTGACTTGATTAAGGGTTCGGGTCAAGCTCAAGCCTGTGGATCTAGGCTCGTTTGCTGCCAGCGAACCGAGCCTTGACGGAACCGCTCATCTCTAATCAAGACCAGTAATTTTCCTGCCGGGCTTGATGAGAGGGGATTAGAATTCAGGTGTTACTAATTCATTAAAAAGTGTGCAGCTCTTGATGAATCTGTCAAAAAAGAAAAAAAAATTCCTTCTCTGTAATGCTTTTATTTAGTGTTCAGAAAAAAAAAAATGTGGGAACACTAAATAAAAGCATTACAGAAAAGGAATTTTTTTTTCTACTTACTTATTTATTTTTTGTACTTTGAGTGCCGGAACATTTTCAATCTATTACTGGTGTTTTTTTGGCTTCAGAGTACCACGTTACTGACCTGTGAGCCAGTCATATCCTACTCTTGATGAATCTGAAGCATCTGATGTTTCTTGAAAAAATAATCCGTATGGCGCTGAAATGCAGTGACCAATAAAATTGAAATAGTTTATTAAAACTGATAGAACATTAGAAGGTTTATCCATGTCCAGTAGCGCAGATATTCAACCATGAACATTTCCTTATCCATTACAAATATCTGCCAAGGATCATCTTTTAAAGGGAAACTGTCACCAGATTTGGGGCCTATAAGCTGCGGCCACCACCACTGGACTTTTATATACAGCATTCTAACATGCTGTATATAAGAGCCCAGGCCGCTGTGTAGAATGCAAAAATCACTTTATAATACTCAACTAAACGGTCGCTGCGGTGGAGTTGGGTCATATCAGCATCTCCGTTCTCTGATGCCGGCACCTCCTCTTTTGGCCATCTTTGTCATCCTTCTTCTGAAGCCGGGGTACATGATGCATCCCCATGTCATCCACGCTCGCCGGCATTGAGGTCCTGTGCAGGTGCACTTTGATCTAACCTAAGCAGGGCAGATTAGAGCATTGTTGTGCGCCTGCGCGGAACCAGCTAGTGTGTATGACGTAGGACGCGTCATGCACACAGGCTTCAGAAAGAGGATGAAGATGGCCGAAAGAGGAGAACAGAGACGCTCGTATGACTCAACTCCACTACAGCGACCATTTAGGTGAGTATTATAAAGTGATTTTTATGTTCTACACAGCGGCCTGGGCTCTTATATACAGCATGTTAGAATACTGTATATAAGAGCCCACTGGTGGTGGCCACAGCTTATAGGCACCAAACCTGCTGACAGGTTCCCTTTAATATAAGAAAGAAAGCACCTGGGATTTCTTAGGCGTTGAAGGTGTTAGACCTATTACAACACTGTAAGTGACTATATCACCTCTTATAGTTTTTATAGTCTCACCCTATGTATGGATCCTCAGTTTAGTATGCATATTGACATATTTGAGATAAACATAAGGATTTAAAAAAAAAAATGTTATTTGATAAACATCAATTTGTAAATTATGCTACTTATTGTATTTACCTCCCTCGCCAAAAATACAATGATATCACATACTTCATACTAAAATCATGTAATTAGATATTTGTCAGGGCCAGGTGGACGGGCAGACCCAGGAGGTGGATCCACTGGGCCGAACTCCTTGATGGTGGTAAGGGGTCCGGTAGCTGGAGCACTATAGGCAGCAGAACAGTCCGTGCACACGAGTATAACGGAGAAGTCCCTGGGACCACGGAGTCACTGGTGGTAGTCCGGGTGACGCAGCTCAGGTTCGGAAGCCGAGGTGATGTCAGGCGGGGTCCAGAACCTTTGGAGCGAGATGACGGGTCACCGCAGGGATCCGAGATGGTGCGGACTGTCAGGATGGCAGATGGACAGCGTTCGGGGTTCAGGATACGGCAGGACCGGATGGCGAGGCAGGCACGGCTCTACAAGAGAGATAGGTGAGTATATACACAGCGACACCAGGAGACCTGACTCCTAGCTTAGGAAACACGAAGATCAGGCCCCGCCCCCTTGGACAATAAACCCCTTTATACCCTGTACCTGTTTAGCCTCATTTCCTGTTAATGGACGCTGGCCCTTTAAGAAAGGGTCAGTGACCGCGCGCACGCCCTAATGCGCATGCGCGCGGCCCGGGTGCCAGAAGCCAGGGAAGGAAGCTGAGAGGAGGACGCAGGGGATCCGGCCAGGGCCTGGGAAGCCGTCGGGCGCCGGGATCGGAGACCAGGGGGCCTGGGAAGGACGGGCACCGGAGGCTGGAGAGCGGGGAGCGTGGCAGGTGAGCCGGGGAGCGGGGCTGAGGACCCGGGGAGCGGAGCAGAGGACCCGGGGAGGGGAGCCGAGGACCCGGGGAGCGTGACAATATTGTAGTTCTATAAACAAAAGTTATATGCTAATGCATAGAAAACTATGCGTAAATGAGGTCTCGTGGGTAGATTAATGATAAAAAAGAATATGGCAATTAACACCATCAAAAGAAAGATCAAAGTATATTAAATGCAAATCGTATGCAAGCACTGTGAATGACAAGGAGAAGTGCAGACATCAAACACTCTAAGACTATATTTAATTAGATGAATTATGAACACCCTAAACAACTGGTGAAATCCACAGTACAATGTGTTCAAGACCAGAGTCACTTGCAAATCTCCGTCCATAAAATCTAATGACCACAGTGTAAAATGCTGCTATGACTCTACACCTCAAATCTTCCATTCTACCTGTTCTGCTGACCTTCTTCTGTCACAGACTGCTCTCTGCAAAAAGTGTTTTATAATTCCAAAGCTCTAAAAGTTCACACAAAATCATAAAAAATAAAACCTTGTACATAATAAATACATACTGAAGTCAGAAAGGGCATAGGGAAATTGTGAATTCTGTTAATGCTAAAGACAGAAACGTTTTTAAGGGGTGTTCAGGGAATATAAAAATTCAGAATACTAAAAAAGTCATTAGAAGTAAAATCCTTAATGTATTTAATAAAGATGATCTAATTTATTGATATTCTAATTCCCCAGGAGCATCAAATGTTTATCAGAAATTGTATTTATCATATATCGCAATACTTCAAAGCCTCCAATTGTCCTGAAAAAACCCCTATATTGCACTCTAGGGTCTATTAAGGCTGCATTTAACCCCTTTTTAAGTAGTTTAGCACAAAAACAGCCTTACTAATGTCAAAGCGACCTCACAAAGGGTAAATGGTAGTAATTAGTAGCCCAGCACAGTAGTAGTACAGTGAGGACAGACTTTCACGGGGGTATTTTTTTTTAAGTGAACAAGAGTCCAAAAATTATCCCTTTTACTCCTTTGTGATAAGGCAGACCATTTTTATAAAACACTGACTCAAAGTGACATTTTCACAGTCACAGACAACACCATTCCATAGGTTTAGCAAATATGGTTCTCAAAATGGACTAGCAAAACAGATGCACAAAGGCAGAACATGCACAGCTAAATATATACATTTTGTTTTCTATTTTTTTATTTTTTTTATTTTTTTTTAAATTCCACCCCCTTTTCAGAAAGACATGATATGAAATACTATGTAGGTACATGTCTAAATAGTCAGAACCTGCATCACACAGATGTATTGGTGTAGTATGTATACTGTAGATGTTTAACTTTATTAGTAAAAAAGATGTGAAAACAATCACCATGTTTTTAATTTTATAAGACGCACTGGATTATAAACTGAACCACAAAATTAGAGATAAAAAAGGTAAAAAAAATTGGATCCGTCTTATACTCCAGTGGTGTCTTACCAGAGGAGGGCGGCAGTGGTGGAGGAGCTAGGTCACAGGAGGCAGGGGCGGTGCTGGAGTAGAGCAATGCTGCAGGCGCTATGGTGGGGCTGTGCTGGCTGCGGCTGCCGAGGTGGCTGTGTGAAGCAGGGTGGTGTGGTGGGTGTCACAGATGCTCTGTTGGTGGTGCTGGCTTTTAAAAAAAATGGCACCTGGAGTTTGAGATTGAGCTCTCGGATCAATCAAGCTGAGATCTCATCTGTGCATGCGCCACCTCCAGGAGCCATTTTCCTTAAGTTCGCTGATGCGAAATCAATTGGCCGAAGGCGGTACATGCGCAGATGAGATCTTGAGCCGAGAACTCCAGCTGAGCATGCGCCAACTCCGAGTGTTATTATTTAAATCCGGCACCGCGAACAGAGCATCTCACGCGCCGCACCACCCTGCTCTACACAGCCACCACCGAAGCCAGCACAGCCCCACACCGCCGACAGAGCATATCACCCACCACACAGCCCTGCTTCACACAGCCCCTACCGCAGCCAACACAGAGCCCATTTTCCACGTCTCAGTAAGCTACATTCGCTTTATAAGACGCACCTCTCATTTTCTTTCAAAATTTTTGGAAGGAAAAGTGCATCTTATAAACTGAAAAATATTGTACATACAACATGCACACCTTAGGTAGACAGATGCAATAAATGCAAAAATTCAGTAAGGTTGCCTATGATATGATGATACACACCATGATGCACACTGCCTGACTGACACTGATTTCTGATATATTTTCTGTATAAGCTATTGTGCTGCCTTGCTGATGCTTTTTAGGGTGTTATAGATGAAGAAAGAAATATGGAATTGTAAGTTAAACGCATCAGTACAGATTCTAGATTTACTATAGCACTGATCAATCACAGACTGTGGTACTACTGCTGCCGTCACCTCATATATCTCTCTTCCATTCATTGAATCACTGCATTATTCAAAAACTACCATACCATATATATATATATATATATATATATATATAATCTCTTTTTCACTGCTGCTTTTGTAAAACACTACCATCAGAGTATGTTTTCAGTGCTTTAGGCATTGTTCTTCCTATCCCAAAAATCACTGCTGCATTCTCTACCTTAGCTATTATAAAGGCTATAATAAACTCTCTTGACTTTGCATTATACAATGCGATGTGAAGGCTGCAAAGCATCATAGAGAAAGACAAGCAGTCACGCCTGAGGTCATGGTAACATATTGTAGTTGATACAATCTTTTGCAATAGGTAAAAAGTCAAATGGCATTTTTGGGGGATTCACAGGTAAAGAATTACAAATTGTTCTAATTTGCCCAAATGTCCAAATTTCGTAAAACTTTACTAGTATTCGATTCACACTGAAATGAATATATAATCTTTAATATCTAAATACAGCAGGTGAAATAAGTATTGAACACAACACCAATTTTCTAAGTAAATATATTTTCTAAAATTGCTATGAATTTCTCACATGATGTCGATGACAACTCATTAAATCCAAACTGACAAAGAAATCAAATCATAAATGTGATGTTAAAGCACTAGGTTTCACTAGATACAACTAGTGGTGGGGAAATCAAACAAGCCAGAGATCTGGAGCCAAGAAGTCATGCATGGAATACTGGGAGGAAGCAGAGCTGAGATCAGGGATCAAGCTAGAGGTCAAAAGCCAGGAAGTCACGAAATGTACACAGGGAAAAAGCTGAGCCAAGGTCAGGGTATGAGCCATAGGTCATAAGCCAGGGAAGTAATGTCAGCATCAGGAGCATGAGAGAAGGGAAACAGAGGTCCGGGGTGGCGAGACAAGTTCAGAACAGAACACACACAGGAGCGAGAACATTCACTGCAGAGCAGGAATGACTGGCAGCGTTCCAGGCGATTGTGCTCTCTAATAAAGCGTAGCAATCACCCGGAATGAGGCGCCTGTGAACAGGTCCCTACCAACACTAGCGCAGGACCTGAGGCAGGAAAAAAACTCATCAACCAGAGAATAATACAAAACAGAGCTACGGCTCTGCTGAGAGCAGAGCGGCATGGATCAGAACCATGACAATAGATGTCGATAAATTAAGTTATATGCAATAAGGAGAGATGACATAGGGAAAAAGTTTTGAACAAAAGAAGAAATAGAGGTGCAAAAAGACATGGACATCATGACACCAGCTGAAATATATAAATAATTAGAAAGCAATCCTGCTAATTAGTGAAAAATAATATCTGTTCGTTCAACTGGTGGCCTATAAAAAGGTATCTCATTATCAAGCTGTCACACAAGAAACACCTCATGAAGGGTCAAACCAGTCTGCTGTCTTAAGACCTTAACAATATTATTGTTGCAAAACTGATGACGCTGGTTACAAAGGAAATTCTAAAATACTTAAGGTTCCAGTGAGCACTGTTGGGTCCATAGTCTAGAAGTGTAAACAACAAAATTTCATTATAAACTGGCCCTGACCAGATGCTCCACAAAAGATTTCAGACAGAGGAGTAAAACGAAGTATCAAAAGAGTTTTCAAGGAGCTAATAATGACACATGGAGACCTACAGAAAGACCTGGACTCAGCAGGTACAATTGTTTCAAAACAAACAATAAGTATTGCTCTCAACCTCCATGGCCTGAATGCATGCTCACCAGGCAAGACTCTATTCCTGAACAAAAAGCATATTCAAGTGCATTTAAAGTTTTCTCAACAAGATTTAGACAAGCCTGTAAAATACTTGGAGAATATCGTTTGGTCAGATGAGATCAAAGATTTACTTTTTGGATCCCATAATATACACCATGTTTGGAGGCCAAAAGGTACATACCCCTAGAAACACCAAGTTACTAAGTTTAAAGGTTGGAACATCATGACTAGAGATGAGCGAACCAGTCCCGGTTTGGCTCGAGTTCGGTTCGCCGAACGGAGGTCTCGTTCGAGTTCGGTTCGTCGAACGTTCGACGAACCTAACTCAAACAGCATAGGAAACAATGGCAGGCAATCACAAACACATAAAAACACCTAGAAAACACTACCAAAGGTGTCCAAAAGGTGACAAACCACTGACAACACAACACAAACACATGGGAAAGTGACAAGGACATATACTCATGCGAAAACAAAAGAGCTGGACAAGGAAAAAGAGGAGGACACACAGATATATGAGTATATGCAAGGAAACGTCACTGCCATTACTGTGCAACTTGAGCCCTGCTCATTTTAGGCTTCCAATCTGGATAAATTGCCTGAGCTTGCCACGTACGCCTTGGGGATCTTGTCATGTCCTGCAGCCAGCGTTCTCGCGGAACCTGTCTTCAGTGCTGCTGGGGGTCTGCTGGCAGATAAGCACACGTGTCTGTCCACTGACAATGTGGACATGGCTCTCAGAGGACTTTTCTTCCCCTGGGTCAGCCAGGGGACGGGAAAGGCACGCGTATTTTTGAGAGTGCTTCATGCAAAGCATCTGTTTCATTTTGAAAAGGGGGATCAAGTGATGCCAGTCAAGTGGGGTGTGTATGGCCCAATTAGTGGAAACGAGGGAGACTGTGGTTGGAGTCCCCTCGCTGTGTTTCTAAAAGAACTAAGATGAACAAGTCATGGCTCTCAGAGGACTTTTCTTCCCCTGGGTCATCCAGGGGAGGTGAAAGACACGCGTATTTTTGAGAGTGCTTCATGCAAAGCATCTTTTTCTTTTTCAAAAGGGGGTGTCAACCGATGCCAGTCAAGTGGGGTGTATGTGGCCCAATTAGTGGAAATGAGGGAGACTGTGGTTGGAGTCCCCTCGCTGTGTTTTACATGATTTTCGAAGGGCATGACATGCCTAAGAGGTTGAGTTTCATCATCTGTAACTTGTTGGCAACAGAAAGGCTGCCTTTACACCCTTTTGAGACCGAGGATTTTCGAGACCTTATGCCCATTGCAGTGCCCCAAGAGCCGATGGCCAGTCGTCACTCCTTCTCCAAGAAAGGCATGCCTGCGCTACCACAGCAGGTCGCACTGCTTGAGAAACTCTGTGTGTGACAGGGTGCATTTCACCACAGATACTTGGACCAGTAAGCATGGACAGGGGAATTACATGTTGCTGACTGGGCACTGAGTAACTATGGTGAGAGATGGAGAAGGGTTTGCTGTACAAGTCTTGCTGTCCCCACGACTTGTGTGTCAATCCTTCCTCTGTATGTACAAGTTCCTCCACTGCTTCTGCCTCCTCAACCTCGTGTGGGTCCTCCACCTCGGCCCAAACCCTGTGTGGTCAGGCCACCCTTCCTTGTAACTGCGCCCAAGGAATCCCACACACCTCCTTACTATGCTGGCAGCACAGCTCAACAGCATGATGCGGTCAACTCTTTACTTAGAAATGTCTGGGAAATGTGAGTCACACCGCTGAGGAGTTGTGTACGGTAAGCTCTGGAGAGTGAGACCGCGTTTCATCAATGGTTGTCTCCACTCAACCAGCAGCCAGGGAAGGTCGGGTGCGACAATGATGCAAACCAGTCTGCGACCCTTCTTCAGGGCGATGTGACACACGTGCCTTGTATGGCTCACGTGTTGAACCTGGTTGTCCAGCAATTTTTAAAACACTATCCCGGCCTACATGGCCTTCTGCAGAGGGCACGGTGTAACGCCTGCCTGGATCGACAAACTCAGATGGGCTGTAAAGGATAGGCTAGAGGCAAGCCACTCACCAAGCTGGACACCCAGAACCCTGAAACCCTTTAACCCCTATACAGTGATTTGGAATTACACAGGGCCCAAGGTGATCAATACCTGTGGAAGGCTGCAGTTCCAGAGAATAGTAGTCATGCAGGGTCAAAAACATTAATTGAGGAAAAGGAACAGAATGGGATGGCCAGGACTTAATCAGAAAACAAGCAGAGGTGAAATGCGGATCGGCCAACGAGGTACATAAACAGCAAGCAGGAAAAGTAGTCAGGTAACAAGCACACAAAATCATAAAACTGAACTGGGGATAACAGTAACAAGAGGTTCATAGCTTTGTCTGGCAGTGGTCTGCAGACAGGAGGGGCCTAAAAAAGGGTGTGGTGTCTTCCCATTGGTTTTAGCTGAATGATGGTACTTCATCTGTGAGATACCCACCACCTACATTCAGCCTGTGGTTCTGTATCTGTCAAGGTAACGCAACCCAGTGGGTGACCATAACCTGAGTCCACCTGCGCCGCTGGCATCGACTCCTTTCCCATCATCAGCACTATGCACGAAAGGAACACGTTGTCACCTGGCAACCGGAGTACAAATTGATTGAGTGGACTACGTTGGTGACTTAACAGCCGTGTGTGGCAATGATGCAAACCTGTCTGCGGCCCTTCGGCAGGGCAAAATGACACACGTGCCTTGTATGGCTCACGTGTTGAATCTGATTCTCCAGCAATTTTTAAAATACCATCCCGGCCTACATGGCCTTGTGCAGCGGGCACGCTGCTATGTGCTCACTTTCATCCTTCGCACCAAGCAGCTCAATAACTTTCATCGCTCCTGAAGTCTTAGGGTCTGGCGGTTAAACGCCGGAAATGCGATGTTCCGACACGCAGGAATTGGAATCTGCACATGTTGCAGCGTCTGTGGCAGCACCGCAGAGCCCTGCTGAAATACAGTCTGACGTATACCCTGGGCTAACTTGATCCAGAGGTGGTGCAGATCACGCTACTGGAGTGGTGTCAGATCAAGGACCTATGCACCCTTCTACACAGTTTACAAATATCGACGAAAATGTTTAGCACTGGCGATGCCATTCTCAGCGTGACAATTCTGGTCATCTACAAGATGGAGCACACTGTAAGCATTATTCGGAGTCAGGTGTTGGTCCAAGAGGAAGGGGAGGAAGTACAGGAGGAGTCATATGCAGAAGGGATAATAAGATCTACAAGGTCCAGACGGTGAGCGGCACCTAGGCGGCAGTCATGGTGGGGGAGAGGGATTAACAAGGGCGCATAGTATCAGCAAAAATTGTTGTGTGCTGCCGCAGGAACGAGGAACAACCTCGTTACTGCTGCAGTAACGAGATTTGAGAATGGACCCCCGTGTCGCCGATTAGCGATTTTGCACGTTTTTGCAACGATGCAAAATCGCTTATCGATGTCACACGCAACGGCATCGCTAATGCGGCCGGATGTGCGGCACTAATTCCGTGACCCCAACGACTCCGCATTAGCGATGTCGTAGCGTGTAAAGCCCGCTTTAGCCTCAGGAATGGCACAGTCAGGCTGAGCATACTCACTAGGCGAAACACTGTAGTTAGGCTGCAGCTGGGGTAAATCGGCACACGCATGCACACTAGCTGCCTCTCCACACTTAGACGTGGAGGAGAAATTGCTCTTCGGGTGTGGATTTGGAGATGCTGTCTATGAACAGAAGGAAAAGCTAAAGTAAGCCTCACTTTCTATCCCTCCGAATGATGAAATGCAGCAAGGAATTCCCTGAGTTTGCTATAAAATTAGCGTAGCAAAATGTGCATGAGGGTGTCATGCAGAGGTGCTGCAAATAGATTTGCACCAGTGGGACACTAATGGATGTCCAGCTGTCACTTCTTGTATGACACTAAATGGCAGCATTTTTGCTATCATTATAGCTTATTAAAAACAGAGCAGGAGGGTGTCCTGCACAGGTGCTAGAAATAGCTTGGCACCAGTGGGCCACTAATGGAAGTCCAACAGCCACGTTTAGGATGCCACTAAGTTCACTCAGTGTTTGCTAGTATAATGGCTTAGTAACAATGAGTTGGAGTGTGCAATGCAGGCAGACGTGCTGCAAATATCTTTGCACTAGTGTGACAATACAGAAGTCCAACAGCCACGCTTAGGATGCCACTACGTTCACTCAGTGTTTGCTAGTATAATGGCTTAGTAACAATGAATTTGAGTGTGCAATGCAGGCAGACATGCTGCAAATATCTTTGCACTAGTGGGACAATACAGAAGTCCAACAGCCACGTTTAGGATGCCACTAAGTTCACTCAGTGTTTGCTAGTATAATGGCTTAGTAACAATGAGTTGGAGTGTGCAATGCAGGCAGACGTGCTGCAAATATCTTTGCACTAGAGGGACAATACAGAAGTCCAACAGCCACTTTTAGGATGCCACTAAGTTCACTCAGTGTTTGCTAGTATAATGGCTTAGTAACAATGAGTTTGAGTGTGCAATGCAGGCAGACGTGCTGCAAATATCTTTGCACTAGTGGGACAATACAGAAGTCCAATAGCCACGTTTAGGATGCCACTAAGTTCACTCAGTGTTTGCTAGTATAATGGCTTAGTAACAATGAGTTTGAGTGTGCAAAGGGCAGGAGGGTACAGTGGCAGGGTTTTGGGTCTCTGGGTAGAGGAAAGGAAGCCTGCCTCTCTATCCCTCCTAATGGGGAAATGCAGAGAGGAAATCCCTGACCTTAGCTACACAGACGCTGTCATCTTGTGTAGCTGTTAAACTCTGTTTTCACGGACCTGTCACCTATGGCTCTGACCCTGCCGGTATTAGCCCTTAAAAGGACTGATAGAAACTGCTATCCCTATTCTGTACAGCGCTGTGTATAGAGCATACACAGCAGTATCGGAGATAGGAGCTGCGCCAGCGGTGACTGACACCAAGGACGCAGAAGGCAGATAATGGCGTGCTGCAAGAAAATGTCCGTTTTTATAATGCAGGGACATGTGACATGGACATCCTATCACACATGCCGTTGCTTCTCTGGCTAAAAGTCCACTTAGCTGTGTGTGTGTCTGGGATTGGCTGACATGCTGGCCCGCACCACTACACACGCGCGCTTAGGGAAGGAAGACAAGGAAAAAAAAAAAATTGGCGATCGCCATTATCCATACAGCAGTGATCTGAATGCGCTGTTCCCGCACACTATACACTGAAATTTCATAATAATGTGAGTCACAGAGTGACTTACACTATTACAGCGGAAAGCCAGCTAGTAATTAGCTTGTCTTTTTGCTGCTAGAACCGTTCTCGAACGTATCTAGAACTATCGAGCTTTAGCAAAAAGCTCGAGTTCTAGTTCGATCTAGAACAGCCCCCAAAATCACTCGATCCGCGAACTGGAGAACCTCGAACCGCGAACCGCGCTCAACTCTAATCATGATGTGTGGCTGTTTTTTAGCATACGGCACTAGAAACGTCATATGATTCCCCCTATTTTAATTATTTTCAAAGGGCACAGGTTTACTCTTTGACTGAAATGCAAAGGCTGCAGTCAATCATCGGTCATATAATGTCCACCTTGCAAAGTTGATGTTCAAATAGCTGTGAGGGAAACAGTAGTGACTGTGGGTAGCAGTGTGAACTCAGTATTTCAGAATAGAATTTTTTTATTATCCAACTCTGTAACAATTGAGAATAATTTTTGAAATATAACCTATTGTCCAATTCGTCCAGGCACAGGTTCATTGGTGTGTATAATGGGGGCTACTGTCCTGGGCCAATAGCCAAAAATGAATTGTCTTTATTATAGTCTTGACCACCACTATTAGTGCAGAAAAAAGAGGATGTCCAGCTCTTCAGGCAAAGAATCACGTCTTTATTTCATCATGCAGACACAGAGAATGACATGACCAGCACTACGCGTTTCAGGTGAAAACACTCACCCTTAATCATGATTAAGGGTGAGTGTTTTCACCTGAAACGCATAGTGCTGGTCATGTCATTCTCTGTGTCTGCATGATGAAATAAAGACGTGATTCTTTGCCTGAAGAGCTGGACATCCTCTTTTTTCTGCATTTCATTGGGCTGTGGCAGTGCCTGTCCGTGCTCCAGGACGGAATCTGGATTGAGCCTTACACGGTGAGCTGAATCATATAAATTGGATAACCACTATTAGTGCAGCATTGCAAAGAGTTTGTGGATCATTTACTGCAAATTGGCTGCCAGCAACAAGAAATCTACTTGACTACATTCGTAGTATTTGTCTTCACAGTGACTCACTGAGTGGTTATGAATAGAGATGGGTGAACCCACAACTGTTAAGGTTAAGCGGGTACGGCCAGACATAAAGTGAATACTCACTGTAGCTTCAGAGACACACTGATGGAGCCGCAGCTGTGAGTGCTGATGTCACGAAGTTCACTTGAGGTCACAGCTGGGGTTTCCAAGATACGCCACGGGTGACCTGAGGTGAACTGACCTGAGGTGGACTCATTGACCTCAGTGACCTCATTTTAGGGAAAGTCATTGAACTCAATGCCGGATTACCAGATTAGGCAATATGTGCACTTTGAGTATTTGGTTACAGACATTTTTTCACCAAATCTGTATCTCCTGGGAAGAAAACAGCATCAAAACCGCATGTGTTTTGATGTGGATTTGGTTTGGGTTTTTTTGGTAGTAGATGCAGATTAGCTGCAGAAATGTCTACACTCAAATACTCTTTGTGCACATGTTGGCTAATCAGATAATTTGGCATTGGGTTCAATGATTTCACCTGAGGGGATGTCACTGATTTCAATAAGTTCAACTCAGGTCAGATCACACCTGGGGCACCGTGAGAACCCCCACTGTGACTTTAGGTGAAGTCATTGTGCTCAATGCCAAATTACCAGATTAGGCAATGTGTGCACATTGAGTATTTGGGTGCTGACATTTCTGCACCAAATCTGCATCTCCTAACAAAAAAATGCACCAAAACCGCATGAAAATGCTGGGACGTCAGGTGAACTTAGGGATATCACTGCTCACAGCTTAGGCTGGAGAGGCCCAATAACCATAGGCTTCCCCAGAGTGGGAATACCAGCCGCAGCTGTCTTTTTTATCTTGGCTGGGTATCCAAATTGACTGCATGTAATTTATTAAAATTATTTATTTAAATAATTTAAAAAAAAGTTACTGAATGGAGTCTTTGTTTTAGATACATAGCCAAGATAACATGCAAAACGGGGCTGAATCCTGTAGCTTTCTCCTTTAACTGTGCTGGGTATCGATATACAGGGAAACCTTCACCAGTTATTTATTTTTACACTTCACAAGTAATCACAGACGTCGGCATGCTGAAATCCTGACTGCAACCAATCATAGATGCTGCCACAGAGGGGGGCGGGGAAGCAGTGGATATTCATGGGGGTTAATGAGCTGACCTGGAAGTAGTAGGATGGTCACGTGGGAGATAAGGTAAGTATAAGGGTATGTTTGCATGCTGCAATTTTGTCATAACCACAAAAATGCACCCTGTGGCCAAAAAAAACCAACGCATTTTGTGTCAAAAAAACGCATCAAGAAACGCATGTATTTTTTATGTGTTTTTATGCATTTTTGACCATGCATTTTTGATGCATTTTTTTTTATCACCAATGGGTGAAAAAGCAGGGGAAAACGCAAAAAGAATTGACATGCTGCATTTTTGTTGTCACCATAAAAATGCAGAACCTCAAAAAAGCACATCAAATCTGAAATCTCAAAGACTTTGCTGGGGAAGGAAAAGCATGCAGTTTGTGGTGACTATTACAAAGTCCAAAAATACAAGAAAGTCTTATCACTAGATGTAAGCTCGATGTACATATACAATATATCTAGAAAGCCTTGTAATAAACAAAATTGATAGCTGGCAGTGAATGACAGTCAGCAACATATCTGGTATACAACCAAGTAGAATGAAAGTTACTTCTCATGATCATATACTTCTAAACATTGAACCTTGTGGTTTTTTTCACCAGATGATGCAGATTTGGTGCTGAAATTTACACACCACATGCCTGCATCAAATCTGTTTCTCCTGGCAAAAAAACTGCATCAAAACCGCAACAAATCCGCATTGCTTTTGATGTATTTTTTTGCCAGAAGATGCAGATTTGGTGCAGGAATTTGGTGTATAAATTTCAGCACCAAATCTGCATCTCTTGGCAAAAAAAAGAGGTTTTCTGCCAGGATATGCAGGTCTCATTGACCTTAATGAGATCACCTGAGGTGAGGTCACTGAGTTCAATGAGTTCACCTGAGGTGAGTTTACCTGTGGTCACAGGTGGGGTACCTGCAACTTCAGTATGTAGCAGAGCTGGGATCGTCATGATACATCATTGTGTGGATTACGTAGGAGCTGGGTGTTTTGGGAAGAATAAATTAGAGAAAACAGTTTTTTTGTATTTATATTTTATAAAATAAAGGATTTTCTGTGTGTTTTGTGTTTACTTCCTTTACCTTCCATAGTTAGTAATGGGGCAGCTCATAGACCCTTGTATATTACTATCCTTGGCCTTGATGACAGCTAGAATTTTTGACAAATCACAGATGTTGGTTATACTCTGATATTACTCCAATTGCCACCACACCAGGGCAATCGAAATGAGTCAGGTAAAGTGCCCATGTGCTGGAACTTAACATTGTATATGTTGGCAAGGGTTAGTGAGCAGCAGCGGGCAATAGTTGATTAACAGCTGAAATACGCCCTTTGGACTTCCAATCAGCCTACGTACATAACAACCAGTGGAATGGGCATGGATGTCTGACATCTGTGAGGTTCTCCAAAACTTTCAGCACTTCACCATGATGGTGAGTGGTGATGATGCATTTTTCACCTAACTATCCCACTGCTGTGTCTACTGAAATGCTCAATGAGGAAGCTTTGCATGCCGTGCAAGTGGCTATGGAGATAAAACTTACACTAGGTAGCACTACCCTTCCCAGTCTCATCCCATCTTCTCAGCCCAGATTGGGTGATAATCAGGAGGAGAAGGATACTGAGGAGGATGAGGATAAACATAAGTTGCATGTCTGTGCTACAGAGTGGACTAACAACACCATCTTCTTGTCTGTTCAGCATTGACCTGAAGAGAAAGAACTGAACGAGGAGGAGGAGGAGATGATGAACAGTTTTTGTCCTAGTTGGGGACACTGAGAGGTTGCCTCTATGGTACTCTGGCCACCACTAAATACCGTTTATGCACCTTTCTCAACCCACAGTACAAGGAGAAATTTTCAATTCTCCTTTCGGTGTCAGAAAGGGCTAATAAAATGCAGTAATAGCAGGAGGCCATTATTGACCAGTTGCTCCAAAAATGTCCCTTAAGCAATGTTGGTGGCAGAGCTCCTACTTCTTTGGTCAGCCAAGGATTACAGAGAAGGGACAGGCAGAGTAGGGTTAACACATGCATAGGTACAATGTACAAGACCTTGTAACGTTTCCTCCAAGGGATGGCAATGCGGGGTAGTATGACAAGGAGAGAGAATTGACGAAGGTGGTGAAGGAGTACCTAGACAACCATACCAGCATTCTCTATGAATCCTCAGTGCTATATAACTATTGGGTGTCACTTCAAAAGGTTAGGAATGAATCCAGGGCACTGCTCCACACATATGTTCACCGGCTGCACAATTAAAGTCCACAGCAAACAGGCTGAGATCGGTGCTGTTCTGGGGTGCTCACCGTAGAGAAGAATGCGATTAAATGAACTTGTAGAAAAATGGCACTCACCAGTTCTTGCTGTGCAGAAGATTGTTTTATTCAAATGTGGATGTTACATGTGTGGGGGGCTGGCGGGGAGGGAGCGCACCACCAGACACGTCACACGTGTGTCTGGTGGTGCGCTCCCTCTCCGCCAGCCCCCCACACATGTAACATCCACGTTTGAAAACAACAATCTTCTGCACAGCAAGAACTGGTGAGTGCCATTTTTATACTAGTTCATTTAACTATTGGGTGTCCAAGCTGGACAAATAGCACAAACTTTCCATGTATGCCTTATCTGAGATGTTTTTAGTGTGCAGGGGCCATCACAACAGATGGGCGCAGTCGCCTATCACAGGAAAATGCAGACAGGCTGACTCTTAAAAAATTGAACAAGGGCTGTATTTCCTCAGACTTTGTCACCCCACCAGATGACACCAAGCAAACATAAAGTTACCCAAAATGTTCAGTTTTGTAAGTTTTATTAACATGCATCCCTTCCAATTCAAACAAAGGTATATGTTTTTTTGTTTTTTTCTCAAATCCTACACTTCCTCTTTCTTCACCATGTTTGGATACTCATGAATGATATATGTATACCCCAGGGATAAAATGTCTTTGTCCGCCCTTGCACATAGTGCCTTGACTCTACCACTCAAAAAATGCCACTTCTTACCAATGGTAACACAATATTTTATGAGGCCCACTCACCGTCTCCTTCAGTCTGTATCAGAGCCCACCACAGGGGTACATTTTTTGTCCACCTTTGCACATAGTGGATTGTGTTCATTATGGAGGTCACTTTTTCTCTTTGATATCAATAAGGAGAAGATTCTTTATTTCCAATAGAGATTAAATACTTGAACATTTAACCCCTGTACAATGACTATTACACCGTAGCAAATAAGCACTTACAGAGCTTCTCCAGTGAAAACAAGTAATCACCTATTCTAAGGCCATGTACATACGTTGAATATTTGGTAAGTATTTTCTATCAGTATTTGTAAGTCAAAACCAGGAGGACAATCAGATGAAAAGTATAACAGAAACATTTGAAGTACAGTTCTTCTGCATTTTTCACATTCTTCTGGTTTTGGCTACAAATACGGATGTAACATGCTAAGCAAATACTGAAAGTGTGAGCGTGACCTAAGGAAAAGTGATAATTTATTAATCAGTGGGGGTCTGATTGCTGGAACCCACACTGATTAGCAGAATGTGCAACTTTTATCCCCATTAGACTGGAGTTCATGTACAGTTAGGTCCAGAAATATTTGGACAGTGACACAATTTGCGCGAGTTGGGCTCTGCATGCCACCACATTGGATTTGAAATGAAACCTCTACAACAGAATTCAAGTGCAGATTGTAAAGTTTAATTTGAAGGTTTGAACAAAAATATTTGATAGAAATTGTAGGAATTGTACACATTTCTTTACAAACACTCCACATTTTAGGAGGTCAAAAGTAATTGGACAAATAAACCAAACCCAAAAAAAAAATTTTTATTTTCAATATTTTGTTGCGAATCCTTTGGAGGCAATCACTGCCTTAAGTCTGGAACCCATGGACATCACCAAACGCTGGGTTTCCTCCTTCTTAATGCTTTGCCAGGCCTTTACAGCCGCAGCCTTCAGGTCTTGCTTGTTTGTGGGTCTTTCCGTCTTAAGTCTGGATTTGAGCAAGTGAAACGCATGCTCAATTGGGTTAATATCTGGTGATTGACTTGGCCATTGCAGAATGTTCCACTTTTTTGCACTCATGAACTCCTGGGTAGCTTTGGCTGTATGCTTGGGGTCATTGTCCATCTGTACTATGAAGCGCCGTCCGATCAACTTTGCGGCATTTGGCTGAATCTGGGCTGAAAGTATATCCCGATACACTTCAGAATTCATCCGGCTACTCTTGTCTGCTGTTATGTCATCAATAAACACAAGTGACCCAGTGCCATTGAAAGCCATGCATGCCCATGCCATCACGTTGCCTCCACCATGTTTTACAGAGGATGTGGTGTGCCTTGGATCATGTGCCGTTCCCTTTCTTCTCCAAACTTTTTTTTTCCCATCATTCTGGTACAGGTTGATCTTGGTCTCATCTGTCCATAGAATACTTTTCCAGAACTGAGCTGGCTTCATGAGGTGTTTTTCAGCAAATTTAACTCTGGCCTGTCTATTTTTGGAATTGATGAATGGTTTGCATCTAGATGTGAACCCTTTGTATTTACTTTCATGGAGTCTTCTCTTTACTGTTGACTTAGAGACAGATACACCTACTTCACTGAGAGTGTTCTGGACTTCAGTTCATGTTGTGAGCGGGTTCTTCTTCACCAAAGAAAGTATGCGGCGATCATCCACCACTGTTGTCATCCGTGGACGCCCAGGCCTTTTTGAGTTCCCAAGCTCACCAGTCAATTCCTTTTTTCTCAGAATGTACCCGACTGTTGATTTTGCTACTCCAAGCATGTCTGCTATCTCTCTGATGGATTTTTTTCTTTTTTTTCAGCCTCAGGATGTTCTGCTTCACCTCAATTGAGAGTTCCTTAGACCGCATGTTGTCTGGTCACAGCAACAGCTTCCACACACCTGTAATCAACCCCAGACCTTTTAACTACTTCATTGATTACAAGTTAACGAGGGAGACGCCTTCAGAGTTAATTGCAGCCCTTAGAGTCCCTTGTCCAATTACTTTTGGTCCCTTGAAAAAGAGGAGGCTATGCATTACAGAGCTATGATTCCTAAACCCTTTCTCCGATTTGGATGTGAAAACTCTCATATTGCAGCTAGGAGTGTGCACTTTCAGCCCATATTATATATATATAATTGTATTTCTGAACATGTTTTTGTAAACAGCTAAAATAACAAAACTTGTGTCACTGTCCAAATATTTCTGGACCTAACTGTATGATGCGACCTGTAATCCATTCATTTCCTCAGTGGCTGCAAGTCCTGCACTTGGCTATTTCTGGAAGCCCTAAAGAGGATGAATTGAGCTGTAGACACACATCCGACTTGCAGCTGCATTTTCTAATGAGTATAAAAGGGCCCTGTCAGGGTTAAAAGTACCACATTCTTCCAACCCGTGCGGTTTTCACTGGTCGGATTCCACCAATCAGTAAGTTATCGCCTACATGTGGATCAGTGATAATTTGCTTTCAGAAAAGAACCTGTTTAATGCAAACTACCATAATACTACATCACAGTTATGGTGTACATACAGTAGATGTGCTTGAGCCGCCTGTGCTTTACAGTCGATGCTCTACTATAATGGGTATAGCAGCTAATAACAGGTATTTACATATAGCTGTAACGTAGGCCCATACAGTCAATTTCCCCTGAGGGTCCCAGACACCCCAATTCGACTCTGTCTCTATGGATGCTGTTTTCTGGCCAAAGTATCTAAATATTGCTTATGATGAGCAGTATTCACTGTGCTATAGGAATATATCACTTGCCAAGTGGAACAGGATGCTGTGACCTGCACATAAGTAATCACCAAAGCAGGGAATGCCGGTATACATGTCTAAGAGAAACTGAAATGAAACAAAGGAAGACCATTTAACATAGTTTGGTTGATTACTAGTGAACAGAGAAATAAGAATTTTAGGAAATCATTTATAATTGTAGATTTACATATTTTTTTTATTTACTCAAATTATCTCCAGTCTTTGCAGTGAGACTAGACCTTTTATAGTCTCAAAAGTATTATAATCATTTTTTAAAAGTTCTGTTCTGTCTAAGAAGAAAGGTTTGCAGTCATTATGTGTTCCTGTAGACTATCAAAATTTGACACTATCAGGAATCCCTGTAGTTCCTATGACCACATGTTTGCTATTTGCATACTTGTAGTCAAATTCCGACTAGGCTCTGCAGACATTTCTTTCTTGTCATGGGTTGTGAGGGGATAACAGTGGTCCAGGGCTCCCTGGGGCTCTTAGTCTGACCCTAAAGCTAAGGGTCCTAGCTGTCCGAACTCTCAGAGATAGTCTGATGGTGATGATGTCTGAGCCACTTTCCTTGTCTAGCTCCTGGCAAGCCCTGATCTAATACCACCTCTCCCTTCACCCCAGGGCAGGTCCAGGACAGGAGTGGTTGAACCCACAGATATGGACAAACAGAGGAAACCAAAACTCTATCACGCAACACATTCACACAGAGTTATCAGACAACAAATGATAAGGAGGAAAATAAATAGCAGGGTGGAAATAACTATATGACAGGAGGAATTCCACAGCACACCAAGCAAAATTCAGAAATGACCAGTTACTGGAACACAACAGCACACAGACTGGATAAGCAAAAGCTATAGTCAGCATGACATGACAGGCTCCTCCACCTTAAAAAGGCAGAATATAATTGTGATAGGTCCCCTGCAACATGTGATCTAAAGGGTAACAAACAAGCTAGCAGAAATTAACTCCTGCTTACCCAATCGATAATGACCACACAGCTGGTGGATGCTGTAAGGGCCAGGAGGACGGGTAGGCCCAGGAGGTGGATCCACTGGACTGAGCACCCCACCAAGGGCAGGGTACCCGGTAGCTGGAGCACTACGGGTAGCAGGACAGTCCGTTCAGAGGACCGGAGTGAAGAAGTCCCTGGGACCACAGAGTCTCTGAAGGTAGTCCGGGTGGCGAGGCTCAGGTTTGGAGGCCGGGATGATGTCAGGCAGAATCCGGAACCAGCTGAGCGAGGGAGTCGGTCACCACATGGATCCAGGGATCAGAGACGGGAGGGACTGAAGAGATGGCGGACAGTCACCCTCTGGAGTTCTGGAACCATCAGGACCGGTTGGTGAGGCAGGAGCGGTTCTACGAGACAGATAAGTCAGTAGTGGACAAGGCACAGGGGGACCTGACTCCTAGCTTACTAAACATGAAGAACAGGCCCCACCCACTTGGAAAATAAACCCCTTTATACCCTGTACCTGTGTGTTCAATATCCTGTCAGTGGACGCTGGCCCTTTAAGAAAGGGTCAATGACCGCGCGCGCGCCCTAACGCGCATGCACGAGGCCCGGGTGCCAGAAACCAGAGCAGGAAGCGGTGCACAGGAGGCAGGAGTGCCCGGCAGAAGGCTCCGTGTCGCGGAAGGGTGCCAGGAGCGGGGATCAGAAACACCTGGAGGACGCAGGTGAGGGAGCAAGGAGGCTGTGGAGCGGAGGACCGGGGAGCGTGGCACGGGGAGCGTGGCACGGGAGCCGGGGAGCGTGACAGATGCCCAAGTATAAATGTGCAACTCAGAAGCACCAGAGAAAGTATAGTGTGGAGTGTGAGAGTCTGTAGTCTGAACAGCGTCTGATGCTGCCATGACACTTGGCGAGTTAAGAGCCAAACACCGCGTAACATTTTTAGACTCAATTACCCCTTTAAAATAAATTTCAATAATTTGATGTCATTTTGGCCACCATTTTTGACAACTGGATTTCCTGGTATGTTGATGTCATTTCCTATTAATCGACTTTGTGACTTTGCTCAGTGAACTGGAAAATGTTTCCCATATGTTTGTAATTATGTGCAAATAAATTGTAGTAGTTTTATACTGTAGAAGAGAAGCAATACAGTATTCATATTAATGCAAGATCACAACAATGACATAGACAATGCAAGCTTCCCTTCCCAGTTTGATGTAACTGCCAGTGACACTGACTTTTTCGTCTCTTGTTTTCCTGAGGTCTTTTCTATTTCATGTGGACACAGGGTTATGTTCTGCTTGATTAAGAAACAATTTATTTTGTTCACTCCTGCTATTTCGGTTGCCCCCCTTTCTCTGACCTCCTGAAGTTGAAAATTGGTTCTTTCCATATGTCTTTCACAGTCTTGTGAATACTGCTTTGTGTTCATAGCTTTAATTAACAAATCGCTGTCACTTGTAATTTCTGTCTATATTTTTCTTATTAGCTCAAAGCTTAGTACGAACTTTTGCATCTTTGGAATAACTGCATTATTGAGCTTAAGGGGAATGCTACATTTTAGAGTATCAATGTAAATGGAGCAGGAAATATTATTCGTAATGTGTCCAAAATATGATGCTGACAATAATAATAATTTTCCATTTTCTGTGTTAACATAGTACATTTCTATATACTTCTAAACTACACCTGTTCCTGAAATTGAGGACAGGACAACCACAGACATCTCTAAATGGGCAAATTTATTTATATTGAATTAAATTCTGCTTGAATATAAAAAAAAATCCAGATATGCCAGAATTCCGGTACTAACTGTTTTGTAATTAATTCCTTGAGAATTCTGCAAGTAGGCAGCAGGCAGACATTTTGCTGAAACGTAGAGGCCAACAAAAGCTTGCAAAAACAAAACAAAGTTGTACTCAACTTTCATCAATTACCTATCCAGCCACCTCTAATTCTCACTATCCCTCATATGGTTCATATGCTGAAACCCCAGGCCTTCTCAACTTAGGTCAGAAGTTTGCAATCAGACCCAGGACTTCTTTGTGCATGCACATGGTAAGGTTGCAACATTGTGACGTCATAGCATCTGTTGCGACAATACGATGTGCGCTCTAGGTCAGGATTTCTGGCTATGGCTAGGCACTGGATGTCCCTACGCATATGTACCATAAGTTTGTGAGATCATGACATGTACCATAACTTTACGACACACATGTCTAGTGACATCTTGAGTCTGGTTGTGGAAGGAAGTCCTGACTAAAGGGGGCTTTACACGCTATGACATCGCTAATGCGAACTCGTTGGAGTCACGGAATTGGTGACGCACATCCGGCCGCATTAGCTGTTGCGTGTGACACCGATGAGCGATTTTGCATCGTTGCAAAAACGTGCAAAATCACTCATCGGTGACATGGGGGTCCATTCTCAAAAATCGTTACTGCAGCAGTAACGAGGTTGTTCCTCGTTCCTGCGGCAGCACACATCGCTCAGTGTGACACCGCAGGAACAAGGAAGCTCTCCTTACCTGCCTCCCGGCCGCTATGCGGAAGGAAGGAGATGGGCGGGATGTTACGTCCCGCTTAGCTCCGCCCCTCCGCTGCTATTGGGCTGCCGCTCAGTGACGTCGCTGTGACGCCGCACGGACCGCCCCCTTAGTCGCCGAGCAGGTAAGTATGTGTGACGGGTCTGGGCGATGTTGTGCGGCACGGGCAGCGATTTGCCCGTGTCGCGCAACAGATGGGGGCGTGTACCCACATTAGCGATATCGGGACCGATATCGCAGTGTGTAAAGCCCGCTTTAGAATTAAGGCTATTGGTTTCAGGTCATGATAGCAGTAAGACGAAGTTAGGTGCCAAGGACACTATGGGGGACTGCAAGCAACGGGGCCAGTGAGATAAGTGGTGAGGTAAGTATTAGTTGTTCTTTTCCCACATATCTAAGGGGTGCTTCACCCACAGCGAGATCTCTGCTGAGATCGCTGCTGAGTCACGGTTCTTGTGACGCAGCAGTGACCTCATCAGCGATCTCGCTGTATGTGACACTGAGCAGCGATCTGGCCCCTGCTGTGAGATCGCTGCTCGTTACACACAGCCCTGGTTCGTTTTTTTATTGTTGCTGTCCCGCTGTGACGCACAGATCGCTGTGTGTGACAGTGAGAGAGCGACGAAATGAAGCGAGCAGAGAGCAGGAGCCGTCATCTGGCAGCCTGTGGTAAGCTGTAACCAGGGTAAACATCTGGTAACCAAGTTGGTTACCCGATATTTACCTTCGTTATCAGCCTCCGCCGCTCTCACGCTGCCAGTGCCGGCTCCCTGTTCTCTGCACATGTAGCTGCAGTACACATTGGGTTAATTAACCCGATGTGTACTGTATCTAGGAGTGCAGGAAGCCATCGCTAAGCAGTGTGCTCGGCTCCCTGCTCTCTGCACATGTAGCGACGTTATGATCGCTGCTGCATCGCGGTGTTTGACAGCTAAGCAGCGATCATAACAGCGACTTACTAGGTCGCTGTTACGTCACAGAAAATGGTGACTTAACAGCCACTTTGTTATCGCTGTCGCTATGTGTGAACCCAGCCTTATGTGTAACGATTGTCTCCTTGCTTTTGGAGACTAGTGGCAGCTTAAGGTCTGGAGCCCCTTATCTCTAGGGCTTTGCATTTAAATGTCATTTTGTTTCCTTCGCACTGAAGTAGTTATTGCTAGTTTTTCTGTTTGCAGCGATTCTGCTGTTGAGGTCACCTGCACCTGTTTTGTAGTCACACTCACTTGTGTTTAAATAGCCAGATATCTCAGCAAGCTTTGCTGACTGTACAAATCATTTGTAGTAAACCCACCTTGGTGGAAGGAAGCTGCTGCGGATAGTCTTGAAGTCATAGCCTCTACATTTTTGGTTGTTTACTCCTGTTTGTCTCTTATACCCTTTGTCTCTTTAGCGCAGTGGTGGATCTAGTGAACCTCACCAGCCTCTCCCTTATCAGGGCCTCTATAGGGTTTGCTAGGGACCCAGGGTGCTGCTCGGTGACAGTTGCAGAAACTGATTAAAGAGTAGGGGCAGCTCAGGTGAGGTTCTGAGGTGACCATCTACCCTCTCACCAGTGCCAGGGCCCACCATTGTTATTGTGTCCTTGCTGTTTCCCCCTTGTCTGTGTTGTTGTTTAGGTGTTTTTTCATTGCGTGTCAGACCTTGGTTGAACACGCTCTCCACGCCCATTGCGTAACATTATGTTTGTTATGCTCTGGAGTATTTCCAAACCTCAGAGCATAATAAGGGAAATTCAATTTGCTGGAAATGAATTTGCAGCTTATCAAATTTCCCTGGAAAATCCATTTGATTTGGTGAATTTGAATTTCAATAGATCCACTCATCTTTACAGATGGATATATATAAACAGAGATTACTAAATGATTCTATTATTTCTCCTGATTAACAGAAAAGGGGGGAGTCAGCAGTGCTTGAGAATGGCATGCAACAATTAAAAGTGTAAATTCACAAATTATTCCACCTGTACTATAATGCAAAATGAGATTTTTAGCAAATAATTGGTAAATTTTTTGAGCCACCCCTGCCACGTCACGGCAAAGCTCAATAGGGGGGTCCTACTCTATATTTAATATTTCTATTGTGCCATGCGGCCTCCTAAATTCATTAAAAGCAGAACCATATTGAAGCAACACATATACCTGTAACATTTCAGAAACCGCTTCCATGTTTGCAAGGAGAGGCAACCACAATCAAGCACCATTTACTTGGGCCTGCTCTGCCTTTATTTATGGTTGCTGGTCTGACACTGTGAAGGTCAGTTCTGATATTGTCCTGGTATGGGTGGCATCTGCTGCACATGCTGGGACCTGGGCTGCCTTTATTTGCAGCTGCCTCTCTTTGCAACATGGAAGCGGTTCTGAAATGTTACAGGTATATGTGTTGCTTTAATATGGTTCTGCTTTCAATGTATTTAGGAGGCTGGATGGCACAATGGGAATAATGAATATAGAGTAGGATCCCCCTTTTAAGATTTGCCGTGACGTTGGCAGGGGTGGCTCAAAAAATGATCAATTGTTTACTAAAAATCTCATTTTGCATTATAGTACAGTTGGAATGAATATGTGACTTTATACTTTTAATTGTTGCATGCAACTCTCAGGCAGTGCTGGCTCCCCTCTCTTTCTTTATTTCTCCTGATTACTAGAGATAAGCAAATGTTTTCAAATTCAGCTTCACCGAATTTTCCTATAAAAGTTGATTTGCGGCAAATTAATTTTAAGTGAATTAAAAGTACTCCATAACCTCCAATTGCCCAAAAAAGATATGTCGTACACTCTGAGATTGTTTCCAACCACTTTTAAATCGTTTAGCACAAACACAGTGTCATAGTGTCAGTATGCTTAATGATCATGTGTGCAAAACACTGCATAAATGAATGGCTCTATAGCAAGTAAAATGTGTATGCCAGTCAACTAAAGGCTACTTTACACACTGCGAAATCGGTCCCGATATCGCTAGTGTGGGCACCCGCCCCCATCTGTTGCGCGACACGGGCAAATCGCTGCCCATGCCGCACAACATCGCCCAGAGCCGTCACACATACTTACCTGTCTGGCGACGTCGCTGTGACCGGCGAACCGCCTCCTTTCTAAGGGGGCGGTCCGTGCGGCGTCACAGCGACGTCACTGAAGCGTCACTGAACCGCTGCCCAATAGTAGCGGAGGGGCGGAGATGAGCGGGACGTAACATCCCGCCCACCTCCTTCCTTCTGCATAGCAGCCGGGAGGCAGGTAAGGGGAGCTTCCTCGTTCCTGCGGCGTCACACGCAGCGATGTGTGCTGCCGCAGGAACAAGGAACAACTTCGTTACTGCTGCAGTAACGATTTTTAAGAATGGACCCCCATGTCGTCGATTAGCGATTTTGCACGTTTTTGCAACGATGCAAAATCGCTTATCGGTGTCACACGCAACGGCATCGCTAATGCGGCCGGATGTGCGTCACGAATTCCGTGACCCCAACGACTCCGCATTAGCAATGTCACAGCGTGTAAAGCCCCCTTTACAGTGTTCTAATATACATTGCAAAATATATTGGGAAACTGGCCACGGGTGGTAACAAACAGCTTATTTAATAAAACAAAGGGGAATGGGAATGACAGACTTCTTATGCTTTTTAAAATTTAAAAAAAAAAACAGTCCAAAAGTTATCCCTTTTTTGTGATCAGGCAGACTTTTCTATCACTGCCAGATGTCCAGGAGCACTACTAAAACTTTCTTCACTATCAACGGATTTCATCTGCCTCAGCTAGTTAATTAGACCTAACCTGTTTGAGCTTTGCATTTTAGTAAAGATAAACAAAGGAAAAAGGTCTTGATGACAACCATCTATTTAGGTCACTGTCTGACTGATCAATTTTAAATGTTGCCTTCTGTGGCTACCATGGGGAGCAGACCACATATAACAAACAATCAGGATATGATTCCTAGTTCTAGTTCAATTATCTTCTGACTCCTGCTGAGGTAGTGATGAAAAATAGCACTGCTCAATCCTGCGCAGGGGACTAATGGGGAAATCACACCAGTCAATATTAGTGAATGACGGACCCGGACTTTAAAAGTCCAGATCCACGCGGTTTCAAAGGTGCCCAGGTGTTTGATCAAGAAATTAAAAAAATAAAGAATATAAGAATGAAGTGAGCACTTCATACTTACCAAGGCTCTGTCGAGGCTGTAAACTGCTCCCGCGCAGCTGTACACTGCTCCTGCGGCCTCCCTGGACCGCTCATCATTGCTCATCCATATGCACTGCTTTCTCCACCCACCGTCTGTCCTGGCATCTGTGATTGGTTGCAGTCAGACATGTCCCCAGCCTATGTGACAGCGTCTGACTACTTCCACTCACAGGCACTGTCTGCAGGTCAGTATCATGGTATAAAAATAAAAAAATAAATAAATAAATAAAACAATTGGAGTAGGGTCCCCCATATTATCATACCCAGCACTTATAAAACATATGGCTACAGGGTGCAGCCCCCAGACCTGCACTTATCTAGCATGTGAATCAAAATAAGAGCTACCGCATGCGTCTTTTTTTAACTATATAAATCAATCATTTTAAAAAACGTCATGCGGTCCCCCCAATTTTGATACCCAGCCATTATAAAGCCTGACAGCTGGGGGTTGGTATTCTCAGACTGGGGAGGCCTATGGTTATTAGGCCCCCCAGCTGAAAAATAGACCCCTGATATCCAGAAATACATGGAGTCAGAATCCATAATCTTAGAATATAAGTACATTTTATTAAGACAAAATTTAGACACAACATATAAATTACGATCAGTTATATGACAAGGTGAAGATTAAGGTGCACAAAAAGATGGATCACATATACTCAAAGAACGTGTTAAAGGAGCGCTATATACTGTATGCATGGATCATATGAGGTATATATTTAGAATATGTCTGTATAAGTATTGTAATGTGCCCAATATATAATATACTGCACTGTAAGATGTATACCAATATTCAATACAAAAAGACTATATATTTAGTATATATCTGTATGAATACTGCACTATGCCCAATCCACCATATGCTGTACTGCAAAATTATCTTAATATTTAGTACACAAACTGACAGTATATGTGTGCAAATTTTGCAGACAAGTTTCTTAATCTATTGAAGCTGCATTTCTGGGTATATCAATTGCATTCATATACTGTGCCTGAAAAAATAATAATAAGTGCAACACCAGTGTGAATAGTAAAAGGCACAATAATGTGAATGAATGAAAAATACACTCATATACAAGCAAATAAGTGATTCTTTATATGTAGTGGCCAACAATATAGGGACACAATAGAGGAGTGCACAGCCTGCAATATATGTCAGGGCCACTAAAAGGCTAATCAGCACATGCAATAACACTACAAGTGGTGCGATTAAGGATCCAGCTTACCCATATTGTCCTGTCCTTGGGAAATGCAATCGACTGGCCCTGACGTGCGTTTCGCATTAGACTTCCTCGGGGAAGCCCAAAACCACTCACACGGGCATCGCTGTAGTCGGGTTGGCTCGGTGCTCAGCACAGTGTGAGCTGCTTGCAGTGTTTGGACAGATTGCACAGGAGGTAACAACAGCATGATCAGATGTTGTGTGCAACAAAAAAAAGTGGAAAAAACCCTCCCACCTACCCCTGGAAGTGAACTGGTCATGGCTTGCTTCATGTGGGTGGAGAACGTCTCAATTAGTGACTTCCATTAGGGTTCAGGTCAAGTCTGGGTCCCAAACTTAACTTTATCTAAAGTCTGGCTGAACCGGCCAAACTGAACTTCCATGGGTCCACTCATGAATGAACCATCACAAAAGTATAAAGTATGATGGGAAAATGCACCTGATATCATGTGAGCATTCTTTTGCTGATGCAATCTTCTGCAATGTGTAAATTGATGGTGGCAATGCTTACCGAATTATGTCATGCAAATCGGAAATTGCTCAAATTCACCTGGTTCAAAAAATTCCTAAAAATTCTACACAAATTTGATGGTGTCTAGTGATAGCCTCTCTTATATTAAGTCTGTGGGCCACTAGAATTAAGTTTGATACAAAATGTACACTAGGTGCTCAATTCACTGTGCAAAATAGAAATGAAAACTTTTTTTAGCCCAGAAGAAAACAACCCGGAAATATGGTAATCTCACAAAATTAGGTTTGTGAAAACTTTTAATAATTAATGGAAAATATTCTTTAGCATAATACTTATTTTAATTACCATGATATGACCCTTATTTGATATTGAATACAGAGTAAATACTCAGCTTTCAGCGGAAATAATTATGAACACTTATGAGGAAGTCATTAAGACTCAAGTTCCAAATTAATTTCAGGTGACTGACTAGAAACAAGTGTCACGATGAACATAGGAAACTAATGATGCCACTTACAACAGGCTGAAAGGTCTGCTGATGAGCAACGCTAAATGCTGTTACTACTTCTGCCTTTCTATGGATTAGAAGGTAAATAATGTTTGTTTTTTTAATTATTGAATATAGCAAATTTGTACATTGGCAAGAACAGATAGTGTATTTGCTCAAGAATTTGTCTTTAAAAGCTGTCCACCTATAAATAAGATATTCACTATATAATGCTAAACCTGCCATTCCGTCCCAAGACTGGATGGCAAGAGGACATGCCCCAGCTACGGATTGGCTTCAGCATGACAAGAGGACATGCCCCAGCTACGGATTTGCTTCAGCATGGCAAGATGACATGCCCCAGCTACGGATTGGCTTCAGCATGGCAAGATGACATGCCCCAGCTACGGATTGGCTTCAGCATGGCAAGATGACATGCCCCAGCTACGGATTGGCTTCAGCATGGGAAGATGACATGCCCCAGCTAAGGATTGGCTTCAGCATGGCAAGATGACATGCCCCAGCTATGGATTGGCTTCAGCATGGCAAGATGACATGACCTAGCTATGGATTGGCTTCAGCATGGCAAGATGACATGCCTCAGCTATGGATTGGCTTCAGCATGGCAAGATGACATGCCCCAGCTACGGATTGGCTTCAGCATGGCAAGATGACATGCCCCAGCTAAGGATTGGCTTCAGCATGGCAAGATGACATGCCCCAGCTATGGATTGGCTTCAGCATGGCAAGATGACATGCCCCAGCTATGGATTGGCTTCAGCATGGCAAGATGACATGCCCCAGCTACGGATTGGCTTCAGCATGGCAAGATGACATGCCCCAGCTATGGATTGGCTTCAGCATGGCAAGATGACATGCCCCAGCTATGGATTGGCTTCAGCATGGCAAGATGACATGCCCTAGCTACGGATTGGCTTCAGCATGGCAAGATGACATGCCCTAGCTACGGATTGGCTTCAGCAGTGCACAAGAGACCCGCTCCGTTCAGTCACAGGCCATGACTCTTTCATACTGCAGAACTCAGCTGCTGAGGTAAAGTGAAAGCTGAGCTCTGATTGGTTGCTATGGACAACTAGACCCTTATCAAGCATAATCAATAAAAATCAGAGCATGACTCACATGCAGTAAGAGGTGGAGAACATGCTGAAGTAGGTACAGCAGTGCGGGGTCGGCCGAGGTTACTGACGTCACTACATTGACCACAAGGGTGCACGTTGTTGCTTTCTGTTATCTGTCAATACACACACTAATACACACACATCCTTTTCATCTGCATTATGTCAGCATTACATGTTCAAGAGCTCCCTTTTTTTTATTTCCCAGCATACCATGTGCAATCCGTTGTCTACTAACTTGCCTGTCTGCTACTGAAAGCTTTGTTATGACTGCATGCAGTGTAATAGGAGAGCAGAAACAGAGAGATAGACTTGCTAGCACTTCCTGTAATTTATGAAACTGTGGAAGAAAGCATAGAATAGTGTCTTACCAGGCAAGGTACCAGGTCACACGAGGTGATTAAGTAAAGAGTTTAAACAAAGGGGCGCATGTGAAGGATCTACTGGAAACCGGTAATGAAGGGTGTTAAAAACTGCTCACCTAATGTGGTTGTGCAGACCTTGCGTGTAGGACGAGAGTATGATGTTAATGCGCTGCCAGAACGTTAACCCGTAGTGTCCATCTGGAGGAACGGAATCCTTGGGAGCCGGTCATGTGACAGGTCACTGGGGATGATGAACATCACTGGTGCTGGTTGTGAACTGACCTCTGACACCAATCAGCTCTTGCCGTGAATCCCACAGCGGGGAAAAAAATTAAACGAGTACAAAAAAAAACCCACGGTCTGAGAGAGCGCTAAGGAGGCACAGTGATGTATTGGTTTTGTAGATTTATTACTTTCCTACGTGCCACAACGCATTTCGATATACACAATATCTTTATCACTGTGCCTCCTTAGCACTCTCTCAGACCGTGGTTTTTTGTACACGAGGTGATTACACTCACCTATTAGGGTTGTGCCAGTCACAACTCCTGAACATGCATCAGATATGGTGACCGCTGTAGCCCTGGAGAGGTAAATAGACATCAGAGTAGAGAAACTTGGTGTGCACCGCGCTGTCACCAAACAAGTCCAGATGTTGATTATTTGAAATTTCTTTTTATTCAGGTCGACGTGTTTCGGAGAAATTTCAGACTCCTTCATCAGGACTTTGAAGAAAAACCAACAGCTTATTCAGGTCGACGCATTTCAGAGAAACTCAGTCTTCATCAGGACATTGATGAAAAATGAACAACTTATTGAAGTTGACGCTTTTCGGAGAAGCTCAGTCTCCTTAATCAGGATAATGAAAGAGACTGAGTTTCTTTGTTGGTTTATCTTCAATGTCCCGATGAAGGAGACTGAGTTTCTCCGAAACATGCTGACTTGAATAAAAAGAAATTTGAAATAATCAACATTTGGGCTTGATTGATAACAGAACGGCGCACACCCAGTTTCTTTACTCTGACTTCCTGTAATTTGTCTGAGTTTATAGAAATAGGTTGCGCTTGACAACAAGCAGTGGATAGCAAGTTACACAGAGGAGAAACACCTAGGCTGTTTCGAGTTTTATTTTCTGGAGTAAAGCAGCATAATCTTTAAATAAAGTGATATTTCTATTTTTCATTTACATTTTTTTTATTAAAACTGTTGCATAAAATATAAATATAGGTTCTGAAATGTTTTTTCTAATTGAGTTTATAGCATTAATTTTTGTCCTACTGACTGAAAGATCATTAACTGTGAGCCCTCAGGGGTAGGGTCCTCTCTCCTCTTGTACCAGTCTGTTTTGTATTCTTTATGATTATTGTACTTGCTTTTTATGTATACCCTTTTCACTTGTAAAGCGCCATGGAGCAAATGGAACAAATGGCGCTATAATAATAAATAATAATGATAACACAGGTATGCAAAATTTGGGTTTATGAAAATGTTTCAAATAAAATAGCTAATTCTTATGTTTTCTTAAAGGGAACCTATCAGGTCCAATTTGCACCCAGAACCACCCTGTGGGCATGTTAATATGCTAATGAATATGCAGCATCAAAGGATGATCACCTCTCCGCTGCCATCGCTGCCTGGCGCTGGATTTTGACTCAGTGCGCACGATTTTGGAGTTTTGGTCATGCGCAGTACTTCAATTTGAAGCCATGATGAGTACACCCGGCTTCATAGTACGCATGACCCAAACTCCGGGGTCATGTGCACTGAGCCGAAATCCAGTGTCGGTCGGCAGAGAGGTGAGTGAGATGATCCTCTGATGCTGCAAATCAACCCATTGTGTTACCTGGTAAGACCCTATTGCACTTCTCCACAGTTCTATCTTCTATAATCAATTTATGTAAATCAATCAATTTATGTAAATGAGCTCTTCCAGGCTATGCGGCACATGTTGCCTGAGAGATAACTTTGCCTTCAAAGCTTATTTTAAATAAAAGAGGCGTTACCAGTGTGATGTGTGATGGCCGCTCTATGCTCTCACTGCAGAGCTATGTGTGATTATAGCTGATATTTGCCGGTGCCTCTCACCTTTGCCCTCCAGCTTACAGACAGACAGTGTTGCAATATTGTTGCAATGAAGCAGAGCTCAGGGAGCTGCAAAAAAATGTGTTTGCAAGAAGTCAAATTTAATTTCTCCTGTTCTGTGTCAGTTACTTGCCTCCCACTGGTAACACCCTTTTAATTTAAATAATCTCTGGAGGCGGAGTTATCTTCCAGGCAGCATCTGTTCCATAGTCTGGAAGAGCTTATTTATATCAAGTGATAAAAGATGATTTTTCCACAACAAGGAATCTGATATGAGACACACAGATATTACTTTTTTTCAGCATTCTATAACCTGTATGCCCATATTAATACAGTGCCTACAAGTAGTATTCAACCCCCTGCAGATTTAGCAGGTTTACACATTCGGAATTAAGTTGGCATTGTGACATTTGGACTCTAGATCAGCCTGGAAGTGTGAAATGCACTGCAGCAAAAAAGAATGTTATTTCTTTTTTTTTTTTTTTTTTTAAATTGTGAAAAGTTTATTCAGAGGGTCATTTATTATTCAACCCCTCAAACCACCAGAATTCTGTTTGGTTCCCCTAAAGTATTAAGACGTATTTCAGGCACAAAGAACAATGAGCTTCACATGTTTGGATTCATTATCTCTTTTTCCAGCCTTTTCTGACTAATTAAGACCCTCCCCAAACTTGTGAACAGCACTCATACTTGGTCAACATGGGAAAGACAAAGGAGCATTCCAAGGCCATCAGAGACAAGATCGTGGCGGGTCACAAGGCTGGCAAGGGGTACAAAACCCTTTCCAAGGAGTTGGGCCTACCTGTCTCCACTGTTGGGAGCATCATCCGGAAGTGGAAGGCTTATGGAACTACTGTTAGCCTTCCACGGCCTGGACAGCCTTTGAAAGTTTCCACCTGTGCCGAGGCCAGGCTTGTCCGAAGAGTCAAGGCTAACCCAAGGACAACAAGGAAGGAGGTCCGGGAAGATCTCATGGCAGTGGGGACATTGGTTTCAGTCAATACCATAAGTAACGTACTCCACCGCAATGGTCTCCGTTCCAGACGAGCCCGTAAGGTACCTTTATTTTCAAAGCGTCATGTCAAGGCTTGTCTACAGTTTGCTCATGATCACTTGGAGGACTCTGAGACAGACTGGTTCAAGGTTCTCTGGTCTGATGAGACCAAGATCGAGATCTTTGGTGCCAACCACACACGTGACGTTTGGAGACTGGATGGCACTGCATACGACCCCAAGAATACCATCCCTACAGTCAAGCATGGTGGTGGCAGCATCATACTGTGGGGCTGTTTCTCAGCCAAGGGGCCTGGCCATCTGGTCCGCATCCATGGGAAGATATAAAGCACCAAAAAAGTAGAAATTAATTCTACAAAAACCGAATTAAGGTCAAAAAGAATTCATTTATTAGTTACACAAAGGTAAAAAGATACAGTGTTAAGCCACAAGGCAGGAAAACCAAGCAAAAAGACGGTGTCACATGTGAGTAAATACATAATGTGGGGGCAGAGGCTCCATGTAAGACATACAATTTTGTGTGAGCAGGAAAAGAGGGGAGATCAAAGTTCAGTATAGTATTGTGTGGGGGAGGAGATTCCAGTGCACAAAAGTGAAGCATCAAATGGCAGGACCGAACTGGCATCACCTCATGTAACCCACACTACAGCAAGGTTATAGTTACAAGGAAAATGATGGACAATTACCTGATCACTGAGGAGACCTGGCCCACATGTGACACCAAAACCCCGACGCGCACGTTTCGGGATCACCTTCGTCAGGGGGTGGAGTCATCATGGCAGAACAAGGTATTATATAGGGCATAAATCTCAGGAAACTGATTAAGGAAGTTGCTCATCTGTGACAGCGTATGACCACATCCGCCAACCAACCCACCCACCTCGAGGCGCCAACCACAACCGGAAGTGACGCCGGAGAGGGGGCGGGCAGCCACGGACGTGTCTAGTCATCACTATCAAAAGAGAGCGTGTGCATTTGAAAAAAGGAGAAGACGAGTGCCTGTAATGGTACAAGTATGTAAGGTGAAATAACGGACTCATAATCTGCGCATCTGGGTCGGATTCGCCCACCTATCACATGTCACAACGTCACCTCCAAAGAGGATGACGTGTGTAGCAGAGGTCGGGAGGGCCGGCACCGGAGTAGTGCAGACAGAGGTCTGAGAGCATGTGACTACATCCGCCAACCACCACGCCCACTTCGAAGCGCCAACCACGGGTGGAAGTGACGTTGAAGAGGGGGCGGGCGGCCACAGAAGTGTCCATCCACAAAAGTAAATAGAAGAGCGTGTGTGTGTTAATAAGAAGAGACAAATCTGTGTAATAAGTGAAGAGAGTAAAAAGGATTAAGGTATGCATACACGGCACGACCGAGCCGGATCCGCCCGCCCATCATGTGCTACAACGTCACCTCAAAGGAGGATCTCTTTTGATAGTGATGACTAGACACATCCGTGGCTGCTCGCCCCCTCTTCGGCGTCACTTCCGGTTGTGTTTGGCGCCTCGAGGTGGGTGGGTTGGTTGGCGGATGTGGTCATACGCTGTCACAGATGAGCAACTTCCTTAATCAGTTTCCTGAGATTTATGCCCTATATAATACCTTTTTCTGCCATGATGACTCCACCCCCTAACGAAGGTGACGCTGAAACGTGCGCGTCGGGGTTTTGGTGTCACATGTGGGCCAGGTCTCCTCAGTGATCAGGTAATTGTCCATCATTTTCCTTGTAACTATAACCTTGCTGTAGTGTGGGTTACATGAGGTGATGCCAGTGCGCTCCTGCCATTTGATGCTTCACTTTTGTGCACTGGAATCTCCTCCCCCACACAATACTATACTGAACTCTGATCTCCCCTCTTTTCCTGCTCACACAAAATTGTATGTCTTACATGGAGCCTCTGCCCCCACATTATGTATTTACTCACATGTGACACCGTCTTTTTGCTTGGTTTTCCTGCCTTGTGGCTTAACACTGTATCTTTTTACCTTTGTGTAACTAATAAATGAATTCTTTTTGACCTTAATTCAGTTTTTGTAGAATTAATTTCTACTTTTTTGGTGCTTTATGTCATTTCATCCGTGGGTCTCACTACATCTACTCAGCCCATCCACCCATATACCACACTTTGGTGATGCAAGTTCCTTGCTCCCCTCGGGTGTTTTGTACGGCTGTTTTTCTTGATCTCTTTTTATATTTACTCATTGCTGTGTCCCGCACAGGTTGTTGTGATCAAGACATGGATTTCAGAGCCAAAGAAAGTACTTGGCTCAACCACATTAATGAAGTTTTCAACAATGATGCCACAATTGCAGGTTCCAGTGATTCACAGGCATATAAAATCCTTGCTGATATCAAAGACCTTTCATACAAAAGGACGAAACTCTGGTGGAATCAAGCTTTTCTCGAAAACTATGTTAAGAAAAAATTGATCCCCAGGGGATTACGAGTTCGGGTGATCCCCTCATATCCCATTGATGATGAAGTATTTAAAAACACTTGGGAAAGCATCTGCAACGACACGTCCCACAAACTAATGGAGCTCCTTATTAGCCTTAACACTAAAAAAGTGCTTGATCTTGACAAGGCTATTAGTGACCTCTACATTTCTGCACAAGCTGATCTATCTAGCGACCAGATTGCCTCTGTCTCTACTCAAATAGATAAAAGTGTTGATGTATGGGTCAAGGATATACAGACGAACCAGTCTAATAAATTAGCACGAGATTTGAAAGATTATTCTACCAATACTGTATACCGCTGGCGTAAACCCAGCATGCAACCCATAAACAGACCAAGAACCGCATCAGTGGCTTCTAATATATCAGCTAGTGCTTCTTCTGAAGCATTGTCCCATTTTGTTGTGGTTTCTGGTGACACTCCCAAACGCAAAAGAGAACCTCGGTTCACTGCTAACCGATTACACCCTCCTACACCAGGACGTTACTCGGGACATTCACTGGACCGGAAAAAATTATCTTATCTTAAGGTAATCAATCTTAGCTCCCATCAGATTAATGACACGGACATTTCTGTCCTTAGTAGAGGTTTGTCTTTCTGCCCTGCAGCCAAATTCGATAAATTTACCGTAATCAAAGATCTTCACATTTTTGCCAGGTCCTTAATGTTTAAAAAATATTTTCACAATGATACCTCACTCTCGTTTTTTCCCACAGAAACCGAACAAAAAGCATTAGCTATTCTAGATGAGCTTGCCCACGAGCACGACGCTGGTGAAGGAGGTAAGATTCCCCCAGCCATTATTCCAAAATCCAAGAAATTTCCTCCCTTGTCTGCTTATCCTAATTTAGACCTTTTTGTAAAAATGGTAAGCCAAGAGATTGATACCATCCCTCCCGGCATCAAATATGACAATCTAAACCAATCTGAGAGATGTAGTCTTAAAAAACTAAAAAACCTCTCTGACCTAGTGATAAAACCAGCAGACAAGGGAAGAAATATAGTACTTTGGCCCAAAGAGATGTATGAATTTGAAGCGTACAGACAATTAAATAACACTACCTGTTATAAAAAACTAACGTTTAACCCGCTTATCAAATTCCAGACCGAACTCTTTTTACTTCTAAAAATGGCCAAAGAGAACGACATCATCTCTAAAGATTTATTTCAGGCCTTACAGATTCTTGAACCCACCATTCCCACACTATACCTCCTTCCCAAAGTCCATAAAAACATTAATACACTCCCTGGTAGACCCATCATATCTGGCAACAATAACTATCTTGAGAAAGTGGGCAAATTCATTGACTATTACTTACAACCCCTAGTTGAATGCCTATCATCCTACACCAAAGACACTAGTGACTTTTTAAAAAAAGTTGATGGCCTCCATATTGACGCAGACTCTTTGCTCGTCACTTGTGACGTAGAGTCACTGTACACCAACATAAGACACAGTGATGGTGTGCAGGCTACTCAATTTTTCCTGAGTACTTCTTCACTCAGTTCCAAAATGACTAGTTTTATCCTACAACTTCTTGATTTCTCTCTATCCCATAACTTTTTCGTGTTTAAGGGGTCCTTCTTCCTGCAGCTCCAGGGCACAGCTATGGGGGCGCCTTTCGCGCCCTCGTATGCTAATTTGTTCCTGGGGCTGTGGGAGAGAGACCTCTTCTTGTCAGATCACCTGTCATCAATGGACCGTGTCCTCTTCTGGGCACGGTACATTGATGATATTTTTTTCATCTGGCAAGACACTGCTGAGTCCTTTCACGCCTTTATGGCCCAACTTAACAACAATAAGAATAATATACATTTGACTTACCACTTTGATTCCAATCGTGTAGACTTCCTGGATGTGCAGATTAAAAGAGATTCTAATAACACCTTACAAACTGATCTGTTCCGGAAAGAAACATCCACAAACTCTGTTCTACATGCTTCTTCATCTCATCCCCCTGCAACAATTTGCTCTGTTCCTATTGGTCAATTCTTACGTCTTAGGAGGATTTGTTCCACTAATGATGACTTCGAAAAACAAGCCCTAGACCTAAAGGACAGATTCTATGCACGAGGTTATAGTCGGAGATCCGTTAAATTTGCGTACAATAGGGCTAGGCATACATCTAGATCAAGCGCTCTCTATACCTGTAATCAATCCAGGTCTTCTTCTTGTAAGGTTAGATTCATCACCCAGTTTCAGTCACACTCAGCCAACCTACGACAGTGTCTGGATAGATACTGGCCCATATTATTGGCCGATCCGATTTTCTCTAAATACCTGGGTGATGAGCCTGACATTACATATAGAAGATCTGGTAATCTAAGGGATTTTTTGGTGAGCAGCCACTACACAAATAAAAAAACTACATTTTTAGACCAGAATCCACGTCCATGGGGCTGTGCTCCATGTGGAAAATGTGTTGCCTGTCCAAACATACTTACAGCATCTACATTCACTGACTCGAGTGGAGATAAAAACTTTAAAATTACACATTCTATCAATTGTAACACCAAATCAGTGATTTATCATGCCACTTGTCCCTGTAATCTCATCTATGTTGGCCTTACCTCCCGACAATTGAAAGTCCGTGTACGTGAACATGTGAATGGGATCCTAGCGGCCAAAGAAATTACTGTCGTATCTACACTGACAACTATACCGAAACATTTTAAACTATATCAGAATTGTGATGCTACTCAACTAATTGTCCGCGGCATTGACCATATCATTCCCCATATTAGAGGTGGTGACATCAAAAAACAACTTGCTCAAATTGAAACCAAATGGATTTGGACCCTTAATACTTTACATCCCCTGGGCCTCAATGAAAATCTTAGTTTCGTACCTTTTCTGTGAATCACTTCGGTCATCTGGTTTTAATTGTTTTTATTATTGTTTCTCTGTTTTTTATCTGTTTTTATTGGTTTGCTTATTTATTCTTCCTTTTAATCTATTTAGGGCATTTTTTCTTGGACGACATACCATCACTTCTGATTTAAAGATTCAAATTGGCTGCATATATAACTCTTCATGGACACTGGACCTGTGAACCATCGGACTCTTTTTGGCCACAGTTTTGGCCTTATTCCTTGTATTTTTTGTCTATATTGGTCTCCGATCGAGTTCTGATTATTGGGACTATCGGACTTCTCACGCCCGAATTGTCCTATTTTTCTTTCTTTTTTCTTTTTACCTTGGATTGACATATACCTGTGTTGCAATGTCTGTTTCTTCTTGTTGGTGGAGTTCCCCGTACATTTTTATCACTTTTTATCATGTACACAGCATTTACAATTCCCGAAATGAATTTTTTGTAAGAACTTTTTTCATGTAAACCTTATCCCCCCTTCTTTTATATAGTATACATATAATGCATATTTCACATATTCTCATTCCCCTTCCACCTACCCTTTTATCCACCTAACATTCCCTTCTCTCCTTTCCCCTTGTTTTCTCCCTCTTCTTCTGCCACACATTCTCCATCCATCCACCTCCATAACACCATTGCATGATTCCGGTTCTTGGGATCCCATCGTCATCTACCTACCGCACACCCCCTCCCCCCTTTCCCCCACTCCTCACCCCCCACCTACCTTGCACCACTCTCCTCACCTGCTCCACACCCATGATGACGATGGTTTCCCAATATATAACAACATTGTTTTACGCACATTTTTATTCATTTATATACTACATAATCTATTAAATATCACATAATTTATTATCCACATTATACACTTCATTATATATGTATCACAATTATATACACATAACACAATCATTGTGGTACTCGGTTGGACCCTCCCACCTTCCTTTTCACACGTTTTCCCTTCGTGGTTGCGTTGTGATTTGTGAAGTGCGAGTGGTTCTAGCCAGTCTTCCCCCTTCTTTTCTCTCTTTTTCTTTTCATTCTCTTTAGTGCAACAACAGCTATTACATGACATATAATTGTACCATTGTACCATCAATATTCATCATTGACATTCTAAGGGCGCCGTCTCCTCTGCACTCTGCACTCCTCCTGACTGATATTTGTACAGATATCAGAGTGTGTGCAGGACTGAGGTCTCTGGCGCTGACTTCATGTTATTGACCTAATAACTTTCTGTACCATCTGCTCACGCATGTGTAACATCAGTCCTTGACTTCTCTCGGTACCTCTCCGGTCCGGGCCCTCCCACTCTCTGCTGCACACGTCATCCTCCTTTGAGGTGACGTTGTAGCACATGATGGGCGGGCGGATCCGGCCCGGTCGTGCTGTTTATGCATACCTTAATCCTTTTTACTCTCTTCACTTATTACAGAGATTTGTCTCTTCTTATTAACACACACGCGCTCTTCTATTTACTTTTGTGGATGGACACTTCTGTGGCCGCCCGCCCCCTCTTCAACGTCACTTCCACCCGTGGTTGGCGCTTCGAAGTGGGCGTGGTGGTTGGCGGATGTAGTTACATGCTCTCAGACCTCTGTCTGCGCTATTCCGGTGCCGGCCCTCCCGCCCTCTGCTACACACGTCATCCTCTTTGGAGGTGACATTGTGACATGTGATAGGTGGGCGAATCCAACCCAGATGCGCAGATTATGAGTCCGTTATTTCACTTTACATACTTGTACCATTACAGGCACTTGTCTTCTCCTTTTTTCAAATGCACACGCTCTCTTTTGATAGTGATGACTAGACACGTCCGTGGCTGCCCGCCCCCTCTCCGGCGTCACTTCCGGTTGTGGTTGGCGCCTCGAGGTGGGTGGGTTGGTTGGCGGATGTGGTCATACGCTGTCACAGATGAGCAACTTCCTTAATCAGTTTCCTGAGATTTATGCCCTATATAATACCTTGTTCTGCCATGATGACTCCACCCCCTGACGAAGGTGACGCCGAAACGTGCGCGTCGATGTTTTGGTGTCACATGTGGGCCAGATCTCCTCAGTGATCAGGTAATTGTCCATCATTTTCCTTGTAACTATAACCTTGCTGTAGTGTGGGTTACATGAGGTGATGCCAGTGCGCTCCTGCCATTTGATGCTTCACTTTTGTGCACTGGAATCTCCTCCCCCACACAATACTATACTGAACTCTGATCTCCCCTCTTTTCCTGCTCACACAAAATTGTATGTCTTACATGGAGCCTCTGCCCCCACATTATGTATTTACTCACATGTGACACCATCTTTTTGCTTGGTTTTCCTGCCTTGTGGCTTAACACTGTATCTTTTTACCTTTGTGTAACTAATAAATGAATTCTTTTTGACCTTAATTCGGTTTTTGTAGAATTAATTTCTACTTTTTTGGTGCTTTATGTCATTTCAGCCATGGGTCTCACTACATCTACTCAGCCCATCCACCCATATACCACACTTTGGTGATGCAAGTTCCTTGCTCTCCTCGGGTGTTTTGTACGGCTGTTTTTCTTGATCTCTTTTTATATTTATCCATGGGAAGATGGATAGCATGGCCTACCTGGAGATTTTGGCCAAGAACCTCCACTCCTCCATCAAGGATCTTAAGATGGGTCGTCATTTCATCTTCCAACAAGACAACGACCCAAAGCACACAGCCAAGAAAACCAAGGCCTGGTTCAAGAGGGAAAAAATCAAGGTGTTGCAGTGGTCTAGTCAGTCTCTTGACCTTAACCCAATTGAAAACTTGTGGAAGGAACTCAAGATTAAAGTCCACATGAGACACCCAAAGAACCTAGATAACTTGGAGAAGATCTGCATGGAGCAGTGGGCCAAGGTAACTCCAGAGACCTGTGCCGGCCGGATCAGGTCTTATAAAAGACGATTATTAGCTGTAATTGCAAACAAGGGTTATTCCACAAAATATTAAACCTAGGGGTTGAATAATAATTGACCCACACTTTTATGTTGAAAATTTATTAAAATTTAACTGGGCAACATAACTTGTTGGTTTGTAAGATTTATGCATCTGTTAATAAATCCTGCTCTTGTTTGATGTTTGCAGGCTCTAACTTATTTGCATCTTATCAAACCTGCTAAATCTGCAGGGGGTTGAATACTACTTGTAGGCACTGTAGGTTAGATAGGTCAAAGTGGTTACCCTTTAAATTTTGAATCAATGTTTTTACCTAGAAATTTCTTAACAACTTCTTTAAAAGAATCCCAAAACTTTTTCTCAACAGGTTTCATTTTTGTTTCGAACAACTTGTCCTTCATGAGTTTCTGAACATTCGAACTCGCAATGAAGTTTTGCTTTGGACATTCCCTAAAACTTGGTACACAGGTACTTAGAAGTCTCTCCTTTTTTTCGGTAGAACTTTCACAAACTGCTTGTTCAATGTAAGCTAAATGTGAAGTGGAGGTAAGATAACTTTAGTGGGATTAACTAACCATAGTAGTTGCACAACTATGTTCTTGAGTCCAGGTTACAAAAATGCTCTCGTTAGCCAACTTTTTTTTGGCTCTAGTAATGAGTCCTATCCTGGCTGTCCCATTCACATAGAAAGCATGGGTACTTCATGTATCCTCCTTGCTGCCCAAGGAGCAAAGAGAGAGTTTCAGATCACCAGATATTGACCATTCATGATATTGGTGGTTAAGTTTCTGGAGGATAAAGTCTAAATTCTCATAGATTTCCTTCAAGTGCACAAAATGCTATATACCGTGTTTTTTCAAGAATAAGACACTGTCTTATACTTTTTTTGCCCCTAAAAAAGCGCTCGGGATTATTTTTGGAGGAGGTCTTAATCTTGGAAAAACACGGTTGGGTGTAAGTTTACCCCCCCAAAAAAACAGATCCTCACCTCCTTTCCACGATACTCATACTTACCAGACCCCGGAAGGCTGAGTGACTCCGAAGTCCTCCCTGGGATCTCCGGCAGCTGCTGCCAGCAATTATGGTGCACGCTGTCTCCTGCTGCTGGATGGACACACACACATACTCATAACACAGACACTCATACACACACATCAGATTTCACACACACACACACAAACACACACACGCACTCCATCCATCCAGTGAAACAGACTGCGTCCGTTAGGTTATACCTGTCAGGAGCCCGTACATTGTAACATCTACCCTGGCCGTAGAGTCTGGGAGGAAGTCACGTGTCCCAGGTCCTTGCGCTCCACAGCATGGCTTCTCAGGATCGATATCGCTGGATGTGGTGAGTGTGTGTGAGCGATCTGAAGGGTGATTGTGTGGGTGATGTGATGTCTGATTGTGTGTGTGATGTGATTTATAAGAGGACATATAGATGAGCACCATCTGACAGAGGCTCCTGCAGACTTTTCTCATATGGAGCAAGAGTTTTTAGGCATTGGTGGGGCCTGATCCTGGAAAGGTGGCATACAGAAGGAAAATATCCACCCCACCAATGCCTAAAAACTCTTGTTCCATATGAGAGAAGTCTGCAGGAGCCTCTATCAGATGGTGCTCATCTATATGTCCATTTATAACCACCCAAACTTCTATGTGATCCACATGAATATATAAAGATAAAAGCTCGAAATCTCTTCCATTGGAATACATGCACACTAATTCCTTTCAGCCAAAGGAAATTTAACCTACTCCCAGGTGGATGTAAAGAAGATATATTCAATCACTGCACCCTATTGTTTGCGATATTCACCCCTAGAAATTGCCACTGCTCCAACAATCCATGTGGCACTGATCGCAATATTATTCATAAAATCAATGATAAAGACTTCAACCTCTGGGAACTCTTGTATTATAAATTATTCTTGGTGGTACTCCTTCCATCTTGCTCCATTATTTTCTAAGCAGATCAGTTATGTTTGTTGACAATGCTGCTCCTCTGAAAGTTAAGACACATCCCAAGTGTTTTTATTCAGGGTATAACCAATCTCGACATAATACTAGAATGGGTGGCAGCTTGAAATATGTGCTGGCGGCCAATTTTATCATAATCTCCAAGAACTTCTTTAATTACTACGAAAAGCAACATATACAGGTGCATCTCAAAAACTTACAATATCATCAATGAGTTAACTTATTTCAGTAATTCAATACAAAAAGGGAAATGCATATATTATATAGAGTCATTATAAACAGAGTGATCTATTTCAAGGCTTTATTTCTGTTAATGTTGGGGATTATGGCTTACAGCCAATGAAAACCCAAAAGTCATTATCTCAGAAAATTAGAATATTATATAAGACCAACTGAAAAAATTATTTTAAAGTCAGAAATGTTGGCCTACAAAAAGTCTGTACAGTAAATGCACTCAGTACTTGGTTGGGACTCAGTTTGCATGAATTACTGCATCAGTATGGCATGGCATGGAGGCAATCAGCCCGTGCCACTGCTGAGGGGTTATGGAAGTGTAGCACCCAAGGGTCAGGGGGTCTCAGGCACGAGGTGTCTGGTACCTGCGTTACTCATTGCTGGGCCGGTGTGATGTCTCAGTGGCCTGCCCGGCTTTGTGCCCCGAGGTGTACACCAATAAGGAGGGAAGATGTTGGGTGTAGTAGTAGGATGAATGTCGTGATGCCACCTGTGGTATGCGGCAGGGATTAGCCGCCGCTGCTGTCACTGTCCTCCGGGGCGAATGGTAGTAGCAGCAGAGATGGTGTCACTCCCCACAGGTAGAGCAGGCCCCAGGGAGGATCATGAGGGGAGTAGTGATAGCGATGGCTTTGGTGCCGAGGCGCTGGGCGGCTGCACCAGTAATAAGAGTCCGAGTCAGTGGCTGCGGCTCCAGGTGTCTTTACTCACTCTTTGTGCCTCTCACTCGGATAGTACTGGTCACCTACTGTGATTGGGTCCATCAAACCTGGGTTCCTTCAGAGGTCAGTCTGGTGGTATTCGGTGTGGTATTCGGTGGGCCCCTTCCTCCTAGTGCCTTGTGTGTTGGATCCCCGTGGCTTAATGCTAATTTGGGATACCAGTCCATCTCGAATAGTACTCTTGTCCCTGTTTGCAGGTACCGCGGCTCCAAAATGGGGCCTGATGCTGTCCAAGGCTCCGGATCCTATCTGGCACTGTGCTTTTGGGGTTTTAGTGGCCAGGGAAGCTTGGTACCTCCCTGTGTTGGCAGATTCTGGAAAATCAACTTGGGAAATTATCTTCCCTAGGGTCTTGCACCCTGCGTGTGGTGCCGGTTCCGAGGGAGCAATCAAGCTCTCCCCTCAGCAACCGCCTAAACTCCTGTATCCCACCAGAGCACCGGTGAGGCACTTCTGCTCATTTCCTCTTCTGTTGGAGAATTCCTAACTCTTGTGTTGATTCCTAACTCCCCCTATGTGGCTGCTCCTCCCTGGGTCCCTGTCACTAGTGGATGGTGCCCCCATGTTTGAAGGAAACCTTAAGACCCTACCCTAGCCAGGTCCCCATTGGGGAGGACAACCTGGTGGTGAATTTTAGTGTGTAAGTGGTGAAACCGGTACCAACCTCCTCCGAATCTGGGTTAAGCACTACACCTTAAATAAGGTACAGTACTCTGTGACGTCTGAAGCCTCAGGGGTTCAACAGAAGCCCAGGTTGCCTTCAGCTCGTCTACACTGTAGGGTCTGGTGTCTCTCATCTTCCTCTTGAAAAGACCCCATAGATTCTTTATGAGGTTTAGATCAAGCGACTTTGCTGGCCAATCAAGCAAAGTGATACTGTAGATATTAAACCCAGGTATTGGTACTCTTGGCAGAGTGGACAGGTGCCAATTCCTACTTAAAATTGAAATTTACATCTCCAAAATGTTTGTTGGCATTTCCTGGTAGATGGTTGTGCTGACTTTGGTCAAACAGTGACTACATCAGCAAATAACATGGCATCATTGATTGTGGAAACTTCACACTGGACCTCAAGGAGCTTGGATTGTGTGGCTCTGCACTCTTCCTCCAGACTCTGGGTCTATGATTTCCAAATGTAATTCAAAATTTACTTTCATCTAAAAATAACACATTGAACCACTGAGCAACAGTCCAGTTCTTTTTCTCAATGGCCCAGGTAAAACTCTTCTGGCGTTGTCTATTAATCATCATGAGTGGCTTGACACAAGGAATGCAACAGTTGTAGCCCATGTCCTGGATACATCTGTGTGTGGTGGTTCTTGAAGCACTGACTTCAGCAGCAGTCCACTCCTTGTGAATCTCCCCCAAAATTTTGAATGGCCTTTTCTTAACACTCCTATCAAGGTTGTGGTTATCCCGGTTGCTTGTGCACCTTTTACTACCACACTTTTTCCTTCCTCTCAACCTTTCATTAATTTGCTTGGATACAGCACTCTGTGAACAGCCAATGTCTGTAGCAATGACCTTTTGTGGCTTACCCTCCTTGTGGAGTGTGTCAATGACTGCCTTCTGGACATCTGTCAAGTCAGTAGTCCTATGATTGTGTAGTCTACTGAACCAGACTAAGGGACCATTTTAAATGCTTAGGAAGCCTTTGCAGGTGTTTTCTGTTAATTATTCTAATTTTTTGTGACAATGACTTTTGGGTTTTCATTGGCTGTAAGACATAATCATCAACATTAAGCGAAATAAACACTTGAAATAGATCACTCTGTTTGCAATGACTCTATATAATATATTTGATTCCCTTTTTGTATTGAATTACTGAAATAAAGTAACTTTTTGATGATATTCTAATTTTTTGCGATGCACCTGTATAATAAAGACCCAATGACAGTTGTGGGCCCTGTTGGAGATTTTGCATGGGGCCCACAAGCCCACATTACACCACTAAGATTAATTGTGACTGAGCTGCATTAACCTGAGAATTGACCATCAATGTTGAAGAATTAATCTGGTCTACAAGATCAGATTGATATTATTGTTGTTTGAATTTCCTACACCTAACATAGAATAACATCTAAATATGTATGAAGGCCATATTCAGTGTAATGTGCCTTTAAATATAAAATAATATATTAAGTGCTGGTGCATTGCGAGATATACCAGTCCTTATCTCTAAGAGTGGCCCCTGATGCACATGGCATGACTCTGCATGTTCCACATTACATAAGCTGTTATTAAAAAGTCCCTAGCTTCTGTAAAAACAAGATAAAGTCCATCTTGGACCATGCAGAGTGCCAAGAATATTATCTTGATATCCATTTGAATCAGGTGGTCTCTGATTTATGTAATATTCCAGATGAACCAATCAATATAGATGATAAACAAGGGTGTAACCAATCATTATGCAAAAGTGATAAGATTGACCAATGTATGATGGTCTACACTGACTAATATGTTAAAGGTTTTCAATAAATAACCCCCTTGGCATTTGCTCAGCTGGGGAACCACGAGATTGACGTTGCTGGATGGTTTCCTCCAGTCGACGAACCATTCATTGGGCATGTGGCTTGGCTGATTGCCATAACAATGTTAACACTAGAGTTGAGCGCGGTTCGTGGTTCGTGGTTCTCCAGTTCTAGGCTCGAGTGATTTTGGGGCATGTTCTAGATCGAACTAGAACTCGAGCTTTTTGCAAAAGCTCGATAGTTCTAGAAACGTTCGAGAACGGTTCTAGCAGCCAAAAAACAGCTAAATCTTAGCTTGGTTTCTGCTGTAATAGTGTAAGTCACTCTGTGAATCAAACTATTATCACATTTCAGTGTATAGTGTGCGTGAACAGCGCCTTCAGATCACTGCTGTTTCTATAATGGCGATCGCCATTTTTTTTTTTTTTTTTCTTGTCTTCCTTCCCTAAGCGCGCGCGTCTTGTGGGGCTGGCCAGCATGTCAGCCAATCACAGACACACACACACACCTAAGTGGACTTTGAGGCAGAGAAGCAACGGCATGTGTGATAGGATCTGCATGTCACATGTCCCTGCATTATAAAACCGGACATTTTCTTCACGATCGCCATTATCTGCCTTCTGCGTCTTTGGTGTCAGACATCAGTGTCGCAGTTCCGTCCTTTGTCCTATCGCCGATACAGCTGTATGCGCTGCATACACAGCGTTAGACAGCTTAGGGAGAGCACATTCTAGCAGTCCTTTTAAGGGCTCGTACCGGCAGGGTCAGAGAGCCATAGGTGACAGGTCCTGCAAACAGCAACAGCGTCTGTGTAGCCCAGGTCAGGGATTTCCTCCCTGCATTTCACCATTAGGAGGGAATAGAAAGGCAGGCTTCCATTCCTCTACCCAGAGCACCACAATCCTGCCACTGTACCCTCTTGTCCTCTGCACACTCCAACTCATTCTAACTAAGCCATTATACTAGCAAACACTCAGTGTACCTAGTGGCATCCTATCTGTGGCTATTGGACTTTGCTATAGTCCCACTAGTGCAAAGACATTTGCAGAGCACATCTGCCTGCATTGCACACTCCAAGTTTTTTAAACTAAGCCATTTTACTAGCAAACACTCAGTGTACCTAGTGGCATCCTATACGTGGCTATTGGACTTTGCTATAGTCCCACTAGTGCAAAGACATTTGCAGAGCACATCTGCCTGCGTTGCACACTCCAAGTTTTTTAAACTAAGCCATTTTACTAGCAAACACTCAGTGTACCTAGTGGCATCCTATACGTGGCTATTGGACTTTGCTATAGTCCCACTAGTGCAAAGACATTAGCAGAGCACATCTGCCTGCATTGCACACTCCAAGTTTTTTAAACTCAGCCATTATACTAGCAAACACTCTGTACCTAGTGGCATCCTATACGTGGCTATTGGACTTTGCTATAGTCCCACTAGGGCCAAGACATTTGCAGAGCGCATCTGCCTGCGTTGCACACTCCAACAAATTATAACGAAGCCATTATACTAGCAAACACTCAGTGTACCTAGTGGCATCCTATACGTGGCTATTGGACTTTGCTATAGTCCCACTAGTGCCAAGACATTTGCAGAGCGCATCTGCCTGCGTTGCACACTCCAACTAATTATAACGAAGCCATTATACTAGCAAACACTCAGTGTACCTAGTGGCATCCTATACGTGGCTATTGGACTTTGCTATAGTCCCACTAGTGCCAAGACATTTGCAGAGCGCATCTGCCTGCGTTGCACACTCCAACTAATTATAACGAAGCCATTATACTAGCACACACTCAGTGTACCTAGTGGCATCCTATACGTGGCTATTGGACTTTGCTATAGTCCCACTAGTGCCAAGACATTTGCAGAGCGCATCTGCCTGCGTTGCACACTACAACAAATTATAACGAAGCCATTATACTAGCAAACACTCAGTGTACCTAGTGGCATCCTATACGTGGCTATTGGACTTTGCTATAGTCCCACTAGTGCCAAGACATTTGCAGAGCGCATCTGCCTGCGTTGCACACTCCAACTAATTATAACGAAGCCATTATACTAGCAAACACTCAGTGTACCTAGTGGCATCCTATACGTGGCTATTGGACTTTGCTATAGTCCCACTAGTGCCAAGACATTTGCAGAGCGCATCTGCCTGCGTTGCACACTCCAACTAATTATAACGAAGCCATTATACTAGCACACACTCAGTGTACCTAGTGGCATCCTATACGTGGCTATTGGACTTTGCTATAGTCCCACTAGTGCCAAGACATTTGCAGAGCGCATCTGCCTGCGTTGCACACTACAACAAATTATAACGAAGCCATTATACTAGCAAACACTCAGTGTACCTAGTGGCATCCTATACGTGGCTATTGGACTTTGCTATAGTCCCACTAGTGCCAAGACATTTGCAGAGCGCATCTGCCTGCGTTGCACACTCCAACTAATTATAACGAAGCCATTATACTAGCACACACTCAGTGTACCTAGTGGCATCCTATACGTGGCTACTGGACTTTGCTATAGTCTCACTAGGGCCAAGACATTTGCAGAGCACATCTGCCTGCATTGCACACTCCAAGTTTTTTAAACTAAGCAATTTTACTAGCAAACACTCAGTGTACCTAGTGGCATCCTATACGTGGCTATTGGACTTTGCTATAGTCCCACTAGTGCCAAGACATTTGCAGAGCGCATCTGCCTGCGTTGCACACTCCAACTAATTATAACGAAGCCATTATACTAGCACACACTCAGTGTACCTAGTGGCATCCTATACGTGGCTATTGGACTTTGCTATAGTCCCTCTAGTGCCAAGACATTTGCAGAGCGCATCTGCCTGCGTTGCACACTCCAACTAATTATAACGAAGCCATTATACTAGCACACACTCAGTGTACCTAGTGGCATCCTATACGTGGCTATTGGACTTTGCTATAGTCCCACTAGTGCCAAGACATTTGCAGAGCGCATCTGCCTGCGTTGCACACTCCAACTAATTATAACGAAGCCATTATACTAGCACACACTCAGTGTACCTAGTGGCATCCTATACGTGGCTATTGGACTTTGCTATAGTCCCTCTAGTGCCAAGACATTTGCAGAGCGCATCTGCCTGCGTTGCACACTCCAACTAATTATAACGAAGCCATTATACTAGCACACACTCAGTGTACCTAGTGGCATCCTATACGTGGCTATTGGACTTTGCTATAGTCCCTCTAGTGCCAAGACATTTGCAGAGCGCATCTGCCTGCGTTGCACACTCCAACTAATTATAACGAAGCCATTATACTAGCACACACTCAGTGTACCTAGTGGCATCCTATACGTGGCTATTGGACTTTGCTATAGTCCCTCTAGTGCCAAGACATTTGCAGAGCGCATCTGCCTGCGTTGCACACTCCAACTAATTATAACGAAGCCATTATACTAGCAAACACTCAGTGTACCTAGTGGCATCCTATACGTGGCTATTGGACTTTGCTATAGTCCCACTAGTGCAAAGACATTAGCAGAGCACATCTGCCTGCATTGCACACTCCAAGTTTTTTAAACTCAGCCATTATACTAGCAAACACACAGTGTACCTAGTGGCATCCTATACGTGGCTATTGGACTTTGCTATAGTCCCACTAGTGCCAAGACATTTGCAGAGCGCATCTGCCTGCGTTGCACACTCCAACTAATTATAACGAAGCCATTATACTAGCACACACTCAGTGTACCTAGTGGCATCCTATACGTGGCTATTGGACTTTGCTATAGTCCCACTAGTGCCAAGACATTTGCAGAGCGCATCTGCCTGCGTTGCACACTCCAACTAATTATAACGAAGCCATTATACTAGCAAACACTCAGTGTACCTAGTGGCATCCTATACGTGGCTATTGGACTTTGCTATAGTCCCACTAGTGCCAAGACATTTGCAGAGCGCATCTGCCTGCGTTGCACACTCCAACTAATTATAACGAAGCCATTATACTAGCAAACACTCAGTGTACCTAGTGGCATCCTATACGTGGCTATTGGACTTTGCTATAGTCCCACTAGTGCCAAGACATTTGCAGAGCGCATCTGCCTGCGTTGCACACTCCAACTAATTATAACGAAGCCATTATACTAGCACACACTCAGTGTACCTAGTGGCATCCTATACGTGGCTATTGGACTTTGCTATAGTCCCACTAGTGCCAAGACATTTGCAGAGCGCATCTGCCTGCGTTGCACACTCCAACTAATTATAACGAAGCCATTATACTAGCACACACTCAGTGTACCTAGTGGCATCCTATACGTGGCTATTGGACTTTGCTATAGTCCCACTAGTGCCAAGACATTTGCAGAGCGCATCTGCCTGCGTTGCACACTACAACAAATTATAACGAAGCCATTATACTAGCAAACACTCAGTGTACCTAGTGGCATCCTATACGTGGCTATTGGACTTTGCTATAGTCCCACTAGTGCCAAGACATTTGCAGAGCGCATCTGCCTGCGTTGCACACTCCAACTAATTATAACGAAGCCATTATACTAGCACACACTCAGTGTACCTAGTGGCATCCTATACGTGGCTATTGGACTTTGCTATAGTCCCACTAGTGCCAAGACATTTGCAGAGCGCATCTGCCTGCGTTGCACACTACAACAAATTATAACGAAGCCATTATACTAGCAAACACTCAGTGTACCTAGTGGCATCCTATACGTGGCTATTGGACTTTGCTATAGTCCCACTAGTGCCAAGACATTTGCAGCACGTCTGCCTGCGTTGCACACTCCAACGAATTATAACTAAGTTACATTGTCAGGGATATTTATTCTTTATTATTCTGCTGTTAATAAAGCTAGACCACCACTGCAATCTTCACCACCTCTCAATTTTTACTACCACATTTTCAGTCCACAATCTTGTCGCAATCAACATGAGTGGCAAAATGACAGATGCTGGTGGAAAGGGGAAGAGGCGTGGTGGAAAAGGCAAAAAATGTTTTGTCAGTGGGGAAGGTGGCAAAGCTCCATTATCATCTGCTGAAGATAGACCATCTACTAGCAAAAGTAAGATGTCTACTACTTATTGTGGACAATCCGATGTGCTCCCTTTTTTACGGACACGAACAAGAGGAACAAAGGTAGATGATGGGCAAAAAAGGAAAATGCTTGAATGGATCTCAAGTGGTCCAACAAGTGCCCTCTCAGCCACTTCAAGTACCGCATCCAAAAAACACCATTCCTCTGAGTTGTCATCCCAATCACACTTGATTTCTCCCAGCTCTGAAGTCTCCATCAGCCCTGCACAGTATGGTGGAACTGAGATGGCTGAGTCTGCAGAGCTGTTCAGTCACACTATAGCCTGGGAATCAGAGGTCTGCTCCCAAGCTACAGTGAGTACAGAACAGGAAATGGTCTGCAGTGATGCCCAGAACCTTTGTGACTCAGATTCAGGCCGTGAGGACCAAGTTTCTGAGCATAATGTTGACCCTTTGTCACAAACTGTAACACCTGTGGTTATAGACAATGAGGAACATACTGATGAAGATGAGACGCAGATACCCAATTGGGATGACAACTTAAATATTCGGTCAGGGCAAGAAGAGGCTCGGTCTGAGGGGGAGGGGAGTGCAAACACAACAATTGATGATGACGTTCTAGATCCCACCTACTGTCAACCCCCAGTCAGGCACTCGAGGAGGTCAACAGAGGCGGTGGAGGAGGATGCAACCGACGACGAAGTTACCTTGCGCCTTCCTGGACACAGTCGGAGCACTGGTAGCACGTCTACAACTGCATCCTCAGCCACCACTCTGCCTATGAGCATTATTCGGGGTGGATCAACAGGTCGCATGGCCTCTAAGCCTTGCCTAGCCTGGGCCTTTTTTCACATCGAAAAAGATCGCCCAACTCATGTGATATGTAACATTTGTCATGATTCTGTTAGTAGAGGTCAAAACCTCAGCAGTTTGACAACTTCTTCCATGAATCGTCACATGAATAAATATCATAAGTCCCGGTGGGAAGCTCACCGTGCTGCAATGCCGGCTAGCGGAGCGAACCATCCACCGCCCGCCCCTTCCAGTGCATCCGCGCGCTCTTCATCTTCTAGGACTGTGGGGACAGCTGTCACACCTGTTTTTCTACGCAAAACTTCCACCACTGTAACCGCAACAGGCAGTTTGCTTGTAAGGTCGTCAGTTGGTTTGGAAGGGGAAACAAGTGAGTGTGTACAGCTCTCTCAGACATCGATAGCACCAACGTTGGATGAAGGCAACATCATGTCTCCGCCTGCACTTTCCTCACAAACCTGCATTTTTCCAGGGACACCCTACTCAACACCGTCTACACACAGCAGCCAGATCTCTGTCCCTCAGATGTGGTCAAATAAAAGGCCACTTCCTCCGACCCATGACAAAGCTAAGAGGTTGACTCTATCCCTCTGTAAGCTGTTGGCTACCGAAATGCTGCCTTTCCGCCTAGTGGACACACAGGATTTTAGAGACCTTATGTCTGTCGCTGTGCCCCAGTACCAGATGCCTAGTCGCCACTACTTCTCTAAGAAAGGTGTGCCCGCGCTACACCAGCATGTCGCACACAACATCACCGCTTCCTTGAGAAACTCTGTGTGTGAACGGGTGCATTTCACCACCGATACTTGGACCAGTAAGCATGGACAGGGACGTTACATGTCGCTGACTGGGCACTGGGTAACTATGGTGATAGATGGTGAAGGGTCTGCTGCACAAGTCTTGCCGTCCCCACGACTTGTGTGTCAATCCTCTGTCTGTCCAAGTTCCGCCACAGCTTCTGCATCCTCCACCTCATCTGGGTCCTCCACCTCCGCCCCAAGCCTGCCTGGTCAGGCCACCAGCGTTCTCACTGCGCAGAAGGAATCACGCACGCCTCATTACTATGCTGGCAGCCGAGCGCAACGGCATCAGGCGGTCTTTAGCTTGACATGTCTTGGTAATAAGAGTCACACAGCTGAGGAGTTGTGGTCAGCTCTGTGGTCCGAGTTTAATAAATGGTTGTCTCCACTCAACCTGCAGCCTGGTAAGGCCGTGTGCGACAATGCTGCAAACCTGGGTGCGGCCCTTCGCCTGGGCAAGGTGACACACGTACCTTGTATGGCTCACGTGTTGAACCTTGTCGTGCAGCAATTTTTAACACACTATCCCGGCCTAGATGGCCTTCTGAACAGGGCACGAAAACTGTCTGCTCACTTCCGGCGTTCAAGCCCCGCTGCTGAGCGACTTGCATCGCTCCAGAAGTCTTTCGGCCTGCCGGTTCATCGCCTGAAATGCGATGTGGCGACACGCTGGAATTCAACTCTACACATGTTACAGCGACTGTGGCAGCACCGCAGAGCCCTGGTGCAATACGTCATGACGTATAGCCTGGGCCAACGAGATGCAGAGGTGGGGCAGATCACCCTGATGGAGTGGTCTCAGATCAAGGACCTATGCACCCTTCTGCACAGTTTCGACATGGCGACGAATATGTTTAGCTCTGACAATGCCATTATCAGCATGACGATTCCAGTCATTTACATGCTGGAGCACACGCTAAACACTATTCGGAGTCAGGGGGTGGGACAACATGAAGGGGAGGAACTACAGGAGGATTCATATGCGCAAGGGACAACAACATCACCAAGATCCAGACGTTCATCATCACCAACGCAGCAGGCATGGGACCATGGGGAACAGGGATCGACAAGGGCGCATAGTAGCAGGCGAAATGTTGAGCAAGGTGCAGGAGAACATGAAGAAATGGAGGACGAACTGTCCATGGACATGGAAGACTCAGCGGATAAGGGAGACCTTGGTCAAATTTCAGTTGAAAGAGGTTGGGGGGAGATGTCAGAGGAAGAAAGAACGGTTAGCACCTCTATGCCACAAACACAGCGTGGACTTGGTCCGCATGGCTGCGCAAGACACATGAGTGCCTTCTTGTTGCACTACCTCCAACATGACAGTCGTATTGTCAAAATTAGAAGTGATGATGACTACTGGATTGCCACACTATTAGATCCCCGGTACAAGTCCAAATTTTGTGACATAATTCCAGCCATAGAAAGGGACGCACGTATGCAGGAATATCAGCAGAAGCTGTTACTCGATCTTAGCTCGGCTTTTCCACCAAACAACCGTGCAGGTGCAGGGAGGGAATCTCCCAGTTGTAACTTGACAAACATGGGACGGTCTCGTCATCTTCACCAGTCTACCCGTACCAGTAGGACCGTATCTGGTGCCGGTAACAGCAATTTTATGGAATCTTTTCATAATTTTTTTAGACCCTCTTTTGCAAGGCCACCAGAGACAACAAGTCTGACACATACTCAACGGCTGGAGAGGATGATACAGGAGTATCTCCAAATGAACATCGATGCCATGACTGTGCAACTGGAGCCTTGCTCCTTTTGGGCTTCAAACATAGAAAAATGGCCAGAGCTCTCCAGTTACGCCTTGGAGATTTTGTCGTGTCCAGCTGCCAGCGTTGTCTCTGAACGTGTATTCAGTGCTGCTGGGTGTGTGCTGACAGATAAGCGCACGCGTCTGTCCAGTGACAATGTGGACAGACTGACGTTCATCAAAATGAACAAGTCATGGATCCAGAAGGAATTTACTACCCCTGTGTCATCCTGGGGAGAGTAAATGCTTGTGGATTTGGAATGTGCTTGATGCAAATCAAAACATCCTGTTTGCAACTAGGGCCCAAGTGCTGCCACTGATGGGGTGGGTGTCTGTGTGGCCCAATTTTTGGAAAAAAGGGAGACTCCGCTTGGAGTAACCCTTGCTTGCTGTGTTTTTAAAAGAAGCCAAGATGAACAGAGCTGGGATCAGGAAAGACTTTGCTACCTACCCCGGTGTCATCCTGGGGACGGATAAGAATGGCGTATTTTTGAATGTGCTTGATGCAAATCTAGCTGTGAAGTGTACAACTGGGGCACAACTGCTGCCACTGAAGGGGTGGGTGTGTGTGGGCCCAATTTTTGGAAAAAAGGGAGACTCCGCTTGGAGTAACCCTTGCTTGCTGTGTTTTTAAAAGAAGCCAAGATGAACAGAGCTGGGATCAGGAAAGACTTTGCTACCTACCCCGGTGTCATCCTGGGGACGGATAAGAATGGCGTATTTTTGAATGTGCTTGATGCAAATCTAGCTGTGAAGTGTACAACTGGGGCACAACTGCTGCCACTGAAGGGGTGGGTGTGTGTGGGCCCAATTTTTGGAAAAAAGGGAGACTCCGCGTGGAGTAACCCTTGCTTGCTGTGTTTTTAAAAGAAGCCAAGATGAACAGAGCTGGGATCAGGAAAGACTTTGCTACCTACCCCGGTGTCATCCTGGGGACGGATAAGAATGGCGTATTTTTGAATGTGCTTGATGCAAATCAAAACATCCTGTTTGCAACTAGGGCCCAAGTGCTGCCACTGATGGGGTGGGTGTCTGTGTGGCCCAATTTTTGGAAAAAAAGGGAGACTCCGCTTGGAGTAACCCTTGCTTACATTGTTTTTAAAAGAAGCCAAGATGAACAAGTCATGGATCAGCAAAGACTTTATCTACGTACCCCGGTGTCATCCTGGGGACGGATAAGAATGGCGTATTTTTGAATGTGCTTGATGCAAATCTAGCTGTGAAGTGTACAACTGGGGCACAACTGCTGCCACTGAAGGGGTGGGTGTGTGTGGGCCCAATTTTTGGAAAAAAGGGAGACTCCGCTTGGAGTAACCCTTGCTTGCTGTGTTTTTAAAAGAAGCCAAGATGAACAGAGCTGGGATCAGGAAAGACTTTGCTACCTACCCCGGTGTCATCCTGGGGACGGATAAGAATGGCGTATTTTTGAATGTGCTTGATGCAAATCAAAACATCCTGTTTGCAACTAGGGCCCAAGTGCTGCCACTGATGGGGTGGGTGTCTGTGTGGCCCAATTTTTGGAAAAAAAGGGAGACTCCGCTTGGAGTAACCCTTGCTTACATTGTTTTTAAAAGAAGCCAAGATGAACAAGTCATGGATCAGCAAAGACTTTATCTACGTACCCCGGTGTCATCCTGGGGACGGATAAGAATGGCGTATTTTTGAATGTGCTTGATGCAAATCAAAACATCCTGTTTGCAACTAGGGCCCAAGTGCTGCCACTGATGGGGTGGGTGTCTGTGTGGCCCAATTTTTGGAAAAAAGGGAGACTCCGCTTGGAGTAACCCTTGCTTGCTGTGTTTTTAAAAGAAGCCAAGATGAACAGAGCTGGGATCAGGAAAGACTTTGCTACCTACCCCGGTGTCATCCTGGGGACGGATAAGAATGGCGTATTTTTGAATGTGCTTGATGCAAATCTAGCTGTGAAGTGTACAACTGGGGCACAACTGCTGCCACTGAAGGGGTGGGTGTGTGTGGGCCCAATTTTTGGAAAAAAGGGAGACTCCGCTTGGAGTAACCCTTGCTTGCTGTGTTTTTAAAAGAAGCCAAGATGAACAGAGCTGGGATCAGGAAAGACTTTGCTACCTACCCCGGTGTCATCCTGGGGACGGATAAGAATGACGTATTTTTGAATGTGCTTGATGCAAATCTAGCTGTGAAGTGTACAACTGGGGCACAACTGCTGCCACTGAAGGGGTGGGTGTGTGTGGGCCCAATTTTTGGAAAAAAGGGAGACTCCGCTTGGAGTAACCCTTGCTTGCTGTGTTTTTAAAAGAAGCCAAGATGAACAGAGCTGGGATCAGGAAAGACTTTGCTACCTACCCCGGTGTCATCCTGGGGACGGATAAGAATGGCGTATTTTTGAATGTGCTTGATGCAAATCAAAACATCCTGTTTGCAACTAGGGCCCAAGTGCTGCCACTGATGGGGTGGGTGTCTGTGTGGCCCAATTTTTGGAAAAAAAGGGAGACTCCGCTTGGAGTAACCCTTGCTTACATTGTTTTTAAAAGAAGCCAAGATGAACAAGTCATGGATCAGCAAAGTCTTTATCTACGTACCCCGGTGTCATCCTGGGGACGGATAAGAATGGCGTATTTTTGAATGTGCTTGATGCAAATCAAAACATCCTGTTTGCAACTAGGGCCCAAGTGCTGCCACTGATGGGGTGGGTGTCTGTGTGGCCCAATTTTTGGAAAAAAGGGAGACTCCGCTTGGAGTAACCCTTGCTTGCTGTGTTTTTAAAAGAAGCCAAGATGAACAGAGCTGGGATCAGGAAAGACTTTGCTACCTACCCCGGTGTCATCCTGGGGACGGATAAGAATGGCGTATTTTTGAATGTGCTTGATGCAAATCTAGCTGTGAAGTGTACAACTGGGGCACAACTGCTGCCACTGAAGGGGTGGGTGTGTGTGGGCCCAATTTTTGGAAAAAAGGGAGACTCCGCTTGGAGTAACCCTTGCTTGCTGTGTTTTTAAAAGAAGCCAAGATGAACAGAGCTGGGATCAGGAAAGACTTTGCTACCTACCCCGGTGTCATCCTGGGGACGGATAAGAATGGCGTATTTTTGAATGTGCTTGATGCAAATCTAGCTGTGAAGTGTACAACTGGGGCACAACTGCTGCCACTGAAGGGGTGGGTGTGTGTGGGCCCAATTTTTGGAAAAAAGGGAGACTCCGCTTGGAGTAACCCTTGCTTGCTGTGTTTTTAAAAGAAGCCAAGATGAACAGAGCTGGGATCAGGAAAGACTTTGCTACCTACCCCGGTGTCATCCTGGGGACGGATAAGAATGGCGTATTTTTGAATGTGCTTGATGCAAATCAAAACATCCTGTTTGCAACTAGGGCCCAAGTGCTGCCACTGATGGGGTGGGTGTCTGTGTGGCCCAATTTTTGGAAAAAAAGGGAGACTCCGCTTGGAGTAACCCTTGCTTACATTGTTTTTAAAAGAAGCCAAGATGAACAAGTCATGGATCAGCAAAGACTTTATCTACGTACCCCGGTGTCATCCTGGGGACGGATAAGAATGGCGTATTTTTGAATGTGCTTGATGCAAATCAAAACATCCTGTTTGCAACTAGGGCCCAAGTGCTGCCACTGATGGGGTGGGTGTCTGTGTGGCCCAATTTTTGGAAAAAAGGGAGACTCCGCTTGGAGTAACCCTTGCTTGCTGTGTTTTTAAAAGAAGCCAAGATGAACAGAGCTGGGATCAGGAAAGACTTTGCTACCTACCCCGGTGTCATCCTGGGGACGGATAAGAATGGCGTATTTTTGAATGTGCTTGATGCAAATCTAGCTGTGAAGTGTATAACTGGGGCACAACTGCTGCCACTGAAGGGGTGGGTGTGTGTGGGCCCAATTTTTGGAAAAAAGGGAGACTCCGCTTGGAGTAACCCTTGCTTGCTGTGTTTTTAAAAGAAGCCAAGATGAACAGAGCTGGGATCAGGAAAGACTTTGCTACCTACCCCGGTGTCATCCTGGGGACGGATAAGAATGGCGTATTTTTGAATGTGCTTGATGCAAATCAAAACATCCTGTTTGCAACTAGGGCCCAAGTGCTGCCACTGATGGGGTGGGTGTCTGTGTGGCCCAATTTTTGGAAAAAAAGGGAGACTCCGCTTGGAGTAACCCTTGCTTACATTGTTTTTAAAAGAAGCCAAGATGAACAAGTCATGGATCAGCAAAGACTTTATCTACGTACCCCGGTGTCATCCTGGGGACGGATAAGAATGGCGTATTTTTGAATGTGCTTGATGCAAATCAAAACATCCTGTTTGCAACTAGGGCCCAAGTGCTGCCACTGATGGGGTGGGTGTCTGTGTGGCCCAATTTTTGGAAAAAAGGGAGACTCCGCTTGGAGTAACCCTTGCTTGCTGTGTTTTTAAAAGAAGCCAAGATGAACAGAGCTGGGATCAGGAAAGACTTTGCTACCTACCCCGGTGTCATCCTGGGGACGGATAAGAATGGCGTATTTTTGAATGTGCTTGATGCAAATCTAGCTGTGAAGTGTACAACTGGGGCACAACTGCTGCCACTGAAGGGGTGGGTGTGTGTGGGCCCAATTTTTGGAAAAAAGGGAGACTCCGCTTGGAGTAACCCTTGCTTGCTGTGTTTTTAAAAGAAGCCAAGATGAACAGAGCTGGGATCAGGAAAGACTTTGCTACCTACCCCGGTGTCATCCTGGGGACGGATAAGAATGGCGTATTTTTGAATGTGCTTGATGCAAATCAAAACATCCTGTTTGCAACTAGGGCCCAAGTGCTGCCACTGATGGGGTGGGTGTCTGTGTGGCCCAATTTTTGGAAAAAAAGGGAGACTCCGCTTGGAGTAACCCTTGCTTACATTGTTTTTAAAAGAAGCCAAGATGAACAAGTCATGGATCAGCAAAGACTTTATCTACGTACCCCGGTGTCATCCTGGGGACGGATAAGAATGGCGTATTTTTGAATGTGCTTGATGCAAATGTAGCTGTGAAGTGTACAACTAGGGCACAACTGCTGCCACTGAAGGGGTGGGTGTGTGTGGGGCCCAATTTTTGGAAAAAAGGGAGACTCCGCTTGGAGTAACCCTTGATTGCTGTGTTTTTTATAAATGATCCAAGCTGCACAGAGCTGGGATCAGGAAAGACTTAGCTACCTACCCCGGTGTCATCCTGGGGACGGTTAATTATGGCGTATTTTTGAATGTGCTTGATGCAAATCTAGCTGTGAAGTGTACAACTGGGGCACAAGTGCTGCCACTGAAGGGGTGGGTGTGTGTGTGGCCCAATTTTTGGAAAAAAGGGAGACTCCGCTTGGAGTCACCTTGCGGTGTTTTACATGATTTTAGAAGGGCGTGCCATGCCTATATCTGTGTGTCCTCCTCTTTTTCCTTGTCCAGCTGTTTTGTTTTCGCATGAGTATATGTCCTTGTCACTTTCCAATGTGTTTGAGTTGTTTGTCACCTTTAGGACACCTTTGAGGGTGTTTTCTAGGTGTTTTTCTGTGTTTGTGATTGCCTGCCATTGTTTCCTATGCAGTTCGAGTTCGGTTCGTCGAACGTTCGACGAACCGAACTCGAACGGGAGGTCCGTTCGGCGAACCAACCTCGAGCCGAACCGCGACCGGTTCGCTCATCTCTAGTTAACACACAGGAAATGCCTACTGGTCTACAGAAAGGGAATTTGAAATAAGAATAAGAATAGTAACCATTTTTAATGGTGGGCAATGTGTTCAGGTATTTTCTCTTCTTCCTATTTATTTAGTATTGAAGCTTGCAAGAAATTTTTAAGTTCTTCTAACTTCGATTCTTATATCAAAATATACAAAAACAATAAAAAAAATACATGTTTTTATTTCCACAGTTCAGAACAGTAGTTTTGTGATGAGATGTTGGATGGGAAAGAATGTGAAATTGAAAACACCTCATTAGATGATATAGTGGTGGCCTACAGACCAACATTAAACAAAGAAGAGATAAATGAGGTCAATCTGTCAAGCATTGTTTACTCTGTTGTCTCAGCAAACAGATAATTGGCATCTTTCCAGTACACAAGAGTCAAATCAAATGGGTGTCTGAGAAAACTGATTTAAGCCTACACCAACTGAACATTAGTGATTTTTGTTGATACATTAGATTATAATTATAGTTCTAGGGTTTTTTCTCTTGGCCATAAGAGAATTGTTCCTATTTTAACAAAGACTGTTTTTCTGTGGAAGAAACTGAGGAAATTCTTTAAGGAATCTTGAGTGTAGAATTCTAGTTGACATCAAGCCGCTGGTCATTTATTGCCACCATTTGGTCTGACAGGTCTATATCAGCCTGGATGATTAGTCTTTCAGTAGAGTCTGGCAAAAATAGAAATCCCTTTAAGATATGCTTTAGTTCCATGCAGAATGTACTAATCGGTTTGCCAATAAAATGATAGAAGATTGCATTTGACAATACCCAGTAAACAGTAAAGCTTTATCTACTTTATCTCTAGTTGTTAAAATGAAGAATCAAATTAATTGAAGTTGATGTTTGTGGCACATAATTTTAGTTTTTAAAATTAGAAATTCTTATTTGTTCTTTAGGGGATCATTTGACAGCAGAATGTTTGTAGTTTCCTAGAAAATATTCACACTTCCAAAAATTAGAATTCCAGTTGTAGGTTCACATTGGAGATTTTCAATGTGAAAATTGCCTATGGCTAAATCAGATTCTTCTCATATAAAAGGTGTAAAAAAGACCTAAACTGTTCACACATTTTTGGGCATAACAGTTTTTCTATTTTACCTTGTTGTTGCTTTGTATAAAATTTACAGTATATAAGACTCTGTTCACACTGATGGCAAGATGTGGTTCTCTTATTCAGTTGATCACTTGAATTGTAAGGCTTAAAACACACTTCCGCATAAAAAAGGTATGTGTCTCACGTTCCGTTTTTCGGGTCCGTGTTCCGTTTTTTATGGGCGTTTCTCCGGTACGTGGGACATCCGTGTTACACATGCTTGCCGTGTGTGCATGTGGAATGTCCGTGTATGCGTACGTGTAATGTCCTGTGGTGTCCGTATGTGTTGATCTGAGTGTGTTATAAAATGTCGTTGCTACATACCCGCTTACAACCGACACAGACAGAGACGAGCGATTAGAATGAACTCGGGTGAGACTCACCCGACTTCATTGTCATACCACGGCTCTGTCTGTGTGTGGCGTCCTGAATAGTGGACATCTGTGATGGAATCACCGGTGTTTGCTAATCCCCTGAGTTACTGAAATTAGCGCCTACATTAGCGCTGCCATCACTCAGGTTAACCACGGCTAGCTGGAGTCACCCACCCGACACCGTAACTCACCTGTGACTTCTTCGCTGATCGCGCAGCTCACTTCAGTCACTTGGGAGACTCTCTGTCACAGGTGGAGGATCCAGTGGTGGCCGCAAGTAACCTGACTGACTTCATCGGTGATCGCGCGGCTCACTTCAGTTGCTGCTTGGAGGTGATAAAGAGCGGTCATTGTGTGTGGCCGCGCCTGTCACCGTCATGTAGCAGAGCTGAGAGTGTCGTGGGACATCCATGGCTTACGGCGGACCTGGATGGGTTTTTTGGTTTTATTAAATTTGTGAACGAGGGTGTTTGTTTGTTTTAATTATTCTAAATAAAGGATTTTTCGTTGTGTGTGTTTATTTAATTTTAATAACAGGTTAATCATGGAAGTTATCTCGGGAGACGGCTGCCATGTTTAACCTAAGACTTAGTGGCAGCTATGGGCTGCTGCCATTAACTCCTTATTACCCCGATTGCCACAGCACCAGGTCAATTCGAGATGAGCCTGGTAAAGTCCCGGGATTGCCACATCTAATGGATGTGGCAATTCCAGGCGGCTGCTGGCTGATATTGTTAGGGTGGTGGGCTCCCCATAACATGGGGCTCCCCATCCTGAGAATACCAGCCTTCAGCTGTGTGACTTTACCATGGCTAGTATCAAAAATGGGGGGAAACGCATGTCGTTTTTTTTAATCATTTATTTATTTTTTTAACTGCACAATATAGACACGCCCACCGGATGCTGTGATTGGTTGCAGTGAGACAGCTGTCACTCAGCGTAGGGGCGTGTCTGAATGCAACCAATCATAGGCGCCGCTGGGTGGGGGAAGCAGAGAATAGTAGATTGAATAATGAGCGGCCGGCATTTTCAAAATAATTAAAGCCGCCGTATCTTTTGCACAGCTGTTTTTCGCCGCGCTGGTGAACGGGGGATCCGTAAGTAATGGACAGGGGGAGATACAGACCGACCTACAAAGGGATATTGACTGACAACCACAGAAAAAAAGTTAAATTGACTGATAACCAAATGAAAAATAGATTGACCGACATCGCTCACTTAAAAACACGCATGGACGGTACGTGTAGCATATGGACATGCTACGTGTGCCGTCCGTGCAGGCACTGACCCATTGACTTAAGCGGGTCCGTGCCTGCGTGATCCCAGAGAAAAACTGACATGTCGAGCATGTTGGAAAACGCACACACATACAAACGACACGGACACACGTTCCGTGTGTTTTTATGTGTGTGTGTGCCTGCTACCATAGGATAGCATTGGTCTACGTCTCTCCGTACCAAACACGGACCGGCGGCACGGATGTGTGTCGGAAGCCTAAAAGAGGGTAAAAATAAAATTGTAACAGGTAATGTCTTTTAATAAACCTTCACAAATTAGTCCTTGCATTATCAATTAAGTAAAAATGGAAGCAACGACACAACATATATAAATATTTATACAAGTAATGAACAAGAAGGATGTCTAGTGAATCATTATTAAACTATAATACATAAAAATAAATCTTTTTTTAATAATTATTTTAAAAGTAAGATAAACTACTTAATTAGACACCTTGCAGTTCAAATATGGTGAGAAAAGGGTTAATAGACCGCGCTGCCATAGAACGGAGGATCCACGTATAAGGAATGATTTTATTTGTCTACACCTTTCAAAGACTTATGGCTTCTTCCTCAGGACAAATCACATATCTAATAATTAGACACCTTATAAGTTATACATGATGTGAACTGTTAGTTTTCCATCTTAATTACCAAAGTAATGGCTTTGGCATGGCTGCCTCAATTTGAGGAAAATGTTTTAACCCCTTAATGACTGCGGGCAGTAATATTATATCCCTGCCTTCATAGTGTTAATCCCCACCTGCTGCTTCAGGCTGCAGGTGGGGATCTGCACATGTGTCAGCTGATTTGTACAGGTGACGTGTGCCTCGCAGGTAAAAGTGGAATCACTATCCACACCTGTTAACCCCTTAAATGATGCTGTCAACATGTGACAGCGCCATTTTAACGGTGATCACATTAATCAAATACTCACAGGCCTCCACCGGACGTCACGTGACGTGATCACGTGGATCGGATGGTTGTCATAGTAGTCATGTGATGACTCCTGTAGCTCACGTGACTCAACTCCTGTAAGAAACAGCCAACTACTGCCTGTTACAAGAGATGATAATTTCTCCCAGTCTGAGCAGTGCTGCTCTGATCGGGAGAATTGAATGAGCGATCAGACTGCTGATCCTTATAGTCCCCTAGGGGGACTAGTAAAATAAAAAAAAAAGTTTAAAAAAGTTTTGAAAAATTAAAAAAAATATAAAAAAATAAAAGTTCAAATCCCCCACCACCCCCCACCCTTTGGAAAATTAAAGGGTTAACAAAAACAAAATAAAAAATATACACATATTTGGTATTGCCGTGTTCAGAAATGCCAGATGTATCAAAATATAAAATTAATTAATCTTTTTGGTAAACGACGTAGCAGCAAAAAATTTCCAAATGCCAAAATGACTTTTTTTGGTCAGCACAGATTTTGCGCAAAATGCAATAACAGGATCAAAACGTAGCATCCGAGCAAAATTGGTTCCAATAGAAATATCAGCTCGAGATGCAAAAAATAAGCCATCACTGTGCCATAAATCCCGAAAAATGAAAACGCTACAGGTCGCGGAAAATGGCCCAAAACGTACGCCACTTTTTTGGACAAATTTTACATTTTTTTAACCCCTTAAATAAAAGTACATTTATTCATGTTTGGAGTCTACAAACTTGCATCAACATCAGGCATTATAGCCACATATCTGTTTTACCATATAGTGAACACAGTGAATAAAATATCTCAAAAACAATAGTGCAATTGCACTTTTTTTGCAATTTTTCCCACATTTGGAATTTTTTGCCACTTTACAGTACAGTATGGTAAAATTCATGGTTTCATTTAAAAGTACAGCTTGTTAAAAAAAAAACAAGCTGTCACTTGACCAGATTGACTGAAAAATAAAAAAGTTACAGTTCTTGTAAGAAGGAAGGTGAAAAAAAAATGGAAAGTGCAAAATCAGCCGGTCATGAAGTGGTTAATTCTCAATATCTTGAATTATCATTTACAATCATTGCTTGTCAGTTATGTACATTGGTTTACTGTATGAGCAAATAGGGCGAGTAGTATCATGGCTATCTTTATTAACGGACACATGATGCCAGGTATAACTAAATATTCTTTAACCCCTTAAATCCAACATATATGTATGGTACATGTCAGAAGAGGATGTGTTGTGAGAGGTGAGTTCGCTCTATGTCTGGCAGGTAATGTCTGTGTCTTACAGTCAGGATCTGATGCTAGCAATCATGGATGAAGTTCCGCCCACAATTGTTAACCAGCATTTAACAAGCGCCAGCATAGGGGTGCGCAATTTAAACACTCATCTGTGCACCCGTAATGTGAGTGTGGGTCACAGGTGGGTTGCTATAACATCAAGGGGTCTGATAAAGACCTCCATACTTGTTATAACAGCGGTCTTTTAAAACTCTGCCTCTGGCCAGGCTTCAAAGGACACAGTGATTTTACAATATGCAGCAACACTATGACATTGTTGTATATAGCAGAAGCGATCAGACAATTGTAGGTTATAGTATTCTAATGGGACTATTAAATGATGAAGGTTAGAAAATAGAAAGGGTTAATACATGCTGCCAGAGGAAGGAAAATCACTGAAGATCGATCAGGTTAAAACATCTGATGTATATAAATGGATGTTTTAACCTGATCGATCTTCAGTGATTTTCTTATCTCTGGCAGCGGAGATTAACCCTTTCTATTTTCTAACCTTCATCATTAGGGATGATCGAATACCTCAAATATTCGGCTTCGCGAATATCCGACAAATAGGTCGCCGCTATGCAAATATTCGATGAGCAATGTAAGTCTATGGGAAGCCTGAATAGTTCTGAATAGTTGTTATTCGGGTTTCCCATAGACTTACACTGCACATCGAATATTCGCGAATAGTCGAATAGCGGCGATCTATTCGGCAAATATTCGCAAAGCCGAATATTTGAGGTATTTCATCATCCCTACTCATCATCTATCTATATGGCTTCTCCAGCAGCTAGCCTTTGGTTTACGTGCTTTAGTGGTTGTGTCTCTCTAGATTAATGCAATTATCACATTTAATAACTGATGTTGTCATGTAAGACACCATCTGCACCTTTTATATCTCTTTAGTCCCACATTAATGGAATGGGACTATTAAAAACAGTGAAAAGTAAAAAAAAATGAAAAAAGAAGTTAAAAGCACCCCTCCTTTTGCCACATGAAAAATAGATACTAAAAAAATAAAATAAATACACATATGTGATATCGAGGCATTCAGAAACGTCCAATCTATCAAAATATAAAAATAATTAACACGATTGGTAAACACTTGGAGCAAAAAAAATGCAAGAACTTTTTTGGGTTGCTGCAATGCCACAAAAATAGTGTAACAAGCAATCAAATGTCATATCTATGCCAAAATGGTATCAATAATAACGTTATCTCGCCCCACAAAAAATGTGCCCCTCGCCCCCCCCTTAGAAAGGTGACAGCAGCCAAACTCCAAAACCCTTGTCACCTCCCTCAGGGTTTGATGTGTACACCAGGGGGTGGAGCCAGGTGGTTGGTCACATCCACCGAGGAGTTCACAAGCCCTGAGGCGGGAAAAACAGTAGTTGAGCTTTGACAGTGAAGTGGAGTGGAGTGGAGTGAAGTTCAAGGGCAGACCTGTGTCCAGGTCTCCCATAGTCTACACCAGGTGTCTGGGTTGGAGCCCAGTCACCTCTAGCAAGAAGGCAGATGGTGGTGGCTGCCTGCAGGAGCTGGGATTACAGCCGGTGGAACCGTAGGGACCGGGGACGGGCGGTGGCCCGCTGGTACGGAACCGGGGAACCGATTGGAAACCGGAGCACCAGGAGGGGTATTCAGACCCAGTACGAGGCCCAGAAACAACCGGGCTGAGTCAAATCAACTGATTGAGGACTGGACTTAAGGACCTATCCCACCTAAGACCCGACTGAAGACAACAGCCCAACCATTAGGGTAATGCCACCGCCCAGGCATAGAGACCCGAGGGGCCAGCATCTGCAGGCAAAGAGAGCTCTCCCAGCACATACCAAGCCAGGGAGTGGACTACCATTGCTCAGGCATAGGAGTTGACATTTTCTACATAAGAAAGGTGCAGGAGAAAGGCGGAAATCACCAACCTAATAAAGGGAAAACTGCTGCCAGCTGCGGGCAAGGTTCACCATCTTGTTTGGTTTACCAGAGACTCCAGCGTGTTTGTAATAGTGAGTACAACAGTGCTTTTGGGCCGCACACCGTGCCACACCACACCGACACCCCAGCACGCATCCAATCCCCTGCCTCTTCACCTCCCTCGGGCCCCCGGGACCACTATCCCCCCTACCCACGAAGAGGTCAACACCAACCTGCACAACACCGTCCCCGGGAGCCTAGTCAACGGCAGCGGTGGTGTCCATCCATTCACCACAACCCGTGGGTGGCGTCACAAACTCAAATTCCCTATAAACAACCGCGGCCCCGGCCATGGACCTCCCCATCGAAGTCCCTATGTGTAGCGCCAACGCCCCCTTTCAGAGCGACCTGACCCCTGGGTCCGTGAAGAGCTCAAACCACCCACCGACGAGCACGGATCCGAGCGACTCAGCAGCCGGCCGAGCTCCGGGGCGGTACACATCGACTCTTCTGGCGTCACGAACAGGATTGAACCATCCACTTACAAAGTGGAAGTGCGCCTTGAAGTTCTTCTCAGCGGCGTCCCGCTGAAAAATCTCAGAATCCGCCATATTGTTACTATCCTGTGCCGCGAAGTTTCCCGCCCAAGCCGTCTTCTCCAAGCAAAAGGGTGCGAAAAGAAAAAGCCCCACCCCCTGAGAGCAGAGCGGTGCAGAAAGAAAGGAGAGTGCCCCTAAAAGACCAAGGGGGAACGGATGGAGGACGTCTGCTCCCAAGCCTAATGCCGGCCCTGCGCCGACCGCTGGGGCGGCAGCGCCTGCAGAGAATGTCGCCGGCAAGGAGGAGGCTGCAACTCCCGCTCCGGACGCAGGAGTGGCGGGCCCGGAGGTACCGGTGGTGACTCCCCGTGCAGCAGCTGGGGGTGACCCGCCTGCCGCAGGAAGAGTGTAGGCCCCGGCAGTCCGCCCGGCCGCAATGGGAGCGGTGCCTGTTTCGGAGGTCCCCCAGATCTCCAGCCCAGAGTTGGAGGCAACAGATAGCAGCAGCTCAGGTGAATACACAGTGTCCGCTTACGGAGATGAGGCCCCGCTCGTCATTGGCTTTTTTGGGAACACGATGATGCCGATCTGCAGGTACTGTAGGCAGCTGGGGCACTTTGCAGGCATGTGCCCTGAGAACGTCCATCCATAAGGAGCCCAAGCGCAAGTTAACCTTTTCAGTTCTGACATTTTAAAGATTTACAGTTACAAGTTTTAAAAGACCCGCTTCTGCAAAAACCTCCTGCCTTTGTTGAACGTCCCCATGTTCCCGGGAGACGCTATCCAGCACACGGGTGGAAGGAGGAGGACCCGTCCTAATTGTTGAATGCCGCTGCGGTTGGAGTCCCAGTAGGCGCCATCAGGGGTCAGAGCCCCTGGTGGAGGACGGCAGGGAGTTGTGAGGAGCGAGGACAGTTCCCGTTACAGAGCCTGATTCACCTTACCCGCGCTGCAGGCAGTGGAAGACGGGGTCTTTTTTGACAGTGTCACCGTGAGTAAATGTGGGATTTGGGACCCGGGCTGCCCTGTAGTGGATTTTGGGAAAGTGACTGGAGGAGGCTACGCCGGCAGCAAAGTCCCATTTGTAAATAATCCCTTGACCGGCCTGTCCTGTTTCACGACATCCAGAGAGGCAGACTGGAGGATGAGCCTGTGGGAAAATGATGGCCGAGGCCACATCACCACTGCAACCGGTGGCGATTCTCCGGGTAAGGGGTCCCCTGGACGTGGGCCTCTGAGAGACAAACAGGTGTGAAACCCTGTACCCGTCCCGTAGAACAACACCTAGGCCCGTTCCTGGACTGGGGAAAAGGGGTGCTGCCCATTTCTTAGGGGCAGCATCAAGGCTAGGTTTGTTTGGGTGTGCAAACAGAAGGACCCAGTCCCTTTCCCATATTAATAAAAATGTTTCATTATTGCAACGTTTAAGAATATACCTCTCGTAAAAGGGATGATTCCAAAATATGCTTGAATTGTACAAAAGTTTATTATACTTGTAACATGTTTTAAATATTTTCTAGTTAATGCAACAAAAATAAACTGATGGTGGACGGGCAGCCCGCGGAAGGTCTGCATTAAACCAAGGGCGAATGTGAGGCCCTGGACTAGCCAGGTTGTCACGAGTAGTCCCATACACACACGCCCCCTCCTTAGAAAGGTGACAGCAACCAAACTACAAAACCCTTGTCACCTCCCTCAGGGTTTGATGTTCACACCAGGGGGCAGAGCCAGATGGTTGGTCACGCCCACCGAGGCATTCACAAGCCCTGAGGCGGGAAAAACAGTAGTTGAGCTTTGACAGTGGAGTGGAGTGGAGTGAAGTTTAAGGGCAGACCTGTGTCCAGGTCTGCCATAGTCTACACCAGGTGTCTGGGTTGGAGCCGAGTCATCTCTGGCAAGGAGGCAGACGGTCGTGGCCGCCTGCAGGAGCTGGGATTACAGCCGGTGGAACCGTAGGGACCGGGGACGAGCGGTGGCCCGCTGGCACCAAACCGGGGAACCGATTGGAAACTGGAGCAACAGGAGGAGCCCAACCATTAGGGTAATGCCACCGCCCAGGCATAGAGACCCGAGGGGCCAGCGTCTGCGGGCAAAGAGGGCTCTCCCGGCACATACCAAGCCTGGGAGCAGACTACCGTTGCTCAGGCATAGGAGTCGACGTTTTCTACATAAGAAAGGTGCAGGAGAAAGGCGGAACCACCAACCTAATAAGGGGAAAACTGCAGTCAGCTGCGGGCACCGTTCACCATCTTGTTTGGTTTACCAGAGAATCCAACGTGTTTGTAATAGTAAGTACAAAAGTGCCTTCGGGCCGCGCACCGCGCCGCACCGCACCGACGCCCCAGCACGCATCCAATCCCCCGCCTCTTCACCTCCTTCGGGCCCCCTTTGGGACCATCATCCCCCTTACCCACTTAGGGGTCAACACCAAGCTGCGCAACACCATCCCCGGGAGCCTAGTCAACGGCAGCGGTGGTGTCCATCCATTCACCACAACCCGTGGGTGGTGTCACGAACTCAAATCCCCTACAAACAACCGCAGCCCCGGCCATGGACCTCCCCACCGAAGTCCCTACGTGTAGCGCCAACCCCCCCTTTCAGAGCAAAGTGACCCCTGGGTCCGTGAGGAGCTCGAGCCACCCACCGACGAGCATGGATCCGTGCGGCTCGGCAGCCGGCCGAGCCCCGGGGCGGTACAATAGCACCACAAGCCACAATAAATTTTTTTTGCAATTTTCTGACTTTTTTTTCCAGAACTAAAATAATAAAAAGCTGGACATGTTTGGTATTGCTGTAATTGTACTGATGAGGAGAATCAGATTCAATGGTCATTTTTACCACAAAATGTCCATCATAAAAACAATTCATGAAAAACCATGTCCGAATTGTGCTTTTTTCACAATTTCTCGGAATTTGGAGCTCTTTTCCATTTTACATAGTATGTTATGTGGTAAAATAAATGATGTCATTCAATAGTACATCTTGTTCCACAAAAAAGGCCCCATGTGTCTATGTGGCAGAAAAACAAAAAAAAAATAAAAAATTCAATAATGGAAATTGGCCGTGTTATAAAAAGGAGTTAAGGGCCATTTACAAGCTGCAACATCGCTAACGATATATCATCGGGGTCACGGTGTTTGTGACGCACATCCGGCATCGTTAGTGACATCGCAGCATGTGACACCTATGAGCGACCTTAAACGATCACAAAAGTGACAAAAATCGTTGGTATGTGAGAGGTCGTTCACTTACCAAAAATCGTTGTCTGGTCAGTAGCGATGTTGTTTGTTGTTCCTGCAGCAGCACACATCGCTATGTGTGACACCGCAGGAACAAGGAACATCTCCTTACCTGTGGCCGCCGGTAATGAGGAAGGAAGGAGGTGGGTGGAATGTTAGTTCCGCTCATCTCCACCCCTCCGCTTCTATTGGGCGGCCGCATAGTGACGTCGCGGTGATGCCGAACGAACCACCCCCCTTAGAAAGGAGGCGGTTCCCCGGCAACAGTGATGTCGCTAGGCAGGTAAGTATGTGTGACGGGTGTTAGCGACGTTGTGCGACAAGGGCAGCGATTTGCCTGTGACGTACAACCGACGGGAGTGGGTATGCTCGCTAGCGATATCGATAGCGATATCGCAGCGTGTAAAGTACCCTTTAAAGGGAATCTGTCAGTATGTGTTTGCTAACTCACCTGAGAGCAGCATGATGTAAGTAAAGAGACCCTGAATCCAATGATGTATCACTTAGATAACTGAGTCCAGCCATTTTGACACAATCAGAGCTTTTATATTCAGCAATGCAGCAGAGCTGAAAAACTGTTCCCGCCCACACCAGGCTCTCTATGTACAAAGACTAAAGACAGAGAGGTATTAATCCGAAAGGGAGGGGTCAGATTTGTGTAGTCCGGGTAATGATAATCCCAGGTGATAAAACCTTCACTATAAATGAACAACACCATGCAGGGTAATAATTAACAAATCATCAACCTCTATGTGTCAGCCTCTATCTCCTGCTGTCTTTAGATTACATAGCAAAAACCTGCCAACAGAATCCCTTTAACCCTCAAGGATGATGTTATATGGTCAAATTCTAGTACAGTAAATAATAAGGAAAATATTAAGAGTGATTTTCAGCTGCGGAATACAGCACTATGGCCAATTTTGATATTTTTCTCTTGCACATTGTTACTTTTGATGTAATGCTGAGCTAGCGGAGATTAAAAACAAGACACATATTTTTAGTAACGCACTGCTCATTGGGCCTAAAAAAGATGTAAATTTATTGAAAATATTTTCTTCAAGGAAAAAACTGTCTCATTATGTCACAATACACAAATACATGAAAGTAATAATCTTTTTTTACTAATGTATTAATTTATATGACATTTTTACTAACTATATAATGAAGTCTCTATTGAGGTTTAGGGAAGGAACATGTATTTCTTATTTCTTTAGATACTCTCAGGGTATGTGCGCACGTTGCTTTTTACCTGCTTTTTACCTGCTTTTTTGCTGCTTTTTCAACTGCAGCGTTTAATGCCAAAATGGTTGTGTTCTGCTTTTCAAGCAAAGTCTATGGGAATTTGGGTTTCTTGTTCACACTATGCAGTTCAAACTGCAGCCTTTTTGTTGCAGAACTTTGGTCAAAAACTCAGCTTTGCAGGGCAAAACCCAAATGGCAAAAACAACTGACATGTCAATTGTTTTTGCCACTTTGAATGAGTCGGCTAATCATTGAGGTGCAGTATGGTGCAGCTTCATGTGTTGCATTTGGGCTATTTGGAAGAATACACAGTAGTTAGATAATAAGGACAAACTCAATTATTTTCTGCAGATTTTATTGCAACCATTGCTAACCATTATTTGTCCTTGAATCAATCAGTCATTTTTTGTAGCCTCCTTGATTACAAATTAATGTCTAATTAAAAAAAAAATATAAAACAAAAAATTTGAATATTTTGTTTTAAGAAGGTCAATAGATACATTTCTAAAAACCTAACTTTCATTTTTATAATAATTGCCCCCTTATTAACACAGTCAGCTTTTGTTTTCTTCATTATTTCCCTATCTCCTGAGAGCAATTACTTTTTTTTCGACTATCAAATAGGAGGTCTCTTTTTAGTTGACTTCTTATTTTTTCCATGTAAATCACAGGACCATTACACCAATGTTAAAAAAGGGAAACAATATTCAAAGCATCTTGATTTATTCAGTATTAATTTTGGGCGCCAGAAATACACTCACTTACACACATTGGCTCTACGAATGAGGTTTTTAATTAGTTGTTTGAGGACTGTTCTGTCATGCTGAATGCACTTGGGCAAATCATCAAGATAAGGTACCTACAGATCCCTTTGCAACTGCCGACCAATCACATTCTAGATGTGCTCGATGGGAGACAAGTCTGGAGATGCTGCAGGTCATGGTAACATGCTTCGACCACACATGAGCAGAACACTTCCGGGTTTTTCAATATTTTTGTCGTTGTTTTGTGTGTGCACACAGCATCTGATCACACTTATTTTACCCCCAGTGTGAGCCGTTCAAGCACTGCACACAGCTCACACAGGGCTGAGCATCACTCATACTCAAGCACAGCACTGCTCGTTTGAGTGGCTTGCATTCGTAACTCACTTGAACTTTGAACCCAAACTTTGGGTTTTTTTGGAAGTCGGTTTTCCGAACCTGAACTTTGAATCTCAGGTTCACTTATCTCTAGCCACAATGACCAAATACTTTTGCTGCTTTAATAATTCCTGGTAAGGACAAGAACACATAAATGTATATGGTATATAGTGCTCAGCATAAATCAGTACACCCTGTTTGAAAAGTAGGATGTTAATCAATATTTCACAGAACACAAGAACAATTTCCAAAGTTTTGACAAGACTGAGTTTCATAGAACATTTTAACCCATCACAAGAAAGTATGGATAATCATGAAGCTTTAATTACAAAATATTCTGTTTTATTCAAATTAATTGATGCAAAACTGAATACACACCACATAAAAAAACACTACTTAATGGTATTTTGTATTACCTCAATGATTTTTAGGGAAAGCACCAAGTACTCTAAGTATGGAATGAATAGGCGGTGCTCTGTGCGGCGCTGCTTTGTGTGGTGGGCCGCTCTGCTCTGTGCTGGGGCAGTGGGCGCTGCTCTGTGCCGGTGCTCACTGTAGGTGGTGAGGCACGGGCCATTCTGAAGATGTCAGCGGTGAGGGCTTCAAAGAAATGGTGGCCGGAGTCGGCGAGTGCGCAGATTGAGTTATTGGCTCAATGACAAGCTGAGAGCTCCATCAGTGCATGCGCTCGCTCTGGGTGCTATTATTTGAAACCCTCCCTGCCAAAATCTTCATAATAGCCCATGCCTCACCGCCCACCGCACAGGGCAGCAATGCCCACGGGAGAGAGCAGCGCTGGCCACCGCACAGAGCAGTGCCACACAGAGCAGTGCCGCCCACCACACAGAGCAGCACCGCAAAATGCACAGAGCAGCGCCGCACACAGCAGTGCTCACAACTCCGGCACAGAGCAGCACCCACAGCACAGCACACAGCATGACACCTGTCTCCTGTGACCCCTCTCCACCATCCCCCTGGTAAGCTACATTCAGATTTTACGATGTACCCCTCATTTTTCTCCCAAATTTTTATGAGGAAAAATGCGTCTTATAAACTGAAAAATATGGTAATAGCACAGTATTATGCATGCGCTAAATTCCAATTTGTAATGTTTTATCTTTTTTATGGGCACTTGATGGACATCTCGCAGTCTGTCCGGTAGACTGTTGTAGAAAACAGACAAAAGCAATGCTCTGCTAATAAAAATATATAGTCAAACAGCCTAAAACCCCTTTAACCATTCAAAGGGATAATCCAATTTAAGAATGTTCTGGCAAATTGCTATGGTATGCCTTTACATTCTAATTTGTGACGATCTAAAACCCCCATCACACATAGCAAGATCGCTAGCGAGATCACTGAAACGTCACAGGTTTTGTGATGTATCAGTGACCTCGCCAGCGATATCGCTGTGCGTGACAAGCAGCAGTAAGCGGGCCCCTGCTGCGAGGTCGCTGATTGTTACAAAACGATCAGGACCATATTTCGTTTGTTGGTCTTCCGCTGTGCAGCACGCATCCTCATGTTTGACGGCGAGAGTCCAACGATCTGAATGTGCACGAAGCCGCTGCCTGACAGCCTGTAAGCTGTGGTACACTGGTAACCATGGTACACATCGGGTAACTATGCAAAGCGCTTTGCATAGTTACCCGATGTGTACCCTGGCCAACAAGCACAGCGTCGTTACACGGGTCGCTGGTAGCTGGTGGCTGGTCTCTGCGATGTTCCAGCAATCCCTGCCAGGTCTGCTCGCTGGTGGGATCGCAGGAACATCGCGTGGGACGGGACCCTAACCTATGAATCCCAAAGATCAGACCTTCCACTTCAATCCTGTGAACAAATCCACAGGATCTCATTCAGCATTAATCCCATACATTGGATCTACAAGCAGCTCACTTCACATGGAACTGCAATAGATCTCCATTTAAAAGAATGTGTTGTAGTGTCCTGCTCAACAGGAGCATCATTATGCAGGAAAGATCTGTACTCCATAACTCAATGTAAAGGGAAAATACTTATGTTTTCTGGGCAGCAGGTGTACAGCAGGACAGAGCAGCACCCGCTGCCCCAGTACAGAGCAGCGCCCACAGCCCCAGGATAGAGCAGTGCCCACAGCCCAGGACAGAGCAGTGCCTGCTTCCCCAGGACAGAGCAGCGCCCACAGCCCCAGGACAAAGCAGAACCCGCAGCCCCAGAACAGAGCTGCGCCCACAGCCCCAGGACAGAGCAGTGCCCACTGCCCCAGGACAGAGAAGCATCAGCTGCCCCAGGACAGAGCAGTGCCCACAGCCCCAGGACAGAGCAGTGCCCGCTGCCCCGGGACAGAGAAGCATCAGCTGCCCCAGGACAGAGCAGTGCCCACAGCCCCAGGACAGAGCAGTGGCGACTGCCTCAGGACAGAGCCGTGCCTGATGCACCAGGGCAGAGCAGCACCCGCTGACCCAGGACAGAGCAGCACCCACTACCCCAGGACAGAGCAGCGCCCACAGCCCCAGGACAGAGCAGTGGCCACTGCCTCAGGACAGAGCAGTGCCTGATGCACCAGGGCAGGGCAGCACCTGCTGCCCCAGGACAGAGCAGCACCCGCTGCCCCAGCACAGAGGAGCGCCTGCAGCCCCCAGACAAAGCAGCACCCACAGCCACAGGACAGAGCAGCACCCGCAGCCCTAAGGCTATGTGCGCACAGTGCGTTTTTCGCGGCGTTTTTGCGCGTTTTTCGGGTGCGTTTTTGGCCTCAAAACTGCATGACTTTGCTTCCCCAGCAAAGTCTATGAGTTTTTATTTTTGCTGTCCGCACACAACTGTTTTTTTAAGCTGCGTTTTTGAGCTTGAAAAAAAAAATGGACATGTCAATTCTTTCCTGCGTTTTTCTGTGTTTTCCACCCATGCAATGCATTGGAAAAACGCAGCAAAACGCAGAGGTCAAAAACGCAGCAAAACGCAGCCAAAAACGCACCAAATCGCGGCAAAAACGCATGCGTTTTTTCGACGCAGGTGCGTTTTTGTGCGTTTTTAGCGGCCAAAAACGCAGCGTCAAAAAACGCAGTGTGCGCACATAACCTAAGACAGAGCAGCCCCCAGAGCCCCCAGCACAGCACTGTGGCACACAGTTAGCATCTGGGCCCCCCTCTGCACTGCAAGCAGCATTGCATCACCGTACTCCAGTACCGCCCCTGCCTCCTGTGACCCCGCTCCACCACCACTGTCGGCCCCCTCCACAATAAGACATAATCATATTATAAAATGGACCCCATATCTTTTTTCCCCTTTTTTTCCCTCTAAATTTGGGGTGTGTCTTATAATCTGGTGTGTCTTATAAAACGAAAAATGTGATGTTATTCAATGGAAGCTAATGATGGATGCTTGGGGGGTCACATTTACTTTCATCAGGTGTCATTTTTATGACCAGATTGGAGAAGACTAGTAAAACCCTGGCACTTTGCCAATCAAGAGAGAAGCACTGATCTGATAATAACAATATATAAGTAGGGTACTGTGCTATTTCCTCTAAATAATCATAAAGAGAACAAATCCTGCACCTAGCAAAGATTTCCTATGTAAGTATTGTATTGTAATAGTCTTATATTTCTATATTGTTATTTATATAGGACTATAAATATTCTGCTGTCTACATATCCATCACCATTGTCTGAGCCAACTGGTATTTAAAGAAAGGTACATTTTTTAAAATTCCTACATTTACAGAGTTAAATTATTTTTAACAGCATGAAATATGAAGTATAATAATTAAGATAAACAAGTCTAATTGTATTTTCTGCCTAAACTATTCTATGGTAAATACAGTTACTGCTTTATTACCATTGGTGAGTAATTGAAAGAGGATGCCGCAATTATGGCTTTTATTGCAGGTATACTTTTATGTTTCAAAATGATGCCTTGCTTCTTACAATAATTGACTATGCCATTTGTTGTTTGCGCTGAAGAGTAATAAATCTTTAAGAACATTTTCTCCTAGTATTGCATTCAATTAAAAAAAGGAAAGCAGTCAGAAAGCATATACTTTTCTCATACTAATGGCTTCATTAGCATGACTCAAGTCAAATGAAAAATGCATAGTGCAGATAAAATCAATTCAAGAGTGAAGCACTGCACATGCTGTAATTATCCCTATAGACGCTCGAGATTTATTTATTTTTTTTGCCTGAAAAATGGAAAATTGGCAAGATAGGCAATGACATTTTTTACTTCAAACTTTATTATTTTCAGATAAAGGCTATATTAACTTGAGGACTGTACACTCAATAGTCATATATACAAGGAAAGGGAAAACAAAGAGTCTGGACAAGATAAAAGAAACAAGAATGAAGCATAATGGGTTAATGTCTAACGTAAAAACAAAATTATGCCAATGATGAAACCCATACGTGAGCAATACTTATTAATATTGCATGCAATTAAAATGGGTCTGCGCTCAGTACGAGTAGATGTTAGACTCCTAGACAGGTAATATATTTTATGGTGATCGAAAATGACTTAAAGCCTAAAAATGGAGACTATATAAATAGGTATGTAATGGTGTTAGGAAATGGCCATGCCAATATCTTGGAGGTGGTATGGTATATTTTCATACTTTTTGCTTTGTCATATGGTTGTTGCAGAATGGAAATAGTAATTTAGTTTTCAGATCTTCATCATTTGTTTATTATTGATTTATCAAAAAATATAGTACACGTTATGGTTCCAATGTGCAGAGCATCTTGTGCTCTGTTATGTTCTGCCATGCTCTCCTGCAGAGCCCGATCTGGCCTGTTCCATCATGCAGAGCATTTTGCAGGTTTAGATGCTCTGCTGTTTGTCTTGAGCTCCGGTGGACTGGTTGTTTCTCAGCACTATGTCCTACACTGGTGCTGGGAGGGTCTTTCTGAGATGCTTCGTGTTCCAGATGATTGCTCTGCTTCATTGGGGAGCATGCTTGCCCAGAACGCCATCAGTCATATTTCTTGGCTCACGTTTTTGCACAATTATCTGATCTTGGCTTCTTGACCCAGGACTGTAGTTGATTCTGATCTACCTGCTCTCATGACTTTATCGTTACCCCCTGGCTTCTGACCTCAGACCTTCTCCTGACCACGTCTCCTCCTGCTTCCTATATCCTATATGTACTCTCCTGGTATCCTGACCCTCAGCTTGTATCTTGATATCATCTCTGCCTGCTCCCTGTATCCTGTCGTGTCCTCTTGGTTCCTGATTCTGGCTTGCTTGACTACCTCTCCATTCACATTGCATGTAAGTAGTATCTAGCAGACTAGCACCACCTAGTGACTAGCATCACATTACGCTACATAGTGTTGAGCATCACGGTACATTTATTTTCTGTCCCTAACTTACCTTGACCTTTACATAGGGTCATTTTGTGAAACCTGCTCCATCGTCAATTGTAATACAACTGGAAATATTATTGTAAAAATTTAATACAAATAAACTATACATAATCTTAGTGACATAAATTATAGATAATTATGTAATTAATCCTGCCCAATCAATGCTGTAAAAAAAGGAAAAGAAGATCGGATTGCAGGTTTTTAGTCACCTTGTCTCCTGAAAAATGGAATGAAAAGCAACCAAAAAGTCACATGTACAGCAACATGGTCCTAATAAAAGCCACAAAAAAACAGAAAGTTTATGTCAATAAAAGGAAATACATAAAAAAGTTGTGGCACAAAAAAATAAACTTTTGTTTAAAAGAAAATAAAAACACATCTATTGGCCACAAATAAAACATGAAATAGACTTAATTGATATCACAGTGTACGTAACAATTCAAACCACAACTTTATCATGTTGTTTATCCTGCCCAGTAAAAAAATAAAGAAAACAATGACAGAAGAGCTGATTGATTGTTCATCTCACCTCTTGCCTCACTCTCAAGATAAAACAATAGAACCAAAGACAGCTATAACTCATCCCCCAAAAATGAGGGGGAAGAAATTTTTCAAAGTGATTTGTTACAACAATGGCACCATCTCATTACAATGCTATTGTTGAAAATCAGTGAGCTTATTTTTGCAACTGTTTGTAATAGCAGAATGCATGGCCAGAGATGCTTGATTATATATTCCTGTGGAAATGGGACTGCATAAAAAACCAGAATTTTATGATTAAAGAATCACTCCCATAATTTATGTGATTCTATAAACCTGTGAATATGTTACTGTAGTATAAATATTTTAATATACTCATTGATCATCTTCGGGGTGTGTAGTGCTGGTCCGGTTTTCTCTTGAGTCATTTCATGCAATCCAGACTCTTTAGCTCACACTTCACTTGGGAGCTGGAAGTCGCTTTAAGAGGTCAGTCACATCTGTGTATAAAATCAACGAGTGCAATGTGATAAAAAAAACATCGCATTGCACTCGCACCAATGTTAAACAATAGAGCAGAGAACATTTGTTAGATTTCCCTCTGCAAAATGTGGCGTGCGGGGCAAATTGCAGTATGCTGGTATTGCTTGCGTGCCTCGCCAATACAAGAAAAAGGGTGCGAAAAAAACATGCGGTACATGGACATGCATTTTTAACATGGAGTTTCAAATAATATCAAAAGCTAGATGTAGATAGATAGATAGATAGGTAGATAGATGAATGGATAGATAGATGGATAGCCAATGTATGTAAAGCGCTGTGGAATTAATAGCGCTATATAAATGAATAAAATTATTATTATTATTATTATTATAGATAAATAATTGAATAAATGGATAAATAGATGCGCAGCACATACAGTTGAAATGAGAGGTTTATATACACTCTCTAAAAAGACATCTGCATGTTTTTTCTCACTTTCTGACATGAAATCACAATAAACCTTTGAAGTTATGCAACACTTAGGAACTAAAATTATTTATATTTGCCAAATGCCAGAATAATGAGAGACAGCGAGAGAGAGAGAATGTTTTAATGCATTTTTATTACGTTCAGTCAAAAGTTTACATACATTTTATTAGTATTTGGTACCACTGCTTCTCACAATAGTTGGTAGGAATTTGGGCCCATTCCTCCTGACAGAACTGGTGTAACTGAGCCATGTTTGTAGGTCGCCTTTCTCACACCGGCCTTTTCAGCTTTGCTCATAAATTTTTGAATGAGATTAAGGCTTGGTGATGGCCTCTCCAAAACATTGACTTTGTTATCCTTAAGCCACTTTGTAACCAGTTTGGCTGTATGCTTTGGGTCATTGTCCATTTGAAAGACCCATTTCCGCCCAAGCTTTAAGTTCCTGGCTGATGTCTTGAGATGTTGTTTCATTATTGCTACATAATCTTGTTTCCTCATGATGCCATCTATTTTGTGAAGTGCACCTGTCCCTCCTGCAGCAAAACATGATGCTACCACCCCCGTGTTTCACAGTTGGGATGGTGTTCTTAGGCTTCAAAGCTTCTCCCTTTTACCTTCAAATTGAACGATGGTCATTATGGCCAAATTGTTCAATTTTAATTTTGTAAGACCACAGGACAGGTCTCCAAAAATTAACGTCTTTGTTCCTGTGTGCATTTTCAAACATTAATTTGGCTTTTTTATGTTTTACTTTTGGAGTAATGGCTTCTTCCTGGCAGAGTGACCTTTCAGCCCATGTTGATACAGTACTCATATCACTGTGGATAATGACACAATCTTATCAGCTTCTGCCAGCATTTTGTTTTTGTTCTTGGGTGGATATGCACAAGTCTGACCAAACCACGTTCATCTCTGTTACACAGAATTCATCTCTTTCCTGAGCAGTATGATGGCATTACATTCCCATCTTGCTTGTACTTGCCTATAATTGTTTGCACAGAAGAATGAGGCACCTTCATGTATGTGGAAATTGCACCCAAGGATGAACCAGACTTGTGCAAGTCCAGAATTTTCTTCCTGAGATCTTGGTTGAATTCTTTTGACTTTCCTATGATGCTACACAAAGAAGCAATGTATTTCAGGTGTGCATTAAAATACATCTATAGGTGTGTCGCTAATTAACTCAGATGTTGCCAACAAACCTATCAGAAGCTTCCAAATGCATGACATCATCATATTGGCTGAGGGTGGTGTTTCACTGCTTGTCCCAGCTCAGCATCACTCCTACTTGCGGCGATCTGCATCGAATTAGCAAGCGCTAATGACATGCTGGGCTGTGATGAGCAGTGAAATGCCGCCAACAGCCCAGTCACTCAGGGAGACTGGATCCAGGTTCGGTGATGTTGGGTCAACTGGAAGGTGACATGACATCACCGGATCTCAGAGGTCATGGAGTTCAGGAAGATCACTTCATGGGAATGATTGGACAGCAATAGCACAGCTCAGAGGCAGAATTGGCTGAGCAAGATACTCAGAAAAGCCTTCCCTATTAGTTTTACAGGAATTTGACCACTATTACAGAGTAGTGAATCACCCCTTTAAATCTCATTGACCAAGTGTCTGCCCATTTCGGCATCTTATCCAGATCATTTTCTGATATGTAATATATAAAGCTGAATGTGTGTATGTATGTATGTGTATGTCTGGAATTGGCATCTGTACCGTCGCAGCTACAGCCACAAAATTTTGCACACTCACATGTCTGGACCCCAAGAGCATCATAGGCTATGTTGTGAAGTGAAATTTTAACCCCACGCGTTCCAATTTACCAATCAATTTTGCTCCTATCTACATAATGGGGAAAAAGTGAAACGAAAAGTGTATCCGCACCGTTGCATTTACAATCACGAAATTTTGCACAGACACCTCATGTGACCCAGGGAACATCGTAGACTATGTTTTGACAGGAAAATCTAACCCTGCACTTTGCAGTTACTCTCCAAAAAACATGCCTCCATTAAAGTAAATGGAGCCTGGAACTACAGGTTATTAGTAGGAGCTGTGATTGGTTGCTTTAGGAACAAAAGACATTCATAGTATAAGAAGCTTATATGTGAGGTAATAAGATGTCGGTGGGGAGACGGATAGAGAGAGACAGACAGAGAGACAGACATAGAGACAGACAGAGACAGACAGAGAGACAGACAGAGACAGGCAGAGAGACAGACAGGGAAAAAGACAGAGAGATAGAGACAGACAGGGAAAGAGACAGACAGAGACAAATGGGGAAAGAGACAGACAGAGACAGACGGTGAAAGGGACAGACAGAGACAGATGGGGAAAGAGACAGACAGAGACAGACCTGGAAAGAGACAGACCTGGAAAGAGACAGGCAGGGACAGACATGGAAAGAGACAGACATGTAAAGAAACAGACATGGAAAGAGCCAGTCATGGAAAGAGACAGACCTGGAAAGAGACTGATCTGGAAAGAGACTGACCTGGAAAGAGACTGACCTGGAAAGAGACAAACCTGGAAAGAGACAGACGGGGAAAGAGACAGACCTGGAAAGAGACAGGCGGGGAAACAGACAGATGGGGAAAGAGACAGACAGACAAGCAGACAGGGACAGAGACAGGCAGGCAGGGAAGGAGGAGACAGCCAGAGAGACAGACAAAGATGGATGGGGAAAGACACAGACCTTGAATGAGACAGATGGGGAAAGAGACAGAGAAATAGAGACAGACAAGGAAAGAGACAGACAGAGACAGGCAGACAGGGAAAGAGATAGACAGGAAAAGACACAGACAAAGAGATGGGGAGACAGACGGGGAAAGAGACAGACTTGGGAAAGAGACAGACTTAGAAAGAGACAGATGGGGAAAGAAACAGAGAGATAGAGACAGACAAAAAAAGAGACAGACAGAGACAGGCAGACAGGGAAAGAGACAGACAGGAAAATACACAGACAAAGAGATGGGGAGACAGACTGGGAAAGACCTGGAAAGAGACAGATGGGGAAAGAGACAGACCTGGAAAGAGACAGACCTGGAAAGAGACAGATGGGGCACATTACTTGGCCAATTTAGTTAAATCTGTGTGGAATATCTGTGGTGTTGAAATATATGTTGTGAAATGCTTCTATTAGCTTAGTTTTTGGCTTTTTTATAATTACATTTCTATCTATTTGTTTTGTGGTTTTTGTGTGCATAATAAATTATTGTTAATACATTCTATTTTGTTAACAACAGTTATTAACCCGGGCGAAGCCAGGTAGTACAGCTAGTTGTACTATAAAGGTCAATTTTTAATATCCTATATAGTATGGTGTCATCAGAACAGATTTACTCTCAATCCTATCCACTAGGTCATTAATAGGGCTGAGCGGACCCAGACTGATATAGTCTAGATCCGCACTGTTTCAAAAGTGCCTGGGTGCCGGATCCAAGCCCAGCATTCTGAGTGTACGATCCGGATTTAAGTGAGTGTTTTATACTTACAGAGACTTGTTATTGAGGCAAACTGCTTCCCAGTCACGCATTCACTTTCTGTACTGTGCATAAGGCTCATCGCATACACACAGCCTTCTGTGTTTTACCCCACTCACCGCCCGTCCTTTTATCTTTGATTGATTGAAGTCAGATGCGCCCCCAGCCTGTGACAGCGTCTGCCTGTAGTCATCGCATTCATCGTGGCTCAGTCATTGTCTACACTCACAGCCAGTGGTCATGTTCTATGGCCGCTCTCTGTGAGATGTAGCAGAGCTGGAAACAGTGTGGGATCTCGTGTGGATTACACCAGACCTGGAGGGGTGTGTTGGGGATTAATAAAGTGGGGAAAGAGGGTGTGTTTTTGTATTTTATTCCAAATAAAGGATTTTTTTATACCTGTGATTGGTTGCAGTCAGTTGACACGCTGCCACTAAGTGTGGGTGCGCGTCTAACTGCAACCAATTACATGCGCTGGTGGGTGGGCAAAGCAGTGAAAATTCAATTGTCGGCACCGGAAGGGAAAGCATGACCCAGAAGGAGTGTGCCGCCATGACACAGCCTCGGTGAGTTGACCGCATGCACTCCTACCCCTATCCTTTCCACCAACATTTTTAATTTTCGGATTCTGGTCCCCATAGACTTATATGGGTACTGGATTCTGGAGCGGATCAGGTTTTTTTTTTATTTAGCAAGGACCCGCCGGTCCCGGTTTTTTGTGAGTTCGACCAGCTTTATTCATTAATAAACAAATTAAAAATAATCGGTCCTAGCACAGATCCCTGTGGCACCCCACTGCTTACTATAGCCCATTTAGATGATCTACCATTTATGACGACTCTTTGTTTTCTATTAATGATGGGCAGACCCGGTGTCATGCTGTACAAATGGCTGGTAAGACATAGTAAAGCGTATTCCCCACTAGGTGGCATCAGAGTAGTGAAGGAGAGTCAAAGTAACACTGTAACAGAAAGGAGGCTGAAGTACAGCAGAGTAACTCCAGCAGGCAGTTCACAGGCGAACCACCAGGGTGCAATAGAGTCGTCAAGCAGTCATGGTCTAGCCAGGAAAATCAAGTCACTGCAAAGGGAGGATCAAAATCCGGTCAGAAAACAGAACCGAAGTCGGATGCCGGGAGATCAGGTATGCAGAGGGAAACACAAAGGGCACAGGGAACAGAAGACAAGATCGGTGGGTGAGGAGACACAAACACGGAAGGAGGATTAACCAGGATAGATAAACAAGTGACAGGAATGGGAAGTCAGGGACTGGGACAGACAGATTCACGGGGAAGGATACAGTCAGGGCACGGTAACAAGGAGTCAGATCAATCAGGAAATCTCACCAGAGCCAGTCACAGGCTGCAGAGCAAAAGTATAACCAGCAGAGGAATGCAGGTGCAATGACCAGATATAGTGACTCCTGAAGCCAGAATGAGGCTGATGGGAGTTAACCCCTGACATGACCAAGCTGAGTCTGGGAAACTCTGGAGCGGGGAATATCCCCGAATGTCCTGGATCATGACACCTGGACTGTAAAAGTCTGGATCTGCACAGGTTCAATAAGACACCTTTTTATAAGCCATCATTTGAACCAGCTGACATTTTTTTTCACTAAATATCACGATTGCTTTCTCATTACTTACAGATTTCAGCTGGTTGCATGACTTTTGATGGCTCTTTGCATCCTTCTTTCTTCATGTGTTCAATACTTTTTCCCTGTGTAATTTTTCATTATTACACATACCTTAATTTATAGATACCCATGGTTTGATTTTTTTGCCTGTGTGGATTCTTTGGTTTGTTTGTATGCATGAGCGAAGGCTCACATAGAGTAATCTCCATGCATGAATATAAAACTTATTGATTTATTAATATGCATTAAAATAGGACAAACAACATGCAAATATTGATAAATGTTAAATAATTAGTACTCTCTTCCTAGTAGTGCACCTATATTCATGCACCTTGCCTACCAATGGAGGAGTCACCCTAGAGTTGTGGTGTCTCCATTCAATGGTGGCTCTCCATCTCTGGCCCTAATAAGGCCCTATGGATGACAATGAGACCTCCATCAACTTTCTCTATCATGTGGATCACAGAAGTGGGACATCAGTCTGCGGTCATAATTCTGTATCTACCATATACCATTTCATCAGCCTCCTGATGAACCCGATGGGGGAAATTCATTGAGGCATAGGAGTTTGGAGCTGAAGCTTTTTTCTTTATGCTTCGTCCACTGTCTTAGGTATTAAACACATGTCCTGCACACTTTATGTGGTGCCCAAGGTTTTCCTCTTCACCCAGTTTAACCCAATTTTATGCATGATAAGCTTTAGATATAAAATCACATTTACATTATTTTCCTTTATTTGGGTGTTGTAAAACAGCCACAAATGTAACAGAAAATGTCAAGATCATTTCTGCACAATCCACAGACTGTTCGATTGTTGGTTAACATATTAAACACAGACCTTTTTAACAGAGTTAAACTTGCTGTGACTTGTAAGCCCCTTGAATGACTAAATGCTGCCATCGGTTTTCAGGCTACTTGTATAGCCACAAATGATTTTGGATTCATCCCTCCAAATTTCTTAAAGATTACATGTTACCTTGTAGTCAGCAAAATTGATGTAGACCAATGTAATTACCGTATTTTTCGCTTTATAAGACGCACTTTTGTTCCCCCAAATTTTGGGGGAAAGTAGGGGGTGCGTCTTATAAGCTGAATATACGGGGGGGGGGGGTGGTATATATAAATGTACACTGCAGCGTCCAGGGGAGGTGGGGGCAGCAGCTCTGGAGCACAGGGGAACGCAGCCTTTGATCTCCTGCACCCGCTCATATAATATGCACAGCCGCTGTCCATCTCCAATGGTGCTGAAATCGCACCGCAGTGAGGGGCTGGTGAGCGGTGCATATTATATGAGCCTGCGTCCCAGTGTGATCGCACATGCCCACCCCTGTGTTAGATTTGGCCCCCAGGCTGCTGCTCATTCTAAAATAAAAAATCTTTACTTACCCCTGCAGCGTTTCTCCCCGTGTCCCTGCTTCCAGTGTGATCAGGCAGGCAGAGATCTCAGGCTGCTGTGCCGATCACATGACCGCACTGAGAACCAGGAAGTGGAAGAACAGAAGCACGGAGCCAGACAGGAGGGAGCTCAGCGCTGCAGGAGATAAGGAAAGAGGGTTTTATTTTACTTTGGGCAGCAGCCTAGGGGCCATATCTGACACAGGGGGACTTGTGCGATCTATATTGGCCATGGGCAGCACTATGGGGGCGATATCTGACACAGGGGGACTTGTGCGATCTATATAGGGGCCATGGGCAGCACTATGGGGGCGATATCTGACACAGGGGGACTTGTGCGATCTATAGGGGCCATGGGCAGCACTATGGGGGCGATATCTGACACAGGGGGACTTGTGCGATCTATATAGGGGCCATGGGCAGCACTATGGGGGCGATATCTGACACAGGGGGACTTGTGCGATCTATATAGGGGCCATGGGCAGCACTATGGGGGCGATATCTGACACAGGGGGACTTGTGCGATCTATATAGGGGCCATGGGCAGCACTATGGGGGTGATATCTAACACAGGGGGACTTGTGCGATCTATAGGGGCCATGGGCAGCAGCATGGGGGCGTTATCTAACACGGGAACGTGTGCAATCCATAGGGGACCATAGGCAGCACAGGGGAACGTGTGCCATCACAAGGGGGCTATATTCAATATAAGGGGGCCATATCCAGATTAAGGGGGCTAATTTTAGGATGGGGGGCTATGAGGGACATATACCCTATATGATTTGTTAGAGGGACACTGGCATTATAAGATGGACCCCATTTAACATTAAAAAAAAAAAATTCTCTTTTCCTTCACCAAATTTGGGGGTGCGCCTTATAATCAGGTGTGTCTTATAAAGCGAAAAATACGGTAATTAATATATAATAATTGTAATCGGATACCATCTCCCCCCTGAAATCCATAGCATACAAGATGGGATAACCCACTATAAATTGTATAGGAAAACCATTGCATTGGCACCGGATGGGACGGGAAGCTAGGAGGAGGACACCAGTGGTGCAGAAGAAAAAATAAATAAAGAAATCGACTTGTTCTAAACCAACACATGACTAATAGTAATATATGCACTGTAGACTATAAGTTGTAGTTGGCCCCAGCAGTTACTCGTGTTTTATGGGTTGCATTGATTGTGTTTATAATTCTGCAGGCGATTCTTTCCCAAAATTACCAAACCATTACCACAACATCTAATGTTCGCATTTATTAAAGAGCATAGACCTCTAGATTTTAGTTTTACTCCTCAGAAAGGTTAAAAATGCACCAATTATACAAGATAATACTCCAGATCGTAAAAGTGGGCCAAGAACTGCACACTGAGAATTCAGATTATAGGTAACACAGGCATTGCAGTAGACTCTCTAAGGAACAGCTACAGGAAACCAACCAATCTACTACTCAGCTAAACCTTTTCATGACAAACTTGATTCTAATGTAAACTAGAAATATTGTATTACAAAATAAAAAGATCAGAAGATATGTATTGTAATACGTCAAATTACATTACATAAATAGATACCAATAGTTTCTGAATCCAATTGATGTCCGAGCTAAAAACGCTAATCAGTTGGAAGCATGGGTTCAAAGTACATCAATATTATTTACAAAATATGCAATGGATCCACTTTAAAGCTTTTTCTTCGCATGACAATATTTATCAATAATTCAATTCAACATGTTGCATTTTTCATCTAAAAACTTAGTCTTTGGCAGCGCATCTGTTGTTTCTGTCTTCTGAGTGTTAAAACGAAAAATATCACACTGTAATCAGATTAGAGACTACAAGCTTGATGCTTCCATATGGTTATTATATCTAATAGAAATTGGAATTCGATATTAATGTTCTCTTTTCATTTAGAAAAGAAAACTCTTACACAAGGAAGCAAATATCCATAATAAATCTTTAACAGTCAATAATTTGTTTTTATTTTGTATGCACAAATGAAATGTATTGTGTTTGACAAGTAGAGAATGTGGTAATTTAGGAATATGATATTATATTCATTTTAATAGATGTTTTATTTAAATGTTGCAAACTTAAGAGCAAATTCCAAGTATAAAATTTTATGGTTGTATACTGTCTAACAATATGGTTGGCCAGTGCATGACCATTGGAATTTCTACAAATGCTGGGAACATAGAGGAATCATAGACTGGTATGGTTGGAAGGGACCTCAAGGGCCATTGAGTCCAACTTCCTGCGACTGCAGGCTTCCCTAAATCATCCCAGCTGTATGTTTATCCAGTTTCTGCTTGAAGATTTCCATTGATGGAGAGCTCTCTACCTCCCATGGTCGCCTGTTCCACTCCCTGACTGACCTCACTGCCTCCCATGGTTATCTGTTCCACTCTCTGATTGTCCTCACTGCCTCCCGTAGTAGCCTGTTCCACTCCCTGACTACCCTCAATGTCAGAAAGTTTTTCCTAATGTCTAATCTGAATCTCGTTTTAGTTTCATCCCATTGCTTCTTGTACTTCCTTCTGCTAATGAGAATAGGGTGGTTCCCTCTGCACTGGGACTACCTTTCAGATATTTGTAGACCACTTAGGAGACAATCCCTTGAATGGAACACCTGCCCAGCCAGAACTAAAGCTAGACATTTCTACACCTGGGACAAAGATGGCAATCCCCAACACAAACAAACACAAATGCACACACTCACCTGAATTCATATATACACAGTGCTCACATACACTTAAAGCTTAGTGCATACATATTACACACGCAAGTATAAACATTACACATATAATACAAATATTCATTCAAGTAATTCACACATACAAACTCTTCACACATTAGACACATATACAAAAAATACATATGTACAGTCATATTTTACACATATAGTCACACGCTACTCATACATTCACATTACATATATCAGTAGTGGAATTCCCTAGTAGGGGAATTTGTGGTGAACAGAAAACAGAGCCTCTCTGCAGAGTACTTTCTTCCCTTCCTCTCCAGACTGTCCTGAAAGATCTACTGCTTACACCATGAAACTGCAGTAAGGCTATGTTGACAGAGTGCATATTAAGATACACCATGTTTGCCCCCAAAAAACGCACCAAAAACACACCCGCGGTAACAACGCATAAAAACGTATGCATTTTGGACGTGTTTTTACCTCATTTTGCCCAATGTGTTTTTTAAGTCAAATCTATTGACTGGAAGTGCTCAAAATTGCTGGAACATACAAAAAGAATTGACATGCTGCATCTTAAAAAACACAGCCAAGATGCAGCCAACAGAAGATGCCCAGTGTGGACAGCAAAATAGAAATCTCATAGACTTTCCTGGGGGAAGGAAATGGATGCATTTTGGTGCATCTTTGTGACCTCAAAAATGCACCAAAAACGCAGCAAAAGATGTACTGTGTGATCTTAGCAGTAAGAAACTTTAGTTGCCGTAATACAAGGTGTCACTGACAGAAGACATTGGAAAATTCAGCACTTCCAGTCATCCTCATCCTAAACCCTCTTCACTTACTACTTAGACCCCTTTCACACATCAATTTTTTGCCATCAGTCACAATCCGTTTTCTCAACGGATTCACGGATTGGTCACAGATTGTGGCAAAACTGCTGCGACGGATCCGTTTTTCTACAGATCTGACTAGCTGGGGCTAAATAATACTTGGAGCATGCTCAGTTTAAAAATATGAAATCCGTCGCCGGATTCCGATTCCGTCATTTGACGGATGACGACGGCTCTGCACATAGGCTTCCATTCCACCAAACAATGGACAGTGATGAATCCGTCGCTGTCCGTTTTTTCAAGAAAAAAATTGTTACTGTGGATGTCATCTCTGACCGATGGACAAATATTTTTTGACGGATCCGTCGAACGACGGAGGTAACGTGAGGCCATCCGTCACAATCCAACTCTAATACAAGTCAATGAGAAAAAAACTGATCCAGCGGCATCAGTCGCTGGATACGTTTTTTTTCAAAATTCGACGAATTATGACTGATGGCAAAAAACTGATGTGTTAAGGGGCCTTAAATGCACCCAGGATAAATTCCCTACTTGTGCTTTCTGAAACTAAACTACACTCCTGCTTTTTGTAAAGCTCCTTAATTTTAAATTGAAAAGGTTTAGAAGATTTATCTTTTTAATATACAGCTGCACAGACAAGGAGGAGATACAAGGATTTAAAGAAAACATGCTTCACCCTCTCATCCTTGACTTTTAACTGTGATGAGTGCACTGGCTATGTCCCAGTGCACAGTGGAACCACAACTGGCAAGGACTGGGCTGTGTTCTGTTCACAGCATGTGGCCAGAAGTTCCTTTATCTAGCAAAAAAGGCAACTGAGGGTTCTTCAACCATTTTCCCTCTGTGATTGATTGATTGATTGATTGAATAATTGATTGATTGGTAGCTATTGCATTCAACCATGATCCTACTACATTACTTTCTGTCAACAAAAAAAATAATGTAATTTTTTAAATTATCCATAAGCATTATAACAATCATTAACATGATCTCTGTCATTTCTTCTAAACATGACATCAGCTATTGAACCTATTTTTCTTTGCTTTTTAAACAAGTCCCAAATTCTGTGCTCATTATTTTCTTATTTTTATTACAGCCATTGCTCTATTTTATTGATACAGTTTTAAATCACATGAATTGACACAGGGTTGAATAGTATTCTCAAGTTTCAATATTGCTTTAGGCCTCTGCCACACTCACGTGCCTCTGGTACATGTGTGCCTTTTTTTTCACGAACCAGAGACACGGGCCCACGTGGTCCTATTTATTGTTATTGTTTTGGACACGTAAGTATTCAGGAACGGAACGTGTGTCCGTTCCGTATCTACGTGTGTCCGTTTTTTAAAAACGCTGACATGTTCGTGTTGATCCGGCAGCACGGATGTAGTGTGGATGTGGGCCCGTGTGACACGTGTCAGTGTAAAAATAATAAAAACACATACTCACCTCCACCATACCTGCAGTCTCTGCCGCGGCTGTCCCCTGCATCCGTCTCCCAGTGAATTTGAATAACGCATCTTCTTCACTGGGGGCCGGAAGCAGCATCAGCGGGGCGTAGCTTTTGCCGGACGCTGTCATTCAGCACCACAGACAGCGCCGGATGATGCAGGTAAGGCGGGGCTTTCAGTTCTCCGTGTGTTATTACGTAAAACACACGGAGAACACGTACGTGCCATAAACACGGCACACGGAGACAAAACCACCCCTTTAACACGTATGTGACAAAAACATTACGTTTTGTCACGTAAGTGTGGCAGAGGCCTTAATTAGACACCATGAAAATAAGTAAGTTTGCAATAGACCTGCTTTTTTGTTCATTCATTTTCATTCTCCTTCAATTAAATCTTTAATCTTTTATAGTGTACAGCTTGTATCAATGGAGGTTGACCTAAAGACGAAGGCCAATTGTGCACATTAGTTACAATCTAGTACAAAAGTTAACTCCTAACATATAATCCAAATCTCTCCAGACCATTACTTTGTGTAAAGTAGTTAGCTGCTCACCTCTCTACTTATCCCTCTCATCTTCTGAAGAAAGTCGGTTATAATTCACCAGCCTGCAGCTTCCATAGCAAGACTGCTAATCTCAATTCTCTAGTCTACTCTGCTCTTGCTGTCAGGAGGTGTCCTTTTTTTCCAATGCATATTATAACTATGGGTAAATATAGTGATATCAGTGCACATACTCCAAAATAAACCAATGACAGAATGTGTTAGAGTAGAACTTGTGCTGAACTTTCTTGTTCTACTAATACGGCAGTTCTACTTTTCACCAGAACTCTCAGTCAAGGAGGAGCGCCCACCCTGCCAGAAACCCAGAAGTAAGCAGACTGAATAGCTCTGAGTTGCTCAAAAGACATCTTGAAAATATCCCTTTAACCCTAGAACGAATACCTGGGGCCTCCCAGGCCTGCTAAGTCACTTGTTTTCCATGGTAGATTTCAATGGTTATGCGTGCTAGGGTTAATTGGCTAATAGGTTTAAGATTGCAAGTGATTTCCTGCAATTAGACATACAGTTATGTGTCATTGATGGCACAGTGCTCTCTCTCACTGCAGTGGATACCACTTATCCACTGCAGTGCTACTATCTGAATTAAGGAAGTTTCTTTCTGGTAATCTGTTTACTGATGAAGGTGAAAACTTGATTTTTTTTGGTGAATAACTCTTTAAAGAGACAGGTTGATTCTCCTATTTTTTAACAATTACAGTATCATACAGTACATGAAACAAAAAAAACTGTGTACATATATACATGAAAACACAAACACACAAACTTACAAACAATCACACAAACACATATGCACATATGTACATACATATATACACACACACACACACACACACACACGCACATTCATACAGTAATCTTTTATGATAGAAATATTATTCAGTCCCTTTACCCAGCAGATCGTTTATGTAGCCCATGCCAGGCTATACATAAAGCTGGTCGGCCACATAGTTCAAAAATTGTCTTAAAAGGGGCAGCAGAAACCACTGTTGAGGCAGGGAACACAGCACAGACAGGAGTGATAAAAGGTCTCTGCTCCTGCTGTGCTGTGAGCCCCGCTTCCCCTTCTTAAACTCTTTGACATGATGCTGCTGGGATTCGAAGAGTTACAAGGGAATAGTACAAGAAGCAGAAGACAAATTGTAAGTCATTCTGCTCCTCCCCTACAGTGGGGAAAAAAGTATTTTTTCCAGATCTCAACTCCATAGAAAACCTTTGGAGAGAGTTGAAAGTTTGCATTGCCCAGCGATAGGCCCAAAACATCACTGTTCTAGAGGAGATCTGCATGGAGGAATGGGCCAACACACCCCCAACATTGTGTGCCAACCTTATGAAGACTTACAGAAAACATTTGACCTCTGCCATTGATTACAAAGGATATATAACAAAATATTGAGATGGACTTTTGTTATTGACCAAATACTTATTTTCCACCATAATTTGCAAAAAAAAATCTTGCCAAATTAGACAAGGTGATTTTCTGGATTTGTTTTCTCATTTTGTCTCTCATAGTTGTGGTCTACCTATGATGTCAATTACAGGCCTCTCTCATATTTTTAAGTGGGAGAACTTGTGCAACTTGTGGCTGACTAAATACTTTTTTTCCCCACTGTAATATTGTCTTTTATATGCTGTGACGCTGGACCCCATGACTTTACAGATGAGCACTCATTATTGGGGAGTCCTATGCAAGAGGACAGAGACACCAATCAGTGAGCACTCTCATCAGTGTGATGGGGTATGTATGCTATTCAAGGCATGGGGAAATGAAAAGTATCTTTAAAAAAATTTTATACCAAAAATTCCCACCAGTTGAAAAAGTGACACTGTACAATGAGCCCAAAAACCGTGTGCCTATAATTGAAGATGTGACAATTGTTTGACAGAATAGAATAACTGTTCAATATGGCCGCCATCATGCATCGTGATCATGTTCATCATATGCAGAACATGCTCGACGCTTGCATGTAACATGTCTGGTGTGATGTTGCGCAGTTCCAAAATGATGCGGTCTTTGAGGTCAGCCAGGTTGTCGGCATTTCCCCAATAAATACGCTCTTTTAAGTATCCCCACAACCAGAACTCACAAGGAGTGAGTGGAGTGGATTTGTCATCGACAAATGTGCACGCAGAATGCTCTTCACACAATTTGTGATGTGAGGAGGTGCTCCATCATGCAGGAAGGTGGTTGTCTGAAGACACTGCCGCTGTTGGAGTTGCGGAACGACCACTGTTTTCAGCATTGTCTGGTATCTCACTGCTGTCACTGAACAGGTAGCAACCCCACTTGACCTCATTAATTAACCTTACGTAGGGGTGCTATGGTGTCCTAACAGATTGTGCTCTGATGTGTTTCATTAGGACACTGTAGCACTCCTGTCATTTCACACACTGAAGTGTTTTTAACCTATGTGGGCAACACACTGCAACTATTATTGGTGTTATATCTCCAAATCCTTTTAAGAATCATTAAAAGTACTCTTTAACATACATACTTATTTTCTGCATTATGTGCAATTTGATAGTTCCTATTACCCTATAGGCACCCTTACATATATGAGGCTACTTACATATATGGTCTCCAACTGTATGTGTACTTAAGGCAGTGGCATAGCAAAGGGGGAGTGGAGGGGGCTGTACACCCTGGGCGGCTGCATTTTGGGGGTAAAAAATAAAAAAAAAAAGCTTATAAAAAAAGGCCATCTGCAGCTGCATTCCTGAACATCTTTAACCCCTTAACGACCCATGACGTACTGGGTACGCCATGGTGACATGGTACTTAATGACCCATGACGTACCCAGTATGTCATGGTGAAATCGCAACCACGGTGGCTGCGATCGGTGTGCAAAAACCTAAGATTCGGGCAGGAGGGGACCTCTGCCTGACCTCAGGAGGGATGGTGTCTCGCCCGGACCTACGGAGTCTGTGATTGGCTGATGAACGCCGCTCAGCCAATCACAGCCACTGTGATATTTCAGCCATTGAAAATGGCTCAAACATTGAAATCGAGCCATGATCAGTGCAGCTATAACACTGATCATTGGCTGGAGCTGGGTGAACTTTGTTTCACCTGCCCCGAGCTCTGATTGGAGAGATCGGCCTTGTGACCGATCTCTCCAATCACCATGGATCTGGGGCCGGTGACCTGTAGGTGACCACTCCCCTCAGCTTCACTCCTCCATCTGCCACCGCTCACCCCATCAGCCGCTGCCCGCCTTCATCCGCCACCGCGCTCCCCATCAGCCGCTGCCCCCCTTCATCCGCTACCGATCTCTCCATCAGCCGCTGCCCCCCTCCATCCGCCACCATTCTCCCCATTAGCTGCTGCACCCTCCCCGATCTGCTGCCCACTCTCTCCCACCTCTCACGCTCCTGCATCTGCTGCCTCTTCCCCCACCTCTCACCCTCCTGCATCTGCTGCCCCTCCCCCACCTCTCACCTTCCTCCATCTGCTGCCTCCTCCATCTTCTGTGATCCTGCTGTCTAGATCCACCATGTAAGGTAGCTATCCCCAATCTCACCTTCCCCCCTCCCCCCTCACCCTTTGCCAACGGAGGGGGGTGGCAAATTTGACGACCGCCTCGGGCTGCAAAAGCAGTTGCTATGCCACTGACGTAAGGAGCGCGGTATTGTTAATTTTTCCTGTATATCCTATTGTTTTCTAATCAATTGGCTGTGACACAAGGACAATCTATACCTGCAGCCCTAAGGGCTGGTTCACACTAAGCAACAGCGACAACGAGGTCGCTGTTACGTCACCATTTTCTGTGACATAACAGCAACCTTGTAAGTCGCTGTTATGATCGCTGCTTAGCTGTCAAACACAGCAGCCGAAGCAGCGATCATAACCGCGAGAGCAGGGAGCCGCGCACACTGCTTAGCGCTGGCTCCTTGCTCTCCTAGCTACAGTACACATCGAGTTAATTAACCCGATGTGTACTGCAGCTACATGTGCAGAGAGCCGGAACCGGCAGCACAGGCAGCGTGAGAGCTGCGGAGGCTGGTAACTAAGGTAAATATCGGGTAACCACCTTGGTTACCCGATGTTTACCCTGGTTACAGCTTACCGCAGCTGCCAGATGCCGGCTCCTGCTCCCTGCTCGCTTCATTTCGTCGCTCTCTCGCTGTCACACACAGCGATCTGTGTGTCACAGCGGGAGAGCGCCTTTGAAGAGAACCAGGGCTGTGTGTAACGAGCAGCGATCTCGTAGCAGGGGCCAGATCACTGCTCAGTGTCACACACAGCGAGATCGCTAATGAGGTCACTGTTGCGTCACCAAAACCGTGCCATAGCAGCGATTTGGTAGCAATCTCGCCTTGTGTGAAGCACCCCTAACAGAAGTTTAAAAGACAATATCTATTGTCCTTTGCCTCTACTTCTGGTCTTGATGTATTCAGTATTTTTTGTATTTTCATTTCATAGTAGTAAAAGTATTTGACTTTACAAAGTGAGAGAAAATCGATGCATCAATCACAGGTTCTCCCATCTAAGAAAAATTTTTTCCCATTGTAACTTTTATTGTAAATATATTCCAATTAGATCCATGTAAAATATAAATACTGTATATTATATGGATCCCAAAAATATCTATCTGATGTAATTATGTTTTTTAAACTGTATCTGCTCTCACGGACTGATTAATCTCCTTATAAACACAGTATGGCTCCATCCTTTTACACATCAGAATGATTAAAGTCTTATACTGGAAATATTATTTGTCTTTTTGTATTAGTAGCCCTCTATTATTTCATGTACGGATTACTACTCCACACTGATACATTTTTCACTACTTGAGCGGTTATTTCTTTCCCCTTTTCTATTCATGTGTGGTATTAACCTTTTCCTATCCAATACAATTTCCTGTTTCGCCCATTGAAAACCTATTATAGGTCGTCATCAGTTATATTTATTCCAGTGATCAGTAGTGAAAACGGAACCTGCTCAAACCCATTGGCAGAAGACGACATTCGTTGCGTATATATTGATGTCCCCTGCCAGGGGACAAAGGAGCTTAACGGATTATTTTGAATGTCTTCCCCGGGGGGAAATCAGGATAGGAATATGTTAATTGTATGCAATTTCAGTTTTGGAAATATTATTAATACTTGTATACAATAGTATGGAATATAATATAGACAATGATCATCAATCAGTACAGTGCACTTTTCTCGCATTCCTTGAGCTTTATACAATATTTTCTGTTTACTTCACATCAGAACTATTTTAATTTTCAAATAAATGTGATAATTTTGCATGTAGGGCACATACATTCTGCAGCCTCTGAAATCCTTTTTTCCACCTTCTATGCTTTAGAAAAGCTGATTATTCAACATCTGTGATCCTGCATGCCTATAGAAAGCATTTCTGTTGTTTGGTTCTGGTCTTAAATAGATAGGTTACGGACTTTCATCCTGAGGTTGCATTATCATGGTGTCACTTACTTTGTCATGGTAGTCATATGAGAAACTCATCAGCCCGATCTTAGCTTTGCATCTGCTGCTTGCACAAATGTTGCTACTGTGGCTTACTGTACACTGCGGCATAATGTATGCAATTGCACTACATTAGATTCTTTGTGTGCATTGGAGACTGTTATACTTGTTGTGATGACTTTATGGAAAGATTAAAGATTTTTGTGCACTGCTCAGCTACATGCTGGGATATTTGCAGCTTTTTATAAAGGATTGCTTAAACGTCTCTAGTTAGGAGTGTAAAAATGGAGCAAATCAAAGTCACAACTCATCTTTGCAAACCATTTTTCAAAATTTTAAAAGAAATGTATCAACTATGTGACTTTGCAAAGATTGAGCTATTATTAAAGCAAAATTAGTTAAAAAAAGTTATCCTCTAAACATAGTGTAGAGGATAACTTGTGGATTGATGGTAGTACGACTGCTCGGACCGCAAGCATTCCCAAGATCATAACTCTTGAACCCTTTAAGAACAATGCACTGCAGCCCCATTCTGAATTTAGCACAGATGTGCATGCGCAGCCTTTGCTTCTTTCATTGTCCATGGGATTGTCTAGTATAGCATTTGGCAGCTCAATAGATAAACAATTGGGTGAAAGTTGAGTATGTACGCATCCGCTCCACTCAAGACAGGGATAGAGAACCTTATTTTGTTGATCTCAGGATCACTAAGGGTTTCAGGCAGTAAGATTCCCAGTGATCAGTACGTTATCCTCTATCCTGTGGATAGAGGATAACTGGTTTTATTGAGAATAAAACTTTAAGAGCAAAAAAACACTGTGATGTATTTGTAAAATAAAACAACAGAAAGAGGATGGCTCCTCAGGTTATGCATATCAACAAATTAATATACAAAGAAGAGGTACTAAACAAGGGGGTACTCACCTTTTGACTCTTATTAAATACATCTCAGCCTGTTACAGGTCAAAAAGAAACATGGTGATTGCTGATGCCTGGGATTTTTTGCTGCGTCCTCCTTTCTCCAAATAAGTTTCTGATTGTTCTCGAAACAAGAGTAGGTATACAAGTGCATCTCAAAAAATTAGAATATCATCAAAAAGTTAATTTATTTCAATAATTTAATACAAAAAGGGAAACACAAATTATATAGAGTCATTACACACAGAGTGATCTATTTCAAGTGTTTATTCCTGTTAATGTTGATGATTATGGCTTACAGTCAATGAAACCCCAAAAGTAATTATCTCAGAAAATTAGAATAATTACCACAAAACACCTGCAAAGGCTTCCTAAGCATTTAAAATGGTCCCTTAGTCTGGTTCAGAAAACTACACAATCATGGAGAATACTGCTAACTTGACAGATGTCCAGAAGGCAGTCATTGCCGTACTCCACATTGAGGGTAAGCCACAAAAGGTCATTGTGAGATCTACAGGGAGGGAAAACAGTACACCTCTCGGAACAGTGTCTGGGAGGCTGTGGTGGCTGCTGCACACAATGTTGATTGTAAACAGATCAAGCAACTGACAGAATCTATGGATGGTAGGCTGTTGAGTGTCATCATAAAGAAAGGTGGCTATATTGGTCTCTAATTTTTTGGGGGTTTTGTTTTTGCATGCCAGAAATGTTTATTTCTATATTTTGTGCAGTTATATTGGTTTACCTGGTGAAAATAAACAAGTGAGATGGGAATATATTTCGTTTTCATTAAGTTGCCTAATAATTCTGCACAGTAATAATTACCTTCACAAACAGATATCCTCCTAAGATAGCCAAATCTAAAAAAAAAACCACTCCAACTTCCAAAAATATTAAGCTTTGATATTTATGAGTCTTTTGGGTTGATTGAGAACATAGTTGTTGATCAATAAAAAAAAATCCTCTAAAATACAACTTGCCTAATAATTCTGCACATGGCGTAAATGTCGCATTCCTTGTGTAAAACCATTCATGAACCAATAGACAATGCCAGAAGCGTCACTCAGTGGTCCTAGGTGTTGTTTTCAGATGAAAGTAAATTTTGCATTTCATTTTGAAATCAAGGTCCCAGAATCTGGAGGAAGAGTGGAGAGGCCACAATCCAAGCTGCTTGAGGTCTGGTGTGACGTTTCCACAATCAGTGATGGTTTGGGGAGCCGTGTCATCTGCTGCGTAGGTCCACTGTCTTTTATCAAGACCAAAGTCAGCAAAGCCATCTACCAGGAAATTTTAGAGCATTTCATCCTTTCCTCTGCCGACAAGCTTTTTGGAGTCGGCAATTTCATTTTCCAGTATGACTTGGCACCTGTCCACTCTGTCAAAAGTACCAATACCTGCTTTAATAACCACAGTATTACTGTGGTTGATTGGCCAGCAAACTCACTTGACCTAAACCCCATAGAGTATCTATGGTGTTATGGAGAATCAAGAGGAAGATGAGAAGCACCAGACTCGACAATGCAGATGACCTGAAGGCTGCTATCAAAGCAACTTGGGCTTCCATAACACCTGAGCACATTTACTGTCAAAACATTTCAGTAGGCCAACATTTCTGAGTTTTAAATAATTTTTTCAGTTGATCTTATTTAATATTCTAATTTTCTGAGTTAATGACTTTTGGGTTTTCATTGGTTGTAAGCCATAATCATCAACATTAAGAGAAATAAATACTCGAAATAGATCACTCTGTGTGTAAGGACTCTATATAATTTAAAGTGCCTTGCAAAAGTATTCGGCCCCCTTGAATTTTTCAACCTTCTCCCACATTTCAGGCTTCAAACAGAAAGATACAAATTTTAATGTTATTGTGAAAAATCAACAACAAGTGGGACACAATGGTGAAGTTGAACGAAATGTATTGCTTATTTTAAAATTTTTTAATAAATAAATAACTGAAAATTGGGGCGTGCAATATTATTCGGCCCCTTTAAGTTAATACTTTGTAGCTCCACCTTTTGCTGCGATTACAGCTGCAAGTCGCTTGGGGTATGTCTCTATCAGTTTTGCACATTGAGAGACTGAAATTCTTGCTCATTCTTCCTTTCCAAACAGCTCAAGCTTAGTAAGATTGGATGGAGAGCATTTGTGAACAGCGGTTTTCAGCTCTTTCCACAGATTCTCGATTGGATTCAGGTCTGGACTTTGACTTGGCCATTATAACACCTGGATACGTTTATGTGTGAACTATTCAATTGTAGATTTTGCTTTGTTTGGGATCATTGTCTTGTTGGAAATCAAACCTATATCCCAGTCTCAGGTCTTTTGCAAACTCCAACAGGTTTTCTTCAAATGGTCCTGTATTTGGCTCCATCCATCTTCCCATAAATTTTAACCATCTTCCCTGTCCCTGCTGAAGAAAAGCAGGTGAAAATCATGACACTACCCCCACCATGTTTGACAGTAGGGATGGTGTGTTCAAGGTGATGAGCTGTGTTGCTTTTACGCCAAACATATCGTTTGGCATTGTGCCCAAATAGTTTGATTTTGGTTTCATCTGACCAGAGCACTGTCTTCCACATATTTGGTGTGTCTCCCTGGTGGCTTGTTATGAATATCTTTGAGAAATAGCTTATTTTTGCCACTCTTCCATAAAAGCCAGATTTGTGCAGTATACGACTGATTGTTGTCCTATTGTGCAGTTCATCCAGAGTAATCATTGGCCTCTTGGCTGCATCTCTGATCAGTCTTTACCTTGTTTGAGATGAAAGTTTGGATGCACGGCCGGGTCTTGGTAGATTTGCAGTGGTATGATACTCCTTCCATTTCAATATGATCACTTGCACAGTGCTCCTTGGGATGTTTAAAGTTTTGGAAATCTTTTTGTACCCACATCAATTACATCACCTGGGGAATGATAGACTGCCGAGACCCTCACACTCCGACACGTGTTTCGCACTAGCTTTTTCGAGGAGCGTGTCTATCATTCCCCAGGTGATGTAATTGAATTTCCATCTTATTGTCCCATTTGCCTTCTTATATTGTGAATGGTTGAATGACCTGTGCGCCTCTGTGTTATCTGTGTTTTTCACTATTCTATCAGCGTTTATGCCTGGGTTCCTGTGGTGGGAACCTTATATCCATACACCTCTCTATCCCTACCTATGGGTATGTAATTTTGGATGGGGTATTAATTAGTAATGATGAATTAGTGTGGAATATATTATATTATCATTAGCACAGATAGAATTACTGAGTCGCACCTGTCTTTAACGATTGATTATTTTTCTGGCTTAGGTCTAATATACATTCACCTGGTGTTTTTGATATGTATTTTGTAAAATTCTAAAAAAGTCCTGGTTTATTCATAAGGACTGAATATATTAACTGTCTGCGTCTCTCTATTTATTGCCGATACCTTGTATGCTATATTTTAGTGTTTTATTGGAAAATGAATAAAGATTGATTTTTTAGTATCCTGGTCACTCCTTTAATTGGCCATTTACTGATGTCCAAGTTGTGTTTAAATTATACTTTCTAATGCATAGTAGCATTTTTTTACTTTTGGATTTTTTGGGGAGCTGTTATGTTGTTGTATTAGCTTTTGTGCAGGAAATCACTGGCTTCCAGCATCCCATAAATATTTGCTGCAATTTGATTAAGAAAAATTAGTGCACCTTTTCTTAAATTTTATTATCTCTTTTGAAAACATTATTAGAGTTGAGCGCGGTTCGCGGTTCGAGGTTCTCCAGTTCGCGGCTCGAGTGATTTTGGGGGCTGTTCTAGATCGAACTAGAACTCGAGCTTTTTGCTAAAGCTCGATAGTTCTAGATACGTTCGAGAACGGTTCTAGCAGCAATAAGACCAGCTAATTACTAGCTGGCTTTCCGCTGTAATAGTGTAAGTCACTCTGTGACTCACACTATTATGAAATTTCAGTGTATAGTGTGCGGGAACAGCGCATTCAGATCACTGCTGTATGGATAATGGCGATCGCCATTTTTTTTTTCCTTGTCTTCCTTCCCTAAGCGCGCGCGTGTAGTGGGGCGGGCCAGCATATCAGCCAATCCCAGACACACACACAGCTAAGTGGACTTTTAGCCAGAGAAGCAACGGCATGTGTGATAGGATGTTTATGTCACATGTCCCTGCATTATAAAAACGGACATTTTCCTCCAGCACGCCATTATCTGCCTTCTGTGTCCTTGGTGTTAGTCACCGCTGGCGCAGCTCCTATCTCCGATACTGCTGTGTACGCTCTATACACAGCGCTGTACAGAATAGGGATAGAAGTTTCTATCAGTCCTTTTAAGGTCTAATACCGGCAGGGTCAGAGCCATAGGTGACAGGTCCGTGAAAACAGATTTTAACAGCTACACAAGATGACAGCGTCTGTGTAGCTAAGATCAGGGATTTCCTCGCTGCATTTCTCCATTAGGAAGGATAGAAAGGGAGGCTTCCTTTCCTCTACTCAGACCCACAACCCTGCCACTGTACCTTCCTGCCCTTTGCACACTCAAACTCATTGTTACTAAGATATTATACTAGCAAACACTGAGGAAACTTAGTAACATCCTAAACGTGGGTGTTGGACTTCTGTATTGTCCCACTAGTGCAAAGATATTTGCAGCACGTCTGCCTGCATTGCACACTCAAACTCATTGTTACTAAGCCATTATACTAGCAAACACTGAGTGAACCCAGTGGCATCATAAAAGTGGCTGTTGGACTTCTGTATTGTCCCACTAGTGCAAAGATATTTGCAGCACGTCTACCTGCATTGCACACTCAAACTCATTGTTACTAAGTCATTATACTAGCAAACACTGAGTGAACTTAGTGGCATCCTAAACGTGGCTGTTGGACTTCTGTATTGTCCCACTAGTGCAAAGATATTTGCAGCACGTCTGCCTGCATTGCACACTCAAACTCATTGTTACTAAGCCATTACACTAGCAAACACTGAGTGAACTTAGTGGCATCCTAAACGTGGCTGTTGGACTTCTGTATTGTCCCACTAGTGCAAAGATATTTGCAGCACGTCTGCCTGCATTGCACACTCAAACTCATTGCTACTAAGCCATTATACTAGCAAACACTGAGTGAACTTAGTGGCATCCTAAAAGTGGCTGTTGGACTTCTGTATTGTCCCACTAGTGCAAAGATATTTGCAGCACGTCTGCCTGCATTGCACACTCAAACTCATTGTTACTAAGCCATTATACTAGCAAACACTGAGGAAACTAAGTGGCATCCTAAACGTGGCTGTTGGACTTCTGTATTGTCCCACTAGTGCAAAGATATTTGAAGCACGTCTACCTGCATTGCACACTCAAACTCATTGTTACTTAGCCATTATAATAGCAAACACTGAGTGAACTTAGTGGCATCCTAAACGTGGCTGTTGGACTTCTGTATTGTCCCACTAGTGCAAAGATATTTTCAGCACGTCTACCTGCATTGCACACTCAAACTCATTGTTACTAAGCCATTATACTAGCAAACACTGAGTGAACTTAGTGGCATCCTAAACGTGGCTGTTGGACTTCTGTATTGTCCCACTAGTGCAAAGATATTTGCAGCACGTCTACCTGCATTGCACACTCAAACTCATTGTTACTAAGCCACTATATTAGAAAACACTGAGTGAACTTAGTGGCATCCTAAAAGTGGCTGTTGGACTTCTGTATTGTCCCACTAGTGCAAAGATATTTGCAGCACGTCTACCTGCATTGCACACTCAAACTCATTGTTACTAAGCCATTATACTAGCACACACTGAGTGAACTTAATGGCATCCTAAAACTGGCTGTTGGACTTCTGTATTGTCCCACTGGTGCAAAGATATTTGCAGCACGTCTGCCTGCATTGCACACTCAAACTCATTGTTACTAAGCCATTATACTAGCAAACACTGAGTGAACTTAGTGGCATCCTAAATGTGGCTGTTGGACTTCTGTATTGTCCCACTAGTGCAAAGATATTTGCAGCACGTCTACCTGCATTGCACACTCAAACTCATTGTTACTAAGCCATTATACTAGCAAACACTAAGTTAACTTAGTGGAATCCTAATCGTGGCTGTTGGACTTCTGTATTGTCCCACTAGTGCAAAGATATTTGCAGCACGTCTACCTGCATTGCACACTCAAACTCATTGTTACTAAGCCATTATACTAGCAAACACTGAGTGAACTTAGTGGCATCCTAAAAGTGGCTGTTGGACTTCTGTATTGTCCCACTAGTGCAAAGATATTTGCAGCACGTCTACCTGCATTGCACACTCAAACTCATTGTTACTAAGCCATTATACTAGCAAACACTGAGGGAACTTAGTGGCATCCTAAAACTGGCTGTTGGACTTCTGTATTGTCCCACTAGTGCAAAGATATTTGCAGCACGTCTGCCTGCATTGCACACTCAAACTCATTGTTACTAAGCCATTATACTAGCAAACACTGAGGAAACTTAGTAACATCCTAAACGTGGCTGTTGGACTTCTGTATTGTCCCACTAGTGCAAAGATATTTGCAGCACGTCTACCTGCATTGCACACTCAAACTCATTGTTACTAAGCCATTATACTAGCAAACACTGAGTGAACTTAGTTGCATCCTAAAAGTGGCTGTTGGACTTCTGTATTGTCCCACTAGTGCAAAGATATTTGCAGCACGTCTGCCTGCATTGCACACTCAAACTCATTGTTACTAAGCCATTATACTAGCAAACACTAAGTGAACCCAGTGGCATCATAAAAGTGGCTGTTGGACTTCTGTATTGTCCCACTTATGCAAAGATATTTGCAGCACGTCTACCTGCATTGCACACTCAAACTCATTGTTACTAAGTCATTATACTAGCAAACACTGAGTGAACTTAGTGGCATCCTAAACGTGGCTGTTGGACTTCTGTATTGTCCCACTAGTGCAAAGATATTTGCAGCACGTCTGCCTGCATTGCACACTCAAACTCATTGTTACTAAGCCATTACACTAGCAAACACTGAGTGAACTTAGTGGCATCCTAAACGTGGCTGTTGGACTTCTGTATTGTCCCACTAGTGCAAAGATATTTGCAGCACGTCTGCCTGCATTGCACACTCAAACTCATTGCTACTAAGCCATTATACTAGCAAACACTGAGTGAACTTAGTGGCATCCTAAAAGTGGCTGTTGGACTTCTGTATTGTCCCACTAGTGCAAAGATATTTGCAGCACGTCTGCCTGCATTGCACACTCAAACTCATTGTTACTAAGCCATTATACTAGCAAACACTGAGGAAACTAAGTGGCATCCTAAACGTGGCTGTTGGACTTCTGTATTGTCCCACTAGTGCAAAGATATTTGAAGCACGTCTACCTGCATTGCACACTCAAACTCATTGTTACTTAGCCATTATAATAGCAAACACTGAGTGAACTTAGTGGCATCCTAAAAGTGGCTGTTGGACTTCTGTATTGTCCCACTAGTGCAAAGATATTTGCAGCATGTCTACCTGCATTGCACACTCAAACTCATTGTTACTAAGCCATTATACTAGCACACACTGAGTGAACTTAATGGCATCCTAAAACTGGCTGTTGGACTTCTGTATTGTCCCACTGGTGCAAAGATATTTGCAGCACGTCTGCCTGCATTGCACACTCAAACTCATTGTTACTAAGCCATTATACTAGCAAACACTGAGTGAACTTAGTGGCATCCTAAATGTGGCTGTTGGACTTCTGTATTGTCCCACTAGTGCAAAGATATTTGCAGCACGTCTACCTGCATTGCACACTCAAACTCATTGTTACTAAGCCATTATACTAGCAAACACTAAGTTAACTTAGTGGAATCCTAATCGTGGCTGTTGGACTTCTGTATTGTCCCACTAGTGCAAAGATATTTGCAGCACGTCTACCTGCATTGCACACTCAAACTCATTGTTACTAAGCCATTATACTAGCAAACACTGAGTGAACTTAGTGGCATCCTAAAAGTGGCTGTTGGACTTCTGTATTGTCCCACTAGTGCAAAGATATTTGCAGCACGTCTACCTGCATTGCACACTCAAACTCATTGTTACTAAGCCATTATACTAGCAAACACTGAGTGAACTTAGTGGCATCCTAAAACTGGCTGTTGGACTTCTGTATTGTCCCACTAGTGCAAAGATATTTGCAGCACGTCTGCCTGCATTGCACACTCAAACTCATTGTTACTAAGCCATTATACTAGCAAACACTGAGGAAACTTAGTAACATCCTAAACGTGGCTGTTGGACTTCTGTATTGTCCCACTAGTGCAAAGATATTTGCAGCACGTCTACCTGCATTGCACACTCAAACTCATTGTTACTAAGCCATTATACTAGCAAACACTGAGTGAACTTAGTTGCATCCTAAAAGTGGCTGTTGGACTTCTGTATTGTCCCACTAGTGCAAAGATATTTGCAGCACGTCTGCCTGCATTGCACACTCAAACTCATTGTTACTAAGCCATTATACTAGCAAACACTGAGTGAACCCAGTGGCATCATAAAAGTGGCTGTTGGACTTCTGTATTGTCCCACTAGTGCAAAGATATTTGCAGCACGTCTACCTGCATTGCACACTCAAACTCATTGTTACTAAGTCATTATACTAGCAAACACTGAGTGAACTTAGTGGCATCCTAAACGTGGCTGTTGGACTTCTGTATTGTCCCACTAGTGCAAAGATATTTGCAGCACGTCTGCCTGCATTGCACACTCAAACTCATTGTTACTAAGCCATTAAACTAGCAAACACTGAGTGAACTTAGTGGCATCCTAAACGTGGCTGTTGGACTTCTGTATTGTCCCACTAGTGCAAAGATATTTGCAGCACGTCTGCCTGCATTGCACACTCAAACTCATTGCTACTAAGCCATTATATTAGCAAACACTGAGTGAACTTAGTGGCATCCTAAAAGTGGCTGTTGGACTTCTGTATTGTCCCACTAGTGCAAAGATATTTGCAGCACGTCTGCCTGCATTGCACACTCAAACTCATTGTTACTAAGCCATTATACTAGCAAACACTGAGGAAACTAAGTGGCATCCTAAACGTGGCTGTTGGACTTCTGTATTGTCCCACTAGTGCAAAGATATTTGAAGCACGTCTACCTGCATTGCACACTCAAACTCATTGTTACTTAGCCATTATAATAGCAAACACTGAGTAAACTTAGTGGCATCCTAAACGTGGCTGTTGGACTTCTGTATTGTCCCACTAGTGCAAAGATATTTTCAGCACGTCTACCTGCATTGCACACTCAAACTCATTGTTACTAAGCCATTATACTAGCAAACACTGAGTGAACTTAGTGGCATCCTAAACGTGGCTGTTGGACTTCTGTATTGTCCCACTAGTGCAAAGATATTTGCAGCACGTCTACCTGCATTGCACACTCAAACTCATTGTTACTAAGCCACTATATTAGAAAACACTGAGTGAACTTAGTGGCATCCTAAAAGTGGCTGTTGGACTTCTGTATTGTCCCACTAGTGCAAAGATATTTGCAGCACTTCTACCTGCATTGCACACTCAAACTCATTGTTACTAAGCCATTATACTAGCACACACTGAGTGAACTTAATGGCATCCTAAAACTGGCTGTTGGACTTCTGTATTGTCCCACTGGTGCAAAGATATTTGCAGCACGTCTGCCTGCATTGCACACTCAAACTCATTGTTACTAAGCCATTATACTAGCAAACACTGAGTGAACTTAGTGGCATCCTAAATGTGGCTGTTGGACTTCTGTATTGTCCCACTAGTGCAAAGATATTTGCAGCACGTCTACCTGCATTGCACATTCAAACTCATTGTTACTAAGCCATTATACTAGCAAACACTAAGTTAACTTAGTGGAATCCTAATCGTGGCTGTTGGACTTCTGTATTGTCCCACTAGTGCAAAGATATTTGCAGCACGTCTACCTGCATTGCACACTCAAACTCATTGTTACTAAGCCATTATACTAGCAAACACTGAGTGAACTTAGTGGCATCCTAAAACTGGCTGTTGGACTTCTGTATTGTCCCACTAGTGCAAAGATATTTGCAGCACGTCTGCCTGCATTGCACACTCAAACTCATTGTTACTAAGCCATTATACTAGCAAACACAGAGTGAACTTTGTGGCATCCTAAACGTCGCTGTTGGACTTCTGTATTGTCCCACTAGTGCAAAGATATTTGCAGCACGTCTGCCTGCATTGCACACTCAAACTCATTGTTACTAAGCCATTATACTAGCAAACACTGAGTGAACTTAGTGGCATCCTAAAAGAGGCTGTTGGACTTCTGTATTGTCCCACTAGTGCAAAGATATTTGCAGCACGTCTGCCTGCATTGCACACTCAAACTCATTGTTACTAAGCCATTATACTAGCAAACACTGAGTGAACTTAGTGGCATCCTAAACGTGGCTGTTGGACTTCTGTATTGTCCCACTAGTGCAAAGATATTTGCAGCACATCTACCTGCATTGCACACTCAAACTCATTGTTATTAAGCCATTATTCTAGCAAACACTGAGTGAACTTAGTGGCATCCTAAACGTGGCTGTTGGACTTCTGTATTGTCCCACTAGTGCAAAGATATTTGCAGCACGTCTGCCTGCATTGCACACTCAAACTCATTGTTACTAAGCCATTATACTAGCAGACACTGAGTGAACTTAGTGGCATCCTAAACGTGGCTGTTGGATCTCTGTATTGTCCCACTAGTGCAAAGATATTTGCAGCACGTCTGCCTGCATTGCACACTCCAACTCATTGTTACTAAGCCATTATACTAGCAAACACTGAGTGAACTTAGTGGCATCCTAAAAGTGGCTGTTGGACTTCTGTATTGTCCCACTAGTGCAAAGATATTTGCAGCACGTCTGCCTGCATTGCACACTGAAACTCATTGTTACTAAGCCATTATACTAGCAAACACTGAGTGAACTTTGTGGCATCCAAAACGTGGCTGTTGGACTTCTGTATTGTCCCACTAGTGCAAAGATATTTGCAGCACGTCTGCCTGCATTGCACACTCAAACTCATTGTTACTAAGCCATTATACTAGCAAACACTGAGTGAACTTAGTGGCATCCTATATGTGGCTGTTGGACTTCTGTATTGTCCCACTAGTGCAAAGATATTTGCAGCACGTCTACCTGCATTGCACACTCAAACTCATTGTTACTAAGCCATTATACTAGCAAACACTGAGTGAACTTAGTGGAATCCTAAACGTGGCTGTTGGACTTCTGTATTGTCCCACTAGTGCAAAGATATTTGCAGCACGTCTACCTGCATTGCACTCTCAAACTCATTGTTACTAAGCCATTATACTAGCAAACACTGAGTGAACTTAGTGGCATCCTAAAAGTGGCTGTTGGACTTCTGTATTGTCCCACTAGTGCAAAGATATTTGCAGCACGTCTACCTGCATTGCACACTCAAACTCATTGTTACTAAGCCATTATACTAGCAAACACTGAGTGAACTTAGTGGCATCCTAAAACTGGCTGTTGGACTTCTGTATTGTCACACTAGTGCAAAGATATTTGCAGCACGTCTGCCTGCATTGCACACTCAAACTCATTGTTATTAAGCCATTATTCTAGCAAACACTGAGTGAACTTAGTGGCATCCTAAACGTGGCTGTTGGACTTCTGTATTGTCCCACTAGTGCAAAGATATTTGCAGCACGTCTGCCTGCATTGCACACTCAAACTCATTGTTACTAAGCCATTATACTAGCAGACACTGAGTGAACTTAGTGGCATCCTAAACGTGGCTGTTGGATCTCTGTATTGTCCCACTAGTGCAAAGATATTTGCAGCACGTCTGCCTGCATTGCACACTCCAACTCATTGTTACTAAGCCATTATACTAGCAAACACTGAGTGAACTTAGTGGCATCCTAAAACTGGCTGTTGGACTTCTGTATTGTCCCACTAGTGCAAAGATATTTGCAGCACGTCTGCCTGCATTGCACACTCAAACTCATTGTTACTAAGCCATTATACTAGCAAACACAGAGTGAACTTAGTGGCATCCTAAACGTGGCTGTTGGACTTCTGTATTGTCCCACTAGTGCAAAGATATTTGCAGCACGTCTACCTGCATTGCACACTCAAACTCATTGTTACTAAGCCACTATATTAGAAAACACTGAGTGAACTTAGTGGCATCCTAAAAGTGGCTGTTGGACTTCTGTATCGTCCCACTAGTGCAAAGATATTTGCAGCACGTCTACCTGCATTGCACACTCAAACTCATTGTTACTAAGCCATTATACTAGCACACACTGAGTGAACTTAATGGCATCCTAAAACTGGCTGTTGGACTTCTGTATTGTCCTACTGGTGCAAAGATATTTGCAGCACGTCTGCCTGCATTGCACACTCAAACTCATTGTTACTAAGCCATTATACTAGCAAACACTGAGTGAACTTAGTGGCATCCTAAATGTGGCTGTTGGACTTCTGTATTGTCCCACTAGTGCAAAGATATTTGCAGCACGTCTACCTGCATTGCACACTCAAACTCATTGTTACTAAGCCATTATACTAGCAAACACTGAGTGAACTTAGTGGCATCCTAAAAGTGGCTGTTGGACTTCTGTATTGTCCCACTAGTGCAAAGATATTTGCAGCACGTCTACCTGCATTGCACACTCAAACTCATTGTTACTAAGCCATTATACTAGCAAACACTGAGTGAACTTAGTGGCATCCTAAAACTGGCTGTTGGACTTCTGTATTGTCCCACTAGTGCAAAGATATTTGCAGCACGTCTGCCTGCATTGCACACTCAAACTCATTGTTACTAAGCCATTATACTAGCAAACACAGAGTGAACTTTGTGGCATCCTAAACGTCGCTGTTGGACTTCTGTATTGTCCCACTAGTGCAAAGATATTTGCAGCACGTCTGCCTGCATTGCACACTCAAACTCATTGTTACTAAGCCATTATACTAGCAAACACTGAGTGAACTTAGTGGCATCCTAAAAGAGGCTGTTGGACTTCTGTATTGTCCCACTAGTGCAAAGATATTTGCAGCACGTCTGCCTGCATTGCACACTCAAACTCATTGTTACTAAGCCATTATACTAGCAAACACTGAGTGAACTTAGTGGCATCCTAAACGTGGCTGTTGGATCTCTGTATTGTCCCACTAGTGCAAAGATATTTGCAGCACGTCTGCCTGCATTGCACACTCCAACTCATTGTTACTAAGCCATTATACTAGCAAACACTGAGTGAACTTAGTGGCATCCTAAAAGTGGCTGTTGGACTTCTGTATTGTCCCACTAGTGCAAAGATATTTGCAGCACGTCTGCCTGCATTGCACACTGAAACTCATTGTTACTAAGCCATTATACTAGCAAACACTGAGTGAACTTTGTGGCATCCAAAACGTGGCTGTTGGACTTCTGTATTGTCCCACTAGTGCAAAGATATTTGCAGCACGTCTGCCTGCATTGCACACTCAAACTCATTGTTACTAAGCCATTATACTAGCAAACACTGAGTGAACTTAGTGGCATCCTATATGTGGCTGTTGGACTTCTGTATTGTCCCACTAGTGCAAAGATATTTGCAGCACGTCTACCTGCATTGCACACTCAAACTCATTGTTACTAAGCCATTATACTAGCAAACACTGAGTGAACTTAGTGGAATCCTAAACGTGGCTGTTGGACTTCTGTATTGTCCCACTAGTGCAAAGATATTTGCAGCACGTCTACCTGCATTGCACTCTCAAACTCATTGTTACTAAGCCATTATACTAGCAAACACTGAGTGAACTTAGTGGCATCCTAAAAGTGGCTGTTGGACTTCTGTATTGTCCCACTAGTGCAAAGATATTTGCAGCACGTCTACCTGCATTGCACACTCAAACTCATTGTTACTAAGCCATTATACTAGCAAACACTGAGTGAACTTAGTGGCATCCTAAAACTGGCTGTTGGACTTCTGTATTGTCACACTAGTGCAAAGATATTTGCAGCACGTCTGCCTGCATTGCACACTCAAACTCATTGTTATTAAGCCATTATTCTAGCAAACACTGAGTGAACTTAGTGGCATCCTAAACGTGGCTGTTGGACTTCTGTATTGTCCCACTAGTGCAAAGATATTTGCAGCACGTCTGCCTGCATTGCACACTCAAACTCATTGTTACTAAGCCATTATACTAGCAGACACTGAGTGAACTTAGTGGCATCCTAAACGTGGCTGTTGGATCTCTGTATTGTCCCACTAGTGCAAAGATATTTGCAGCACGTCTGCCTGCATTGCACACTCCAACTCATTGTTACTAAGCCATTATACTAGCAAACACTGAGTGAACTTAGTGGCATCCTAAAAGTGGCTGTTGGACTTCTGTATTGTCCCACTAGTGCAAAGATATTTGCAGCACGTCTGCCTGCATTGCACACTGAAACGCATTGTTACTAAGCCATTATACTAGCAAACACTGAGTGAACTTTGTGGCATCCAAAACGTGGCTGTTGGACTTCTGTATTGTCCCACTAGTGCAAAGATATTTGCAGCACGTCTGCCTGCATTGCACACTCAAACTCATTGTTACTAAGCCATTATACTAGCAAACACTGAGTGAACTTAAGGCCCCGTCACACTAAGCAACATCGCTAGCAACATCGCTGCTAACGAACAACTTTTGTGATGTTGCTAGCGATGTTGCTGTGTGTGACATCCAGCAACAACCTGGCCCCTGCTGTGAGGTCTTTGGTTGTTGCTGAATGTCATGGGCCATTTTTTAGTTTTTGCTGTCCCGCTGTGAAGCACAGATCGCTGTGTGTGACAGCGAGACAGCAACAACTAAATGTGCAGGCAGCAGGAGCTGGCTTCTGCGGAGGCTGGTATCCACAGTAAACATCGGGTAACCAAGAAGCCCTGTCCTTGGTTACCCGATATTTACCTTCGATACCAGCCTCTCACTGTCAGTGCCGGCTCCTGCTCTGTGCACATTTAGCTGCAGGACACATCGGGTTAATTAACCCGATGTGTGCTGTAGCTAGGAGAGCAGGGAGCCAGCGCTAAGCAGTGTGCACTGCTCCCTGCTCTGTGCACATTTAGCTGCAGTACACATCGGGTAATTAACCCGATGTGTGCTGTAACTAGGAGAGCAAGGAGCCAGCGCTAAGCGGTGTGCGCTGCTCCCTGCTCTGTGCACATGTAGCTGCAGGACACATCGGGTTAATTAACCCGATGTGTGCTGTAGGTAGGAGAGCAGGGAGCCAGCGCTCAGTGTGCGCTGCTCCCTGCTCTCTGCACGTGTAGCTCAGTGCGGTGGTAACCAAGGTAAATATCGGGATGGTTACTGATATTTACCTTAGTTACCAAGCGCAGCATCTTCCACGCGGCGCTGGGGGCTTGTCACTGGTTGCTGGTGAGCTCACCAGGAACTCGTGTAGCCACGCTCCAGCGATCCCTGCCAGGTCAGGTTGCTGGTGGGATCGCTGGAGCGTCGCAGTGTGACACCTCACCAGCAACCTCCTAGCAACTTACCAGCGATCCCTATCGTTGTTGGGATCGCTGGTAAGTTGCTTAGTGTGATGGTACCTTTAGTGGCATCCTACATGTGGCTGTTGGACTTCTTTATTGTCCCACTAGTGCAAAGATATTTGCAGCACGTCTGCATTGAACATCCAAGCTCATTGTTACAAAGCTATTATACTGGCAATTTATGCTGCCAGTTTAAGGGCCGTAGTTGCATTGTCAGGGATAATTATTGTTGTTTATTCTGCTGTTAATAAAGCTAGACCACCGCTGCAATCTACACCACCTCTCAATTTTTAACACCGCATTTTAAGTGCACAATCTTGTCGCAATCAAAATGAGTGGCAAAATGACAGATGCTGGTGGAAAGGGGAAGAGGCGTGTTGGAAAAGGAAAAAAAGGGTTTGTCCGTGGGGAAGGTGGCAAAGCTCCATTAAGATCTGCTGAAGATAGACCATCTTCCAGCAAAAGTAAGATGTCTACTACTTACCTTGGACAATCCGATGTGCTCCCTTTTTTACGGACACGAACAACTGGAACAAAGGTAGATGATGGCCAAAAAAGGAAAATGCTTGAATGGATCTCAAGTGGTCCAACAAGTGCCCTCTCCGCCACCTCAACTACCGCATCCAAAAAACACCAGTCCTCTGAGTTGTCAGCACAATCACACTTGCATTCTCCCAGCTCTGAAGTCTCCATCCGCCCTGCACAGTATGGTGGAACTGAGATGGCTGAGTCTGCAGAGCTGTTCAGTCACACTATAGCCTGGGAATCAGAGGTCTTCTCCCAAGCTACAGTGAGTACAGACCAGGAAATAGTCTGCAGAGATGCCCAGAACCTTTGTGACTCTGATTCAGGCCGTGAGGACCAAGTTTCTGAGCATAATGTTGACCCTTTTTCACAAACTGTAACACCTGTTGTTATAGACAATGAGGAACATACTGATGACGATGAGACGCAGATACCAGATTGGGATGACAACTTAAATATTCGGTCAGGGTAAGAAGAGGCTCGGTCTGAGGGTGAGGGGAGTGCAAACACAACAATTGATGAGGAAGTTCTAGATACCACCTACTGTCAACCCACTGTCAGGCACTCGAGGAGGTCAACAGAGGCGGTGGAGGAGGATGCAACCGACGACGAAGTTACCTTGCGCCTTCCTGGACAGAGTCGGAGCACTGGTAGCACGTCTAAAACTGCATCCTCAGCCACCACTCTACCTCTAAGCACTAGTCGGGGGGGCTCAGCAGGTCACATGCCCTCTAAGCCTTGCCTAGCCTGGTCCTTTTTTGACATAGCAAATGATCGCCCAAATTATTTGATCTGTAAAATTTGTCGTGATTCTGTTAGTAGAGGGCAAAACCTCAGCAGTTTGACAACTTCTTCCATGAATCGTCACATGAATAAATATCATATGTCCCGGTGGGAAGCTCACCGTGCTGCAATGCGGCCTAGCGGAGCGAACCATCCACCGCCTGCCAATTCCAGTGCATCCGCGCGCTCTTCATCTTCTAGGACTGTGGAGACAGCTGTCACACCTGGTTTTCCACACACAACTTCCACCACTGTAACCGCAACAGGCAGTTTGCTTGGTAGGTCGTCAGTTGGTTTGGAAGGGGAAACAAGTGAGTGTGTACAGCTCTCTCAGACATCGATAGCACCAACGTTGGATGAAGGCAACATCATGTCTCCGCCTGCACTTTCCTCCTGCATTTTTCCAGGGACACCCTACTCAACACTGTCTACACACAGCAGCTAGATCCCTGTCCCTCAGATGTGGACAAATAAAAGGCCATTTCCTGCGACCCATGACAAAGCTAAGAGGTTGACTTTATCCCTCTGTAAGCTCTTGGCTACCGAAATGCTGCCTTTCCACCTGGTGGACACACAGGATTTTAGAGACCTTATGTCTGTCGCTGTGCCCCAGTACCAGATGCCCAGTCGCCACTACTTCTCTAAGAAAGGTGTGCCCGCGCTACACCAGCATGTCGCACACAACATCACCGCTTCCTTGAGAAACTCTGTGTGTGAACGGGTGCATTTCACCACCGATACTTGGACCAGTAAGCATGGACAGGGACTTTATATGTCGCTGACTGGGCACTGGGTAACTATGGTGATAGATGGTGAAGGGTCTGCTGCACAAGTCTTGCCGTCCCCACGACTTGTGTGTCAATCCTCTGTCTGTCCAAGTTCCGCCACTGCTTCTGCCTCCTCCACCTCATCTGGGTCCTCCACCTCCGCACCAAGCCTGCCTGGTCAGGCCACCAGCGTTCTCACTGCGCAGAAGGAATCACGCACCCCTCATTACTATGCTGGCAGCAGAGCGCAACGGCATCAGGTGGTCTTTAGCTTGACATGTCTTGGGAATAGGAGTCACACAGCTGAGGAGTTGTGGTCAGCTCTGCGGTCCGAGTTTAATAAATGGTTGTCTCCACTCAACCTGCAGCCTGGTAAGGTCGTGGGCAACAATGCTGCACACCTGGGTGCGGCCCTTCGCCTGGGCAAGGTGACACACGTGCCTTGTATGGCTCACGTGTTGAACCTTGTTGTCCAGCAATTCTTAACACACTATCCCGGCCTAGATGGCCTTCTGACCAGGGCACGAAAACTGTCTGCTCACTTCCGCCGTTCAACCGCCGCAGCTGAGCGACTTGCATCGCTCCAGAAGTCTTTCGGCCTGCCGGTTCATCGCCTGAAATACAATGTGGCGACACGCTGGAATTCGACTCTCCACATTTTACAGCGACTGTGGCAGCACCGCCGAGCCCTGGTGCAATACGTCATGACGTATAGCCTGGGCCAACGAGATGCAGAGGTGGGGCAGATCACCCTAATGGAGTGGTCTCAGATCAAGGACATATGCACCCTTCTGCACAGTTTCGACATGGCGACGAATATGTTTAGCGCTGACAATGCCATTATCAGCATGACAATTCCAGTCATTTACATGCTGGAGCACACGCTAAACACTATTCGGAGTCAGGGGGTGGGACAACAGGAAGGAGAGGAACTACAGGAGGATTCATATGCGCAAGACACAACAACATCACCAAGGTCCAGACGTTCATCATCACCAACACGGCAGGCATGGGACCATGGGGGACAGGGATCAACAAGGGTGCATGGTAGCAGGCGAAATGTTGAGGAAGGTGCAGGAGAACATGAAGAAATGGAGGACGAACTGTCCGTGGACATGGAAGACTCAGCGGATGAGGGAGACCTTGGTCAAATTTCAGTTGAAAGAGGTTGGGGGGAGATGTCAGAGGAAGAAAGAACGGTTAGCACCTCTATGCCACAAACACAGCGTGGACTTGGTCCGCATGGCTGCGCAAGACACATGAGCGCCTTCTTGCTGCACTACCTCCAACATGACCCTTGTATTGTCAAAATTAGAAGTGATGATGACTACTGGCTTGCCACACTATTAGATCCCCGGTACAAGTCCAAATTTTGTGACATAATTCCAGCTATAAAAAGGGACGCACGCATGCAGGAGTATCAGCAGAAGCTGTTACTCGATCTTAGCTTGGCTTTTCCACCAAACAACCGTGCAGGTGCAGGGAGTGAATCTCCCAGTTGTAACTTGACAAACATGGGACGGTCTCGTCATCTCCAACAGTCTACCCGTACCAGTAGCACCGTATCTGGTGCTGGTAACAGCATTTTTATTGAATCTTTTAATCATTTTTTTAGACCCTCCTTTGCAAGGCCACCAGAGACAACAAGTCTGACACATAGTCAACGGCTGGAGAGGATGATACAGGAGTATCTCCAAATGAACATCGATGCCATGACTTTGCAAATGGAGCCTTGCTCATTTTGGGCTTCAAATCTTGAAAAATGGCCAGAGCTCTCCACTTACGCCTTGGAGATTTTGCTTCTAGTGGACCTGTAGAAGCCTAATTACAGGCGAAACGGCCGTCGCCCTCAGTGAGGAGTCGGTATCCAGGTCTCCTCCCGCCCTTGATTTTACTCTGCACTGAAGCTTGAATAAAGTTCATCCGGCACAGCAGCTGATCTTGCGGTTATTTTCTCTAATACTTTGATCAAAATTACTCACCTATTCGTTGATCGTTGACACGTCGTTCTAATCCCGATTATCGTTGCTGTTGCAGGATGCAGGTTGTTTGTCATTTCTGCGGCAGCACACATCGCTATGTGTGACACCGCAGGAACGAAGAACATCACCTTACCTACGGCCACCGGCAATGAGAAAGGAAGGAGGTAGGCGGGATGTTCCGCCCACTCATCTTTGCCCCTTCGCTTCTACTGGACGGCCGCTTAGTGACACCGCTGTGACGTTGAACGAACCTCCCCCTTAAAAGAAAGATTGTTCGGCGGCCACAGCGACGTGGTGAAGAGGTAATTGCGTGCGACGCTGCTGTAGCGATATTGGTCGCTACGGCAGCGATCACCCCATGACAAGCAATATTGCAGCGTGTAAAGCCCACTTAATAGTTACTATTCGCCCATTTCTAATTTTTAGTTTTAAATTTTACACATTTCATTTAAATTGGTGAAACGAATTGTAAATTGAAATTCATCAAAATCACAAACATATCAAACCAATGCAGTGTAAACTTTAAAATAATCCTAAATTGTAACACTGAATTCATAGTTAGTAAACATTACATGTAAATTGTGAAAATCTACAGACAAGATTTATAGACTCACATGTTTGTTTGTAGTCATGAATTGAGCTAGAATGAATGAGAATCCAAATCCTATAGTAAGCTTTTTTCATCGATCTTATAGGCAAACAGAATGTGAAATCTTGCCTAAAGCTATGGATTTGTGAGAGTTGAAACAAATGAGAGTGCTTTAAATGCTAATTGGTGATATGCAAGTGCCTCTCCTGCAGCAATTTTAATCTCTTCTACACATGCAGAAAGGCTTGGTTTCAGAAAAGTGCTGAGAAATACATATGTGGTTTTCCAAAGGATTTGCAAGTAAACCAACTACAACTGCTTTTAAAACATTTGCTCCTGTATCCCTTTGTCTTCTTAAAGGGGTGGTTCACCCATATTTTTTATTTTCTAGATTGATATATTGAGAAACAATGTTTCTCTCAAATGCCTTATGTGGGCAATAGTGCCTGTGAGAGGCGCTATTGCAGACCACTGTTCCCCACTCCGTGACCCCCGGACTCCATGACCTTGGGGATCCAGTGACATCACGTCAAGTTCCGGATCACGTGAAATCGCCGCAGCCGGGCCCAGTCTTCCTGAGTCACTGGGCTGTGGGCGGTGTTTCACCGCTCATCACAGCCCAGTGTGTCTCCTGCTTGCAGCGCTCTGCTGTGAGGGATGAGGGAGCAGATGGGCTGTGACAAGCGGTGACACACCGGCCACAGCCCATCACTCACGGACATTGCGGCTGACCGCAGTGTCAGAAACTTGATGTGGCGTCACCGGATCCCCAAGGTCATGGAGGCCAGGGACACGGAGTGGGGAACAGCAGTCTGCAATAGCACCACTCACAGGCACTATTGCCAACATAAGGTATTTGAGAGAAACATTGTTTCTCAATATAATATCGATCTAGAAAATACAAAATATGGGTGAACCACACCTTTAACATGTCAGAGATGTTTATTACATCTGGAAGAAAAAATGTATAATTTTTTTATAAGCATGGATTCATTTTTAATGGATTTTGTTTGGACCCCACATCTATTTTACTTATCATGCTCGTGGTACGTGCATGCACTAATCCCAGTGCCATTTTATTGAAGACACTTTCACACTAGCAATGCATAGGTGCCACCAACAGTGGCAATGGTGGTGGCACTGCAAAATTTAACTAAAGAAGAGGAGGCAAGCCTGGATGAGGAAGCATTCCTGAAGACCAGGCCCACAAAGTTACGCCTTGATGTTCAAGTCACTGCACCAGTGACATCATTTCTGAAGATTTGATAAAGAATTTTTCAGCAATTAAGTATCGAATCTCTAAACTAAAGGCAGGATTTGAATTCACACGCTATTGACAGTATGGCAGTGCCTGTACTTTATATGTGGAAAACCTGCTGGGTGGTTCTCTTTAAATAACATACTGCTGCAACAACAACCACCAATTTAAAGGGATAATTGTAATACCTTTATCTGTCCTTGTTAGTGCTTTCAACGTTTATGGAGTAAGGGCTAAATATTGTTTTCATAAAGCCATTTAGGCAGGGTTGATTGTGTTAAATTACCTATTGCTGCACCAAAAAAACCCACCATTTTAAAGGAATAAGTCTTATACCTATATCTGTCCTTGTTAGTGTTTTCAGAGTTTATGAAGTAAGGACTACAGAGTGGTTTCAAAAAGCCATTTAGGCAGGGCTGATTGCATTTAATAATTTACTGCTGCACCAAACAAACCACAATTTTAACTCTAGAACGCGCAACCATAGAAATCTACCATAGAAAACAAGTGACCTAGCAGTCCTGCAAGGCCCCAGGTATGCGTTCTAAGGTTAAAGTAATAATTCTAATACCTCTCTCTGTGCTTGTTAGTGCTTTCAAAGTTTATGGAGTATGGGCTTCATAGTGTTTCCAAAAAGAGATTTAGGCAGGGTTGATTGCATTACATAATCTCCTGCTGTGCCAAATAAACTGCCACTTTTAAAAATAATTTTAGTACCTTCATCTGTGCTTGTTAGTGCTTTCAAAGTTTATAGAGTAAAGGCTACAGAGTACTTAAAAAGCCATTTAGGTAGGTTTGCAGAGTGTTTATAAAAAGCCATTAGGCAGGATTGATTGCATTAAATATCCTACTGTGTTTTCAGAGTTTATGGAGTAGGGACTACAGAGTGTTGTCAAAATGCAATTTAGGCAGGTTGATTGCCTTAAATAACCTATTGCTGCACCAAATAAACAGCTATTTAAAGGGATAATTCTAATACCCCTATCTGTCCTGCTTAGTGATTTCAAGGTTTATGGCATAAGGGCTACAGAGTGCTTCCAAAAAGTCATTTAGGCAGGGTTGATTCCATTAAATAACTCAGAGGTTTCTAACTCCAGTCCTCAAGGCACACCAACAGTGCATGTTTTCAGGATTTCTTTAGCATTGCATGGGTGTTGGATTCAGCACCTTTGCAGGTGATTAAATTATCACCTGTGCAATACTAAGGAAATCCTGAAAACATGCACTGTTGGTGTGCCTTGAGGACTGGAGTTGGGAACCTCTGAAATAACCTACTGCTGCACCAAACAAACTACAATGTTAAAGTGATAATTCTAATCCCTCTATCTGTGCTTATAAGTTCTTTAAGAGCGTATGGAGTAAGGGCTAGAGTGTTTCCAACTCCGGGCAGCATTTGAAATCACCGCTAGACCAGCAGCCCCAGCCGCTGAAGACCCTTCACAGACACCGTGCAGCCACTGCAGCCGCCGGAGACCCTGCACAGCCGCCCCAGCAGCAGCCGCTTGAGTCCCCGCACAGTGGCTGCAGGCTCTGCACAGCCACCACAGCCCCTGCACAGCCACCTCAGCATTCCCTCGGCCTCTTGCGAGCCCCCTCCACCACCGCAGTAAGCTATGTTCAGATTATAAGACGCACCCCTCACTTTCCTTCCAAATTTTTTGGGAGGAACGGTGCGTCTTATAATTCAAAAAATACAGTATGTGTCATATTTATAAGATTTATAAGCAAAATATATACTTATTTTTGTTGTGTGACTTTTAAACATAAGTTATTTCTATTATTTTTTTTACATTTTGCCTGCAGTTATGTGGCATATGGTTTTTTGTTTGTTAGTCATAAGGTGATTTTGTTGATTAATTCATGATATTAATATATATGTAAAGTACTGGATGGATTAAAGACCTGAATTAAAAATATATTTGCCTGAATACCCACAGCTGCTTTAATAACTCAGCTGCCATTGTTAATGCACCCATTACAATGCACTGTTGATTTCTGCACTCATTTTATTACATATTGATTGCTTCACTATAGTATTGTATTGCCTTTGTCTGGAGGGAGATACAAATGTATATTAAAGTATCTTGTGATTGATACTTGATAGTGGATATGGGAATGACAAATTCATCAAAGTAAACTAGTGAAGTCAGTTAATGCAGCTTAAAAATATTTTTTGGTTGATTATCTCTAAAGTATAGATGACTGGCCAAATTTTTCATGAGACAACTGAGGTGCATTATATTATATTTTACCTGCACCTTAATTTAATTTCTTTTTTCAGTATCAATTGACTACTATACAGTAGGTCCCTCTTATTATTTTGCATATGTGTAACTCATTCAGACACAATAATCAAAATGTTCCAGCTCATTCATTCTAAGTAATGCTGGACTGGCACTATAAATGATCTATGCTTTCTCCTTTTCCCATCTGCCTATAATTATCAGTTTGTAGCAGTTCATTTTTCCCACTGGACTCCAATTTCTTAGTTTCCATATGTCTATTTGCAAAAGCAACAGCTCTAACAAAGCAGAGAGAATAAAAAAAAAGGAAAACATGAAGTCATGCTTGTGGTCCTAAGGTTTCACTACTGGTAAGAGAGTTTAAATATTACAAAAAAGGACAGAATATGGAATCATTGCACAATCCAAACGACTAAACCCAAATAACAACAGTATTAAATCAGAAAGGAGCTGGGAATCATAGTCTACACATAAAATGCGTCAAAGGTAAGATCTTGCATTAAAAAAGTTTTTTTATTTTTCCAAAAAAGATTAATTTAGCAAGATTAGAATTACATCATGTTAAATAGCATATAAATCACATACAAGTCTGAACAGTGGGATTTAGAAGTTCATGATGCCACCCACGGTGCGTGGTAAGACAGGGTACCACCGCTGCTGTTAGGGACACCCGGTGGCGGTGGTAAGGCAGCAAGATATTTAACCCCTCCGTGGGTAGGGGGTTTTTGCCCCGGGAGCCCGGTGAGGGTGGTGAAGGGATGCCGTTGGGAAGGAAAGGGTTTCTGCGTACTCACTCAGTCCAAGAATACTGACACTGACAGCTTGTAAACCAGAATTCTGAACATCGCTGCAGCAAGGAGGCAGCACGCTTGGATCCGTGCCCTTGGTGTTGCTTGTTATCCTGTGACCTTTACCGTGGCGCCTTCTTCACTAGTTGGACCCTGTAGTGTGGAACTAGTCAGGTCCCGCTCCCCCGTAGAGTGAGCTTGCTCTCAGGGTTTTCGCTCGGGATTTTCTGGACTGTGTTTGGGAAAGTCCTATCCCATCGGTATGCTAGTACCCCGATTTTGGAGTGGGTGAGGGATGAATCCTGAAGACTTCACCCCCATCGGGTAAATTACCGGGCTGCGTTAAGCTACTTCGCGGCCTAGGATCTACGTACCCCGTCGTGCCCTGGTCCCTGCCCAGAGATGGCTCAAAGCCGCCGGCTGCCCTTCTCGGCAGACCCGTGCCCCTTGACATGATCCCCTGAGACCGGGGTTCCAGCTCCTACCTGGCCCAGACCAACGTCTGCCACCTAGTATTCTACAAGGAGTCCAGCTCCTGACCTCCTCTCTCCTCTTTTTTCTCTCTCTTTCCTGACACTTCTCACTTCCACTTACCAACCCCCCAAGTGGGTGGCCAAATTCCCTTCAGGCTCTCCATTGGCGTGTCTGGTGGGTGTGGTGCAAAGTGTTCCTAAGATTTTGACTTGCTCTGATCTTAGCAACACAAAAGAACAGGGATCCGTAACCAAGGAGGATGCGGACACTGTGCAGAAGGGCAGATTGCACAATGCCCTGTGACGACCTGATAGGCCAGGGCATCCCAATAGCATGCCAATTGCGCTGCAAACAAATGTGGACAGATAAATGACTTAAAGGGCTTCTGTCACATAGCAATTATGGTTACATAGCCAGAAAAATGAGGAAACTAAAAATTTTAACAGTGACACCACAGAGATGTATTTCAGAGATTCCTCATAGACCAACATTTTACAAAAAGGGTCCTTACAGAGTCTATAGTCCCAGTTCACACACACAGTCAAGATTGCCAGACTTACCCCAAAAAGCAACAAGTTTAACAAATTTATTTTATGTAGTTTGTACTCCTGGTGCACCTACACAGTCAAGATGGGCACAGTTGTCTTACAAAGCAACAATATTAAGACGGCCCATAGCTCAGTGGGGAATTTCAACCTCAAACAGCTGAGTCTCAGAACAGCATGCTGTTTTTTCCCCTGGTTGTGTTGAGCTGAGGTTGGTCATGCAGGTGTTACACTAACTGGATGAGGAGGAGGTGGACCAACCAGCGTAGTAGTAACACACAGAAACACAGATAGATAAATGTGCACCAATTCTCGGTGGTGTAGGACATGCGCTAAAATAGTTTCTGCCTAAGGCACAGCCTACATTACATTATACCCTGCCAACCCTGTTTTTACATTTCACCATCACAGCCAATATTGGAAGGGTACCATCGCAGAACAATGAGGTATGCCAGCTAGACTTGCTACTGCCAGTCCTAGCCCTTTAGACTTCAAGTGACTCAGTGTCTATCCATAGAATTCAAAGACTTTATTTTGAAAAAACTATTGTTCAAAGCAGGCAACTATGTCTGAATATGATGGCATTGAATAATGGAATAAGCTCTGTTTCGATTTTTGGGTTTCATGGTACTGTGGCCATGATATAGAGGGGACTCAGCCACACTGCAGTAATAGAAGTAACCATGGCACCTTGACATAGAGGCGAGCATCCAGCAGGGTGGTCACCCTGTAATCAGCACTGGTAACAGACAGGGGAACTTGGTGGTCACTTGGCAATCACTGTATCAGGGATGTGCTCATATTAGTCACACTGACCAGAGACAACAACAAGCTGTCATCAGTTCAAAGTGTATTGCAGTTTAAAATGTACATATTTCCCCCTTCCAGAAAACCTATTTTATTAAGGCAGCCTCTTTACCTGGTTAACCCTCACAGCCAAGATTGCCTGAGATCCAACACTCTTGCACAGAGCTGTCCTAGAGATGTTTTTTAGAGCTCCAAACACTGTGCCTCTGTGCCTGCTGCAGTACAGGTTTGTGACAGATAAAGCCCACAATACCTTATGCACCATGACTATTGTTGTTTTTTTTCTTTAAATAAAGTCACAAACTTGGCTGCAGACTGGTAACAAGTAGAATTTTGTTAAAAACTCAGGCCACAGACCCGGGAGGAAAGTGACAAGAGGTAGTTTTTTTTTAAAAAAAATTAAGGCCACAGACCCTTGTGAGAAGTAGCAAGAAGTATGTTTTTTTAAAAATAAGAAAATTAGACCACAGGCCCAGTTGCACGCTGGAGACAAATAGAATTTTGTTGTAGAAGGAGGAGGAGGCAGCAAACAATTTATTTATTTGGATTTCAATATGATATTATATTTAGAGGTTACTGTATTTTTGGAGTCTCCAAAACACCGGGCGTGCCAAATAGAGTATACCAATGTCTGTTTGCAGGTGGTCTTGTTGCCTACTCAGCCAAAGGTATGGACAATTCTTGTGAAATCCATGACTTATTAATTGTAATGAAAGTCAGGTTGTCCACGTTAGCTGAGGACAAGCAGATATACCTGTCTGTGATGACCCCCTGCCATGCTAAACACACAATCAAACAGTACACTTGTATCATGGGAGGCCAGCACCTTAAAGGTGTATTGTGCACGCTCAGGCCACATATTCAGTTTAGCCACCCAGAAATTAAATGGTGCAGAACTATCAGCTAGTACATGTGGATACGTACTCTTCCACCATGTTTGGTTCACACTGACTCCTGGAAATATGCACCTTACAGATAGTGTTGCTGGATGGTATGAAGTGTTGCACATGAATTGTTGCCACATTGCAGCCATGATGATAATCTCTCCCGAAGTGGGAACATTTCAACCACTGCGTTGTTCACTTCCTCCTCCTTCTCTTCCTATGCTGCCTTGTTTTTCCATTGAACCCCCGATGTCTGGTGGAAATGCCATAAGTACAATGTTACATAGCTTGGCCTTACATTCGCTCATTCTTCAATCCCGCTCCAGTGGCAAAGGTAGCGATGCCATGTTGTCTCAGTTTCTTTTTTTCCTTGTCCTCCTACGCCACCATATTAACAAGGTCATCATGTGGCTCTCACTCATAAATATTAGAAGGCTATAAGACGGCCCTCAGTCATAATTTTAAGATGTCCATGAGGCGGTCTTTATTCAAAAAATTTTGAAGGGCTATCAGATGGCCCTTATGCACAAATTTAGGAGAGCCATCAGGGAGCCTTCATTCGTGAATTTTGGAGGGCCATCAGGCAAACCTTCACTCATAATTTTTAAATGGCCATCAGGCAGCCCTTACTGATAATTATTAGAGGATCTTCCCACGGTATTCAGTCTCCAGTCTCCACTATTTTTCATTATGTGTCATCCTCACCTTACACCAGCATGTTTCCCATAAATCACCAGTGCCTTGACCAATGCAGTTGCTGGGAAAGTCCACTGAACGACTGACACATGGACAAGTGTTTGTGGCCAGGCATGCTACATTTCACTGATGGCACTGTCATCTCGGAGAAAATCAGGAAAATCATCCAAACCAGTTGCAAGTTGGAAGCACTGCAGCACTGCATCACTTAAGCGGCAGCAGTCTCTGCTGAGAATTGTTTGCTTAAACGACAAACAGCACATTGCTGCAGAACTGTTGAAATGTATAACAGAGCAGACAGATCTGCGTCTCTCACTGCTGACCTATAAAAAGGCATTGTAATGTGTGATAATAGCCGTAATCTGGTGGCAATTATGCCTTGCCCACGTACTTAACTTAGTGGTTTAGCAGTCTCTGAAAACCTACACAGATTTGCCAGAGTTTCTTGTGAAGATACGCCGCGTATGCGCCATGTGCGCAAGTCAGCAAAAGATTCCGCTGGTATGGCAGTGCTGCAGCAGCACTTGCATATGCCACATAACCGACTGGTGTGCGACATTGCAACGTTCTGGAACTCAACATTACAGATGTTGGCAAGGCTTTGTGAGCAGCAGAGTGCAGTAGTTGAATAAAAACGACGACATGCGTATTTATACTTCGTCAGATTTTTCATTTTATGAATTTTGAATAAAGAAAATATTTTTACTACATCGGTGCTGGATTCTCTCTCTTCCCTTGTTCCTCTTGATGGTACTGATTACTCAGCTGTGGAAGCCAAACCACTTGTTCCTTGCACCGGACCAGAGGCTGGAGATACCTGCTCTAGAGTGGTGAGCTGAACATATATTTATTTGTGTTTATTAAAGTAATTGGCAAGCAATCCCAGCATGTTAAGTGGCTGAAAATCAGGCGCCAAACATATGGAGGTGGGGACTCGAATCTCGCGAGGCAAGACGCAAAATGCTTGTCAAGTAACGGATATCGTGAATACCTTAATATTGTTGCGAGTAATAAATAATACCAAGTATATTCTTTCATCACTAATGATTGCATATATGCCATTACACTCTGTAACTTTTATATTAACAGTATATCTTGCTAATTGAAGCACATAGGTGATACACATCATAAACGTCCCAGTCACAAAAACTTTCTCTGTAAAATGAGACTTTCCATAATAATGCATGACAATATTAAACTGCCACATTTAGGACCAGAATTTTTCCATCTTATGACAATTGTTCTGGAACAAAGCATACAAATTTTGTGAATGCTAAATAAAGTGAAGTTACTGCTCAGTACTGATGCGGTTCTTTGCTAAAATTATCTAGCACAATTCCTTTGTCTAACTCTGAATCTGTAAATAACTAAAGCAACTTTGGTAGATATCGCTGGTTGAGGAATTATATGATGTGCGAAAATAACAACATTTGCAGTTCTGGGAAATCTCATACAGATGAATGTGCATAAAGCAACTAAATTGTGAAATTTATTATTATTTGAAAGCACATTAAATTACGTCTTTATTCTTTAGTTCAGAGAACATGAACATTATGCTGATGAGATCAGATCCACAGCTGGCAAATGACAGGAACAAACGCAAAGTATACTTGATAGATGGTATTGCTTTTCAAGAGGCACATTTCTGAAGGCTCCACAAACTCTTCTATATTATGAATATTTTGAGAACTAAAAGTCTTCTTATATTATCCGATGAACTTCAATGCTTTTCAGACTATGTTACTGAGCATGTCCTACCCTGTATTCTGCATATGTTACACTGAAAACACATAAGCTCGTGCCCAAGGCAGGCAGTCGGCTTCATTTCCCCCAGCAGTTGGACACTGCAAAAACCCAATATTAATCACTTGAGAAGAATTACTTTTCAAATTTTCAAAGCAAAGACACACTGATTACATTTGTATTTGAATGCTTTCATGAGTAATAATGAGCACAGATGTACAGCAGCGAATATTACATGGACCAGAAATCACATACAGCTCTCATTTACCTTGTATATTATAATACTATTATAATTCAATATTTTATTATTTTTTTTAGATTTTGAATATGTATTTATTTTTTTTTATATAATATTTTTGTGAATCACATTGCATGATTTTCATAATAAATCCTGTTTTTGAACACGAGGTACTCAGGATGCATAAAAATATATCTTCTTTTACATTACAAATATCCAGGGATGATTGTAACATTTAAAGGGTAGCAGGTAGTTTTTAGCTTTTAAACCCCTTATTAAAAGAGCCAATTTTGACCTTAATGACAAGGACATTTTTTTTTAAATCTGATTAGTGTCATTTAAAGTGGTAATAACTCTGGAATGTTTAAGGTAAACCTGTCAGGAGCAATATGCGTACAGAACCACAAGGTACTGCATCTTGTCAAAGATGCAGGGCCTACCCCCAGGAACCCAGAAGACCAGTGCCGGTAACAGCAAAACACATTATAAACCTTGTTATTTCCCCATTCCCAAATAGAGGTGACAGACTAGGGATGGACCCAATGGATGGGCACCTAGGGGTGGGGCCGATCTAGTCCACTAGACAAGAACCAGGGGGAAGGGGTCAAACAGTCAGTAAGTGGAAGTGAGAGGAGACGGACAAAATTGTACTGACAGGAGAGTGTAACGGTGACCTGAGGGCCCAGGTGTGTGGTTGCCGGAGGAGTGCGGTGGAGTACTCCTGGAACCATAGCACCAACCAATGTAAAGAGCAATAGGGCAGGCAAACACTCCAGACAGACCTGATAAAATCTGCACAGTGAGGGGACCATCCAGGACCTCACTGACCTTAAAATTCGGGACAGAGTAGAGAGAGAACGGGAGAACCGGGGAACAGGGCCAAAGAAACTGGCCCCACAGGCTTCAAGCTACCTGTTATATGGACTAAAGGGTGCTTTACATGCTGCGACATCACTAACGATATATCGTCGGGGTCACGTCGTTAGTGACGCACATCAGGTGCCGTTAGCAACATCGCAGCGTCTGACACCAAGGAGCGACTATCAACGATCGCAAAATCGTTCAAAAATGATGATCGTTGACACGTCGCTCCATTCCTTAATGTTGTTGCTGCTGCAGGTACAATGTTGTTCGTCATTCCTAAGGCATCACACATCGCTATGTGTGACACCACAGGGGCGACGAACATCTCCTTACCTGCGTCCACCAGCAATGTGGAAGGAAAAAGGTGGGCGGGATCTTACGTCTCGCTCATCTCCGCCCCTCCGCTTCTATTGGAAGCCTGCCATGTGACATCACTGTGGCGCCACACGAACCGCCCCCTTAGAAAGGAGGCGGTTTACCAGCCAGAGTGACGTCACAGGGCAGGTAAGTCCATGTGATGGGGATAAGCGAGGTTGTGCGCCACGGGCAGCGATTTGCCCGTGTTGCACAACCGACGTGGGCAGGTACGCTCGCTAGCGATCTCGCTAGCAGCGTGTAAAGTACCCTTAAGACTGAGAGACTACCAGGAGGGGACTCCCAGACGCTCCAAGCCACGGGGACCCACCAACCAGAGACAGCTGCAGGGGAAGACAGCCACCAGTTCATCACACCGACACTGGAACTAAGGGGACCAGTGGTGAGGACCAGCCTTCATCGAGTAGCCAGCCATAACAATGCTGTGAGTAAAAGAAACTAGTTACAATGCAATCCCTTGTGTGGCCTACATTCTTTCTATGCCCAACAACATTATTTATCCCCTGGGGCCTGGCCCTACTTCCGGAGGGCCCAACATCCAGGCTGCCACTAACACCAGTCCTGTGCAGCGGCGGCTCCACCAAAATAGCTGCAACCTGCAAGTGGCGTCACGACAAAAACGTTTATTACAATACCCCTGTAAATAACCCCCTTTTTAAAGCGACCCCCAGGGTCAAGGAACCAGGCAACGGCCACCCAGTGAACGGTCCCAGGCCTGGGACTGAGTACCCCATAACCCTGGGGCGAATCACAATATGCGCCCAGAACCATAAGCAGTTCTGGGTGCATATTAATAATCCTTGCCTAACCGTCCCTATATACACTAGCATAGATAAAGGGATCTTTAGAAAAAGTATTTATAAAGATCTTTTATCATATGCTAATGAACACAGGGAATACTCACAAGGGTGTTATTGCCCCCGACTAGTCCGTCCTCTTAGCATTGCAGCACGCCCACAGGGGCGTACTAACATGCTATTTAATACAGCATCACCAGCGGTAATGCGCGTACCTGTGTCCACTGTGAACGCTGTAAAAATTACAGACCTCTCCATTTTTTGTAGGTGGGAAAACTTGCAAAATTAGCAGTGTATCAAATACTTATTTTCCTCTCCTCACTGTAACCTATGCATGAAGAAAAATGTTCAGTAAACTGCTATGTAATTAAGATGAACCAGAAGGTGCTATGGACCGTGAGCATACTGTCAGTAAGGACAGGTGGAGTGGAGGCATAAAAAGGATTCTGTGTGGTGGAGCTAGAAGGAGAAATCTGCAGTATGTGCAGGGTTGGAGCTATCTGTGAGAGTCGGACATTGAAAAGGATTTCCCATTAAGAGAGAAACGTTGAGCAGTCTATGATAGAGATCGGTGAGCAATAGATGAAACAAAATGAGGGCAGTCAGTGAGAAGAGTGTTATGAAAAAGACTGGGAGAAAGGGTTACATGGGAAACTATTTGAGTAACAAAGGGGGCATGGTAAGATGGAATCCTGTGGAACACAGTGTAAAGGGTACTTTACACGCTGCGATCTCGCTAGCGAGATAGCAAGCGATCGTACCCGCCCCCGTCGGTTGCGCAACACAGGCAAAACGCTGCTCGTGCCGCACAACCTCGCTTACCCCCGTCACACGCACTTACCTGCCCTGCGACGTCGCTCTGGCCAGCGATCCGCAACCTTTCTAAGGGGGCGGTTTGTGCGGCGTCATAGCGACATCACACGGTAGGCGTCAAATAGAAGCGGAGTGGCGGAGATGAGCGGGTCGTAACATCCCGCCCACCTTCTTCCTTCCGCATTGCCGGTGGAGGCAGGTAAGGAGATGTTCGTCTCTCCTGTGGTGTCACACACAGCGATGTGTGGTGTTGCAGGAACGAGGAACAACATTGCTAATAAACAGAGAATGATTTTTAGTTTCAAGACGACCTCTCCATGGCAAATGATTTTGACCGCTTTTGCGATCGTTTAAGGTCGCTCGTACTTGTCACACACTGCGATATCGTTAATGATGCCGGATGTGCGTCACAAACACTGTGACCCCAACAATAATTCATTAACGATATTGCAGCGTGTAAAGCCTCCTTAAATTCTATGACAGTCTTTAAACATATTGCATTTTTTTGCCCTATTTCTAAAAAATATTTGAGAAGTTGGTGATTTTTTTTGAAGCTGAAGAAACTTACACTGATTACCATGATTATGATTATCATCAATTTACAGTTTACAATATATGCTGTTAAGGTCATCGTATCAGAATTATGGGCTGTAGACATGTGTCACTTATGGTATATGTCAAGAATGATTTATTAAGGTTTTCTAATTTGTCCATAAAAAATACTGTCTGACCATGATTTTTTTTATCAGCTGTCCAGAAAGAAATAAAAAGTCAAGTTGTCAACCCTCGTCTGTGTGTGGGGGATATGAAAACAGTCCATATAACAGAGGGGCACATAAAAGCAGTATGTGTCAGAGTAGGGCCATACTGATAGTAGGGCCATACAGAGTAAGACCATAGGCAGGAGTCAGTGTAACAAAGGGAGAGACATAGGAAACACTCCATGGGAGAGGTAATTGTGACACGCCAGCCCCAGGGCCAGGGATACTCGGAACTGGGCCGGACTAGTCCGAAGATGTCAGCGGTGGCGGGGTCTGGCTCCGTGACCCAGGCGGTGTCTTTTAAATAATAAAGAGGATGATGATGGGAGTTTTATTTTTAGAGATTTTAAAGTTTCTGATGCCACCTGTGGTTTTGCGGCTATGTGGGCAGTTGCTGCCTGCGAGTTCCCCAGGGCAGGTGATCATGGTGCAGCTGAGGTAATCTTGCTCCCCAGAGGTGGGGCATGACCCCGGGGTGACCATTAGAAATCTGAAAAGTCTACGAGGGCAGGCTGTGACGCAGAAGGAATGGAGACGACACCATGGCTGTGCAAAACAGTCTTTTACTCTCTGTACCGATTCCAAGTTAACAGCCAGATTAGTCCACCACAGTATGTTGGGATCCCCAGTGATGGGCATCCACCGATCCCGAGTAAGTCTGAGGCCAGTACCGGTTCTCCTTTGTTTGACTTTCCTAGTCGTCTCCTCTGCACTGACTCTCTCCCGCCTGCCCTGTGCCTCCACACACAGTGCCCTGAGCCAGTGTTCGTGGACCTCTAAAGGGACTTCTGCCTATTTGGCTCCCTGATCCTCTGTAACCCCCTTCCAGCGGAATCATGTGCTGCTTGTGACCCAAAGATGCGTACAGCTACCATGGCCTCCAGTATTACTAGAAAGTCCTGAAGTCTCTTTCTAGCCTAGGGACCGGGACCCTATTTGCGAACAAATCCCCAAGACTATAGGGGAGTCTGGCACACCTCCCCTAATTTTCTGGGATCTTCTCTTCAACATCCCCAGGGTTGAGGAAGACCCCCCAGGGTCCGGACCCCTAGTCGGTCTAATCCCCACTCCTGACTGACTCTGTCAACGGTAAACTATCAACTTTTAAACATAGCTCCGCCGATTTTACCTCAGACACCTCACCACCAAGCTCCACCCCCAGGCTGGTTCAAGAGACAGTGCACGGGGCTTAAGTGCCATAACCAGACTACTGGTCGCTAAGCATTAATGGGACCTGCTTCGGCCCTGATCTAATGTGTGAGCTAATGTGCCGCCCCCGTGTCAGCAGTCGGGATGCTCGGATCCTAATCCGAGGTGGTTTGAGGGGCGTCTGGACTCGGGGGTCATGCGGCCACTCAAATAAAGGGTGGTTTTTACAGGAGATTGTGTTTAGAGTTTGTGACGCTACCCATGGTGTGTGGTAAGGTAGAGTACCACCGCTGCAGTTGGGAGTACCCAGGGGCGATGGAGGGGGCACCAGGTGTTGGGACCCTCCACGGGTAGGGGGAATGCCCCGGGACTCGGTGATGGTGTTTGGGGAGTGCCATTGGGTGCGAAGGGGTCACTTGCGTACTCACTCAGTACATAAAGCTGACACCGACAACTGGATAAACCAAGTTCTGGACACCGCTGCCGCTGAGGGGAGATAGTTTGGTGCCATCCCCGATGGTGCTGCTTGGTGTTCTGTGACCTTCCTCCTGCACTAAGTTCACTTGCTTGTTGGTTCTGGTAGTATAGAACTAGTCGGGTCCCGCTTCCCAGTGTGGCTAACTGTGGGAGCTTCTTCTCAGTGTTCACGCTTGGGATTTTCTGGACCATTTTAGTGGAAAGTCATATCCCCCTAGTTGCACTAGTACCCCGATTCTGGAGTGGGTAGAGAGTGGATCTTGAAGGCTCCGTTCTCATCGGGTAAATTGTCAGGTTGCCTGAAGCTACTCCCTGACCTAGGGTCCACGTACCCCATCATACCCTGGTCCCAGCCCAGTGATGGTAGAAGGCCGCCAGCTGTCCTCCTCGACAGTTCTGTGCCCCTTGTCATGATCCCCTGCGACCGGGGTCCAGCTCCTACTAGGCCCACACCACCATCTGCTACCTAGTTGCTTCCAAGGAGCCCAGCTCCTGATCTCCTCTCTCCTTCACTTACTACACTTCACTGACCTACTCCTCACCTCCCTTAAACCAACCCCCACTCAAGCCGTCCACTGGTGTGTCTGGTGGGTGTGGTGCAGAGTGTACCTAGGATTTTACTAGCTATTGTCGGCAACACCATGTAGTTGGGGACCCATAACCAAGGAGGAGGTGGAAATTGCACAGAAGGGCAGATTGCACAATAAACTGTGACAACCTGATAGTCCAGGGCGTCACACTAACAATTGGGTGTCTGCAGGTTTTTGGTGCGTGAACTGGTAGATGGCCTCTTTCCTACCCAGGATGGGGCACCACACCTCTGGTTGAGGTGCCATATCTCTGTGGCGACGGTAGCTTCAGAGTCGCCACACTTGGGTATGAAATCAGTTTGTGTGAGATGAAGATGAAAGCCGGGGGTTATATTTCCCAAAGATATAGTGCTCATATGTACTGACTCCCATCATTTGATTGGTTACCATGGGAACCAGGGTCATATTGAAGGTCCTTCTGGCTGCAATCCTAATACTCTTGTGCCACTCAGCCATATGCTGAGCCCAATTGGAAACCATGATTTCTCCTATATACTGTAATAATGTAATATTGCAGTGTATAGTGCAAGTAATTGATCACTAAAAAGATTTTTAAAAATAAACATAAACTAAAACATAAAAAAATATAAAAAATAAAAGTATTCAAAATAAAATCGCCAACTGTTCTCCCCCATTAAAAAAGAATAAAAAAAACAAACATATTTTGTATAGTCATAGCATACTATAATTTCTCCTATATACTGTAATACTGTGGTATTACAGTGTATATAGTACAAGTGATCAAACAATCACAGATTCAAGTACCCTAAGGGGATGAAAAAAATGTTAGGCTGCTTTCACACTTCCGTTTTTTTCCATCAGTCACAATCCGTCACCTTGAGAAAATATGGTATCCTGCAAAATATTTGGCAGCATTCAGTTTTTCCCCATGGACTTCTATTAACGACGGATTGCGACTGATTGTGCTGCATTGCATCTGCTGCATCAGTTGTGGAGTGACTGACCTTCGGGCGGAAACAATGCAGAATTTAATGTTTTTTTCTGTCAGGCGAAAAAAATGACAGCAATGGATGCATCGGCGTCCATCATGTTTTATAATGGAAGCCTGTGGGCGGTGGAATCCGGCGGAATCCGTCTCTCTCTCTCTCTCTCCCTCTCTCCTCCCCGGGATGTGTTCATATAGGTTTTCCATATCAAATAACCTTTGCCAGCTAAAAAACATTGCACAACGGATACGCTTTTTCACAGCATCCGTCGCATCACTTTTGCCACTCTCTGCGACGGATCAGTTGCACTAGTCACAAATCGGATTGTGACTGATGGAAAAAGACGGAAGTGTAAAAGTAGCCTTGAGGGTTTTACAAAATTGTGACACAAGGGAAAAGTTCTTTTTTTTTTTTATTGTACATAATTCAGAATTGTTGTTTTTTAATTACTCTTTCACCTGGTTTTGCTACCTCATCTTAGAGCAGCATAATGTAGAGAAAGTGACCCCAATTCCAATGATGTGTCACTTTCTGAGCTGTTTCCTGTCATTTTGATAAAATCAATGTCTAAACAGAATGTGTGTCATACCCTTGTACAGACTTTGTAGAATAAAAACTATGGAAGATGACAATGAAGGCACATAGACAACAGCTGAAACTCATATATATATATAGTTCACTAAGTTTTGGCGCACCATTAACAAGGACAAACTAAGGTTAACACTATCGATGTATTCTAGTTTGGATAGGAAGTTTGTATCAAATTCATCACATTCACATTTACTTGCTTAAAATCGAATGGGTCTTATTATGCTCTAAAGGCCACTTTACACGCAACGACATCGCTAACGAGATGTCATTTGGGTCATGGAATTCGTGACGCACATCCGGCCTCGTTAGCGACGTTGTTGCGTGTGAAACGCATGAGCGACCGTTAACGATCAAAAATACTCACCAAATCGTTGATTCTTGACACGTCGTTCTAATCTCAAATATTGTTGCTGCTGCAGGTACGATGTTGTTTGTCGTTCCTGCGGCAGCACACATCGCTGTTACACCTCGTGGCTCTCCTGTGGCAAGGAATGAGACAGTCTCCTTGCCTGCCATGAGCACTTCTCCTCAGCAGCGCCGAAGGTCTGCCAGACTGCAGGAGAAACCTCCTCAGAGAGGCAGCACAAGGGTGACACCTAGTGGTACTCCTGTTGCAAGAAATGAGGCGGTCTCCCATTCCTTGCCTGCCGCAGCTCCTCCTGCTCAGCAGCCTCGAAGGTCTGTGAGGTTGCGCAATGTGCAGAGATTTGCTGCTCAGGGAAGCAGTGAGACTCCCGTTATCTCTACACATTGTGAGACCGAGGATCCCGCCTCTATTTCCCAGAGGCAGGAGGGTGAGCATGTGCTATGCTTGGTGGATCCTGATTCGCCCACTGACGTCACACGGCTTGATGACAAGGCTGGTGACGTGGTGAATCCTGACTGGCCAGGCTGGGATGTCGTGGATCCTGATTGGGTCAAGTCCGTCATCTCCGCCTCGCGCCCGCCCTTGGCTGGAGCTACACCTCCTTAAAAGCTCCTCCTGCCATCATGGTGGCGCGCGACCGTCCTTCTATGTTTGGATGTCTGGCAGCGTGCTGCCACGCCACTGCTCAGGCATTATCTTCTTCTGTGGGCTTGGCCCTTGCTGCTTAGGCAGCACCTTGTTTGCAGGCCGTGTCCCTGCCTTGCTGCTCCGGCAGTAGCTCTTTCTACAGGCCGTGTTCCTGTCCCAGGTGAGCTCCTCGAGTCTCCACTGGACTCACCTGGTTATTGAAAGCACATGTGCGTGGGCACCTCTGTGCTACCCTCGTGCCATATTCTCGTGACTTCCACTGGCACACGTGCGTGGGCACCTCTGTGCTTCCCCGTGCAACAGGTACACCGAGCCGTGTGATCCCTGCCATACAACCCACACGGGTTAGGGCAGACCGGTGTACATAGATCGTCTGTGACATTCCAGACGATCGCTAGCAGCAACCCGCTCACTCTTCACCCACCATAGCAGCGGTCCCTTACACCGCACAGTGGACCTTGACCGGCGGAAGCTGTCCATTCCCCATCTTGGCACGCTTCCCCGGGTCCCCCTCGTAACATTACGGTCGCGCCAAAGGTCTGGCTATGGCTGAAGAGCAGCAGCAGTTGCTGCGTTATGTGCAGCAGTTGGAATCACGTTTGGCAGCAGTGGAGCAGTCTTCCTCCGACAAGACTGCTCTGACGACAGTCGCCACCCAGGCGGCTACCCAGGCTGTGCTATTGGGCGGAAGGTCTCCTCGCCTTGCGCTTCCAGAGCGTTTTAGCGGGGACAGCTCTGAGTGCCGTGGGTTTATAAACCAAGTTACCACCTACTTAGAGCTGTCCGCGACTCTTTACGCTACCGAGAAGGCGAAGGTAGCCTTCGTCCAGTCCCTGCTCATAGGGAGAGCGCTGAAGTGGTCCACTCCGTTGTGGGAGCGCGGAGATCGGGTGGTGAATAACTTAGCATCTTATCTTGGGGCCATGAGAATGGTGTTCCTCGGGCCTCAAGTCACCCACGACTCCGCGCTGCGCCTCCTACGACTTCGGCAAGGGTCCGCTTCAGTCGGGGACTTTGCCGTACACTTTAGGACACTTGCCGCAGAGCTGGACTGGCCCGATAAGGTCCTTGTCCCTGTGTTCTGGGAGGGCCTGGCAGGGTTCGTCAAAGACGCACTGGCCACGCGTGAGGTGCCTGCTACTTTAGAGTCCTTGATTGTGGTTGCCTCTCGCATAGACATCCGCCAGGCGGAGCGGAGGCTCGAGGTCTCTTCAGCACCCACGTCCTCACGGCCTAAAAAGCGTCTGGCTCCCATCTTCCACCAGACAGGTCTCCCAGCCAGCTCTGTAGGCGACTCCGTGGAGTCAATGGAGGTGTCCAAAGCGGTCTCCTCTACCCCAGGTTCTCGGTCTGGTGTCATCTGCTTTTCCTGTGGGCAGAGGGGACACATAGCTACCCGATGTCCCAAACCGTCGGGAAAAGACAGCGTCTAGTTTCCATCAGAGGGGGGTTACTAGACGCTGCTTCTCCCTCTAGGTTGACTATCAGCGCCCAGTTGCAGTTTGGCACTACTCTCTTCTCTGCTCTGGCCTGCCTGGACTCAGGCGCTGATGGCAATTTCATTTCGACCTCCCTGGCAACCCGATACTCAGTTCCCCTGGTTCTCTTACCCAAGCCACTCAGGGTTCGGGTAGTCAACGGGTCCCTACTAGTCGATCCCATCACCCAGATCACCATCCCTCTCAGGATGGAAATACCACCAGGACACCATGAGCAGGTGTCCTTCCTGGTGCTTCCAGGGGGGACGGATGAGATCCTACTGGGCCTCCCCTGGTTGAGACAGCATGCTCCTATACTCAACTGGGCAACAGGGGAGATCTCATCATGGGCAGGATCCTGTAGGGAGCACCTCGTGACTACCGAACCACCCGCTACCATTAGGTCGGTTGGGTCCTCAGGGAATACAGGGGAGCCAGGTTTACCGACACCTTATGAGGCCTACAGGGACGTCTTCTCCAAGAGGGCCGCAGATACCCTTCCTCCCCACCGGCCATACGATTGCCGAATAGACCTGAAGCCAGGCTCCGAGCCCCCTAGGGGCAGAGTGTATCCCCTCTCTGCTCCAGAGACGGAGGCTATGTCCAAATATATTCAGGACAGCCTGGCAAAAGGGTTCATTCGCAAGTCTATTTCACCGGCCGGTGCGGGGTTCTTCTTCGTGCAAAAGAAGGAAGGGGATCTACGCCCCTGTATCGATTACAGGGGATTAAATGCAATCACGATCAAAAACAAATACCCTTTGCCTCTCATTACGGAGTTATTTGATCGATTCCGCGGGGCAAAGATCTTCACGAAGCTGGATCTACGCGGGGCGTATAATCTAGTGCGAGTCCGAGAGGGCGATGAGTGGAAGACCGCCTTCAACACCAGGGACGGTCACTACGAGTATCTCGTAATGCCCTTCGGACTCTGCAATGCCCCCGCCGTATTCCAAGACTTTGTGAATGATGTTTTCCGGGATTTGTATCTTTCCGTGGTTGCATACCTGGATGATATCCTTATCTTCTCCCCCGATCTTGCCACCCATCGGAGGGATGTCATCCGAGTACTTAAGAGGCTCCGCACTCATTCGTTATATGCTAAGCTAGAAAAGTGCGTTTTTGAACGTGAATCCTTGCCGTTCCTGGGGTATATCGTGTCCAGTCAGGGGTTAGCAATGGATCCGGGGAAGTTGGAGACAGTGATGAAATGGCCTGAGCCCCGCTCGCTGAAAGCGATCCAGCGATTCTTGGGGTTTATCAATTATTATCGCCAGTTCATTCCCAACTTCTCGACGGTGGCAGCACCCATCATTGCCCTTACCCGCAAGGGCGCTAATCCCAAAGCATGGACACGGGAAACGGTAGAGGCATTTCACACTCTCAAAACTCACTTCTCCAGAGCTCCCATCCTTCATCGTCCAGACATCTCCAAACCCTTTCTACTAGAGGTAGACGCCTCTTCGGTCGGTGCTGGTGCAGTCCTGTACCAGAAAGACGAACGAGGAAGGAAGCATCCTTGTTTCTTTTTCTCCAAGACCTTTTCTCCGGCCGAGAGGAACTACTCCATAGGGGATAGGGAGTTACTGGCGATGAAACTAGCATTCCAGGAATGGCGGCATCTCCTGGAGGGTGCGAAGCATCCATTTGAAGTATTTTCCGACCATAAAAATCTCACATACCTCCAGACAGCACAACGCCTGAACCCAAGGCAGGCCCGTTGGTCCTTGTTCTTCTCCCGGTTCCGCTTTATTATCCGCCACCTGGCCGGTGAGAAGAACGTACGGGCCGATGCCTTGTCACGTTGTATGGTTGTGTTGGAGGAGGACGAGGAGGAGCCTCGTCTTATACTACCCCCGGACAGCTTGAGGATGGTCACTCCCACTTCTTTGGACCAGGTGCCACCTGGCAAGACCCTCGTTCCCCCTGAACTACGGAATGAGGTGCTATCGTGGGCCCATGCCTCCAAGGTCGGGGGTCACTTTGGGGTCAAAAGGACCAGAGACCTTGTGACTAGGCACTATTGGTGGCCGAGACTACCCCAGGACATACAGGAGTATGTGGGAGCCTGTATGTCGTGTGCACGGAATAAGCCGTCCCGGCAGAGACCGGCAGGTCTTCTTCACCCACTGCCAGTGCCGGATCGTCCCTGGGAAGTGGTGGGAATGGACTTCCTGGGAGATCTGCCCAAGTCAGCAGGTCACAAGGTCGTATGGGTCATCACGGATCACTTCTCTAAAATGGTCCACTTGGTGCCTCTCCCACGACTCCCGACGTCACGTGCTCTCGCCACCTTATTCATTAGGCATGTATTTAGGCTGCATGGCATGCCTGACAAGGTGGTGAGCGACCGGGGTCCCCAGTTCGCGTCTCGCTTCTGGAGAGAGCTCTGTAAGCTCCTGCAGATAGAGCTGAACATCTCCTCCGCATACCATCCCGAAACCAATGGACTGGTAGAGAGGACCAATCAGACCTTGGTAACTTACCTCCGCCATTTTATCTCCGCACACCACGACAACTGGGCTAACCTCCTTCCTTGGGCCGAATTTGCCATTAATAATTCGGTCCATGAATCCTCTGGTCAGACTCCGTTCCTGCTCAATAACGGACAACATCCCAGAATCCCGGTTCCGATGCCCATTACGTCACCCGATCCTAGAGTGGAGGATTGGGCGACCGAGGCCCGGGAGATCTGGGATAACACCCAAGAGGCCCTTAAGAGGGCTAAAGACCGGATGGTGGCAACGGCTGATGAGCGCCGCCGCCCTGCACCATCCTTCGCCCCTGGTGACCTAGTGTGGCTGTCCTCTAAGAATGTTAACCTACGGGTACAGGCAGCCAAGTTCGCCCCTAGGTACCTGGGTCCGTTTAAAGTGCTAGAGCAGGTGAACCCGGTGGCATACCGACTCCAGCTCCCTCCACGCTGGGCTATAGCCAACACCTTTCATGTGTCCCTCCTGAAACCCGTACGACTTAATAAGTTCTCGGGGTCCCTGACGCCTCAAACTGACTCCCCGCCCGATGACTCTGAGGTGGCGAAGCTTGTGGAGACAAAAGCTATACGGGGCAGGAGGTACTACCTCGTGGAGTGGGTCGGCCGTGGTCCGGAGCATAGATCCTGGGAATTGGAGGATCATATCCACGCCCCGGGTTTGATAGCGGCCTTCGAGCACGGGCGGGGGGGGGGCCTAGACGGGGGGGGTAATGTTACACCTCGTGGCTTTCCTTTGGCAAGGAATGAGACAGTCTCCTTGCCTGCCACGAGCGCTCCTCCTCAGCAGCGCCGAAGGTCTGCCAGACTGCAGGAGAAACCTCCTCAGAGAGGCAGCACAAGGGTGACACCTAGTGGTACTCCTGTTGCAAGAAATGAGGCGGTCTCCCATTCCTTGCCTGCCGCAGCTCCTCCTGCTCAGCAGCCTCGAAGGTCTGTGAGGTTGCGCAATGTGCAGAGATTTGCTGCTCAGGGAAGCAGTGAGACTCCCGTTATCTCTACACATTGTGAGACCGAGGATCCCGCCTCTATTTCCCAGAGGCAGGAGGGTGAGCATGTGCTATGCTTGGTGGATCCTGATTCGCCCACTGACGTCACACGGCTTGATGACAAGGCTGGTGACGTGGTGAATCCTGACTGGCCAGGCTGGGATGTCGTGGATCCTGATTGGGTCAAGTCCGTCATCTCCGCCTCGCGCCCGCCCTTGGCTGGAGCTACACCTCCTTAAAAGCTCCTCCTGCCATCATGGCGGCGCGCGACCGTCCTTCTATGTTTGGATGTCTGGCAGCGTGCTGCCACGTCACTGCTCAGGCATTATCTTCTTCTGTGGGCTTGGCCCTTGCTGCTTAGGCAGCACCTTGTTTGCAGGCCGTGTCCCTGCCTTGCTGCTCCGGCAGTAGCTCCTTCTACAGGCCATGTTCCTGTCCCAGGTGAGCTCCTCGAGTCTCCACTGGACTCACCTGGTTATTGAAAGCACACGTGCGTGGGCACCTCTGTGCTACCCTCGTGCCATATTCTCGTGACTTCCACTGGCACACGTGCGTGGGCACCTCTGTGCTTCCCCGTGCAACAGGTACACCGAGCCGTGTGATCCCTGCCATACAACCCACACGGGTTAGGGCAGACCGGTGTACATAGATCGTCTGTGACATTCCAGACGATCGCTAGCAGCAACCCGCTCACTCTTCACCCACCATAGCAGCGGTCCCTTACACCGCACAGTGGACCTTGACCGGCGGAAGCTGTCCATTCCCCATCTTGGCACGCTTCCCCGGGTCCCCCTCGTAACACATCGCTATGTGTGACACCGCAGGAACAAGGAACATCACCTTACCTGCGTCCTCCAGCAATGAGGAAGGAAGAAGGTGGGCAGGATCTTACGGCCGCTCATCTCCGCCCCTCCGCTTCAATTGGGCGGCTACTTAGTGATGCCGCTGTGACGCCGCACGGACCGCCCCCTTAGAAAGGAGGTGGTTTGCCAGCAACAGCGACGTCGCTAGGAAGGTAAGTACGTGTAACAGCTGTTAACGATGTTGTGTGCCACGGGCAGCGATTTGCCCGTAACGCACAACCGACGGGGGCGGGTGCTTTCACCAGAGACATCGCTAGCGATGTCACTGTGTGTAAAGTGCCCTTAAGGCAGACCTGTGCAAACTGCAGGCCACGAGTCACATCCAGCTCTTTCACTATTCTAGTCTGGTCAGCAAACTGAAACAGCCAAAGGACTGCAAACAGTGGCCTGGGGGCCTCACCATCCCTCCTCCTCACGCATACCATTGTCACCACTATTTGCTTCCACAAGATGCAGATATCGGTGAATACATTGGTGGAGGATGAAGCCAACGGCTCCTTTTTCCAATAATCACTGTGTGTGACTGAGATACAGATGCGGTAACGTCAATTCATCGTGTCTGCTGTACAGAGAGTCATTACAGCAGAGGCTATGTGAGGGCTCATACTGTATATAGTTAACTATGTGGAGTTCATGCTGTATATAAGAGACTATGTGAGGGCTCATACTGTATATAGTTAACAATGTGGAGTTCATGCTGTATATAAGGGACTATGTGAGGGTTCATACTGTATATAGTTAACGATGTGGAGTTCATGCTGTATATAAGGGACTATGTGAGGGTTCATACTGTATATAGTTAACGATGTGGAGTTCATGCTGTTAATAAGGGACTATGTGAGGGCTCATACTGTATGTAGTTAATATGTGGAGTTCATGCTGTATATAAGAGACTATGTGAGGGCTCATACTGTATGTATTGAAGCTATTGAAGGGGCTCCTTCTGCATATCAGGGGTTATGTGTGCACTCATACTGTATATAGGAAGGCTATGTGGGGGCTCTTACTGTATTAGAGGGACTGTGGGGATTCATACTGTATATAGGGTGCCTGTGTGGGCTCATATGGTTGATAGGGGGTGTATACTTAGTTTTTCTCAATAGTAACTGACACAATATTAACATAAAATAATGTCATTAATATATTAATATTGAGCAAAATTAATTAGTCTCTCAAGTGGCCCCTCGAGAAAATAAATGACCCATTCCTGGTCAAAGGTATGTACAGACATCAGAGGAAAATAAACACAGGTAAAAAAAAAAGAATTATACTCAGCTTGCTCTATTTCTCACTTGTTAAGCTGCGCAGACCCTATCCACTATAGACTTTAAACCCTGTGACATCATGACGTGCAATAACCCGATGTCACAACGTTGTGTGAGGCAGTAACAATGCAAGTATAGATTTTTATTTTTTTTTATATTCCTTTCCAGCCATCAAAATTACAGCTGCCATTTAGCTGAATTTGAGTGAAACCTATTACTCTGAATTTGAATGAGCCTATATTTACGAATGTTGGAAAATCCTGAATTAATTTGAAGAATTGATTCTCTCATTTTTAGAAATGATGTGTGCATTACAGAGGATACTATTACAAATGGAATCTGTGGGGCAAAATTAGGTATGCACTGTGTATTACATGTTCCCCAAAGACATCACTATTAGCCCAAAGCCTGCCATCTATCCAGAAATGTCTGGACAGTCTGCAAAAATAGAGGACTTATTGCCACCATCTGCAAGAATAATGAACAAATCTGTTTTGTATAATGATGGTGGAGTTTGTGCAGATTGTGGGGATTGTAATGATCCTAATTTTACAGTTCACAGTATCTGCTATTAATTTCTCCATATCTGCATTCAGGGCTGTAGACACAGCTCTTAAAATCTTTATTATTCATTATGATTTTTTTAATGTGGCTGTAAAAGTGATTACCTAGCGATAATTTTTGGATACGTTGCCCAGAAACAAAGGAAAAGAAAAAAAACCCATGCTGGTAGCGCTGAATATATTTAATAATATATTTTGTATGACAGTATGGTTACACAATATGATCCTGACTTTTTCTACATGAGCTTGGTACAGTTTTTGCATTACTATCGATACTTCAATTTTTTTCCTTGAATTAATTGGTTGTACATATTAAAGACACCCTTAGCGATTGTTACCTGTTATGTTGGCAGAACATATTTGTGCCTCTGCTCTGAATTTGTTTTAATTGATTTAATGCTTATTTTCATTTCTATTACTGCCTAGCCTAGTGATTAGGATGTGCATTAGCACCAGGTGAAACATGAAGGTTAACATATAGGATGAAGAAGTCTAAGTTAAATCATTAGGCTGAGGCAACACGGGGATTACTGCGAGTGCTCCCATGACACTCGGCACACGCTCGCAGCACAGCGGAAGCCGAGTGTTATGCGGGTGTAATGCAACTGTGGTTCGATTGTGCAATCAGACCAGAGTTGCGGATGGGAGAGCCAGCGCTGCGGAGGGGAGGGATTTATCTCCCTATCTCCTCCATTGCCAACTGATGCGAGAATCTCACTGCTCTCACGTTACACCAGTGTAACGCGAGAGCAATGCGATGTTTTTCTCGACCCCCATAGACTTGAATGGGTGCGAGTGGAACACGATCGCATTCTACCCGCAGCATGCTGCAACTATTTTCATGGTCCGATTAAGGCTGAGAAAACAATCACTCATGGGATAGAATAATATTGGTCCGATTAGAATGCAATTTTTTTATCGCATTCCACTCTCAACGTATTACTCACCATGTGTCCTGACCCTTTGGGGCACTTTGCATGCTGCGACATCGCAGGCCGATGCTGCGATGCCGAGCCCGATAGTCCCCGCCCCCGTCGCAGCTGCGATATCCTTGTGATAACTGCCGTAGCGAACATTATCGCTACGGCAGCTTCACATGGACTCACCTGTCCTGCGACCGTCGCTCTGGCCGGCGACCCGCCTCCTTATTAAGGGGGAGGGTCGTATGGCGTCACTGCGACGTCACACGGCAGTCGGCCAATAGGAGCGGAGGGGCGGAGATGAGCGGGATGTAGACATCCCGCCCACCTCCTTCCTTCCGCATATCCTACGGAAGCCGCATTGACGCCGGTAGGAGATGTTCCTCGCTCCTGCGGCTTCACACACAGCGATGTGTGCTGCCGCAGGAGCGAGGAACAACATCGGACCGTCGCGTCAGCGTAATCATGGATTATGCCGACGCTGCACCGATGATACAATTACGACGCTTTTGCGCTCGTTAATCGTATCATCGAGCCTTTACACACTACGATGTCGTATGCGATGCCGGAAGTGCGTCATTTTCAATTTGTCCCCACCGACATCGCACCTGCGATGTCGTAGTGTGCAAAGCCCGCCTAAGAGTGTAACATCAATGTCCTATTTATGGATGCTTCAACATTGTGACCCTACCTGTTTGTAAAGATGTAATCGCAACATAACTTGGAAAATATTATATAATTTATTCAAATTGCTTTGATTGCTTTTTCCAGAAAAAGTATGGTTAGTCATTGATTATCTTTAAATTAATATTTTATATCTCCAGAATCACTTAACTGTGGGAAGAATCAGGGTAAGGC